>NC_088609.1:20050664-20685414 GCF_036013475.1 Columba livia | reverse complement strand
CAATATTTTCACTTTGGCAGCTGTGAAGTTAACTGAGTCCCACTGTAGATTAACATGCAACAGCAGTAACAAAGAACTAGTTACTTCCGGGAACAAAATATAACTGCAGTTCTTACTGTTGTGCAGCAGCAATTAATTCAACAGGGTAGCTAACTGCATCTAAGTAACAACCTGGTTAATTACCCAAGAAACACAGGTCAAGTTCGCCTTTATTCATGCCAGTGCAAATTCATGGGAGCTTCACTGCAGTCAGTGGTGACACACTGACATATTGGCAGGACTATCAGTCTTTGGCAAACACTTTTGTACAATTACAGTCTAGAGTAGCATGCCATGGCAAACCACTTACACATTTTTGATACCTCTGAATAAAACAGAATAATCTATCCTATCATAGTTATGTAGCTCAGTTCCCAAATTCTACTTTCTTTACATCCTAAACATGCTCAAGTGAAGTATTATTCAACCTTGAATTGTTCAATATAGTCCAATTGATTAGGACAGGACAATATTATCTATAACATTTCTGTACTACTGACCTCTGGTCTGCGTAATCATTTTTGCTGTCAAAAATTGACTAGCTAACCATTGACTGAGACAGAGTAACATGATCTTTGACCTGAAATAAAGAACCCTCAACAATGAAAAAATACTGATAATACAGCACAGGCGAGCTTAAAATCTCACTGTATAATTGTTCTGTATCTTAAGATGGTCACATACAAGAAATGCACAATTAATTAGGGTATTAATAAAACTAGACAAAAAAAATGGTCTTTAAATACTCCCATGAATGCATTGCTACAGTGTAATAAACTAACACACAGTATCATGCGCACAACGGTAACCAGTTACCAAATGATGCAGAATTCTGCAGTGATTTTCTTATTATTCATCTCATTATTTATTACCATCTCAACTGTTAAGTTACCCACAAGTTTATGTCATTTATTCACAGGATACAACTAAAGCATTCTTTGTAATAACACTTCTACAGACATAACTTGTCTCTAACAACACAGCCTACAAGGATTATCTCTACAGAGTGACATCAGGTTAGTAACATCATTGTGTTCACTGACTGCTGGTTGTCACCTAACCATAAATGATATCAATGTCCTCTCTCTTAACATGAATCTCTGAGGATATACTGTAGAACTCTGCAGCACAGGGAGTAAGAAAATATGATAAAAGAAAACTCCAAGAACATCAAAAGAAAACTTTAAAGTTATAACACTATAATTTTATAAATGTAATATGCTTTCACAGTATACAACATGGTATTTCTTTCATGGCTGCACATTTGAAAAGCTACAGTAGTTATTCTGGGAGGATAAGAAAAAGAGATCTATCCAATAGAATTTTCCTGCAATAGCATTGGACAGTCTCCCTAAATAACACAGGTTCACTCTGCAGAAAAGACAAGAACAGTTAACCTCACTGAGCAGAAGGCTTAAGATACATACACATATGCTTTTGGCTTGGTTCCACACAAACATTTTACCTTAGTAAATGTTTGTTACCTTAGTTTTGGTAGGAAGAGACCTTTAAGACCATCGAGTCCAACTGTCAACCCAGCACTGCTAATTCCACCATGAAACCATGTCCCTGAGCACCACATCTACAGATCTTTTAAACCTCTCCAGGAATGGTGATTCAACCACTTCCCTGGGCAGCCTGTTCCAATGCCTGACAACCCTTTCCATGAAGAAATTTTTCCTAATATCCAATTTAAACCTCCCATGCCACAACTTGAGTTCATTCCCTCTGGTCCTATTGCTTGGTACTTGAGACTGACACCCACCTCAATACAATCTCCTCCCAGGTAGTTGTAGACAGTGATAAGGTCTCCCCTCAGCCTTCTTTTCTACAGGCTAAGCAACCACAGGTCCTTCAGCTGCTCCTCAGACATGTACTTTGTGTAACTTACCACTAATTCTCACTCAATATCCACCAAGAGGAGAATAACCACTCGTAGTACATTTAAAAACCAATAAAAATTGTCAGAGAAAACCACTTATTCTCAAACTAGTCCTCAGCTTAAAAAGAAAATGTTTGCCAAAGACCTGAATTTTGCCAGTCATCTTTTTGCACACCATGCTTAAAGTGCAGGGCATATGTTTTCAGCCAGTAGACATGCAAGGATTTTGTCTATTGGTTTGTACCTATGAAGTGTCTAACACTTTGAGAAATAGGAAAAATTGAATAATAGGAAGAAGTTTGAATATACTTAGAAAAATCATACTCTCTTGGTGGCAATGACGATTCTAAATTGAAACACTGAGTAAATAAGCAACTTCTGACCATGAGCTGATCTCGCTTTCTCTTATAGAGAGCAATTTAAGCTGTTGATTGTCCACTGTAGCACAAATTATGAAAAGCTGACCAAAAAAATAATCACCTGTGTGATATATAGGATGCGTGGGGCATTGATGAAAGGAGGTCAAGAGGAAAGTGTTACTGTTTTAAACACATAAATGTTTTCTTTGCTGTTGATACCTTCATTTAATTCCAAAGACAAAAAAAATAATCTACATATCTCTCGTGCAGGATGACTGGCAATTCTGCTCAGTTGCCAAAGGGTAATTACTCACAGAAACAGTTCTGCTTCCCCCAGCTTTTAGAATTTTTGCGTTCTTCATTAATTCTGACTTTTCTTTCTGTCCTTTACTAGTTCTGTCACCTGTCTCAAGCCAACCATGTTTAGCTGTATTTCCATCCCAGAGAATACAGAGCTGCCATTGGGATCTGAACTGTCCTAGTACATGCTTTTCTGCAAGCTTCCTGCATCTTTCAGCCGTACTCCTGCCTTTGGATGTTCTTGCCTGTTTGTTATGGGTTTAATTAATTACTCAGTCTAATTTCTTGTAACTATGCCAAACATAAGTGCTGAAAATACTAAAATTATATATTAAGTTAGTCTTCCCATCTTAAGTCCAACAACGGCCTTGTGATGAGTTATTTCATTCTGATGTTTTATAGATGCCTTCGAAACACAGAAGAGCTAAGACTCCCCATTTCCAACAAATGCCTATTTGCATTCATTAAGATTTTATTTCATTTTGAACATGACCTTCCTTTCCAGTGCCACTGCCTTCCCAGCAGTGATGTTTCTGTTCTTCATCACACTGAACAATACTTCCTCCTGTTAAAAAGCTCCACCCTGACATTTTACTATGAACTTTTTTCAGCAGTAGAAAACAGAGTGGGGTCACACACAGCTTGTCCCTTACTACAGAAAATCTCAGAGTCAGTAGTGAAGTCAGATAAAACTGGAAAGCCAAAGCTCAAGAGTCAGAGTCATAGAACCAAAGATATGTTTTGGCATGAAAGCCAACTGGCAGCAGGAACGACAGCATTTTTGCTTGCTTGGTCAAAAGTCACGCATCCATAGCATTTCCACACGTCCAGTGTGGAATATCGCTGCGCTATGGCTGTTTATAACTGGTACATTATTTGCAGCACCCAAAAGAAGAAGTTGAGACTGAAAGCAGCTTCTGAAGTCCAAGCACTGAGGATGGATCATAAGAATCTTTTGCTTGGCTTTTAGCAGCAACCATTAGCCTTTCCATCAAGAGTATTTTTCCAAAGGAGAAGTTGATGTTGTACATGTGGTTTTTTTGGTTGGCAGAGTAGTTTTGGTTGGTTGTTTTTTGTTGGCAGTAGGGGTTTGGTTGGTTTGGTTGTTTGTGGTATGTGGTTTTGGTGGTGGGGATTTTGGGGTGATTTTTTTTTTGTTTGGTTTGTGGGTTTTTTGATAGTGTGGTGAATAAGAGGTATATTTCACAGGCAAAGTCACTTACCCAACACAGGAGGAAGGGAGGAATAATTTTAAGACTGTCAGTGTAGAACTTGTCTGGAGGCCTAGAATAGGAAGACTGTTAGAAGAAAGTTGGTTAAAATTGTTATGTAGCATCAAAAGGGAAGTTCCCCATTATGTGGCATTCCCATAACCCAAATGAATTTACATTTACAGGTTACACCTATGTATTGTGTATCACAATCTGTGGTTTAGATAGAAGTAAGGCATAATGGTTCCTGAAACCAAAGAACAGTCATCAACTGTTTAAAAAAAACCACCACCAACAACAACAACAACAAAAACACCAAAAAAAAACACCACACCACACATACAACCAGAATTTAATCACTACAGGAAAAAACAGGTCATGAACATTGATTGTCTGAATGCATAGGGTTCTACCTATCTGTGTCTGCTAAAAGAATAGTAAAGTGTTTGGTAAAAAGTTAAATGGTTGCAACAATTAAAAAAAAAGGGCATCTTCTTCACCTAATTTTCATACAGACTTCGCTGTAATCCATAAGAAAGTTCATCATCATTCCAAAGAAATAATGGTATATTTAGAGCAACGGCATGTAATTTATAAGCCAAGAAAGCTGAAAATTCTTTAAGCACTAGATGAACATTTTAACTCACACTCTTCATCAAAAAGGCATCAAATTCTCAAACCAAGAGAATAGATATATTTTTTGTTAAATTTCACACTAGCACTAAGATTGTCCTCTAAAATATTACTTTAATAAATTATTATTAAATCATACTTTGTGCCAGGTAAATGAGAGACTTGTCCTTAGGAGGTTCTCATCAGAAAACATCCTAGATATGCCCCATATATTCTTAACAGAAACTGAAGTAGGCAGAGAAGGATTTGAGGAGACGTAAAGCATGAGCATAACTTTGCTTTTGCATTACTTAAGTGTATAAGCAACTTTTTCTCATCCTGCACTACTCCACTATGAAAAAAAAAAAAAAAAAAAGCACTCAGTAAAAAAGTATTTTTTTTAATCTCAAGAGTAGTATTAAGGAAATAAAGCAACCCTCCAATGCTAAGCTATAGGAACTTTAATGAGTAAATAATGATTTATGAACACATCAGACAAGCCGTCTGAGGAGGAGTATTTCACCTCCAGGAATTTTATTTTTGCTCTTCTGAAATGCCTTTGTAAAAAACATATTCCTCCACCACTCCACATCTGCAATTATCGTCAGCTATCTTCAGGAAGCACTTGCATTCTGCTAAGAATACACATACACTGGAGTCCAACAATGGTCAAATGACTGTGCTTCCTCCACAGAATAAATGTCTATTTATCATTTTCTTGGTACCACTAAGGTTTACAGGCACCTACTTACTAACTGTGTAATATCAATTAATATATTTTGGTGAGAAAAGAACAGCTGGCCCTTCTCGCCATGTATTCATAATTAAGACACATAAGCCAATCCTGTGTTGACTCTTCTACACAACTGTAAATTGTTAGCATACTATAACTACATTTAAGATAATAAAAATGACGTTTTAAAAAGTCTGAAAAACTAAACCCAAAAATATCTTTGCTGCACTGGCTGCAGGTTAAGCATATTAAGTTTTATAGCCTATCCTGTAAGAAGATACAAATTCCCAAAACCATATTCAGTTCCTCAGTTCAAAGGAAGGACGACAGATTTGAAATAGAGTTTGGAGCCTGAGCAAGAAAAACAACAGTAAATCAAGCAACATCATTACAAAAAAAAAAGTCATCAGCAATAGGAAAAAAAACCTAGGAGGTGAAAGTGACACTCAGAGGGTTACAACAGATATGGTATATATTGAGAGGAAAGAACTTCTATAATCAACAACACCAGAATGAAGCAATAGCAGTGGAGAACAGACACTTCCACAAGAGTGGAAATTGGAAAGCAAGGAAACTAAATGAAGCAGAAAAGGTCACAACAAAACAAAACATAAAAAGAAAGGAGTTTCATCTGGGGGAAGAAAAAAAAAAAAAAAATCAAACCAAACACAAATTAGTTAAACACAAACTTGCACAAAAGCACCAGCTACCAACCTGTCAAAAAGCTAATTTGAGACCAAAAGATGTCAGCAAAACCAAGGTCATTTCAGGGACAAGAGACTGCAAGACATCTAGTTTGTTCAGTTTCAGGATTGGAAAAACAGGTAGTTTATATTAACAAGGAATTATGTTAGTTTTGTAATTAATGATATAACTGTCTTTCATCAAACAACAGTTTTGCACTACCATCAAGATATTTTTTCCTAAGTGTGTAGGTGGGAGGAATCACATTCCACAGAAGATTAAAAATTGTTTTAATTAAAAAAAAAAGGCACTGAAGAGTGAAGTGTATCTCAATGTGTATCTCAATCTCTAAAGGACTCACATACTATCATGCTGACATGTAGGGTTCCACAAGCTAAGGCCAAAGCCATTTACAACCTTGGGTATCGGAACCATAAAACACCAGTGCATCCTCACACTAGAGAGCCAGGATGAACTCACCATAACTAGCAATAAACATTGGAATGTATCTTACACATACTCAGATCTGAAATACCGCACAGCCAGTTCTAACTTTCAAAACCTCTAATGCCATTTTCCCTGATTTTGTTTTAAACAGCATAAGAATTTAAGACTTCATTGTTCATTAAAAAAAAAAAGCATAACAAATTGTACATAAGATACACGAAAAAAATGCAAAAATTATTGTCCTCTTAATGTGGAAGCTGTGCATGCCTGTTTCTTGTATGGACGTTCACACAGACCATAGGGCAATTTGAATCAGGTTGTACCATTAACCTGTTACACAGTATCTTGCTCCTGGAAGAGTTTTGGAAGTGTCACAAAAAAATCGCGATATAATGGTTGAAAATCAAAACACATACCTGAAGGATCCCATAGCACCCTTAAACTAGTCAAAATACTTCCTAAATGTAAATAGTTCTGAGAAGGCGCATGAGAGCTTTTCTTTTAACACACTCTAAACATCCCTGTATACTAGTCAAAAGAAGTCACAGGCTTGAGTCTGAATAAAATCATACTGGGAGATTGTTATAAGCTTTATTTTACTCATTTATTCATTCAATAACAAAGGAATATCTCCTCCAGAGGTGCTCAGTTCTGACACTTGTAAAGCTGCTTTTTCAGTTAAGAGTTTTAAGTTCATAGAAGTGAGTAGAGTTTATTACTAAACAGTTTTAAGGAGAAGCTCTAGTTACAGAAGTTTTCGTGTGAAGGTTATATACCAGGTAGTCAGCTCAAATCCCACTCTTCCCTTTGCAAGATGTCTGTCCTTAGACTTTCAAGATTCTCCTAAACATACTAGTGCCATTGATATTGACTGAATGAATGGCTTCGCTTTGTTCTGAATGTTTACATACTTGTGAAGGTTTTGTTGTCAGAACTCAACAGAAAACAGCAGCACTGAAAGTTCATATCAGCTGAATTCTAGGGCAGTATTGCACAAACATTTCTGAAAGAATCAAATTTGATTTAGCAAAATTCAGATATGATGTCACCAAGTCTAACAAGAAAAAGAATTCTAGTATAAATGGTCTGGGTCACAGGGACTTTCTTAACAGAGAGGAGCATAAAAAATTTCTCATAACACGTACAGATCGTTATTATTTTTAATCTTTACCTAAAAGAGCCACTAGTAGTCACAGACCAGATTATGTTTTGGTCATGGAAATGTAAAAATGGTCACAAATAGATGTATTTTGAAAAAAAAAAAAAAAGAGAGATATAAGAAAATTAGTTGAAAACAGATGCAAAGAAGTGACATAGCAGGAACACACAGACTACAGAACGGCCAAATCTTGTCTGCTGGCAAGTGAGAAATTATCACCCCGTCTTCACACACAAAGGTCTTCCTAAGGGTCTCTGTGCACATGTACAAGAACACATGTTGTAAGTAGATCTACCCAAACACTGAACTGCAAGTGTTTGCTATTTGCAAAGCTAAACACATGAGTTATGTATGTATACTTTCAATCTTCTGTTTTCATAATAAAGAGGCTAGGGCAACTTATTGCAAGAGGAAGCTGTAAGTAGAGCAACATGCATTCCCTGTATCAAATGTGAAATGTGTATTATACATGCAAATCCTTCTAAATATGATACAGTCTTACGTAACTGGTAACAAAACAAAAACCCTGTTAAGAAGCAAACTGATGTTTACCAGCTTCTGGCATGTAACAAACGTTACAAAGCACTAGGGAAAGAGCCTGCCTTCTTCCTCACTTCCAAAACATCCCTCCTCACTGATTTTTGGCAGACACAATCTCAGACCTATATCCCATTTTCTAGCTCCTTAAGTAGTCTAAATTCAGTATCAAAGGAATACTAGAAAGTTTGGAATAATCATGTAATCCTTCAAGGGAAAAAACGGGATACACAGGTGTTTTGAAGTTCACAGCATAGAGGAACAAAGCTTTGTTCAAAGTCTCAAGCAACGGAAATGAGGAAAAAAAACCTGCAGTCTGGCACGCTGGTCCCTGGTCCCCAAGGTCCTTAGTAGGAACAAATTCTAACTACCAGAAAACTCTGGTGGAAAAGTACAGCCAAACATAGTGTCCCTCAAGACTTTGAACCTGCAGATCAGATGCAGAAAATGCATAAAGTAACTAGTACCTAAAGTCTTCTAAATGCAGCAGAGGAGGGCTGTACCAGTGGGAACAACTGTAACTTACTGGAAGAGGAGAGCACACCACCACATATGCTTCACTCGCTCCACACAGAAACTTCCACAACTGCTCTGTAACGTTAGCCTTGTTTTCAGCTTTGTAGTGGCCTAACGTTATATTTTGCTAGAACAAGCTTGTACTGTTTTTTATGCCGAAGACTGTAGAGCTGGGAAGCCCCAGTGAAGCCATGAAACTCGAGTACTTAACCTCTACGGAACAGAACACACCTGAGCAGTGCAGGCAGCAGCTCACCTGACACCCTCACAAGTAGCATAGAAAGCACTTGAACAACTGCAGCCTCAAAGCCATGATTTATATACTCTACAAGTGTAATTAATCTGATATCATCTCCTGCTACGCACTGGTGTATTAAACACTCGACAGTAGTATTTCATGACATGTAGTATACATGACAAAAAGGCTAGAAGTATAATATACATATGGTTGTAACTATGGTAAATCACTTGACTGTAGCACAGCTTCTATGTCATTCCAGCCAGAAATACACACAACACGACCACCATTTCAGAGGAAAATAAATCACAAGTAATGAAAATACTGCAGCCTCCTGCAATACTTTAACTTATCAATTATCGGGTTCTAATGAAAACCTGGCACACAGCTAAGTTAATTGCAAAGAAAGGACTCCCATGGGTTCAGCTCACCTGCGGGGACTCAGCTCTCCCGGGACACATGAGCATATAAGGTAATTTGCAGGGAAAACCTGCTCAGCATAAAAGCCCAGAGGAGCTGCGAATTGTGACGATCAGGGAGATAACGACTTGGCACAAAAGCCATTCCCCTCCAAGAATAAGGATATGAAAAGCAATTAACGACACAACAAGGACGTCAGTCTCCACCTACCCCTTCCCCGCGGGGCTCGTGGCGCTCCCAGGCCGGGTGGGCCGCCCCCGGCTGCTCTCGCACAGCAGCAGCACCGCGTACAGAGCTACAAAAACAGGCGTACCTGGAAGGAACCAGGGAGTCGCGGCCACTCTGCAGAGGTACAACAGGAAAACTGCTCCTATATTCATAAGAAAAAGGAGAAAAGCAGAAGCTGAGCGCAGCGCAGACCCGCGGCGGGGGGCTGTGACAGACGCTGTGACAGACGCGGCCGCTCTGTCCCAGCGCACGTGCCCGTGCGCGGACCTCGTGCCTCGCGGCCGGCGCGACGGAAGATGCAACCAAAGCCGCAAAGTCGACGGGACCGCTCAGGTGGGCAAACTTGGGCCCGCACCAGTCTCCTCCAGAACTACAGTGAAGTGCAAAAATCCCACAGCACCAACCCTCGACCAAACCATTTACCTCCAGCGATCCCCTTTGTAAGGAAGGGTCAGGCAATTCCCAGCCGCGAGTAATTAAGCAGGCGATTAACTGCACCCGGGGTGTGGCGGCTCGCGCACCACTCCTGTCCCCGCGCTGGGCGGATTCACCCAACTCCGTCGCGTGCCCGCACACCTGAGCGGGAGCTGAACCCGCGGCGGGGCCGGGGCCGGGGCCGCGCAGGGGCTGCCCCGGGAGGACGCACGACCCGCACACCTGCACCACCAGAAGGTGCACCAGACATCTTGGGAAAGAAAAGAAACACAACAAAATAAACAAAAAGCAAAATAGAAGGATTCTGCCTTCTAATCGTTTTCACTCAGAAACAATACACTGAAACACATTAAAATTTTTCGACATATGCTACTTCATTGTTTTACTATTGTGAGCCACAGAATACATTCTTGAGTAAATAGCTTCTGGGACTCCAGGCTGGCTTGTTTTCTGCACCAGTACCACAGAGATTTGCAAGGGAAAGGAGACAAAATTACCTCATTCCAAACTTGTGAGGATCTTATAAGTTTTGTGACTCATTTAGATCTTCTCTAGAAATGAACTTCAAAAACATTTCTTAACAAGATTCTCAGAGTTGTCAAATGGAGAAAATTGTTAATTTCCACCTTAGCGTACACACTGAGAACTGCCCAGCATGGAGGAACGTGGTCACTAGAGTGTGAGAATCTCCAAGAACATGGGGTAGATTCATCTTCAAGAACAAAATATTTTGAATATTCTTTCAGACCCCCATGTAAAATCCTTCAAAGCACAAGAAGCCAGATATTCTGGCATTTGTAATCTCCCTGATGCTTTGTCTGCTGCAGTGCCTAAATAAAACGTCCCTAGGAAGAAGAGCTAATTTTTAGCAAGTTTTTAGTACTGGAGTGTATCCTACACACATCTTACACAGCACAACTGCTGGCCCAGGTGAAAAAAGAACTGATTTGAAACCCAGCTGGAAAGGAGGTTGAAGTTTTAAAAGGCTTTTACTGCTTGATCCCTTGCTGTTACCTATGCTTCAAAGCTTGGGAAAACCTAAGGAGAATTTAATAAAACAGAAGCAGGCCTCTTGAGATGAATGTCTTATGTTTTCTTTCACCAATTGTCCTTTGAAATTCCTTGATGGACGGCATCAATGGCATAACAGATATGTGGCAGAAGAGAGTGCAAGGCAGAAGAACCATTTTCAGCCCTACTCACATGCCATATATGGGTAAATGTTACAAATGGATGAGTATGACTGGAACTTGGCAGGTATAGCCATTGATTAGAGCAATGTTAAATGTTATTAAACGTATTTTACACTTACATAGATATCTCTTGTACTACATATTTGTAAATGCTTGCTTAATACAAAAGAAGTGACTTAAATGTTAATAATGAAATATTTTCTTTGCCATTCATTTCAAATTTAGGAATACTTACACATGTATAACTAATGTATTTTCTCTGCATAAATATGATAGCAAATTTAATAAAGAACTTACAATAAAAATAATGGGATCATTTCATAACCAGTATTCGAATGATAAACTCACATTTAGTGCAGCAGACTTAAATCATTAGAGGTTTAAGGTCAGATTGCAGCTATTGGGTGTCAGGACTAGCTTAATCATAGAGCCTGTCAGAATCATAACTCAGCGTCAAAGCCACAGTGATTATTTTGAGACCCCTTCCAAATCCCTTGAGTATTTCCTTCCTAAATAGGAGACGTTTTCCTGAAAATTTCATGCAGTGTAAATGTCCATTGTAAGAAAACTTTTGCATCTAGTTAAATAAGCAAAGCAGAGTTGAATTTATTGACTGCATGTCAAAGATGTTTAAAAAAATCATTTTTGAATGTCAAATGGTCTTTCATTCCCCTACCTTGAGATTCCGGTCTCTATTCTTTCTCTATATTTCATGTCTGCTTGTTCTTTCAACCTCCTTGGAGCGCAGCCAGGCTCCACAGCCTACAGTACGAATATGCCTGCTGTATTCCTGTTTGATCTTCTTCCCTTGATGTGTCAGTTGCTTTGTGGCCTGCCTACTTGTCAAACCATTTTCACTCTTCAAAACTTTCTATGAATTTTTAAAAAGCTGTGCAGATCTCGGGACATTTGATGAATTTTTCAAGAGCTAATCACACTCAACTATCACAAACATTGCTGTTTATGTGTTTAATACACTAAGGACAAACATTTATTTACAAATTTCTGCAGCTAAACCAGCCAGATAGCAACAAAATATTTTGCAAATACACTGAGCGACAGGTAAAAGAGAGACTGCATTCCCCTTATAGCTATAATAGCAGTAACTGATTGTTTGAACTGTGAAAAACAGGGTAGAAGCACAATTAAAACTGTCAACATATACAAGTAAAATACTGAAGTATAAAGTCTTAGGAATCCAAAAGACATGCAGAAGAAGAAATAACAAGCCATCTTCACTTAAAATACATGTTTTAGAAAAAACACAGTGGTGCAATTCCTTAAGTTATGAGATGGCTTTATCTTTCTATATATAACTGAATGTTTCTTATCAGCCTTACTGATGTGACACACTTCACATAGGTAATGTAGCCAGTCCATCCATATGCATCCATAATGCATGGATCAACAGATTTTAAGATCCTGTTTGTTAATAGCCATAAGACATTATTGACAATATATTTCTGGAGGTTATTACACATTTCAGAGGGTTAAAATTACTTGTGTTGTGAGTTGCTCATACAACAGAGGTAGCATCACAATACAGTGTTCCCTGTGTCAGATGGGTAAATAAATGCCTAGAATGCTACAATAAAGGATGTCTAATCCTAATGACAGGAAATAATTTAAAATATTATACTAGTGAGATTGTAAATAATGCTGTTTCACTTTTAAACTGAGTCAGGACCACCAGCAGACAAACAGTATCATATATCTTAAATAAAATAACTAATTTTGCCCTTTCCCTGTAGAGGTCACAAAAAGTGTACTTAAATGAAATGTGCAATATGGAAAAGTATAGCTAATGTCTCCTGAAGTCAGTTTTTTAGTACTTCAGTGATACAGGATAAGAACAGATAAGTGAATACATAGGAAACACAGACATATGCTGAGTTGCACTAAAGCAGTTTTTAATACAGAGAACAGTCCAGCCGGGAAATGGTCTACCCTTCCAGGTCAAATAAGGGGGTTTTGTCATAAACTGTTACATGCTAACCTGAAGCTAATGCTTATTCTCTGACTACCTTCCATGATTTACTATATTCTAGTTATAGCATGACATTTTCTAATTATATGTGTTGTATAAAACTAACGTGGCATAAAGGAACCTTCAATATATTAGCAGATTTTCCATGTCAAAGAATCTCTTTTTTTTCGCAGTCATATCTCAATGTCCCAACTGTAGAAGACACAACACAAAAATTATATTGTTTTTCAAATGACTTTACCTTTCAGTGTAACCTATGGAATACTGCTTGCTTTTTTTATTCAATCTTTCTTTTCTATTTGGAAATACAGATGCTGGTACCTCAGTGTGACATCTTTGTTCTCTCAGAAGAGAGCTATAGTAAGTATAGTAATGTGCTGAAAATAGATTTTAGTTTTGGATCAAATAATAGTTCGTGGAAATGGATTAATAGAATGGTCAGTGTGGACAAATGCCAACAGGATGTTTGTAAAACCTCAGTATCTGTCAAAATCAAAATGTAATAATCCGTCTGGTCCACTTTACAAACCACTCTGATATCAGCACCTTGAGGGATTGGATTTTCAAAAGCATTAAAGTTACTAGTTCCTGTGGAAAAGACATGAAAACAGGTGCAAAAAAATTTTTACAGCAAACCAGATCAATGAACACTTACTTTAATATCCCATCAGAGACAATGGCTGCAGACAAATATTTCAAAACAAGAAGAAGATTGATTATTCAAATAATTATTATTTCAATTGTTAGTTCAATTGTCACCAACCACAACTTGAGCAGACAGCTTCAGACACACGATTCTTTCAAACCAATGAATCATCATAAGTGAAAGTTTAAAATTTTTTACTACATGTTTACTGAAAAAGTGGTCTGCACCACATTTGACACAGGTGAGGTGTGTCAGGCCCCAGAGAGGATACGTGGAAGAAGATCTTAACATAGTGCATTCAGCTTTGCTGAATCGTCCCTTAATGACTCCAAAGATTTGACTTTCTTGCTTATGAGGCTGAAAGGAGTTACCTGTAACAGGATTTGCATGATCAGCTTACAATAAACTCAGTTCAAATTGTCCTGTTACAAAACAGAATACAAAATATTTAGGAGGAAGGAAGTGTAGATTTACATCTGTATTGACTTAAAGCACTGTCAGAAACAACTGAAGGAGAAGCACAAGCAAGCTGGCCATCAGTATGATAAAGAAGCAGGAGTGAGAAAAGTACATATAAAATTTAAATTTAACATAGAATTAATTTTAATATAAATTAATAGTGTAAAGAGTCACAATAAATGGTGAAAACCACAGGAACTGTGGGAGAATCACTGAGAAGCAACTAAAAATTGATTACTCCTTCCTTAAACTGTGAACTGAACTTCTCCAGTTTTACGAAATTGAAGCATTCACAAATTTTTGTGAAGCAAGAAAAGACTTCCAGAAAAAGCATCAAATCAAGTACCATGTTGTGTTGGAAAGAGTTGGCATTTGAACCAAAGATGATTATGAAATTTCTTTATCTAACTCCCAGCTTAGAGTTCATTAATTGAATTTTAGCTCATATTAAAATTTTTTGAACATAAAACCAATTTTGGAATGACCTTCAGAATGAAAGTTTTTTTTAGAAAGTTATTGTCTCTTAGAAGGTTATGAATAATCCAAATCCTAGGGAGTACCTGAAATAATATAAATTATAGCTACTTGGATTCTAGGACATTAATTAGCTTTGCTTATTGTCAAATAACTTTTATTGAAATTTTGTAGTAGCACTATATCATAGCATGGATATCAACAGGAAAATTACACTGAGCCTCTATCTCCCTCTCTTTTTTGCCCATCACTGTGGATTCTACATGCCAACTGCATAATTAAACCTTACAATATAATTTAAAAATCCTAATAGTTCCTTGCCATCATACTGTTGGCAGAGACAGCATACCACAGTGGAGGCTTTGTTACCTTTAAAATGTCTATGACAAGAAATCAGGCATTTAAAACACCTCAGAGATGCACAAGATGTCTAAATAGGGACTTCACATATTCAAGCCATTTTCTCAAAGGGGATCATTTTTGTTGTCACTCTCAGAAGAACAATGATGGCAGGTCATTATGGGATAAAAACATCACGGAATAATTGAATCCTGCACTGACTGTCAGAAATGTCAAGATTGAATTTCACTCATTTTGGTAGCATCTCTCCTAACACAGGTTTTTCTCTCTGTGCCTTGTAATGTGTACATTTGTGTACAAACACACACTTATAGGCAACTTGTAAAAGAAATCATTCCTGCAGTTATAAAATTTCTAGTATTAGTTCCTTCTGATGGTACTATTTCCATAAATTATTTATTTCGGAACACAATACTCGGTATTGATCAAGCAGGATGAAATCAATTGATTGTCATCATATCTCAGAAAGTCATAATCTAAAATAAAGCTGTTTTCAAGACATGGATGTTAATACAACACAGCTATGTGATGTTTAGACATAAGCAGCTAGACCGCAAAGTCCTGCAGATGGTGGGTTATATCTTGTCATACCACTTTTTTAGATTTTTTAATTCTGTTTCATAAACCAACAGGTTTTGCTGTTTCTGTCAATATTTTTGTCACTATTATGCAAATATGAGAAGTGCCATACAAACAGATACCGCTTACCTTTCTGCTGCCTACCCTCAACGAGATACAAAACACAAAGGCCTTGAACTTTTAGTGAATTTCCAAGTTTTCTGCTGAAAGAGCAGACACACTGTAGTAAATCAGGGCCAGAGTGTCTTCATGCAGAGATGTGGAAAAATAGATGGGCATGAAACTGTTATACTCCCTCTAAGCTGCGACAGAGAGAAGATTGTCCTTTCTCTTGTTGTTCTGCTTTTACAGACAGGCAAGACATTTACTAATTGGATGAAGATGCTGTGGGAACAGAACCTAGAAGGCTGGAGTACACAACTAAAGGAAAAATAATGTATGGCAAAAGATGCTTAAACAACAGAAATGCAGAAAAACTAACTGTTATAATACATGAATACTTGTCTGGGTTGTTAAAAGCAAGCTGAAAGTTTGGGAAATTTGTTCATGTTTTCCTGTGATTATATTTTTTGCCTGTATACATATGCACATACCTATAAACAATAAAGAGAAGATGAGGACATTTTTGTAGGCTTGTATAAGGAATTCAGTATTGTTATATTACTAAATTTTGGGTGCAAAGGTAGATAAGAATAAAAATCCAGCACACGTGAATATTGCTTTTTTCCTACTTCCAACCATCTTTTTGTTATCTTTTTTTTCCAGCCATGAACCGAGGAAAGCAAGCCTATATGCCTATACATAGCTTCATATGCCATGCACATAAATTAAATCTTAATGTGGCATATCAAAACAACCCACTGTGAATAAGCTGTAGAACGTAGTTTTAAATTATTACAGCATTATGCTCTCTCATAGCTGAGCAGTGGCCACCTTGCTAACAAATTAAAAACTGAAGTTCATTGCAAGAAAAACTTTAAAAAAAAATCCATTTACTTTCACAATGGTTTTATAATGGGAAGAAAAAGTAATGGTTGTATACCATTATGGTTTAGATATTAAAGTAACAAAAATGTTATATAAACGTTAAATTTAGTTTACAAACTGTAGCTGAAGTGCCACTCTGAGACTTGATCAGGGATATGATGGGCCTTTGGTTTCTCTTATTTTGGGTAAAGGAATGCAGAACTATTATTATTCTTGTACCTGGGCAAACAGAAGGAAAGAGAAAAAGCTTGTATAAAAAAGAAACTCTTCAGCAATTTTAAATCTTTTTGTTTTGTTAATCTAAAAATGCATGTTGGATAAACCTGTGTATATGTTAATATTAATAAAATGTCTTTAAAGATACATCCAATGCGATATCTTTCAATATTGACAAAATGGTCTCCCCAGATTATAGTTATTTACCAATACTGTGCAGATTACTCAAAAGCTTCAAATACTACAGCCACTCCCAAAATCTTTATATCACTGCTAGAAGCTTGTTCTATCCTTGCTATCAGGAAAATTGCCTTTGCCTTCTGATTAGTTAGGATACTACCAAATCTAGAGAATATCCTGTCAGAGTTGGAGTCTGCCCAACTTCAGCTGAATAATTCTTTGGATTATTCTTATCTGGAACAGGTAATTCTTAGAGGCTGATGGATCAATTCTTGAACTTTCCCCGGGTAACTGAAACATTGTTCATACCAAACCAATGTTATTTTAATAGACATTTCTTGTCAATCTATTTCCATAGGAGAAAAACAACAAGGATTTGAATAAATTTGTTGTAAAGACAGTTCGTTTTTCTTCTTTTCCTTTAAATGAAAAATGTGCATTTGGAAATGACAGGTGGTTTTTGGGGGTGTCTGTGGGGTGTGATTTTATTTCTCTACTTCAAGGACTTCATTTTTAACTTTCAACTCTTTGTATGACACAAAAAAACCTCTATGATTTTTATCTTGCATGCACCCATCTAGCTATCTATCTGTCCCTGTGGAAAACAAAAATATTAAAGAAAATTCTGCAAAACCTGATTGACAGGTTACAAATTTGTAACCTCTATTGAAAAATAATAATATTGTTAACTTTGAAACGCTTCTGTTCATAATTACATTTGAATTTGAGAAAAGTTTTTTAACAATAAGGTTTTTATTAATATGTAATATGCTTTCAGAATTAGGGTTTTGAGATAAAGAAATTATTGCTGCTGAGGATATCCAAGCTCCTGGTACAAGCTCAGATGTCTCAGTTATAATTCTAAAATGTGTCTTCTTATATCTTAGTCATACAATAAAATACTGATCACAGCAGATGTCTTGTTGGGGGAAACTGTAAATAATCATGTACATAGAGACATCATCACTGTGTAGACACACAAAGCAGGTAGAAAAATGGCAAAATTTTAAGGCTGCAGCTTTTGTTTTGGCATTTTCAAGCTTTGAAGAACTTGATTTCATGCCTCCAATAGTGTTTATCCTAACTACATAGATTAAAATGGTTCTGGTCCCTGAATTTTTAAATGATATTACTTCTCTGTGCTGACTAGCACAGATGGCACCTGATGCCTCATCCCCAGTGCTTTTTGTAGAAGTGTTTAATAAACCTAAAATTCTTGGCTTTATCTAGTTTCCACTGAAGAAAACAGGAACACTCATTTTGGCTTAAGTGGTAAAAAAATGAGATCCAATAAAAAATTAGGAAACACATGTGTACACTTCCTGAAATACGATTCAGCTGACAATTACACTTTAATTATTCTCTATTTATTTTTCCTATACTGGTAGAAGAAAGGGAAAAAGGGAAAAAAATCCATCACAGCCAATTTAGAGAACTCCTCTCATCTGCATTTTGCAAAGTTACTTTGCTTCTTTTTCTAAATGTTTGTATTGCCATGGCAAATGTATGCTTCCAATTATTATAATCACATAATCATAATTCAAAAGATACAGAAGACCTATAGTTAACTGTCCAAAGGCAAAAACCCAACAATCTTGGTTTTATCTATTCTGAGTCTAAAAATTGTAGTTTGTTTTCCCTAATCACCATTTTGATAGTCAAAATCTCCTACATACTCTCACGGAGTAAATCTGTATTAAAATACTACAAGAAAAATTATATTGCCATATGAACAGCACAATTATCTACACGCAAAAAAAATCAAATGCGATCCATTATCTACGAGACTTGGTAATAAATTATTATCTATCATGGTAACAATAATTACAATTTCTACTATTTCAGTCTGTCACATTTTTCCTTGTCAGGCTCAGTCCAAAGTAAATGTAATCTATTGCTGAATTACTGGATGGTTAAATATATTTTATTTATTTTTATGTTCCGGGATTTCATTCTATTGCCAGATGGATTTTGCTTTCTGCATAAATGATAAGTAATAAGAAGTGGACCTACCTTATTTATTACACAGAATTAGTTATACGACAAACTCTTTGTTACTAATATTTAGGTATAGCTAATGTGCAATTAGTGCAGATTTGAGCAAAGAGGATATCGTGTTTAGTCTTAAGAAGGAATAGCATAGTGACTCATGTTTAATGTATGATTTTAGAAATTAGTTCTTTGTCCAAAGCCCAAAATGACTGTTACACTAGATTCTTTCCATGCCTCTAAGCAAAAGAGACTACAAATTTTAAGAGAAAAGCACAGTACAAGCTATACTCTTTCCAGTCTCATTAGTGCAGCATCCACCGCACATATTAGTGTCCAATCTGTAAACAGTACAAGACAATAAGCATTTAAAATGTGCACACCAATAATCCATAGTTTAATTATCCATAGCTAGTGAAGTTAGAGAGTTAAGCAGATAAATTATCCTGTGCAAGATCTGTATCTATTTTGCATAAGGTATAACAAAACATGTGCATGTGTGAAGCTGAGCTGTTGCCGTGTTTGCCAGAGAGCTGTTACAGAGCTAAGATTCTGCATTAAGGTTACACGTCATACCTAATACTAAAGTGTATTTTGCCCACTAAAGGCCACATGGGAAGGACATGTAAGAAATCAGCCATGTAGTCCCTTCCTCTTATTTTGAAGCTGACCGTTACTTTATAATCTGGTTTAAACTGCGGCACTGACATTCTTCCCTTTGAACAGGCCAGAAACCATATGGATTGAGCCACAGTTTCTCCCTGTGCTCCTCGTCTTTGCTCACAACGCACCTGCATGTCAGCCCCTGCACAGGCAGCCGGGATGGTGGCCCGGCCCAGCCCTCGCCCCAGCGGGACAGGGGACCCAGTGAAGCAGCCCTGGGTCCCCCCGGCAGCAAAAGCACAGGAACAAAGCGTTTGTAGGAACAAACCAACCCTGAGACAGACAGTCCTGCAGCCCACACAGTCCCTCTCTCTCCTCCCCTAAAGGCCAAATAGTCCATTTAGCACAGATTAATTTCCAACCAGCAAAATGTGAATTGGCTTAACATATACTAAATGCTCTCCTATTCCTGAGGGAAAGGGCTTTCCTAGAGTCTTGCGAAGGAAAATGTAGCCGTTTTCCTGCAAAAGGCAGGCTGCTTGGTAAAGCAGAACCCAGCACAACAAAAAAAAACCCTTTGTGTTTTATTTCCTGCTCTTATAGCATCAACAGGCTAAGTACTTAAAAGCACCCAGATATTGGGAAACAAAACCTAAAACTAGTTCAATTTAAAATCAAGTGAAAAGTGATTTTTTTTTTTCATTTTTTGGCATATTTTATTTAGCAGGTGGATACCTCTATAAAGGATTTGATTGTTCAAAATAAGGAAAGGCTGCCACTTTTACCACTGTAACATTCAGCAACATAACCATGTTAAAAATTAGATCCCAATTAATATATTCAGAGAAGATATTTCCAATGCAGTTTGCTATCAAAACCTTCCTGTCTGTAGCTCTTTGAGGGTGCAGATTATGCATCAGCTTCCCCATATTAGAATGTGAGTTGACCAAAGCAGTGAGATGATCCCTTGTGACTCAACCCCAGGTTTGCAAAGATTGTAGGCATGTTCTGCATTGATATAACAAGTCTCCTTGATTTTGACAAGAATTGCTGGGAGCAACATTTTTGATTATCAGTCTATTTGGATTACTTTAATATTTCAAAAGTAATTTTGGTATCCATTTGTAACACTGGGAGGGGGTTGTCTTTTTTTTTTTTTTCATGTAAAAATATTACTTTGATATATCAGTTTCATTTATTGACTCTGAAAAATATGCCATAATTACAGAATCTTCTGAAGAAAAATACAGATTGTCTCTACTATATCTAATTTGATCAGTATTACAAGTGTTAACATTTACGCAAGATTGAAGAGAGGAAAGCGTTCAGCATAAATAAAATAATCTCTCTTGTTTTTCTGTAGTTATTGTTAATTCTGAAGAGCCTGACACATATTAAAGGAACCCCAGAAACATTTATGATGCTCTTTAGGTGTAGATTTGTTTCATATTTTTGTTTTGCTATACTGAAACAGGTTGTTGGGGCTACATTCTGGTTCCAGTTGTGCTGATGTAACTATACATGATTCTCACCGATGAGGCATGGTATCATGCTTAATATGAGTAGAATTCATACCACAAAGCAATGGGTTGTACAGGTTACAGTTTCAAAAAAAAGGTTAAGAACCTCCAGTTCCACTGGTTATAAGGGCAAGATACAAGAGTACCTTGCTTTGGAAAGAGAACAAGAGGCCAGTATTTGCCATGGCTTTGAAATAAAAAAGAAGCTGTTAAGTTGCAATTTTTTCCATTATTGGACATTGAATGTACTTTCCAATTAATTCCCAAAGAACACGCTTGAAACGTGAGCAGACTCTGTACTCAATGCTTTACTCTGTAAGCCTGGAATGCTAAGGTAGGCTGTTATGGCTTCCTGCTGAGTTGTTGCAGAAACATTGCCTTTAAATTCAAGCTCTGTGCGAATTTGTGATGAAAAATAACAGGATGATTAGGAGTTATTAGCAGAATCTTCTGACTTTAAACTAGGATAAATCTCATAATGATGTGAAACAAGATCAGCACTTCCTGAAATGCTATTTTTTACCCTAACAAGTCTAATCTGTCACTGGAATTCAGAAATTTTTATCTTTATTTTTATTTTTTGGTAGAACACAGTGGTAGCTATTAGACTAAAATGACAAAATGTTACCAAAATTCAATGCAGTCTATTTTCTTTGAAAATCAAGAACTGTGAGACTGAAGTTTGTAGAGCTTGGTACTTCTCAGTAGCCATATTAGTGTTGTTTCCCTGGCGTTATTTTTATCGTGGATTTATTATTGTCCGCACTTTCTTTTTTTTCCTTCATTTTAAAAAATCACACTATTAAGAGTCATTTGGTCACCTGCTTTCAATGATCATGTAACCGCTCCAGGCAAGTGGACCAGAATGAAATGCTAGTATGTTTTTTTGAGACTTTTTTTCATTGTCAGGTTACATCTTTGCAAAATAACAAATGGCAGCCACCTGAAAACAGGCCTGCTTGTTGTGTGTGGGCACGGGCATGCATTGAGGAGATTTGCCTTTTTATAACTGGTCCTTGTTTGCATTTTAAATCAGACGTTGCAGATTATGAAGGAAAAGCACTTTAAAGAAAAAGAACTAAGACATGACACATTATAAATTCTGTCTCGAGGACCTGATTTGAATCAATGCTCTAACCTTATTCATAACCTTCTAAGTCATAAATATTACCCAATGGCGTAAATTCTTTTGTCATTTCTGCTTTTCTGTTGAACTGAAAACATATTTTAACTTATTTGAGGTTCTTATTTGCAAATTACGTATTATGATTCCACATGCAACATCTTTCTTCTGAAATCCCTTTGCTGAATTTTTCCTTCTTTTAACCAAAGTGCATCAACGTTGATGTTTCAGATCAGACCAATACAGTATTTCTGAAGCGAATATATTTTTTTTAATAATTCAACATTACCATTGCGTGATCATGCTTAAAATGTTTGTCTCAAGCCTCACAGCTTTTCCCATTTAGGTTAAGGTTAGAGTGGACTTTCGGTTTTTTAGGTATTACAATGTAGGGAAATGAAATTTAGGACAAGGTCCAATATGCAAATCAATATAAATACTTCATCTCAGTAAAAATCCCAGTTCTAGAGTATTTTCCATTAAAAACTCTTTAATCTCAAACTACAATTTTACCTTGCTCTGCTGGATAAGTGTTTCATATATTGAAACCTATTTTTATCTGTCCTCAGCTAACAGACTACAAATATCAATGCCACTGAAAACTAATACAGTAATAAGCTGTAAAATTTGCCATCAGCACAAAGCTTGCCTCATGACTAGCTCTACACATACTATTTGCCTGAATTTTACACTGTTCTGTGGCCAATCTAGCATGTGAAGCCACATGGTAGATATGAACCACCTTGTGTTTTACCCTCTCCAATGCCAGTCTGATTTGTCATTCCAGCTGCAATTCATACTGATGACTCCTGTGTTGCTGCCTGGGTTTTCCTGCATCCTGATCAGGTCAGGTGGCAAAGCCTTATCAGGCAAAATCTCCTGCATTTCCATATGACAGAGCCACATTGTTTCTGGTAATCAGCAAAGCGCATGCACTGCTTCTTAATACAATGTCAAGCTCATTCTATCATTCCTTAAAAGTGGAAAATCTATTTTTGATTCTGCTTCTCTTTAATTTCTCTTCAGATCTTGTTTTGATCAAGATCTGCATCCTTTTTCATGATCACTGTGTGGTAGACAGTTAAAACATTTACCAGTTAATGATTGTTAGAATTATGTGTATGCAAATATACCAACATGTAAATGAGTCTCACTCTATAAATATTTCTAAAATTGTATCCTCAGTTTAATGGTTCCTAATCATATGACTCCCTTTAAATTATACCTCTTTATACATCTACAGCCATGCTTTGTCCTGATACTGGTCCACTCATATGCAATTAACAATGACAAGAGAAAATAAAACACTTTATGTTTCAGTTTGAATCCTACTATTAATTTTTAAACAGTATTTTCAGAAAGAAACATAACTAAAAAAATGTTACTTTTGTAGATTAATATTCTAGAATGACAATAAAGAAGAGAAATATCTAATGTGGAATAATGAGGGGCACAGCAGGAAGAGGTAGAGGACTCTCAGGAATCTTTTACTCTTCAATCTCAACTTCAAAGGTGCTGACTCTCATTACATGGACAGAAACTAGCATACGATCACTGGTTGTGTACATAAACCCAAAGTAATTTAGCCTGCTTAGTGTTTTTGTCAAGAAATAGCTATATTCTTAGTAAATGCAAATAAATCACTCTTATTCAGGTATTAATTTGAAGACCCACAAGCCCACAGACCAAAGGCTTTGTCACACAACAATTTATCAATCTCATCAACTAAGTCCCAAGCAGACCTCTGAGAGAGGTAACTTCAGAGAGAGCTGTGAAAACATGAAGAAATATTTGCACTTTGCTGTATTAAGTGAGCGACTATGAAGTTTAAATAAATCGTGTCACAGGGAGCAGTCAGAGGGCTTGAGAAAGGCTTTGGCAGCAAAAGAGAAGGTTCAGGAGTTTGCCATATAGTAATGGTACGTTGGCCTTTTAAAAAACAACCATTAGCTAGATATATTACTATAATGGGGAGACAGAGATGCTGGTAAAATAGGTTTTCATCGTGTGATTTTTAACTTCTGAATCCAGCCAGGCTGGAAATGTAGGACAAGAAATACTAATGTTCCACGGCCATAATAAAAGAAGTAAAGATCAGAAATTATTGTGAATGTCTTCTCCACTCCAGAGCAACCGCTTTTTTCAGATTTTCAGTCAGAGTAGCACAGAAGTTTTGCTTTTGTTTTGGGTCTAGGAAAGTTTTTCACTTTCTATGCTAAAATGCATATTTATCAACATAATGTTACTGTCTTATGATCTAATAATATCTGTAGGATCTACCAGCAAATTAGCAACTTCACGAGTAGCTGGAAGACTTTTACTGCTATCTGTCAAATCTCTGATTGAGGCTGCAAGAATAGAAAATCCCATTTAAAAGAAATTTAACAGATATGTATAATATTTTTTAGAGATGTGCTCATTATAAGATAACCAATTCATTCAAAGGATTTCAAAAATGTTTCCAGCATTGCACTGTCTTGAATTAGTTTGAGCTACAGTGGAACTAAAATGTTCTTTGGTCAGCTTGTGGCCTTAGTAAAAAGTTTCACCAAGAAAATCTATTCATCAATAACCTTATTTTTCATAGATAACAGCAAACTGAATGTAGTGCCAATAGAGGAAACCTGAGTCTGAGTTACTGAAGAACTGAAGCAGTGTGAAGGAGTGATATAATAATGTCAATACACTTTCTGCAATCTAGCTAAGATATTCACAGACTGGAGGAAATAAACATATTCTAAAACTGTAATGTCTAATAAAGACATTGTAGAAATAATAATAAAGAAGTATCTTAAGTTTAGTATTACCAATGTAGTCACAATGGTTAGTGACTGCGCAATATTCTGTGTCTATTCCAAATCCAGAGAAAAGTATCCAAAGAAATCACACTTTTTTTCCTCCAGTGAAAGCAAGGAGCCATGAAAAAGCTATTCAGAGCTAAATTTTTTAGTTAATAGCTTATTATGACTTCTTATTTGGTTCTTTTTATAGAAACACTGGAGTAAAACTATTTATAACGAAATTTAAAAGACCAACTTTAATTTTGTTGTTGTTGTTATCAGAATAGCCTCTATGAACTCCAAACAAAGTTCCCTGAAACCAAGCATATTTATACAGTAAAGCATCATCCCTCCCCACAGCAATTTGTAAGCTAGAAAATGAAACAAAACAGAAGAGGCAGGTAAAATAATTGTGGTTTGGTAACATGGAAGTGGGGACAAAAAAGGGCAATCGGGACACAGGAATTAAATGATGTGGCTCATGGTTAGACAAGGAATCGATAAATCTGCAAATAAATCTACGTTCTTAATTGCCATTACTGAGCAACCATCCTTCCCACTCAAATCTCTTGCCATCTACATTTTTTTAAAGGAGTTTAATGGAAAAAGGAGTTGTCAAGTATAACAGCCTGAAGGTTTACCCTGTCCTTTGTTACTTCTGTACTTTGTTACTATTTCCTAACAACAAACATAATTTGGTGTTTTGCTTAAAGCAAAATCTTCATTCAGAATTATTTTCATATGTATTTATTTTAGAGCAATCTCTGAATAAAACCAACAAACTAAGTGTAAATTACTATTATATTTTCAAAACTTTTGTTTTTCTCCTAGCTCTTTTTCCTCAATTGATCTCTTGAGTTCATAACCTATGCTATCGAAAATCTCTGACAAGGAAAATACTGGAAACTTTTCTCCAAAACTTGTTGTTCTTGTTGTTTGTTTGTTTGTTTCATTTGTGTTTTTTTTCTTTTCTTCAAAACTGAGTAACATCTTTGCTCAAAATTTGAAGTAATATCATGTTTTAGGAAGTCAAGCCATCAATATGTCTCCATACCAGTATGTCATCCATGTTTACCCTATAACAGAATCACAGCATTGCTTCTTAAAGATATTTCCATTGTAAGTGTTTCTGGCCTTTAACTGTAACCTCTTTTGATGATTTTTCTAGAGGATAGTGCCAGATCTTTTACATTTTAAATCAGCGTTTGTTAAATTCAAATTAAATTAAATAATTAAATACCTTCTCACAGTAATATCTACTTGTATATTTGTTCCAATGATAAAATCCCACAGATCAAAGACAGTATTACTGAGAAAAAACGTCTCCCTTCCTTTTTGTTGTCCTCTCAATTATTTGTGCAACTATCAACTGAATTAGAACATATTCTTAGAGACAGAGAGGATTTCAGGCTTATCCAGGTGTATGAACATGACTGATGTTTTAAACATAAAAAAAAAAACAGGGGAAAGAACACATTTCTGCAGTTCCTCTTTAGTGAATTATTGTGGCAATATAAACTAACATATTTTTAACAATCTTAAAAAACAAACAAACAAACAAACCCCTCCAAAACCCTTAGATATCTGCCTTTTTCACCTTTAACGCTTAGTTTTGCTCTCATAGCATCTGAGAATGAGCTGCTGCCCCCAGCTCTTTCTCTTCTGTAGCTCTGGAAGAAAAAACATGACTTAAGGTATGGAAAGCGTCAATCATTATCCTGTAAACACTACTCTAAATGGATTCCAGTGCTCTAAAATGACTCAAGAAAATGGCATGATAACAGGAAATGTCCTGCACCAGTGCTGTAATATACAGCTACAAGGACCCATCAACCAACCACAAAATGCGTGGGACATGCTTTTGAAAAACCTCCATTGATCATCAGGGTCCTTTATTTGTTTAAAACTAGCTGACTCCACCCTTGAGCAGTTATTAAACAATTAAGGACATTATAGTTAAATACTTTCTCTCTGAAGAATGGATATAACTATAAAAGTGACTGTAATGTATGTGTTTCCTGGACTACAGCAATAATAAGTGAAGATGGACAGCAGATAAGCTAATGCAACTAGGTCAAGGGAGGCAACTCCAAATCATCAAAAGCACATCTTTATATGTTTAAAAATATGCATTACAATGGCAAAACTGATCCTGAACCACGTACTTTAATTCAGCCTACCCTGCATAACCGAGCATAAAGGCATCTGGCCTAGCTTGACTATGGGAAATAATTTTGCCCTTGAACTACACATAGACAAAACCAACTTGATCCATTTTTCACCTCAGCAGAGTGTTTTATTTCTAACCTCCAGTTTTTCTATTTTTAAAGCACAGAGCCTCTAAGAGTACTCTAAAATCTGAATACATAGATACTCATTTTCTGGAAAAAAAAAAAGTTTGGGAGCCAGAAAGAATAACAGAAAGGACAAGAGAGACACTTCCCAAGTTATTCAGCGGAGAAGCCTAATCAGAATATTTCCCAAAAACTTAAATGCCACCATTTGTTTAAAGATTTTATTACAACAGAAATCAAAATGCCCACATAATCCCTGTTACACAGTACAATGCCAAGACCCTTCGCACCATATGATTACCAGGAAAGACAGTGGTGACTCTACTAAAGGATTCATTTATTCCAGCAAGAGTATCTCAAAGAACAGAGCAAATATTTGGCTCAATGTATAAAAAATACATTAAAAAAATCCACAGCAGTGCTCTGAGAGTAAAATCAAAAAATGTAATTTTAGAGCCCACTCACTCCAGCCAACTAATCTGAATTGTATTTCACATCCCCAGTGTCAAGAGAGCAGAATGTTACCAGCCATGCTGCCATCAGATTGACTTGGCCAATGCTGCTGAATTTACAGGAATGTGAGAAAATGAGTAGGATAGGCACAGAAAGTAGCATTCCTACCTTCTGTGTGCTTGACGGGCAGTAAAGAAAGAAATTTCAGTAACATCATAGATGTAGAGAAATTAATATTTAAATATTAATATATCCTTGGCTGCATGTTTTATAAAGTATTTAGGTTACTAGAGGATGATTTAATACCATGAGCTAACGCCATTTCTCAAACACAGAGCCTATGGTCAGTGAGCATACTTAACAATGAAAAATGTATTTTACTACATGGCCAATAACATATTAGGTGATTTGTTAATGGACTAATTACCATACACTTAAATACTGATGCTGAAAACAAGCTTATGTAAAAATCAATACTGAAATTTCCAACAGCATACATATGCAGATTTCTGCATATTTAACTAGTATCCTTTATTTCAGAAGTGCCAATAAATTAGAGGAAATTTTGTTTCACATTAGTTTATATGATGAAGCAGTACATACAATGTCCATCAATTACAGTGATGGAAGTAATTAGGCTTTCAGTTCCTATGAATTAACAATGCATCATATTCGCAGTACTAAGTGGCATGCATGATTATCTCTGATTGTATCTATCTGCTCAATTTTTAATAAATGTCACAGTGTGTATGCAGATTTTAATCGACAGTAAAAACATGTAGATTTAGTAGTTGTTGTCAACTTTATTAGTTAAACTTGTGCTACGTTAATGGTCCTAATGCATGCTAATGGAGATTTCTTAGCATATTATTGACTGCAGTCACTGTTACATACTTATGATAAGTGAGAACTGTGACAATTAATGGTTAAACTGTTAAGTATGGAACAAACCAGCTGCATTCTGACTATGCATTGAAGTAAATGAGAATCTATAATAAAGTCATAACACAGCACATAACATAACCTGTTGTGGACAATGCAAATGCTAATAGACTCCCAGAAAAGTCTTAAATATTACATTTAACTAATACATTTGTTTTTTTGTTTTCAGAATTACAAGGCTGGGTACAATAGGATAAAATTGAGTCAATTTTGTCCCAATGGGCACACTACTTTACTTCCCCAAATGTTTTTCCTCAAAACTAGATAATCTTACTTTATAAAACTATAAAGCAAGGAACACACATTTTAGCAGAGATGGAGCAGATAACTTAAAAATATTAATGTTGGTGTTGATACATGTGAAAATTTTATTACCCATTTCATTATATATATTCATTTGTACTAATTTATATCCTAGAAAATGTCATACAAAAGATTGCTTTCCAATGCACTTATATCCTTCCTTTTTTTTTTTTTTTTAAAAAAGAGGGTATTCACTCCCACAGACATACATACACACTGTTACAACCTACAAATTGCCATAGTAATCTTTTAATCAATATGGTGAATCAATGCAGCCCTTTTTCACAAGAACTGGTGAATGAGGACTATGGCCTCATTGAAAATGTACTAGCGATTCAGTTATGATTGCTGTTGAAGATATGGTATTAGAGTAATATAATTAGTCACAACATGTGCTTAGGGTTGTTTATTTAAACACGTTTAATTAAATCATATAGAAGAAGGGACAGACAAGTAAAGGTCTATTTCCAGGGAAAATAATGAGGAAAATATTAACATAATTTTGTTTTTATTTCTGTACCTTTATGTATGGGCTGACATTCCTTTAATAGTTTTGTGGTCGCTCTGATGTTTTCTTTGGCATCTTTCATTTGCAAGCCTTTTGGCACCTCAAACACCCTGGGTAACAAACTTCTAACATTTGTCATCTAGAAAAATGTATTGCATTCAAACACTAAAGGACCAGAGGCCACAACCACTTGAAAGTCACACTTCATTTAACATCTATTACACCACCCTTACTCCCCCGACCTGCACCCCCCTTACTTTCTTGTTCTCTGGCAGGCACAGTGGCAGTCTCCATTGAAGGCTTCTGCATCCCTTCAGGGAAAGTGTTTTCAGCCTCTTTTGCTATGTCATTCTGGAAATTGATGCTTGAATTAACACATTCTTTCAAAATTCATGAATTTAATCAATGTCACATCCTGTTCCACATTTCACTGGACTTTGGAACATTCATTTAGTGTTACTGGTCATAGCTTTTTCCCATTGATAGCAGTAATTAAAAAAAAAACAAACCTGTAGTTTTTGTTTGATTATTTGTTGGTTTGTTTTCTCTTTTTTTTCACATCAAAGAAATGCATGCAAAAATAAAATTTAATGCACTGCCATATGCATATTTTACAATTATTTGTTACTGAATAAAGTTTTTCCAGATATCTTACAGAAATAGGTACTCAATTTGTTGTCTTAAGGTATACTGCAGCTGTCATGATGAAGTATTTTCTAGGTAAATTAGGCCTACTACAAGAGCAATTAAAGTTTACAAAATTGTCTTTTTTTTTTTTTTCATTGATTACCCAAATATCTTCCTGAGATGTAACTCACCAGAAAAAAAACCATCAGTTTATTCTCTCCTATTTGATTACACTTTTTTTATATATATATTTTTTTCTTTCACGAGGTATAGATAACTACAAACCTCTACATGCAGCTGAGCAAAGAGCAAGATTCTATCAGGTGATCTAAAAGTGAAGAGATTCCATAGCAGTTATCTTGTCTGGAAATAGTTCCATGGTTGCCCATGAGCAGATGCAGCTCATATGCAGGACAGCTCAGCCACTCTAGTGCTTGTGGAAATGCAGCTATATGGACATGTTCCCGGGAAAGAGATGCCTTGGCTGCTATATGGGATTCTTTTGAAGACCTAAGCTCTTGACACACTAAGGAGTCTATGCAGTGGATCCAGTGTCACTGGATCATCCATCTGTGGGTACTATTGTTCAGTACCGCTGATGGACAAAGTGCTGCTGAACTCTTGTTCAGTTTGCAGTGATGACACAGGAAGGTTGTTGGGACTCAGTGTGACAACATTCTCAATTTCGTCATAATAAAGTTAAAAATTCAGAAAGGCAAATTATAAAGTATTATATGCAAGCAAAAATAGCCTTAATGTTATCAAAATAAGTTTTCTCTCTACAGTGATAACACAACAGAAAACATTTTAGGTTAAAGAAAAATGGAAATACAGCTATTACATAATTACATGTTATTTGAGTAAACAGAAATGTGAGGTGGGAGCCCAGTGGGAGATATATTGGAATTTAATCATAGATTACAAAAAAAACCTTTAGAATTTCCCAGAAAAGGTTTTAGAGAAAAGATATAAACAAATCTCATCAAATTAATCTCTTCATTGTTCCTAATCTCCTGTGCTGCCATAAGATTATACCAACGCTTGATCTCATATCAGATATTAAATTTCACCCCTACACAAGGGCTTGTAGGAGAAAGGGGTTGTTTAGTGGCAGACAAAATTGAACAAATTAGGCAAAATTTTCTGGTACCTTCTAGTTTGAGATTTTCTCTCCTAGCCCATTATTAAGTAGTCACAGAGGCTTCTATGAAGAAGGAATTAATGCAAAGAGTATCACAGCTGAAAGACACAGGTCACATTAAATAATACTTCATGTTAAGAACATGAACCTGTTACATTCAGCACAGAACAGGTCCAGAAAACAGGTGATACTTTCACAGATCTATGGTGAAGCTTTTGGATTACAAATATGATACAGGATGGGCAGCAGCAGGATCTTTATGGTCTGCGCTGTTTACCTTCTCATTTGTTTGAACAAATCCAGGTAGGCAAGACCAGATCTGAAGTTCCGTGATGAATTGGAAGACTTCATGAATAACATAAAATGATAACAGCTATATCCCACTCCCCTCCTCCCAAGTCTATATTCTCATATACCCCAGAAAAGCCTGCTTGAAACATGTTTTTTACTTCCAAGTTTCTGGAAACTGTTTATGTTTACATCGATTTCCCTACTGTAACTCCTGAATCTCCTTCTCATTTGGCACTGCCCAGAGGGGCTGTCTGTGTGTCCTCAGGTTCTGTGGGCTCTAGGAGAACAAATCCCACTCTGCAGCATCCTGAGAGGTGCAAAGAGTGTGTGGAAGTGAGAATGATTACCAGAAACCAAAATAAAACATGAAGAACAAAACCAGGCAAAGATAAGGAGGATGGAGTTAATTTTTTTAATATCCATTCAACCATGTCAGGTTTGGATTAAGCATAAATCTTCAGCCTAATGGGGTGGAATGAGGGCTCCACGTATAATATCTCTGCTGTGTGACTGGGCTATTCAGCTGCACAGTCAGAAGAGAAATTCAGTGCAAGTAAATAAGCAGGTTTTAGATGAAGTCTTGCTCTGGCCTCTCGCTGACAGCAGATACAGTGCTAACAGAGGCAGGACTGTCTACAAGAAAAATGAGTAACACTGCATTTGCATACTGTACTATGTGGTATTTAGTTTATTGTAACAACTGTTTAAGTAAAGTAAAACACCCAGATGTATTTTTTACAAAAGTACTGAGGGGTTTTCAGAATCAATTAAATGTCTTGAATTGGTACTTTTGGAAAGTCTTGTCTTTCAAAGATTCTCAGATTAGTCATACAACATTTCAGGTAGAAATACGGAACTAACATCAGTCTGCTCACTGCAGCTCAGTGAATTTCAGTTCAAGAATCTAAAATGTATGATTAAATCAGACTCCTGTTTATCAACACATCATATTTTTACAGATCCATGGACACACTGCTGCTACAATCACTAGGTTTTTTCTTCTCTGCTAAAGTGGGCAAGACTGGCTTATTGAGTTCAGCTTTTGTTTCTGCTTTACACTTTTTAAACACAAGCTTTTTCTGCAATTTGCAGAACTTCAGTTTCAAAGACTGTCAATTAACAACAAATCTTCAGAAAGTAAAGACTTGAGAAATCTCCTAGCAGGACCAAAGAATACTCAACTTATGTTCTGACATTTCCCAAAAACAGGAAGCAGAAGAGTAAGATTCTTACACACAATAATGTCCAAATTGTTAGGAGATGAAAGTGTGTTCACCAATGAACTATTGAGATCGTCTGATCATAAGCTGCCCAGTTCTAGTTCTGGACACAAATGGTCTGACCCTGTTTGCAGAATTTCCTTATGTCACTTGACTGAAAACATATAACCAACAGAGCAATTTCATAAAATAACCTTTTAAAGTATCACAGCACTTGATAAAGGAATTTGATCTGAAATAGAAGACAATCTAGGATTCTCATAATAGATTCTATTAAACATTTGCAGTAATAAAATAGGCTCATATGAAAAGCATTAACAATTGCAAAATACCAGGGTACAGACAAAAAGGAGAGAAAGCTGGTGAAGCAGCTTGAAAATTCCCTTCTGCCTGTCTGTCTGGCTTTGGGGCTATTGCTGGCAAATGAATATGGTCACCCGCCCTGTGCTTCAATTTTGAACCCCAACTTTGAAGTCTTGGACAAAGAAAACACTCCTCTGAAGTAATAAATAGTAAATATATTGTTAGCAGAATATTTTATATTGTCAATATGAAAATTATTTAAAGGTAGAGGAAATTGAGAATCACTATGTCTAGGCACGGAATGGAAGTTTTGTAGAATAACCACTTAAGCAGTATGAAATACCCGGATACGTGTTTTCAAGTGCATCCAGTACAAGAAAGCATCAGAGAATGTGGGAGAAGGAGAGCATCTTGCTGTGGCCCCTGAAATCAACCTGACTTTAGGCTTGTGCCAAAAACCTACCAACCTACTAGCAAATAGCTGTTCAGTCAACTGGAGTGAAGGTGTTTTACTGATTGCACCTCTCTGTGCATTTGTTACAGAAAACTGTGGGTTTTTATCACGGGGCTATACAGACAGCTAGATTTAGGTGGAACTCTGAGCTAACTCTGATTACATGCCTGCAGAAAAGAACTACAAAGCCAAGATTAGAGCAGAGACTCTACTTGGATATGTTTTAAATCCAGTGACTAGACAGATGTTTACAGACTCCATCACTTACTTTGAAGAGATGGTTGACTATTCTCACGGCTGCACTGCTTATTCTGGATGCAGCAGAGTGGCCCAGCACAGACTGGGGCTCAACGAATCTTATTAGACTTTCCTTTGCATTGCAATAAGGGATTCCTCTCCTCTTCACAAAAACATGGTGCAACTACAGCTTTTAAGTGTAACATTATTAAAATGAACACAGTGAAAAACATGGTCACCATTTCAGAGAAATCAGAAACCGGATAATATATGAAGAGGAAATAAGGCAAAAGATGGTATGATATACAAGCCCTGGATGTCAAGAGAGTAAGACTGCCCAAATGGAAAGAGCAAGAGCAGTTAGTATTGGTTTAGGTTCTATCTCCAGTGTGTTGTGGTAATTTTGTCTTCTTTTCTTCTTTCTTGCAAAAGGCTATTAACAAATGAAATTACTGAGAATATAGTCCAAAGAAAATGGCATGTTAATTAAAGTTCTTTCCCTCTTCCTCAACTCCTCACTGCAATATAGTTTCCAGAGCTAAAAGTGTATTAGCAACAAATTCTTCACTTCTGACTCAAGGTCGGATAAGAGCTAATATTTTGACATGAAATAAACACTGGCTAAGAGTCAGAAAACAGTAGAATTTGGATGGTTGAAGTTTGTAGATGCCAGATCTGCAAAGCAATAATTGCATCTGTAAAGCAACGTCATCTACTTTTACACATTGCTTTGTCTCAAACTAACTGTACTGTAACCGCTTAGGAGAGTTGAATGTTGTTACATCTTATTGAAAAGCTCCTTTCAATACGCATCAAAAATAACAATAGTAGGGTGCCAGGCAAAAAATATCTTTCTGGATTGTGCCTGTATTATGGATGCAGGTAAGAACAGTAAGAGGCAATAAAATAAAAATATATCAGCAGTGGAAAAAGAGACATGGGAATCCTTCTGGATGATAACATTTAGTCAATTGAATCCATAGCTTCAAGGTATCTTTAGAAGGGCAAGTGGGCAGATGCCTAATGTATACTTTTCTTTGCTCCTGATCTCTTTCTTACTTTGGTCAGCCAACAATATCTCAGCTATGATTTAGAAACATCAAGAAGCTCTTTCAGTAGGGGAGTGGAGTTTCCCTTACTTCAATTTAGATGGTAGGCAAACAGGCAACAGGAATAATATAATTTGAATTATGCATCTCAAAGAAGGGACACTCCTTGACAAATTATTTAGAAACAGTAGGTTTACAACACAAACAACTCTGTGAAGAGCAATAAAGTATAAGCATGAGCCTCCAAAGATAAAAAAGGATGAAGAGACCAGACCCCAAAGAACTTCTACAGCACTTGATTCTCTGTTGAGTAAATCTCTGTCTCCCCCATGGCAACAAATATTTCAGTGTCTTAAAACACTGCACATTTGCTGCTGCTGCTGTAAACTGCAAAGACATCTTTAATGGGAATGGATAATGGAAATAAGTTGCGTACCCTGATAAGGAGGTCTAAATTTTCCTAAAGAGAGATGCTATGATTTGAAACAGATTTAACACTTCAACAGGCAGCTGTGGGCTCTTTTGTCTTGCTCTTCAGCCCTTTTTCAGAAGATTTTATCCTGTATTTTGATACCTGGTTAGACCCAGATTTACTGATACAGATTTTTCAGCCTCATAATTTGTGATTTAAAATACTAAGGAATCTAAATGCAATTTTATTTTCTTTTGTATTCACGATTATTTTCATTTTCTGTGTATTAGCTATATCCAAATGCAGGTCTTTGTGGTATCTGAATCTTAAGACTTATTGCATGAGGCTAAATTTTGTTCTGCTAAACAACCACAAACATATCAGTTCAAAATAATAATGAAAGTAAAATTTGTTATTTTGTGAATCAATAGACTAAAATAATTCCAATTATCTGACTTGGTTTAGAATTGAATTCCTGGGTATGCTACAAGGTTTCTTCAATAGCGTGTTAACTAGACAATGATCCTTGACATCAGTAAACACTTCAAATGGGATTTTTCCCTTTAAATAAACCTAAATAAAAGGCACTGGAGCCATGGAAACATAACAAGTATGCTTAGCAGAGGTTATATGTACTAAAAACGACTGAAGATCCTTTTGTATGTGAAAATTGTATGATCATTCATTTTGCTTAATTTTATAGAAAATTAATATAGGAATATAAAATTTGTTTACCATGAAAGCAAAAATATGCTGATGTTTCATTTAGTTCTGTTCAGCTGCATTAAAAATTTACATAAACCAAACGAATTCTTAAAACATCAAAGAAGACTTTTATAAAAGAAACAATTGTAATTTTTATATGTTCCGATCAAACATAACTTTACAAATATATATTTTGTAAGAATAATAAGTAGAAATGAATCCACAACAAAGACTGTAGAACAGTGCTAGACTTGGGCTCCTTTAAGCTGAATTTATCCTTTAAACATAATATTAATCAACTACATTTCCATTTGTATATGTGGAACTTTGTGGGGAGAGAGCTCTATGTCTCTTCCTAAACTTGTTTGAAACAGCACATCACATCCTTTAATGTCCGTTTTAGTCCAGGAAATCAAAATAATTCTAAAATTTTAAACTATACTTGTGAAGTCAGAGGTATAATTTCAGATAATTTCTCACATGAAAAGCACTAAAAATTAAGCAGCTTCTAATTTATTTCTGGTACTTAAAACCTAATGAAGATAATTGGTTGAAATTATAGAATTTACTTTAAGAATCAACACCCATTTAACAAGTCAGATTGATCAGATTTATGATACGTATATTTTTTTTCAATTTAAGAAGTTTTACAGTTTGAACAAACAGCAGTTTAGAAAGTCACTGCAGCAGGAAGGAGGAACATGGAGAATACTTTATTCCTGAGGTCTCTAAAAAATTCAGAACTCTGAAATCCCTTACAAATATTGGTGTTTCAGCAGTCCAGATCAATATAGGTCATCTTATTTATTAATAGCTATTACTGTAAGTAGTATATTGCAAAATAATAATATGCTTTCTTCTTTAAATCTGTCAGACTTGGGCCCTTCAAAGATAGACATGGGGGTGAAGGGTGCTTGGAGATCAGGGTGTTATTTCAGTTGTTAAGAAAAAGACTTGAAATTTGTTGTAGAAAATGTAGATGTTACTCTCTGGATGTCTGCAAGATATTACAGCTTTGAAATAATATCCTCCCCCTAGCCCTCAGAAGTAATCCTTGCCTTGCACACAAAATTCTTGGTTTTGACCTTTAAGAAAGTGTGGATCATGGGTCAAGGTCCAAAATTGAAATAAAAAGTCTGACACAGTGCTGGCATCCAGTTTTAAGTTTTTCAGTTGTTCTGGATTCTAAACAATTATTAGTTTTAGATGGCTGTGATGGTTCAATCTAATTTTGCCTTGGTGCTGATAGAGGAAAGTGAGGAAACAATCAGAGCTCCTACCACTGAGAACACAGTGAAAAACATCCATCCTGACTCTGATCAACCAAAACTACGTCACTGTATGTGAAAAAAAATTATATAGAAAAATTATATAGAATGAGAAGAGGGGTGGCAGCTCACCTGTACTTATGAACATCTCTGAGGCAAAACAGAAATTGATGTGACACTGTCACTAGGTGGCAGGAGACAAAAAAAACATAGGAGAGACCCTGTTTTTTGGGGTGGTGTTTGTCCTCTGCAACCTAGCCCTTCTCATAACCTTTATGAAGCTAAAGTGTCTAAATATATGGTCCCAAAAAGCAGTGTTTCTTCTATTTGGTGAAATATTTGACAAAAAAAAAAAAAAAAACGAATCACCACAACCCACAACAAAGAAAACCCAGGTCCCAGCAGTGGTAGCTGTTTCAAAAATAAGGGATGTGACTGGTGTTAAATTATTAAGAAGCAATTATCTCACTCACATATAGTATTAGATTTAGACTACCAGTGAGCCATCACATAAGAATAGCTTTTGATAACTAACAACCCCGATGTGAAAGGCACCTTATCCAATTTCAATTCTGTTTTGCCTCCTCTCCTTTCATGTATCCTTTCCTAGTTTAGAAAGCAACTTTCATAGGCAACAGGAAATATTCCAGTGAGTTTCATGTATCTAATGAATGCTGATACGTTATTTTTCTGCCCTACTGGATATCTGGAACTAAGCATCAATCTGAGAGCAAAATAACGGACCAAAGTTCATTATATTCAAATACATTAGCATTGAAATTCTAGTCTGCAGTTAGAGAGAACTGTGCTGTAATAGTTATTTTAAATTTATATTATTTCTGTTGCAGATATAAGCTTTTCCTTCAAGAATTTCTATGAAGACAGACAAGGTAGAAAAGGTTTCCAAAGCCATGGGTCAATAAACCAAAGTCTGCTGAAGTTAATTCAAAACTCCCATTGTTTTACTTGAGCAAGAAAACTTTTTTGAGCAATCAGCACAGTAATGCACACCACCAGTACTTGTGGGGAGGATCAGAGAGAGTCACTATCTTTCTGACTTCCATTACCTTCGGCTAAAATTCTTTCTCCACACTAGCTGCAAACAGCGGTGGAAGCGAGTTCTGCAGCTGACAGCGGAGCAGTCCACGGTTCTGCCAGTAGAGCTCCTGCTGGCCACCAGCACCACCACAGGGGTAACCTAAGTCCATGGGTCGCAGATATCACTGGCATGGTTTTACTTAGGAAAATAAAGACATATATCTGCATATGTTCAATTTTAACGTGGATGAGAACTTAAAAGGAAGGATATCTAAGAGCTTACTACTTTGCATATCCTTTCACCCACTTTCACTTAACTGAACAATAGAATACAATTTGTTCTCTGCTTTTCAAGCTAGAAATAAATGCTCGATTTAACAAAAGTTATATGAAAATTTCAGCTAATGTGTTACAGACTAGCAAACAACCTGTACCTATTTCTGAATACAGGATTTAAACAGTAGTTAAAACAAATCTCCCCATTGTTCAACTGGGTTGTCAAGCATGCATATGAAGAGAAAAAAACCCAAATGTGAACACAGACATTGAATGTAATATAGTGATGGGATTTTAGTGACAGAGTACAGAATTCTGAGGAGATGAGGTACATTTTCATTACATTTTCATTTCACTGTTGAAGAAAAACTAGTAAAACCTGTATTCTTTTCCTTTTTCTCTCAGAAATTCCAAGGTCAATTGTTATTACCATAAAGTGGAAAAGCTCTGTTGTCAAATTACTAGAAGACAATATCAGCAAGACAAAGCCTTGAATTAATATAATCTTGATAAAATATGCCAAACACAATTAAAATAAGCTGTTTGCTACACGTGTGTCACAACCAGAGCCCAGACTGGAAAAATGTTTCTTCTACAAGGAAGGTATGCGCAAGGAGAAAAAATTAATGTGAAGAACATGTTGGAAACTACACATTGTACAATACTCTTACGTCCATATCGTTTTAATAGCTCTTGGGGTTTATCCTGTTACCACAATATCTGTCCCAAAACCCAGCACTACGGCAAAATTCTCAGAGCTGCTGACATTTTCTCCTTCTCTGAGGGAGTAGGTTCTTACCAGCATGTTTTTATCATGAGGGGAATGGACATAAGAGTAGAAGAAAATATTCCCATAACAAGAACCACCTGAGGCACTGCAACTTAAAAAAATAAATATTTCTATTACTCATAACAGAAAATGCTGCTTTCTTGATGTTTTGGAACAGCATACAAATACAGAGTTGCTGCTCTCTCAAAAACTGAACAAGAGAGAAGAACTAACTCAAATACATAGTGCACATTAAGAAAAGTAAAACATGCAGGATCCCTTAAGTCCACTGTGCCACTTCCTGTTCAAGTCTAAATAATAACAGATGACACCTATTGACCATTTCTGATCTGATACACACCCTGGTCAGATGGTGTATTTTCTACTCCTCAGTAAAGTATTGATGTGATGAATGGCCCAGAAAGACAAAGTCTACTTACCATCATACAACCTCCATGCTTACCACTGCATACCGAAATACCACTGTATACCGAAATACCACTGTAAGGTCTGCCATTCCTCAATAATACTTCTATTCGAATATTTGAAGATACTTGGTTGACGATATGAACTGCAAGTAGCAAGCAGCTACACAAAACTCAAAACAACATTTGCAAAATCTTGGTTTTACTTTCTAAAGAACAGAAAATGGACCCTTATTTATCCTGTCTCCTACTGTTTCTTTACTTTTTTTTTAAAAAAAAAAAAGTTTTTGTTAGTATTGTTGCTGGTGTAATTACAATTTCTGTGAGCATAACTGCAGCTGAAATTGGAACAGCTGAACAGATAAGTGACAGACTAAATTACATCAATGAGGTTTTAGATGCTGTGGACACATATTCCCTTTTTATAGTCATAGAGAATGCACAGGACTGCAAAGTTTATTTGATTGAACAGTCTGGGATATTTTCAATGCAGAAGACTCTAAATCTGAATTCCACTCAGTTTGTCTTAGCTATTTTGTCTCCAAGCCACACACATCCGAATCAAAACATTCTGGTTTATGACCCTATAGCACCTCATGAAGATACATATAGCTAGAAAGTCAATATTTTTTAATAAAATTTTTGGTTCTCATGAAAACAAACAAGATGAGCAGAGATCAAAATAGATCTGTGTATCATTTAGATATCCATATTTTTGTTTCAATATGCCACACTTAGCATTTTATTGCCTGTCACTTTTCCTAGTCCTATATAGTTGTAATTCAAAAAGCATATAGATCATTGAAGAACTTCTCTGTACCTTCAGCTTACTTAGGAGACCTATCATCAATCATAATTAATGAGTCACTATGAGCAGTACTGTGCCTGCTGACTAGTCTTTTCAGTGTCATAGGCACAGAGTAAGTCTGCATATTGAAAGCCAAGAGGGGAATTTAAGAACAGCAGAATGCAGTGAGAAATAGGAAGAAACAAGGGAAAAAAATCTGTTAATTTCAGCAATGTCAAGACATCCAGCACTAATTAATATTAGGAAATATTACTCTAGTTTTATTCCCTTGAGATTATACAGTGTAAAGATATAAACTTTTTTCAGCCTTATAAACTTCAAGAACATCTGTGAGCTACTTTAGCTGTCTAGCACTAGTGATTATAATCTATGGAATTCAAAGGATAATTTGCCAATATTGTAATGAATAATGCTACAGATCACTGTTATTTATTCTTCACCTGTATTTGACTACTCATTTGGATTTCTATAAGTTATCTAAACATTAGTATAATTTAGTGTGTTAAAAAGTCTAGGAGTGTAAAGATAAAGTATATTTTAATTTCCATAATAAGAAGAAGTCTCAGTTACCTAGGAAGGGAACTTCGACATAACATAGGTGACAAGTCAAGTACCAAAATTAGCAAAAGTGAACAGATTTCACATAATACACAGACTAACACTCTTTACTTGTACCACCCTGTGGTACTGGAATGAGCTGAACAACAAAGAAATGCAAACCCAGTAAAAAAAAGAAAAAAAAAAAAAAGTTTTTTTTCTTGTTTTTCTTTGAAATATGTGATGTATTTTTTGAAATATGATGGCTGTATTCCAAAAGCTAGAATCAGCCTTACACTGCAAGTCAAGTTGGGCAAAAGAGATTTTTACCTTTGAAAAAAATCTAATAGACAAGATAACAATATATGTTTTTGAAAGCACCATGTTTTTCTTGACAATAGTGCAAAGTGTTTGATTCCAGCAATCTGAAGCCAAGTTTTCTGCTCTGATGCCTCCTATTGTCTTATGACCTCACCTTATAAAACCACCACAAATGCAACAGCATTTAGCAAAAAAAAGAGGAGAAGCTTCTGAATCTGACGTTGAATGTGGGGCCCATTTTTTATCTATGAATCAATGGTGTCCCCAGAACCTGATATGGGTAGTGAAGGACAGAGGCACTGACGTGGTTTTGGATGGCAGCAGGGGGCTCAGCCTAGATTCTGGCTTTGTCCATCTTGCCCCTCCCGTGAGGAAGAGGAAGGGAAAGGACAGCCCTGGAACTCGGGTGAGGGAGAGCAGGTGCATGGGGGTGAGTGGAAGGCAGGTGCAAGAAGAAAGCAGAAGAGATGTTTTTGTACAGAATGATTTATTTTGACCTCTGATGTTCTATTATAAACTGAGAATCAAAATTCTTTCCTCAGAAAATAAAGCTAACAATGCACCAATGCGCCTTTACCTTCTCTCCCAAACAGTGCCAGAACCAATCCAAAACCTCTGCTTTTCAAAAGCAGATCCAGAACAATATTTGAGTCTATTTTCAATTTATAGACATTCACATTGTAAAAATAACTCAGAAAGGAAACTGTAAAGAACCACCACTTCTCCTGATCTGAATTACTTCTCAAACTGTCTCACCTTCTTCATTTCTCCATGAAAAATTTCAGTTCCAAATGGAAAAACATTTAAGGTCATGCAGGAAAGCTCCAGGCTATGCTTAAGAGTTCAGAGCAGAGGTCAGAAAAATAAGACTCCTCTGCATCTTCTGTACACACAGTATATTTATCAGTCAGTGGACTATTTTCACAGTCTTGTGGTCTTGAAACAATACATAAAAGTCAGCTTTTTTTCAAGTGAACTTCAGCTGTGTTCTGGGAGGAACAATTTTCATACATGAGCACACATTCACTAAAGGTATACTGTAGTCACAATTTAATATTGAAACTGATTCATCTTAAATTACTGGAAAACAAAATAATTAAATAAAACAAAAAACAAAAAAACAAAAACAAACAAAAAGTCATTACAAAACAACAGCCATCCCCCCCCCCCAAAAAAAGAAAAAAAACAACAAAACAAACACAACAAAAACCAACCAAACAAACAAAAAAACACACACACCAAAAGAACAACAACCATCCATAGTGTAGATAGGGAGGCTCAAAAGCTCAGCCTCTGAAATGCTCAGTTGGAGTCCAGTTCACAACCAGGAGAAAAATAAAGCAAACTCAAAACAGACCAAAGGTCCTCAGAGCTGCATCCTCAGTTCTAGTAAACAGACTCTGCTAAATTATTCCGTTCACTGACCTAGTCTATATTTTGGCATGTTGATATCTGTTACCAAAGCACTACATTGAACTTCAATGAGACATAATGGACAGTAGGCAACAAAACAAGAAAATAGTTTAAGAGTAATTATCAAAAATCTTCAAGAAGATAGTTCTTGTCTCACTTTTAAAACCAGGTCACCCATCCTTAGCAAGAGTCTCTCCAATGACAAGAAACATGGGCAAAATCTTTCCAGGCACTAAGTAGCAATGTCTTTGATGGCACTGCTTACAAATCTGTAATAGCATTTCTTCCATCTGCTCGGCAGTTTCCATCTATACACTCAGTTTACAAAATGAAATAAACTGCTTACAAATTTGTTCCACAGACCTCTTCCAAAGAGGTCTGAGGTCTTCCAGCATATTGACTATTATGGACTCTACTCTAAAAACTGGCTAAAAAGATAAAGCGAAGGGCAGAGTTTGTGTGGGGAAAAAAACAGAGAAACAAAGAGACTCTTGAGAAGAACTGATAGGCTTCTCAAGGGAAAATTTTAAAGAAACACATATCAATTACAACTCAGCCATTGACCATCTCTGCAACACAATGTACAATTACTTAACACAGCTGTTTTGTTTAAAACATCTGTGTAATAAACTAATCAGTTTTCAGAAGAAGAGTTAAGCGGAATTCCACACATTATCTCTGACAATTCTATGGTAAAATAATCAGTAGTTTCTGAAATTAGAGAAAAAAAAATCCCTGCTACTCTAGGCAGGCCACTGCAAAGCAGTTGTGAAGCTGATTTCAAAAGGCCCAGATCTTCCATTCCAGAAGCTCAGAAATATCTCTCTGTTCCATGTGGGTAATGAGTCTTGTCTTGCTCAACATTCCCTAGATGTGAGCAACTGTTGAAATGATAGCCACAACTCAGACTTTTCATATATAAAGCCTAAATTATATGTGAATTGTTTATATTACATCATAACAATTGATTATCACAGAATTATAACTCTTTTTTTCTGATGTAAAAAGGAAATGAGATAACAATCAAGTTTCTTCAGAAAGCAGCTAATGTTGGTGCTGAAACAAATGGCTTTCCTCAAAATGAATGACATCTCATGTTTGCTCACTGGATCACTACTTATGTGTTTCCCTGTTCAATTAGCCAAGCATTCACAATGGAACCAGATTAAAATTATTTTTATGGTAAATAACTCACTAAAACTCTTTCTAATGCTGTGTATGTGCTTCGTATTTGTTTGAAACATACGTAAAGGAGCCACAGATGAGATTTCATTTCTGTTGTAAGAAACTACTACCTTTGCTATTACTGTTATTATTGCCCAAGCGTGGCACTTGCTCCCACAGTTATATCTAAAATACCAGTAGCTTTATTATGCATCACTACTATTACTACTAAGTAAGGGCTTAACTCCTCAAAGAGCTCAGTAACTGAGCAAATACTCCAGGCATTGCTGGAATTGAATAACATGGCACTTATGAAGATGGCTCATGTTTCTTTCTCCATTTACAAGATGCAGTGAGTCAGAAGAGTAGCACCGGAGTGTGATTCAAAAGAAATGCTTTCTCACAGCCTACTCTACAGTGAGTAGTGCATATTGAGTCACCATCACCACCCTGGCACTGCATCACTTCTACTTGATATTTGCCATTCCAAAATTAGAACAAACTACATACTTGGGACACAGCAAAATGTTTTTACTTAACTTTCTGCTTAAACCCTTTTACAGAGTCTTTACTGTTCCCGCCTCAAAAGGTGAGGTACACAACCATGAAGCACACTGCTTCCATTTTAGAGACAGTTCTAATATTATAAAAGTAAATGCCACCCAGCAACTAACATTGGAGACTGATTAACTCTGCAATTGCTGCTTAGTGAAGAGGGTAAGAATCACACTGCTTGTTCCAGCAGCTATCCTAGAAAATGAAGAGCACTCGACATTCAATAATACTTTGTGTTCTTTTGTCTTTTTTTTTTTTTTTTTAGATTTTTAATTTCAGCTTGGTTTGCTAGTAATTATTATTTAAGTACTCCTTATTGTAAAAGTGTAAAAGGTCTCCGTGTTACCTCTGGTCATGAATCCATTTGCTGAAAAAATGTTTTTGAAATCCTTTTATTTCATCCTCCAATTCTATTTTTAAAGTTTCGTAGTTTAAAAGCAAGTTCAGCTAGTGAGCTTGGATTTCAATAACTGTACTGAAAACTGACAGCTATATAGATTCATTAACCATATGGTAATGGAAGCAAATCTTTACTTCCCAATTATTTAGGCCAAATTTATTAAAAAAAAAAAAGTTCAGTTTAACTTGCACCTCATGCTCTATACATCTATTTAAATCCAAACATTTTCAGTGTGAGAAAAAAAAAATTAAAAGGTGTTAAATAAATATGCAAACCTTCCAATGAAATAAGACCAAAAAAAAAAGCAATGGCCAAGGCTCACAACACTGAAATATGCATACCTGGAGTGGAAAATATTAGTTACAACAGCATCAATTTGAATTTTGCAGTTCAGTTAATTGGCATCAGGATTAATAGCATAAACAAGATGCAAAAAATATCTAATCTGGTGGTAAATGTGCAATGTTTTATGAAACTTCTCACTTTATATGTGCTTCTTTCTGTCTCCAGCAAATACTGGGCAAATTAGCTTCTCTTGATTCTGGTGATCAACCAGCATCAGGGACACCATGAATACAAATATTTTAGATGCTTGGTTCTATGAACACTTTTAAAGACAAGTTTTTTTAGCTGTCTTCCTGACCTTTTTTTTTTTTTTTTCGTGTCTAATATTGGAAGCTTTTGAAAAACAAGACTGAGGAATAAGTTTCATACAGGACAGAGTTGCTCAGAAACAGACCCCAGTCATTGCTGGCTTTGGTGATCCAGTGAAGCAGTCTCCTGTTACTGTCTGATCTGGTGGCTGGCTGTAAAGAAATTTTTTTTGCTGTTGCTAGGGTTTTTTTTGTTGTTTTGTGCCAGTGATTTTAAGGCATACTATATTACTGTTTTAATAGGACTTGCACGATAGAGAAGAATTTCTAAAATGAGTCTCTGTTGTTACTTTTACAGGCTCTTGCTGTAAGGAGCAAGTGCAAATAGAGAAGGGTATAGAGGATAATGGGGGGAGCCCAACAGCTGGTATTTGCCACCAGCTTTGCCCTAGTACTACCATCCTTCCAGCAAAACACAGGAGGTACAAAGCAGCTCACAGTCACTGCTGCCCAACAGAGTCCTGCAAAAATCACAAAGTGGCTAGTTAGAAATGGTACTTGTTTGCATCTCACACACTTGGTATTATTTAATAAGCCACACCAAAGAGATCAACCCACCACACAATCCTTTGATACAAAAATCAAAGTGGAATCATATATTTATTTCCCTTTGTGATAAATTGTATTGGTAACTGATACATTATTTTAGGTAGATTACGGGTTCATCTTTCCATGGATTATGTAAATCAGCATATACACACACACAAATGGCAACATTAACCATAGCAGCATGAAAACATTTGCATATGAAATTTGGTTTTTAAATGCTGTTCCATAAGATATTAAAAAAGGAAAGGTATACCTTGCTATAGTAGTAAAGTGTCATTATAGTAATCATCTATTGAAAATTATTTTTTAATGTTCAGAAATATTCCATCTCTACAAGATTTTTATTCCAATAATGGAAAAAAAAATCAAATTATAGAAATTCCTGATTTAGAGTTGTTCAGGACCAGAATTTTGTTGCACCCTGGAAAACATACTACAGACTCTCTTTACGGTTGAAATTGGCTGTGAATTAATCCTGTTCAACCAGTTATTAGCTAGATGAGAAATAAATGCTTTTTTATCTGGCAGGATACAATTGAAAAATTGCAAGAGTCAAAATGCTTATTCAACTTACAATTAGAATAACTAGATTAGTTCTGTCAGCTTTAACTTTTAGTAAGTAATGTAGATCCTTGAGCTAAGTGATAGATTCTATTCCTTCTATATATGGTTTTCCAGGGGCATATTAGTAATACTTGTTAATATACAGGGGGAAGCGTGAGTGGTTATCTTATATAATCAGATCCAGTAAGGAAAAGTAGTTTATTTAATATTTCACTGAAGCATATAAGGAATACTTTACTTACATAGGCACTCAGTGTTCTAGACATCTTTAGGAATTGCTTAGGCTATAAATAAAATTAGGACTGCAATATCTTTGGGGCAGTAATTTCATTACATATTTATGCAGTACCAAACACAACAAAAACTCCATCTAGATAATATCTGTGGGTACTACAAAATATATGAATGCATAAAAACAAAAAAAAAAATTAGAAACAAGCTATTATATAAAGAAATTAACTTAAAATAATTTGTTTACTTAGTATAAACTGTGAGTTTCTTTTTTCTTTTTTTTTTTTCTCATGGAATATCTGTAACATCTATTAATGTAAATCTTACTTATAATTAAGAAACTCACTTGCTTTCAAGTTTCCCCCCCTACAAACTCTCGTCCCATTTTCTTTTCATCGAACATATGTAAGTTCTATTAATACTAATGGGAGTTTTGCCTGTACATCAAGCCAAAACAAAACCCTTTTATGTTGAACATTTAATTAAAGTTCTTAAAAGAGTTTCATATGTGTTATAATGTGCTAACTATTTTCATACCTAACAACTTAAAAATGTGGCTGTGACTAATAGAAGTTGTCATTCTGACTAGCAAATACAAACACTCAGAGTGTGCATGTAAGTTCACAAATAGCCTAGATTCATCTAGCTACAGAATCAGGACACAGGGGGCAATATAATCCTAATTAATTTCTAGAAAGCCTTTTGCATTTAATCAGTGCTACACTCATTGTAGGTTCTCCAAATCATCAGTTATGTCTCATTTCTGTCTAATAGACAAGCTGTGTTTGGGATTCTATGTTTTCAGCCTATGTCAATGACTTCCAAACATTATATTTTGTGATGGACATCTTTAATTTCTTCTGGTAGAATATTGTATCCTGATGCGTGTCACAAACCAGAGTTCTTAGCAACAGTGTGTGCATGCTCATTGAGTGTTGTAGCAACCAATGATAAAAATAAAATGACAGTGGAAATAAGTATGTAGGACTGAATGACATCCAGAGGGTAATTGAGAAGGGACAGCCTCATGATTCAGCAGCAGCTGAGCTGGGCTTTGTATGTTGTTTTTGTGAAGCTAGAATGGCTACTACTAGGGATGCTGAAATAAGCCTGAGAAACAACTCACCTAACTTACATCCCACCTTTTCCTACTGCCTGATTTTTGGGCTGCAAGAGGGTTATAAGACATTTTAGGTTTTCTGGAATCCATGATCATCATCTTGCTGCTTTCTTCCAAAGGACATTAAAGGAACTTTCCAAACATCTACTCAGACGTCCAGTTGCCACATGATTATGTTCAGGTGTCCCCAACCATGTTAGAAAAGATGTTGTAGAGTATGTATTGGTAGACTGGCTGTGCAGTCCTCTATGTAGAGGCAACATCTGGATGGTCTTTAGCAGTACATTACAAATTACAATGCACTTCACATAATTCATGGGAGGCACTGCTATTTGGATAGTATTAAATCTGGCCAGACAGTTTCTAGGCTAGGAATAAAACCAACCTCCTAATAAAAGCTCTGATACCTGCATCCACTCAATGATAATGTGAGCTAGACTGAAGCATTTTGAAAACTGCAATGTGTGGGAGGAAATGCAAAGTGAGGACTAATTCACTTTGCAGATATGCACTGTATCATGCAGACATGACAAAGCCTCTTACTGGCTGAAACTAATTCATTCTATGTAACTCCTAGAAGTCTTTCAGGAGTAGCTGATGGAGGTGGGAGAGCAGAGAAGAAAAGATGGCCATGTCCTAACAGCATTGAAGTACGACAGAAGGCTGCAGGAAACAACACGAGAATTAGGACTGCCCTATGACTACACGTAAGATCTGATCGCATCTAGTTGTAGCATTGCTCATTGGTGTAGATGATAATATAGCAGATTCTGAAGTTACGGATTATGAAATCACACAGTAAGTAACTGTGTCACTCTATTTTCACTTGGAAATGCCATTATAAGCTGGAATAACTGCTTACTCTCACCATGGGGGTTCCACTACCCATCTTGCTTACAATGCAAGGGATAAGCTGACAAAAGGATCTCTTCAGTCAGCAGGCTCATCTGATGAGCAGCTCACAGCACTATCTAATCAAATATTTGAGGGTCACAGTCTTAAAATTTGCATAGACTGTGAAGGACATTCAATATGTTTGTTAAATTGTTTGTATCTACAGCTAGCAATTTTTAGCTCTGGATTTACTCTAGAGAACTTGTCCCTAGAAGTGAAGCCACAGGAAATTTGGATGTTGACATTGGCAGGAACAATACTGGTTCGAAAGCAGGAATCATAAGGATTACACATATTATGGTTATTTGATTCAGTGTTGTGAGACTCAGTTCCCATGGGTCTGTTCCAATGGGAAGCCTTTTTCCCTCACTTGCAGTACATTCCCTGTTCCCCAGCTAAGGCTCCAATTATTTATTTTCAGCCCTTTTTGAATCTGTAGCTAATCTAAAAGCAAATATATCTTTTAATTTTGTTTCTGTGTGAGAGCAAATCTGGGAAGCTAAATGTTGACCAAATTTCTAACTGCGATAACTAATAACATTTTAAAACATCAACATAATGGAAAGGGATAAGAAACCATCAGGATATATCCCTTAACTACACCGTAAAGTACAGAGGAGAAAGATAAAATACTTGAGTTGCAGAAAACTGATACAAACTCATCTCTTCATGCAGAAAGGGTAAATAAAAGGGATATGTGAATATAGCAAGATCTATGATAGCATAGAAGAAGTTGTTAAAGGGATGCTCAAGCTGATTAGAATTACTAAAATATCTTCAGATCTAAACAGTTAATGACATTTACACCATCACCTTCATAACTACTGCATCCACCACTTGCAAAACAACGCCTTATTGCCTACAGATTAAATGCAGCCCAGTGCTATATTTTGATAAAGTCGCTAGTCAGTCTGAATTCTGCTACACAGTCTGCCCAGCCTCCACCATCTGACAATCTCGCAGTCCCTAGACCTCCAGTTTCTGTATGGGACTACTGCGATCTTAATCCTCTGGAAGACAAGTAAAAAGCAAAATACTCTTCTTTCCCCATCATGCATACAATTTCCACTAACAAGGACAGGGTCTTCTTTTGAAGTTTGATTTACAGGTGCTATAGAGCCATTGTGCTGACTGCATGTTAGTCTCCAAGGAAACTAGTAGCATATATATTCTAGAAGCATCGCTAGATGAAAAGAAGTGTTATTAAAACTATTCTCAGCATAACCTCTGCTATGAGTAGAAGCAGAGTTCAAGGTCTTCTGTTGAATGGCTGAAGGATGCTGTGTTCAAATAAAAGGCTTCTAAGGTAATAACAGCAGATCAAACTGAGAATCTGGCTGTTGTACAGTCTCCAGTTCTGAAAGAGTCAGAAATGGAAAAATAATCTATTTAAAGCTTTAGAAACACTTGATATTCTTCAGCCTAGTTTTAGATTGGCATTTCCTCTATATACTTAAGTATTAGCAGTTGCTGTAATACATGGCCTTTTTGCTACTATTATGCTTCTCAGCCCAATCCATGTCAGCTTCCACATCTGTATTTTAAAGTTGATGCTCAACGTCTATCTAGATTTTTATATCATTCATTTATAAGACTGAAGAGAAGCACAAGATATTGTATCTCAACCAGTAGGACTGCAGCCATCTCTGCTCCCAGGAGCCAAGAGCTGGGTGCCCACTGCTGGGAGAGGCGAACAGTGCAGGAGAAAGGCTCTGTTCTTGGAAAAGGCATCCCATGGAAGTGTGCACTTCTGTGATCATTAAAAATTGTCTGTGGCATTTTCAGAATATGTGCAGTAAGAGCAATGTCATACTTGAATTTTAAATGAGGAATTAATTTCCCCTTCTACCCTAAATTCCCCTATCAATTCCCATGTAAGATATGTTTCCTTTTTTTTGTCTTCAACAAGTAAAGTTATTATTTCTTCAATCTTAGCGGAAGCTTTATTCAAAATGAGCTGAACTAATCCCAAACTAAAGTTTAAGTTACTAAAACACTTTGGGAACATGCGTAAATCAAAGCTATTAGGTAATATAAGAGATCTTCATTATTGCTGCTGTAGTAGTGACTGTTAGAAACATAGCTGCTCAATATTGAGGCTAATTCTCCCTTTTAGTGGCACAGTTCAGTATAACCAGACACAAATAAATGGAACAAAAGACTAAATCAAACAAAACAAATAAAAAGAGCAAAAGAGCACTGTCAATAATGTATAGTTTTGTTCCCAGCTTGGATCCAAGTAGGCCGTGATAATTCCAAGCATTGTCACAAAATAGTTTAATTTCACTTTATGAAAGCATTTCAGTTTCATAACCCTCTCTGCCTAAGTGTGTATCTGAACAGACACACACAGCTACAAGAAAACATTTGAAGACTGAAAAAGGAAAACTTAGACATTAGCAAAGTTCAAATCTGATACTCAGGACATTAATGAAACTGTCTTGAAAAAGAAGAGGGTTAAAACAATTTTACAGAGGAACAACAATTAAAGTCAATAAAGATACAGCTTAATTTTTTACAAAATTATTTTTCTACTTTTAAAATCAGAAAAATAGCATGCAATGGAGTTAGTGCTCATTTGCTCCTGTTGTACCAGTTATCTTCACCTTTCATATCTGTGCATCCCTAGGATGCATGTAAACAAGAACTTCAGTCATTCTAATGGTTAGAGAAAATGAAGTATGTTGTTGTAATATGGCAACACTGCTAATCTGTAATTTTATACAGTAGTTCTATCAAATCCACAAATGAAACAACTGTAAGATGTAATAGAAAAAGAGTTATAGCTGATTTCCAGAAGAAGATTTTTTTAATCAAATAACCATGCATACATCTTAACCTGTCTTATATTTCCTTCCCAGAACTGACAGTAGGACAAAACAGCATGGACAATACATTCTTGCCAATACTTGGTCCCAAATCAACTACCCTATGGAACATCATCCACAGTTATCATTGCATTATTCTCTCATAACAAAATACGATTTAACATGACATTTTGTGACATGAGAATGTTTTCAAGTCCTTACACTACCCTCTCGCATTTCTCATTGAATTTATCTGGCATTTGCCATACCAATAGACCTTTGTTATTTGATGTTAAAACATTTTATGTAAACACAGATATATTTTCCTATTGATTTCCACATCCCACATGAAATCTAGATTAAATTTACAAGACTCTACCAAATGTTAACACTTCAATATGACTGTACATGCCTAAAAGCATGCATCCGAAAACAGCAGACAGCAAAGACACTCTGTCAGAGACATAATAGCAGAAAAAAAATCAAAAACTCTTTCATCATGATTTGCAGTGAATTTTCTATTTTCTTTGAAAAATGTTTTGCAACAGAAGAGACAGCGGATGAGAGTTCAATATTCATATACATAATAGCATCAATGTGTAGTATTTTCCTTGATAGAAAACACAACTCTATCTTAGCACTAGAAAATACAAACAGGGAATCTGACATGCTTGCTTAGAATCATGTCCAGGTAGGGAAAGCATAGAAGATCTGGTGTTCATAAAGGCCTATCTGGTAGAATAGCAAATACATTCATAGAATATGCATTTTCCTCCTCTGTCAAAAAGATGATCAGCCCATCAAATATCAAAGAAATAAAAAAGCAATATGCAAATTTACCAAACTCAAATTTTAAGATGTCTGGTGAGGGAGACAAGCAGGGAGCAGAAAGTAATTTTCAGCAGCTGGTAAGGATGTAGACTTAGGTCAACAGAAAAACTACTTTTAACAGTATGAAGAAATAAAGTAGTATTATTAGTAGTATGCTTGTTATAAGGCACTTACCAAAGTGAACAATAAAAGTGATCTACAGATACCAACAATAGTTAACTTGCAAAGAAATAATGAAAAGGGTATATCAAATTATCCCTCTTAAAACCTTTTAACATTTTAAAATGCTTGATGATTTCATGCAGAGAAGCACAAGAGATGAACTTATCAAACTGTAGTGATGAAAATATGAAAACGTATTTCTTTTTATGCTATGGTGTTGGAAAACAGCCTGTGCAATACAATACTAGAGGGATAATGACTCTTCCTTCATGCACCTGACCATGTCATATCTACCAGCCAGCTTTTCTTTCAAGTGCAAGAGAAAATCCTGTTTGTATTCAAATCTGAAAGATCTGAGAAGAAGCCAAATCACTTTTAGGTGAGTTAACTTCTGCTTAAGCCATTTGGTTAATAATTTCAGCCCTTTCCATGCACTTGGCAGTTAAAGGAAAAGAATTTTTTGTTACAGTTCTGTTGTTAGTTCAAACAACAAAGCCTTCATGCTTGATCAGGTATTGGAACAACATTGATGCTGAAAACCTAACAGCAGGGACATTCTCAGCAGATAACTTAATCAAATGCTTAAAAACACTTTAAAAGATGCCAATTAAACAAGATATTACAACAAAATAGATTGACTGATGTATCTTGATTAATTATAGTTTTTTTTTTTTTTTTTTAGTTGAAATGAAGGAAGAAAAGACACTTCACAGCTACAACAGTAATTGTGCACAGCAGTAATAAAACATGGATTATAAGGTCATGGATAATTTAAGAAAAATATGAAATTACTTCAGGAGTTATGCTAGGTTTGATTTTTCTGTTTTAGATCAAGCTATATAGAGAAGCTTCACACAAGACCCTGACAATGGAGACATACATATTACTCATATAAAATTCATTCTCTACTTAATAGAATAAAAGACAATGTTCGTATGTTACCTGAATATTGAGTATTTGTCTTCCTTTTTATCTTAATTGTACAACATATCAAACAATATGTTTAATATTTAAACATAAGGGAAATAAAAAGATAAATGCTAGGAAAATTGGTGTGGTTGGTGTGAACATCTGCTGGGTTCTATATCGATGCTTAGTTTTACTGACACTTCCCACTATAGTTACTCAAAAACTGACACATTAATTATTTAGGTTAATATTATCGTCCTTTTGAATAAATTTATTTTCCTCTTTTCCTGTCTGTTTACATAGATTAGACAACCTGACCAAAACAATTTGCTAAGCAAGTAATAGTCATGGCTCCCAGAAAATAGATGTTAATGTGCTGAGTATCTTTCAAGATTTTAAAAGGTTGAAAGGTTGATCATAGGAATTAGCTTTTTATGCTCAAAGTAATCACAATGAAAATCATACCACTGCCTGCTACAAGCACTAATACAACGAGTTCCTCCTCTCTGACTTTGTAAAAGCACCTAATCTGCCAGCTGGGCAGCCCCTACAACTCTCATGTCTCATTCGTTCAAGCAGGATCAGAAGCACTCTTCCATTGGGAAATACACTCTTGGAAAATGTTACTCCTTTTGGACCCATCAAGCCCATGTGGGAAATAGCCTTTCCATTTGAGCACAAAATGATTCAATCTGAACACAACAATCTCTGAGAACCAGACAAACAGGTAACAGAAATGAAGATCAAACCAAATCTGCTGCTACATTTCCTTTTGTTTCCAACCATTAACCTTCCCTCTTTCCAATTCAGTCTAAAGCATCATCTATGTGAGAGGAAGATGTCTGATCCTGTCAGCTTCACTACTCCAATTCAGTTGAAGAAGACCACACTTCCATTTTTTTCACCCATGAACAAATGTTTTACTGATCAGCAAAGTTAACAAACATTAGGCTGTAAGCAGAGGCACAATGTTCCATAGAGTTCAGAAAATACACCTCAGCCCACACTTGTGTTGTAATCCTTTGCCCATACTAGCAGATAAAACAAATTGGATTTCTACAGATGAATGAAGAACAGAAAGGCTGATATCATCAGCATATAATTTCCACTTGTCAACTGAAACAGGATTGTAATTCACCTCTTTGCAACAGGAAACCAGTGTAGTAACCATTTAATAAACTGAGCTACCATTCATGAATACTTGAAAAGTAGGTTTCCCATAGTTTATTTTCGCTCTCTACTGTCTTCATTTTAATAACTTGAAACAGGCTCCTAACATATATATTTTTTATCTCTGTTCCAGTCTTTTTAAAGTGAACAATTAAAAATATTTCATTCATCAGTTTAAATCTATTTCCTGACAGAAATCATCATATGACATAATACAACTTCTATTTGAAAAGACATAGTAGTTAAATTTACAGTGTTATTATATCTTTGATGTAATATTAAAGCACAATGTTAAGATCTTTCAGATTAACTGTGTTGAAGTTTATATATACCCTTAGGCTTTTAAAGAAATTTTAAAAGGAGAAACCTGAACTTATATAATGCTTTAGGATTCAAAAAGGTTGCTGCTTCTAGATCACAGTATCACAGTATGTTTGGGATTGGAAGGGACCTCAAAAGATCATCTAGTCCAATCCCCCTGCTGGAGCAGGAACGCCTAGGTGAGGTCACACAGATCACACAGATCACCAATTGTAAGTGATCTAGGGTAGACATATCCTAATTTTTAATTGAAATTCTACTTCAGAATTTTTATAAAATTATTTCCACTTCATATTGGCTATTTATTCAGCTTAATTCTTATTGCTTAAATATTTTTCACTGCTCCCTTGATACTACAAGACAGAATAAAAGCTGTCACTATAAAAGCTTCAGTGACCTCTCAATTTACAAACATTCACATCCTCAATTTTACACTTCATTAATGTTCCAGGAGGTGTTAATAGGCATTTCTGATGGGTGCCCAGGTATTGCATGCTTTGCTTTATTCCCTGACCTACACGTTTGCAACTGTGACCCAAGAAACATCTAACACAGATTAGGCACAAAAGAGCTTTTTTTCTCAGATCACAAGCACCAATCATGAAAAAAGGAGTGCTCTAATCCTGTCCAAGGAATCAGAGCTTTATGATATTTTTTGTAAGGATCTGCAGTATCTTCCCTACTTGTGCAGAAAATGGAGATTTTAATTTTTCTCTCCTTAGAACAAAAAAAAAAAAATGTAATGGTGGCTGTGACAGCTGTGTGATACCTGGGGAGTAGAACAGTTCCAAGGATACCAGTGGCTGGTGGGCAGGGTGCTGAGCAAGGACTCCAGGGAATGACACAAGTCGCAGAGCACAGGTCTCACCTACATCCAGTAAGTACCTCAACTGCTCCCTAGCAGGGAGCTATGGCTCTGTTCTCTCTGCTGGTTTTATTATGGTGCTAGACATTTAAGAGTTAAGTGATGTAATAAATCTTCATGCCAGCGGTGTGCTTCCCTTGCTACAAAAAAGCTTCAAAAATCTATTCAGAAATCAAATAAGTTCAGCTAGAAATATGCCAAACTTTTGATGGCATGATTTATCCATTTTATCAGTATCAAAGCCCAAATACTACAATTTATTTAATTGCAAGTTATTTAAATTTGTTTTGTACTTGCACTCCGTTATTATGTCTAACTGGATAATTAAGTATATTTTTGCAAATAAAGAAACTGAGGCAAAAGTTTTACCTATACAAGATACACATTAGAACTGTGAAAGTCAACACAGTTCTTACATACCAACATGTTGTCATTCCTGCAGATTTTCAACTCACAAAGTATACTCTTGTATAAAAAATGTATTTGAGATACCATGACTACATCCTCTCTTGCAACAAATATAACATAGCCTTTCTGCATCATGCATGAAGAACACCTGTCATTTTATTCAAATTAGCACATCATCATCCAAATTGGATCAATCCATCTGTCACTAAAATTTAAGGCTATATTATCAACATCATGTATAAGGAGTCATGCATGCAAATTCCTGCACATCAAAATGATTCAATACCCACAAGAATATTAAAATATTAAGAATCACAGTCAATGTGGCACTCTTATGTACCTAAGGTTCCACAGACTTCCCAGACCTTTTGCTTGAAGTTTGAGAAGTAGAAAAGAAGATACATTTCAGAGAGGAGCCAAACAAATGGAAAAAAATCACAGTTCTTCTTCAGCATGCAACTGTAACTGCCACTCTCATATCCACAACTTGCTAAATTGGGTAATTAATACGAAGGATAATAATTTTTATAAAGGCAGGTACAAAAACATTTGTTTTAAGAGATCAAGTTTTTGCTCTAGACTGTTCTCTTAAAACACTTAAAACTTATATTTGGCAACTGCCAACGTACAAGAAAAACACCCTACACTTTCACATATAAAAAAGTATGTACTCATAGTTATTTTTACACCTGGATGTATCAGAACATGCATAAATACATTTTAGTCATTCAACATATTTCATTCTAATAAAGCAGCAAACATTTTTAGCAGGTACTGTACAGAGACTAACTCTTTTTAACAGCTGTGTGCTTTATTTGAGCCAACAAGGTAGAAGAAAGCAAGTAAAAAAACCCACTCCATATTTACTAGTATACATTCAAAGATGTTTGTCTTCTACTTAGAGAAATGTATCTTTCCATAGTGGTATTGATATACAGATGGAGAAGTCTGGTTTGAATAAATGAAGGAATGCACCAGGGGAGAATGATATTGTTCAAATGCGTATAAATAGCTAGATAGAAGAGTTTATTTATTTATTTATCTATTGTAAGAAAGAAGTATATATGAGTTCATTGGTAAATATTTTGGACCTGACTTCTTGCTCACAGAAGATAATAGGATTAAACCCAGTCTTATAACAGGTGATGTAAATGAAGTAGTACTGTTCAAAACATAGTTTTCTTTTTCTATTTTTGATGGTATTATCTGATTGTCAGAGACAACAATGTCCTGGCTACCAAAACACAAGCATCTAGCATCATTTTGGATGCTGTAGATTAGATCTCCTGCCGCCTGCTCCCTCCCCAGAGGTGCACAGCACCGTCTGTGTCCTGCATTGCACTTGCCAGCCCTCTGCAGGTAACCTGGATGCTGAAGCCATCTAATGAGGTACCAGCCCTGAGGTTAAAGCCAATGACTCCTGTCTTGGCTGGGTGACTTGAGGAAAGCCGCCATGCTGTCAGGAGCCGGAGCTGGCAGAGCCGAGGGTGCAGCCTGGGCCCAGCCTCCAGCTGCCCAGGGAGTGCAGCTCTGTGGAAGGGCTGCCCTTCCTGCCCCTTTATTCCTCCAGAGCTGGTTTAGTAATTGGTCACACGAAATAATACATTTGTTTCAAAGCTTTGTTTTTAAAAAGACTAAATAAGTCTTTTCATTTCAAATTACTGAAAATAACAGCCTAGGAAACTTGCTTAAATTGAGTAGGCAAAGGTGTCTGATATAATGTCTAAGAAATAACTTTCTAAAGGCTGTAATCCTCATTTGGATTAAAATTGGCATTAACCTCTCCACCTTTCTGTCTCATTGTTCAGTGTTCTGAAATTTGGATGTTACAAATTTCAGTAAAATATGAGTTGGTGAATAAATGCAGGACTTCTTGTTTCTTCCTCAGCATGTCTTAGTCACTGACTGCTGAGATTTGGGTTTTAAACCTCAGCACATTAAGCATCAGTATGACATGGCTTCTGGTTCCCCGCTGAAGTATATTCCCTGCTTCCCAGAAAATCATTAGATGCCATTGTAGCTCACTCTATTATTGTAGGATTTTGCTGTCAACTGGGTAGAAGAAAAAGGAAATGAAAAAGCTCAGAGCCACCTATTGTTTTTCTAATTTCCATCAGTTGATCCCTGATACCAAGTACTTCTGACTGAATGAATCAGACGTCTGTAGATCAGGTACATTTTCCAAATTTAGGCCCAGGTTTTAATACTTGTAATGAAATGCGTAACTTCTGCTCTGTTGCAATGAACACTTAATGGACAGTTACTTTCTAAGGCTCCTGTTGTTAGGGACGATTACAACATAGGGATTAAATTATAAATGGTATGGACGGGCAGGCTAGGGACTGAGTTTTTTAAAAAGCTCTAATAGTCTCTCAGCAGGTCCATATCTTACAATGAAGGACAAATTCAGATTAAAAAAAGGTGTTAAAGACACAGCAGTATGGCTTTTTATGCCCGCTGTCTATAACCTGATGCCCTTTATGCCACACACTCCAAAACCAAACCAAGCCACTGCTTTGATCAGCAGCTCCATCAGGTTTGTGACACAGCCTTCAGGTCCCCTAATGCTGATTCATTGCAACTGTGCTCTGTTTGCTGCCTGGATGGATCCTTACACAGAGAGTAAGGCATGAGAACACATTGGCCTACCTTATGCTAGACTGCATTTCACTCTAAAAGTAACCCCAGTGAAATCAGAGCAATATACATGAGATTAAGAGTGTCAGCTATGATATATAAAACAAGACAAGAGAAGGCATCAGCACTAGAGCAGAGATGTCCACAGCATGCTAGCCCAAATGACAGAATCTAGTTCACTTAGAGCTGCTTTATAGTTTTGAAAGATGCTAGTATTCAACAAGTCATTAAAAGGTTTTGCTAGCTCTTTTAAAAATGTAATGAGCAGATAAAATAAAATTACACAATGAGCAATAGAAACAAACCTTAGTGATATATAGGAAAAAAATGCAAAGACAAAGGTTAAAAACAAGAGTTCAGTCACTACTTATACTAAGACTAGAATTAAAATGAAATAATTTGAAGTTAAAATTGTAAAACTATTTATGAATACACAGATAAAGATGTCTGATGCGTGGATTTTAGGAGACTGAGAATTATATTTTTGGCATGTAAAGAAGGCAGAGAAGAGAATTTTGGAGAAGGGATGAAAGGTAGCCATGCACATAAAAGACTATGACCTGTGATTAAAAGAAGCTTTAAAGCTAGCAGACAAATGTGACTGGTTAGAGTAATCACAGATCAAACTTTTCTTACACCTGCCCTTTTATAAAGACTTTCTACAGCACAGCAATGTCATCTTGAAACCTCATGTTTCGTGTCCTGAACCCTCTGCTGTAAAGATGGGCTTTAATGATGAAATACATATTTAACTCCATAATGTTATTATGCTATATTTTTTTTTTACTAAAAACTGGAAAATTTAAGTATCAACCAAAATATACCAAAAGTCAGATGAAAGACTCCTGCTCAGACAGGAAACCAAAGAGCATATCAATATTAGACATTCTTAAAAAAATAAGAATCTGATATTCATATTACATTATAAATGACACACACTGTAGCAAATATAATCTCTCGCCTGTTTCTTTGTCATCTTCTCTCTCCTGACGGTGTTTTTCCAGACTATTCAGTTTTGCGAAACAAGGAATTATCTGCATTATACACGTGTATACAACATGTTCCTTCTCTTTTTTCAGTAACACAGACAGAGGCTCCGGCCCACAGCTTTTATCACCCACACTTAGCTATGAAGCCATAGACTTCATGGGATCACTCCATGATTATACATGAGCACGTGTGTCAGACTGATGGACTGTGTCCATACTACTATTTCTATAGCACAAGACTATAGTGACTTCTTCCCATGACGAGAATTTATTCTGTTATTTTGTCATTTTGTTTTTAACAGAGCTCTCTGAATACTCATTGGATGGGGCTTTTTCTCAAAAAACTTTCAACCGCACATTTTCTAATCGAACCCTGTGAGTTAGCATTGTTTTGTGTATGACACATCTTTGTATGCACAACTGATCATCTGGATCTTATAACAGATTTTCTAACACCAGCGTGTGACAGAGGCAATGGCTAATGATGTCATTAGTGAATTGAAGAAAATGGTCATTGCAAACTGCAAAGCATAAAGCCTAAGTAAGGTCTTAAGCAGCGTAAGGTATTTGAAGGGTCTTTTTATTTTCCTCTGTGCATGAAATTTATTTGGTTCTATACACAGAATCTAAATGTGAAAGAAACTGAATGCATAGCTGAAGGATCAGAAAAGACCAGTTACAAGCAGATACACTGCTGTATAGGTTGACAGAGGTCCCTGGAAGTCAAGAGAGTTTAGCCCTTATGTTATATATTTCCGATATTTAGCCAAATTATTTTCTCAGCACACTGTCAAAGCATTTGTGCACAACACTATCACCTCTGCAGTGCCTGTGGTTTGATCCTCTTTGGCTCATCAGCCTGCCAGAATGCCAGGTAGGAGATTTTGAAGACCTCAGAAGTATTTTCTCCTGCTTTGTACAACAGCAAATACCTGCTATTTGCAGCCAGAATTCACTCATTTCCATTTCGTGATACACCATGATTCATAAATCACTTTCCACAAACAGCATATCGTATTGTATATGGTGTTTGTATATAGCATTGTATACAGGTTTTTTTATGGTATAGTGTTTTCCCACACTTTCAATCTCATTGTAGTAGTGACTTGTGACAAAAATTATAGGAAAAGTGAGAAATAAGATGGCTCTGTTGGTTCTCATAGTACTTTAAGATAAAAATTAAAAATATAGTTCTAAAGATTAAAAATGCTAGACATCTGATAAAGATATTTTACTAAGGGAGGTAAAACTTGCAAAGCTCCTCTCACTTCATGCCCTTAGGTAAAGTCAGTACTTGGAAATGCCATGTTTAGAGACTATATTTTTTAATAATTTCCTTTCAATGTGTGATAGTATTATCTTTAACAAGTACTCCCACTAGAGTTTTGCTGCATTTTTCCTTTTGATTATGGCATTATTTTTCTTTTTTTCCCAGAAGGTTTTTGGTTTTTTTTTTTCCCAGACAGTATTTTCCCTGTGTCAATTGCATTTTCATCCAATGAGAATGTTAAAAATCAAGTTTAGATTTGAGGCCTTTGACAGCAGGAAAAAATTTCCATCATAGGAAACCTGGCAATGTGGAAGATAATAAAACTTGATTCATCCATTCTTATTCTCTCCAATCTATAAGTTAAGCTGAAGCATGACATGAATTCAAGTGCAAAAATTAAATCTTCCTATTTAAATCCCCAAAGAACAGACACCAGATCTATTGCAGTAACATCTGCAGATTGATAGTACAATAATATTTCCTACCAAAAAATTCCCATCTCTTAGTATCGCAAGGAATACCCGTTTGGCAGCTCACTAGACCCAGACCTATAATGCCATTTCACTACTGACTGATGTTCAGTCATTTAGCAGAGGCAGTTGAACAGACCTATTGCAGTCTCAAACCCATTGTACATCTCGTATCCCTTCAGCTATAGAATTTTATCCATCAGCTCAAATTTAAAATCTGCAGACTGCTTTTGCTACAATACTTAAGAAACTAAAGACAAAATATAAAAAGCATTGTATAATGACACTACCATTTTACAAGATCAAGTAGGGCTAAAACTCTACTTAGTAGAGATCTGCCACTTTTGAAAATACTTTGTTTAGAGCTGGTGCAGAATAGCAGCAGAACTAGCAACGGTACTACAAAGCTGTACTATTACCCCTGCTTAGCTACACTTCAAAGCATCCACCGAAGCCAAAAGGAACAGCATTCCAGTTGACCTCACGATCCCTTCTGTGCACACAGAGCATGGTTTTGAAAAACACATTATTTTTTCTAAATCATCACATTTTAGAGTTTTACCAATTTGTCTAAACATCATGCAAACACTGTAGACTTACTGTATCGTAAGTTGATAGGAGGCTAAACTCTACTGAGAAGTACATATTTAGCTGTATACACAAATGCACAATTACAGAATATCTAATTCAAGTACTAAATTATGTTGCATACTGAATAGGGAGATTAATTGTTCCTGTAAGTTTGTTTCACGTAGCAAGAATTTTTCATTTTGTGCTAGAGAATAACATAATGGGAAAAAATGAAGTCACAATTGACAATTCACTGAAAATATTCAGTGAAAAAAAAAGATTCAAAAAATTGATTGCAATGTTTCAGGTGTACTGAAAATTAGGTCTAGCAGAAGCCAAAACACAAAATTTAATCTCAAGACCTTTTGGTATCTTTGCTACTTTATGACAAACAAATAAAGAAAAATAAAAAGGTTAAACCTATAGAAATTGTGTGTCTTGGTTATACATATCCTGTCAACCTTTCAGTGTAGCTATCCATAGATACCCTAGCCGACACATATCACTTCCCAGAGAGCTGGCTGCTGTTCCGCTCTCACCTGCTTTTGTCAGAGTGGAGCAAAAAGCTGGAGTAGGGAAGAGGAGGCACCTGAACAGGCTGCCCTGCGGCTCCGGAGCACAGAGGCTTATCCCCTGCCCGCCCTACTGCAACCACAGGTGCCGAAGGCTAGTCCCTCTGCTCACTTTTTTGTCTGCTGTAGGAGAGAGGGTGTATTTTAATCCCCATCAGAATTCTCATCTATCCTCTTCTGTAAATGAAATTTGCTTTCATGGAAGCCCCCCACAACTACACCAGTGAAGACAGGAGATGTGAGACAGCAAGCAGAATATGAGCAGATGAAAATTTGGTGCTAGGAACACAGTGGGATTGATGGCTTATTGGCAAATTTCCCTTGCAGCTAATGTATATTTTTAGTCTGTATTGAAGGGAAAAAGCAAACAAACAAACAAACACAAAAAAACCCCAACAAAACAAAACAAACAAACAAAACAAACAAAAAAATGCCATGCTTGATATCTTGGATACTAAATAGCATCTACAGGTAGAAAGATGCATTCCAGCTAAAAATTAGTCACTAGGCTACTTAACAGATAGCTAGTGATTGCGCTCAGCCTGAGTACATACAGAAAGAGAGGCAGGCAAGTGCTAAAAACTCCTTGTCCTCCATCCCCACTTCTTTTTCATATTTTTTCACAGGTTTTTCCTTTTCTCTGTAATCATGCTGCTTCTTTCATGGACCCTTTTAAGTGGAAGGTAACCTAAGTGGTGTTTGAATTAGATGCTTGAATCCACTTTGTTAAATTTACTTGGAAATGAGGCAAAACAAGTTTGACCCACCTCAGTCACTGCTGTTGAACTATTATTTCAGAGTGGACAAGCATAAGAGCAAAGAATATTTACTTGAAATGAAGTAATCACTTTACAGTTTTCTCTTTCTGGCAATAAGGGTTGTGTATAGCTGGGTAGGCAGATGACTAATGGAAAAATAAACATAAAAATGACTGTTCTGAGAAACAGTATCTAGCAAGCTGCCACTGAGAATAGCTGTCCACCAAAATATGCCCACCTCCTTTCTGGCACAAGGATGAATTCCTTCTGCTTTCAGCTGAAGCCAGCTTTCATTCCAGCCACAAGTCCAGTTTCAGCTCAGGTCTGCTCTCCCCAAGGAAAATGCTCATGCAATTGATGTGATTTTTCCCTTGTTGCCGGCACCCAGGTGCCCTGCACAGAGACACAAATCCCTTTGCCAGTCTGCGACATTCAGAAAAGAAAAGCCACTCAGGTGAGAATCTTTGCACTTGACACATGGCATATGCAGGAAGAATTCAGTTACCAGCACATTGTAGGATACCCAAAATGTTAACAGTGAAGAAGCATGCAAATGACAGTAAGTAGACAGAGGAAGCAAAGTGTGCGGCCTTGGCTGAACCCCCAAATAGCAGCAGGAAGGGGATTTAGGACTCCTCCTCAGGTTGACTTCAGCTCCCAAAACAACCCTTGGCCCTACTGATGCTGAACTCAGAGTCCTGTGCAGGCACCATGTACACCTGCATTAGGCTGCTGTTCTCTGTCAGAGACAACATAATGAAACCACAGGTTAATAACTGTGGTACATGGAATATACCAGTACAACTTTTGAAGTAGCATGCTCCCTGCTCTGCCAGCTCCCAGGTTGACAGCCCAGAAAGATTACACTCCGTTACTTTAGGTCCTTGTTATCCAGCAGATTAAAAGGATGGAAATTAAAGCTGCACTCCAATCAGATATAACAGTAATTCAGATTTATTAAATTATTGCAGACCACACAGTTCTTGTGAAACTACTTCTGAAGAACATGTCTTACTAAATCTCTTAAAATATATTGACTTTGCCAGCTTTAGCCCACATGGCAGCTCTTCCATTCAGTAACCAAACTGTTTCATGTAGAGATTAACCCAGTGATCCCACACTTGAAAGAGAATGCTGCAGGACTTCATTCATATTCTAGCACCAGCATTCTGTTGGGAAAGGCTAATTAGTCCACAGTAAGAGCAAAGTGATGAAACCTGAAGCCTCAAGAAAAAGCTGAAAGATGACTCTGCTAAGGTGCTTCAGCCAAAATAGTAAATTTCATGTATGTGCTATAAATAAATATTACGTTATCCCACAGAATCAACAAAATTATGGAAAATAGATGGCTAAATCATTAGGTGGATATTATATGCATAAGTGGCTGCTAAATGTGCAGCTTTTTTCATGGTGTTTGTGATACAACGTTGATCTCTGTGTAAGATGCAACAGCCAAAAACAGCTAGAAAGGATTTTTTATGGTATGTGAAACTGATGATTTTTTTTCTTTATCCTTGAAAGTCAAAAGATTATTTAAAAAAAACTTCTAAATTGCAAGAGCCATTTCAAGAGAATGCAGCCCCCATATGAGCTTCTATTTTTGGTTTACAACTCTACAAAGAAGGATGCAAGTTCTGACTGAGCATAATCGTAGATTTGCTCTTTGAAGTTGTGTAGCAGTAAATAACTGTTGGAACTATTCATTATACACTGGTTTATGGAATACAGTTTGAAATACATGCACATAGGCTTAAAATGGCTATCACAGATCCAGGACACAAACTTAGAGAGAATTACAAAGGTACCTAATTTTGAAGAAATTAGTAATCTCAGCAAATGAAAATTTCCACCTCAAAAGTTAATTATTCTCAATTTGAGGACCTAAAGCAACACAAAATATCTACCTTGTTAATCTTAATATTTTAGAAAATTTATTCTGGCTTTTATTTGCCATTTCTTGCCCTTGATAGTAACTTTAAGACTTAAACAAACTTTGCTAACATTATGCCAAGGCTTGAATGAGACTCTCAGTGTTGAAATAAGAGCTTTTAGTTTTCTGCCCTGTCAACCAGAATAGACTGCAGTTCAGATTTTCCCTATACCACATTTCTGCCTTGCTAGCATATCGCAGAGAATTAGACCCGAGAGTCATATTCAGACCATCTGCTTTAGACAACCAATTTACGTGCAGTTCAGAGCATTGTCAGGGAGCCTGATTTCCCAAAATAGTACTGGAAAGAGAGATTTCTTCAGGATACAGTTTGGAGTGCCAAGGGCCACATACCCAAGTAACTTGGGAACTCACTAGCACAGATCTTCTTAAATGGCATTTCTCAAAGTCAGTCTTCTATCTGCTTATAAAAAGCAGAAAATTTTAGGAGGCTACAGCCCACATGCAGACACTCAGAAGACATCTGTCCTGAACAGAATCTCCATTCTAGGCTTATGGACAGGTAGGAAAACAACTTTCAAATGTTTTCCTGCATTAAAAAAGACCACCTGCAATTTTATTCTGCAGTGGTTAATCCAATATTTGAATAAAATTCATTAGAACTGAGAATTACCGTGTTTCTCTGAAACTGTTCACAGGAGAACCAGGACAAACATGATTACACCCCTCACTTCTAGTCAAGAGCTGCTGCAAATAACTATGTCAGAACTTGTGTCGCAAGGCCAAATTGCAGGAGATACCTTTGTAGGAAACTGAGTTTTTAAAATTGTGTAAATTACATGTAACTTTCCCATGAGTTACAGTATTTGTCAGAGAAATAGGCTACCTAAAACTCACCTCACCCCTCTTCCCTCTGTCTCACATTTGCTTCCCTGTTCAGGAGAGGTTTAGTTTAAGATCTTCGAGTTCAGTCTGAAATGAAATTCTGTGTAAAACTCAGAAAATGAGAACAAATGTGACTGAAGCCAGAGAGACAGTTTACCAAATCAGTGGCTTTCACACAGCTCTGAACAAGCACATACAGCTTGTCCAGTGGCACATATTGTTGTCTTTACTTGAGTGGAAATCATTTGACTGTCTGAAGTAACAGAACAAACCAGATGAAAGAACTTTCTGTAAATAATTTCAATTTAGACATTCTTCCTTTCACCAGGTCAGACTGCAGAGATTGTTCCAACTCACTCTTGCATTTGAAAAACTAGTGTGAATAATTAGAGGCAGCAGTTAAGTTATCGGATTGGAAGAACTGTACAGGGCCCAAAAATACAAAGGGAGAATGAAGTGAAGAGCAGCAATGTGAAATGGGAATTGATATTCCAAGAACCAAAGAAAACAGCACTTGGAAAATGACACTGTGTACTTGCTATAAGCCTGACAAGATTTGAATTTGCACTGGAAAATAATTAATATTATTTCATTCTTCTAGTTGATTAAAGCAAGGCTAGGAAGCTCAAGCTGCTGACAAGGTTGTAGAAAAAGAGTTTATCAAAATCTTGTCATCTGTAAAATGCTCCAGATCAGCCTGACCAAGTTCACAGAATTAGGGAACGATAAATAAATGCCTCAATAAATAGATAATCACCTCATTCCTGTTCTGAGACAGTGCATGTAGCCCTCAGCTACATGTCTTTAAAACAACATTTAAATAATCCTTCAGAACCCCTGAAAATAAACAAATAATATTTATCTCTTCTCCAAAGCAGGAAATTGAACTAATGAGATAAAAATATTTTTCCAAAGCTACCGTTCAAGCCATTTGCAAATAGGATTAGATCTCAAGATCCTAGACCAGCCTTCTGCCCAGTACAGTATATGAACTCTTGTTAAGCTTTGGGGAATACTCTCTTAAAATAAGAATAAAGAAAATTACTTCACATTTACTAAATCTGCCTATTACAATGTAAATATAGTAGTAAGAACCATCAATACAGCTGACTGATTAGGAAAGGATTATATGTTCTCAAAAAAATCTGATTAGATGGAGGAAGAAACTGTGGACCAAACAAATGTTTCATGAAAATGAGGGTGCAGGCGCTGGTGCACAGATCTTTCTGCATAGCATCAAATGCAGCATTCGGCTATGATTCTGTGGGCAACCTTAAAACAGTACAAAGATGTTTTTTTCCTTTCCAGTTCTTCTTGATTTGTAGTTCTGATTCACTGTAATCCAGAAATTAATATTAAATACAGAGAGAAAATGAGAGGAAGAGAGAGATGCTTATCAGGGTGTTCTGAGGCTTAATTAATATTTGCAAAGCTCTTTGTGCTTGTCTGATGAAAGAAGCCATAGAGGGCAAACTGGTATTTTTTTATTATTATTATTAATTAGTTTTCTATTGAATTAATTGTGTCAATATATGAATCGTTGAACCCACATGCTTCATCAATTGTTGTACTGTGCTCTTTACAAGTGCTCTTTACAAGCTGCATTGTGGTGACTGAGAATACAGAAGGGAATAAAACAGAGGATAAATAAGTCTACTTATAAGTTATAGACACAAGTTTGAAACCAGCATTCTATCCACTGATCTGGAAAAAATGGAAAAAATTGTTGCCATAGCAATGATTACATCCTATTGTACTGAATACTTCCTTAGATACTGATACATCTGTTCCCTTTAGCACTGAGCTTTTGTATACTTGACCATAATTTACAAAAAAAAAAAAAAAAAAAAAAATTCTTTTGGAGATTTACTTATGTATTACAGTTTTTACTCTCTAGCCTCACCATGAAACACCCTAATGGTCAAGCATGATTAGGTGCTGCTTATTGGGTGGTCCAGGAGCACAAGTTCAAGCTCTGGCCAGAAGAACACCCAAAGCAGCATTGCAGGTGGCCTGGCCCGGCATCCCTCTGCACATCACCACCACTTCTCCCTGCCTGCAAAGTGGGTATCTGCCTGCTTTCATAAGGGGATCTGTGGAAGCAATACAATTTTACTACTAATCACCATCCAAATACCCATGAATCAAATGAATTTGTGAAAAAAGATCCACAGCTAGAATTCACGTGCAATTCAGTCAGCTTTGACTTCATGTTTAAATGTCAGGGTTACTTGTTTGGGTGCCCAAAGACTTCATTTTTAACACTTCTGACACTCTCCCTCTTTTCATTAAAGACAAAAATATTAATTAAAAATATTCATTCAAAAAATTCTTCCACATTATTTCTCTTTTCCATTCAAAATATAAACCAGCCTCACCACATCTAAGTTCGTTTTGAAGCGTATGGGAAAGAAATATCTTATGTACTTGCTTTAACTTCAGATAGGAAATTTGAAATTACTATGATTCTTTATAATTGCAGAGGAACTTCCAACTGTTTTTGACACATCTGTTGTCTAATGCTGCAGAACTTAAAGCATTGATTGTCAGCTCATGTAAATCAACATAGTTCCAGCACAAGTTCATCTTCCACCACTCAAAAGTCAGGTTTGCAGATTTTTCAACTGTGCGTGATTCACTAGCAAGAGAAAGCTCGTACCTACCATGCATAAGGGCTATTCAAAAGCTGAGTTCTCATTTAAAAAAAAATGTGGCTATACATTTTAAGAAATGTGCATCAATTTATTTTCTCAGTCAAGGGTACTGAAGAGCATGGACTCTAAGGAAAAAAATGGTGTTTTTTCAGGGATCACCACAGCAGCCTATCTTCTGCCAATCGTTCACTACTCGTGCAGTCATTCCTTTATACAAGACAGTTATCCTGTTAGACATTAAGCTTGCCTCCATCACACAGATTTGTTTTTAGCTCAGACTTTTCCCCCGCTATTTATCCCAGAAACAAACTGCATTGTTCCTCTCTCTGTAAGGACATCATCTAGTTTTCATTCAGCCTTTAACAAGGTTATACTCTCATTAAGAATAAGTGTGTTTTGCCATCAACAGATTTGACCACTGGCACATATTCACTTTTTAATTTAATGCTGCTTTAAAAAAAGAATGGAAGAGCTAAAATCATCACTATGAAAATTAGACTAGCATTTGGAAGGAAAAGACAAGCTCTTTCACAGCAAACAAAGAGATTTCTAACAACGTATGCCAATAGTCAGCCAAGTGCTTTGATTTTTTTTAAGCAGTCAGTTTCTTTTATTTATAAATTTTGGATTATAATGAAAGATGGCAACTGGGTACATTACATTTTTTAAAAGAGCTGGCAAGAGGAATGGCAGTGAGAGCAGTGGAAGCTACTACGTAAAATGAATAAACACTGTGAAGAACATAGAGCATCTTTTATGCTTTGGAATTTTGTATAAAACTTGGAAACCAAGGGAATATCTCTCATTGCAGGCTGGGGAGGTGTGTGGTGATCTCCAGGCTAGTCTGTCCACAGAGTTCAAGTAGAGAGTCCTATAGAGATCCTGGCTGATGTCCTGCAGTTGACTGCTTGCTTCAGCAAAATGTAGCACCTGACCAAATGGCATGTGTGTCAGTGGGCTGGTCAGCTGCCATGCAGCCATGTGCAGGTACACAGCTCACACCTTCAAGAGCTTTCTTGGCCAATTTTACCTCAGAAATGCTTGCAAGCATCTGCATTGCATTATAGACATGTTAAGAGGCTTAAGGCTGTTACATGCCCTGTTGACACTGATTTCCTAACTCACTTTGGCTTCATTGATTTTCAAGGCAAAATCCATTAGGACCAATCTCATTTGTTTCTTTCCACTGACTACCAAAGGTGCTAACTCATTCTATAAAATACTTCTCAGTTTTATTACGTAGCACGTTTTATGACTGTAATAATTGTGAGAATTGGTTCTTTAATCTTCAACACATCATCTTAATGAATTCACTTTATTAGATATATTGAGGGACTAAATTGCTTTTGTATCAAAAAAACCTGAAAGGTATCTGAATAGACCCGAAATATCAAATGTCATTACATAATTATAGGTAACAATATAATAGCTACATCATTCAAGAGATACATCACATTGGAATGTTTTCATTTGCTAAATGAAGGATGAGAGCAAATGTGTATCTTAATTAACCATTTGATCATATCTTTATAGATCTTATTGCTTTGAAGCCCAACAATAATATTTCTAACTATCGGAAACCCGGGCAAATAAGATTCTTGAGACTGCTGGCGCTTTTAACTCTTGAAAGCTGGATGGTGCAATCCTGAAATGAAAATAGTGCACTTAGAACTTAAATAAAATATTTCACTGAAGTGTAGACTTTCGGCTCCCATACAGGTAATATTCCTTCTCTTCAGCTTACTTCTCAAACCCTGTAGCTGTTCTTGGCAACACTAATGATGTCATCTGACTTTTCCCTCTATTCTGACTCTCTGAGGGTATGTTCATATTTGGAATTGAATATACTATTGAACTGGATCTGATATTTAATTCCAAAACAACAGTCTTAAACAAATCTGCACTGACTGGCCTAAAATGCATGGCCATGTGTCACTAGAGTGACTTATGTATGAAAAAGTACCAAAATCTGTTGAAAACACACAGCCAAGAGGTCAATTACTCTAACCCAAATAATATAATCTTGTACTTCCTGTCCTTTCTTTGTCAGAGACATTAAAAGCATATTTAGTTTAATGTACATGAATAATATTTAGGGTGATGGAATTTCTTAATCCTTAGTTGCTTTGCTGAAATAATTGCAAGCTTAGAGCTTGACATTTCCAGCAATGAAAGAAGCTGACATAAGGGTGACCCCAAGGATTAGGCCAGTTGCTTGCATAGTCTGTCCTGTCCTGGAAGGTGGTCAACAACCATGTCAGAAGAAAATTTTAAGACCAGAGGAAACCCAGAGGTCACTTTCCTGGGTGTGCCTCCCCAGTTTCAAAATTTGCATCGCAGAGGCTGCCTCAGGCAGAAGTGATACCCCTACATGTAAGAAATAGCTGATGTACTACATCTATTATAGCACATATATTTTGTGGTTTATGCCGTTTGCTGTATTACTATTCAAATTGCTGTAAGGTTTTCTTTCATAGATACTGCTGCTTTTGCAATTACTCACAAAATACTCAGATGGCATAAAAGTAAACATTTAACTCTCCCCCACTGATTCCTGCATTTTTAAATACTTTGAAACAAGTCTGAGTTCAGTAACAAAAACAAGCACAAAAGAAAATGAAATAACAACTTCATTGTGCAACTTAAAGCCCTCTATTTTTTTTTTTTTTGTTTCTCTCATTCAAATAAGTATTTATACCACTTCCATATTTAGACACTCAAAAACTCCAACTTACTTTCATTGCTCTGTGAGTTTTGTTAGTTATTTGTATCATACCAATCTCAGCTGGCTGGGCCAAATGGATTTTTTTTTCACTGCCTTTCTTTAATTTGAGTAATTAAAATGCATTTTTTGCTCTCTCCCCACCCCCCTCTTTCATTTCTCTAATGGGCTTTTCATCTAACTGAATAACAGCTTTCTTGATATTCTATAGTAAAAATAACTTCATGGAAATCACATTCTCTAAAGTAGGTCTTATGTTGACAGATTTACTCTTATTTCATTTGGTCTCTAAACACATCATTCCTTTAAAGATGCTCAGCGAATCGTTTCATAGGCCATTTACCTTTATAGTTATGGACATTTTAGGACTATTGAAGTACTAAAAATACTAGATCTTCAGCTTTATGCCTTGTAAGTCTAAAGATAAATAACCTGAATGAATGTGTGCATATACATCTACCTCTCTGCATACTATATAAGGCATGTACTGCAACATAAGGTGGTATAACAATTTTTCCAGTGCAAATTTAGAACAACCTCTGTCTGTCACACTATGAAGATCTACACAATACCAGTAAATGGTATTATAGGAAAGTTTTGCAGAATTGGCTAAATTCAGATAATACTGATTTCTTAATAAACCTTTGCACTTGAGGCTGATGCCTTAGTAGTCACAAAAATAACAATGAATTTCATATGTCCCACCTAGATGTGCAGATTTCTGACTACATTGCAAAGTCTGACTTCTTCATTTTTTAAATAACATTTTTATGAATGAGTGAAATGCTAATTTTCTAACAGCGACAACTTACTAAAATACAGATAAGTATATTTTATGTCTAGGTCAGCAAAATTTGGCAGTACTGTTGCAAAGCAGATTTATGAACTATATATTCTTCCTATATATTGTGCACCAAGGAAAACCCAAAAGACAGATCAACCTTACAGTCACTTCTGTGTTTATGACTTACCAGATATATCAGAGCTGCTAGCTGAGATGACACTAGCAACATAGCTGTGGCAGCACAGAAGATGATCACATCACATAGTGACTTTCATTAAATGTTCTTGTGACAACACAACTTGCTCTAGATAAGTGATTTTAAATCCAGCTTCAAAATACCTACAGAAGTGCAGGGCATCATTTCAGACTTCTTGTCACTCCTGATTGTCCAGAAGGTAACAGAAGCCACAACTTTATAACCATCCAAAAGCAGAACCATTTCTCTACCACATGATCTCTCACAACCACTCCATGGACAGTGATCTACATTTCTGTTTCCACCAGGACAAAGCAGATAGGAAATTCTACTTCCACAGAAGCTACAGGACACCTAGCTGCAAGCCTTTCTAGTAAAAATCACAGCATACCTGTTTCTACACAGGGGAGTTAAAAAGGAAAAAAAAAAAAAAGGAAAGAAAAAAATCTAACTGTAAGTTTATAGTAAGGTCAGCCTTCAAACCAGCATGGGTCAAACTATCTCACCGTTTGCTTTGGCACCCATTACATTTTCTGGAAGTGGTTATCATCTATAGTACTATGGTGAGCATTCCCCCAAGAGGCATCCTCAGAAGCAGAGGGCAGGCTGCTCTGCATCAGAGCCCATAGCTAGGAAATATGCCGCTCTTGCAGAGCACAATGAGCCAAAGCCTTCACTGAAGTCCCAGGGTAAAATAAATCTTTTTAAACAGAAATTTGTCCGTTAAATCACAAGCCTGATAGCCCAGCAATGTTTGCTTATAGAAACAAATTACATTAATCCTATTTGAAGGAACACTGTAAGATTAGTGAAAAAAAAAAAAAAGAGAATGAAATTTCCTTTTTTACTTATGTCATTTTCAATAAAGGCAGAGCTGAAAGCAATATCCATAGTTAATATTACAAAGCACTTCTCAATGTAACTATCTTGCCATTCCTCTCATTATATTACACTTTAAATATTTGAGATTAAATTCTCCCTCCAAATGTCATTTAAGAATAGTTATAGAAAAATAATTAATCCATTTATTGGGAAAGGGGCATTTTTTGGGAAAGGGGCATTTTTCAAATGTAAAAAATAAATAGGTTATGAGAGGGTTTAACAACTTCATGATTTGCAACAGGATTTTGCAAAGTTCAGTAGCAAATTGATTTTTTGGATTCTGTGTTGGAGTACGATATGTTTTCTAACAAGCAGACCTGACTAGACTGGAAGGTTCTGAATTATTATGTGTGCATGCTCTTAAAAAGGGACATAAAATTCCCCTAAAAATTTAATCTGTACCGAGCAACCTCTTTCTTTTAATAAACATGCCAAACTATAATTTCTGCATCTTTTTGTTTAGCATTAAAAAAATTATGATCCTGGTAAGCAGCCACTATATAATAATGCAGGAGAAATAAGGCTTTTAAATCTCTTGTAGCAAGAGAACCTTATATGAATACAAAATGTAACTTATTTAGATTACATCTGTAGTCTAGCTTGTTAAAAACAGATCAGAGGTTTTCTCTGATTCAGAGCAAACCAGGTAATAAAAATAGATACTGACACTTTTCACTTACCTAGCAATACAATTTACCTCACCAAACCCTTCAAGCTATTTTCATTATTAACAAACTACCTCAATGTTACTGCAGATGTACAGGTTCTGTATGATTATTTTTTTTTTTCTTTTACATTCAGCTTCAGATGCAGAGCTGCTATTAAACTATTGCTTATTTTAAAAACAGAACCAGAATACAAAAACTAAAGATGAATCTGAATTTCTCTCTATTCCCAGGTTTTATGCCTACTGTTTTGATTTAAGTCAGCTACTAGTTTGTTGTGGAAAAAAAAAAATCCCACTGTAACCATAAAATTAAATCTCTATTAATTATATCACGTTTCTTCTTTATTTTGTAGCTCAGAGAAACTCCATCCAGCGGCACAAACCACAGCTCTACTGCCCATGGCAAGATGGATTTTTAAGGGCACTTCTGAGAGTTATGAGTATTTGTGTGGATTCTAAGTCTGAGTCACCTGGCCTGGAGAAGGATTTGTGTGGTGGACAGGGCCACCATGGAGCATACCCCCAGTCACCCTTTCCCTCAAAGGAAAGCGAGGGAGTCCTGATCTATTGCAGTTTCTGGATCGGTCAGGCACAGTGGGGCAAGAGGGGATTCTCCTCCCCATAAACATTTTATTTACTGGCCTGGGAAAAAGGTTTTCCTGTTAGAAATTGATTTAAAGGTGTATCAGGAGATTTTCAACAGAAAGAGCTGCAAAGAACTCACTGCTGTTACTAGCTTTATTGTGAGCTATATTGTAGCTCTACAATTCAATAATAGTTTGAGATACTATGCTGGTTTGAGGCATAAATTTCCTGTAGTGGTCTCCTGTTCAGTGCTTAGGTCAGGATCATGAAGTCAGACATTCAATAAACAGTTATAAAAGTATTAGCCTTCCTTGGTCCCCCCAAAAAAAGAGAAAAGCAAGTCTAAACTGTAAGTTATTTTCCCAGCTTAGTAAATCAAAGAGCTGTAGCTCACCAAGATATTCCACATTTAATCTACTCCAATCCTGTCATAACTTGTCCTTTTGTCACTACTTCAATAGAAGTTGCAATAGACACATTTGCTAGCACAGGCATATACAAAGCAATGCCATTTATCTTTAAACACAATAGCATTGATTTACCCCATCAAGAGCAGGCAGCGCAGACTGTAACTGCAGGAAGTACAGTCTCACTTTGGGGAAAGTTTGATGATGTTTTTTCCCACTGTTACCTTCAAAACACCACCAAAAAGAAGTTCCTTGTACAAGTCAGATCTACATTGGAGGTCGTCCTTTGGGGTGCAGGGGTGACCCACTGGGTTGAGGTACTGGGTGTCCCACTGCCTGGTAGACAGGCAAATCAGTCTCTGCTCTGGGGGTACGTGCACAGAGGCTGAGCCAGCCTCGCCAACGTGCTCGCTGGTTCCTGCTGCAGCTGCTGGGCTGGGGCAGAGACACCTCCTAACACCCTTCTATAAGGGACAGATGTCTGAAGACAATGAAAGGTTTGTGCCTTCCTGCACCATTTGGGAAGCCAGATGTAGAGTCATGGAAAAGCTGGAAGCCATGTAACCCTGTTGTTGTCATTCTGCCCCCAAGTGAATCCACACATTCTGCCCGAGTGGCTGCTCAGTGCTTCCAGTTTGTACTATGGCTGTCTGGATCTGCATGTGAAGTGCTAGATGGGGACTGAGAAGCAATGGGTACTTTTCTGGTTCAGCTGACTCACTCTATGACCTTGGCAGGAGACTTCACTTTCTTTTGCATCTATTTTTCCCCTACATTTTTGTCCATTTGGCCTCTTTAGACTATTAACTCTTTCAGCAGTGGGTGTTCCAGAAAGCTAATTGTTACTAAGATGTCTTCCTTGTGGACTGAAGACTAGAGGTCTTCCTTGTGGATTGCTGAATCAATAGATAACCGAGAAGTTGATAGCATTATATCATAATTACTGAAATATTGTAAGGAAATGTCCACAGCTCTTGAATGGCACCTTTTACTATTTCTGAACACTGAGAATGGTTGTTCTGTCCTTGAATGCACTTAAAATCTACACAGAAGGGTAAACATTTAGTCCAGTGCATGGGGATTTAGCTGTGTGATTTCCATTTGCATTAATAAATACAAATATTTACATTATATTTCTCCCAGAATGTTTATGCTGAGATTCGGTGGAATAAGAGAGTCATGGGGAGTAAAGTACCAAAATAGCACTCTTCCATCAAGAATATCATCCAATATCTAACACAAATAAATGTCCCACATGAAAGATCTTAGCCTAAGAATACCCAACAGTGCTTTACAATAAAAGCATTTCTCAGTATTAAACCAGTTACATCAGAGCTAATGCAAGGAGGAAAGTAGGACTTTTTGCTGCTTTGGTACCAACACTTTTGTATCATACAACATCCTTATTCTATTCATTTTCAGACCAGACCAAAGCTTTGCAGAAACTGCAATATGACTGACATAACTGAGCTAGTTTTGAACTAGCTTGCTCAGGTACCAATGGTGATGTATCCACGATGACACATAATTCAGTAAGGATAAATTTGTCCTGTACAACCTAATATAATATCATACTAGTAATATCCAGCTTTCTTAGCAGTTTCTGTGATCACATACATGACTGCACTGCAGCACAAGTTAACCTGTTTGGCTGGAAATCTTGGCACATCCTAGGTGTTCATGGTTCAGGACTTGCCTTTTATTGGGAAAGACAATAAATAGCATAAGTGGAAAAACATGTATTACTTAACTAGCTGCACAACAGTGTAAGACCTCAAATACTTCAAAGACCAGTTCAACATTTTAACACAGCCAACAGTGACAACACTATCTGGATGCTGTATGAGTAGTCTGAGTGGTGACTCTGGTGCTTCTTTGCTGGTGGAGGTCTCAACAGCAGCAATGCCTCCTGCCCCCTGTGTTGTGCTGTTGGGTTTGGTGCCAGCACATTTATGTTTAGCACTGAGCCAAACAGGACTCAAATTTATGTGGAGTCGTGGTGAGGATGGACCCTCAGTCTCCAAGATAAGAATTGCTCCTGGTTATATTAGTCAGGTGAACTTGCTTAGTTAGCACCACACTGTACATACCAGCAGCGCAAGAAGTGTTATTTTGCTTCTTGAGAACCCACCCTTTGAAAAGGTTCCCACCATAGTCTCCCATCAGCACTCAACAAAGTCACCTTCACAGTTGCCCAGATCTGCTTTAACCTTAAATACATTTTCCTTTTAAAGACTTCCCACAACAAAGACCCTTGGGGAATATTATTTTCCTCCTCCTCAGAGAAATTAATCTATTCAACAAGTGACTATAATTTCTAGCAGTTAGTTCCTCATTCATTAAATATTAAAGGTGATGGGATTATTTTAGCTCGAAGTCTGAACTAAAATGTTAACAAAACTAAGAATGTTTATGGCAGAATATCAATTCAGTGCTAGAAAAATTAACAGTAAGTTAAGAAATTCCCCAAACAACCCCCATTCCTTCTACCAGCTGGAGTTCACAGTATCTACTGTATGTTACCTCTTCTGCATGCTGTCCTGACATCAGATGCACCCAGTGGCCATTAGAACTGCATTTAAAATAAAATGCTCACTTTGCCAGCTGTGAACAAAACTCGCTGTCCAGCATCTCTCCTAATCCACCTCTCTCAACTCTCAATTCTCCACTAGGATCAAGGATCGTATAAAGCCAGCTGTACAGATAACAAAGTTGTAGCCAGCATGAATTCCCACAAGTCTTAAAGCTAAATTTCCATTTAACAGTTTAACAGCAAAAATCGAGGATTACAAGGATAGAGCTAATAAGCAGCTCCAAAGCACTGTCTGGAAAAGAACCAATACAAGATTAAAACTGAGCCTAGTGATTAAATAGAAATACATACAATAAAATGAACACAGTCAAGCTACCAAACCTGCAGCAGATAGGCAGAACAGCTATTCTCTGAACAGAGCAGACCTTTTTTCATTGGTCATCTATGTTGTGTTTCCCCTAAGGAGAAAACTAAAACCAAAAGCTACAACCTTAAACCAACAGATAATTCCCATCTAAATGGTGTTTTAAAATCAAACCCTTCAGGTGTCTGTTCTACTGGTAAATCACATACATGGGCAGACTGCAAATGACTTAACAGTTTTTGTTTGCATCACTGTAAGAATAAAAGCAACACTACTTATACAGATGTCCTTGATTTTGTTTGTTTATCAGCAATCTAGTGTCTCTGACTTCAAAAGAGCCATCACTTCATACAAGAAAAAAGAAATTCCTCCAAAAATAATGAAATAATTTTTCTAGCATCCTTTTTCCTTCAATTTGAGCATAAAATGCACGATTCTCACCTTTGCTCACCATCTCCAGTTTTTTCGGTGTATGAAATTAAATGTGTCCGCAATAAACATAAATAGACTGTCCATAGTACTGTACCCTGGAAGCCAACAATCTCACAGCACACCAGGTTTCCTATCATCACAAAACACTTAGGAAAGTGTGATGTTTACCATTGCTTCTGTACATCAAACCTTGACTTTTGCACCTCCAACGCATAACACATTTTTTGTGATTTTTCACATGAGGTGAAGGTGACTTATTGCTCAGCACCTGGCATACAGCACTGGACATAACAAATCATGGGAGTGCCACGTGGGTTAATTAACCCAGAATGACAGCAACCAAGCCAATGAAACAGAAGAAGCTTCAGTTTTGTTTTCTGATAGAATTCTACAAGACAAAAAGATTTTTTTTTTTTCCAGAGTGTCAAGGAGTCTTGGTGCTAGTACTGAAACCTGCAGACTGCCTACCTTGAGCTTTAGTGCCAGAAATGTTTGTCAACTGGGTTGATTATTCTCTTCAATAGTGTTTACTGAGCATTTAGAACCCGAGTCCGTGCTAATCTATATATTGTTAGCAATGAAGACTTCCTGTATTTATATGAACTGCCTACCCAAAGTGTTCAGCAATTTACACAGAGAAAAAAGACAATACATGTATCATGCAGTGCACAAGGACAGATAAAAATCCTGAAGTGAGATAGACCCGTCCATGTCTGATAGTGAACCTGAGAGTGTCACACAGTAATTCTCCATGAACGTTTCAGTTAATTTCTAATGATGAATGGTCCAAATTCTGTGCACTGATTGCAGATGTACCAGAATTGTACTTCTGGTACAAAGAATATACTCAGAATTCAGCTCTAAATGTTTGTAACTATTTTTGTGTGTGTTTTACTGCTAACCTATTACTCTAAACCAAGAGCAGATTGCTGTCAAGTGACATCCCTGAAAATCAGCAAGCATTTTGCATTTGGCAGTGAAGGCCAGGGAGGCAGATTGATGAGTAGCGTAGAACACTGTAATAAAAGAGTTTGATTCATATCAGGAAGCATGTATTTGATGGAAAGTGTTGTGTTTCTGTTACACTAACAAATATGCAGATTGAGTAGATAGCATTAGCAACTTCATCGTTTAGTCTTATCCACTCCAATAAACAATGCCATTCTGTGTTCTACCAGACTCTTAAATTACAGTATCTCAAATGAGTATATAAATGTTTATACATATAGCCACAATGCTTTCCTTTGTAAAAGGAAATTAGGTTCAATTCCATTATTTATTTGCTATGAACTTGCCCAAGGTCACTAAAAACGCCTTTGGGAAATCCTGGAAAAGAGCCTAGGTTTATTGCACTTAAATCACCAAAACATTTAACTGTCAAAAACTGCTGAGTAGAGCAATATAAAATACAAATAATTTTAAAAGATTTTCCCAATACAAGTTGATAAACAACAGGCTGGCTTTGTCTTAGATTTGGCCTTTTTCAGTATTATCTTTGAAACCATTAAATTTTTCCTTCTAAACAATAGTAAATATGAGTTGAGTGTTTCCTACAGTACTTGGGCAGTATACCTTATCTATAACTAGATAAAAGATACACCCCAAATGAGATTAGAATTATGAATGAAGACTAAGTGACATAGGAACTTGATTTCTTTGGATATGCAAGAGTAATCTGTTGCCTGTCTGTGTTAGGCCCTACTGAGAATAACTCAGACAAAACACTGAAAGAGCTTTCCTCTCCAGTTATGTGTCTACCTTAAAACAAAGGTAGCAGTTCTGCTGTACTTCTCTGCAGTTCCAGACAGGTTGTATCTAGCAGATCTGAAAGTAGCCCTCTATTTGCATAATTTTTTGAACCTCTTTTCACCTTAATCCTAGTGCAAATAAAACTATTGATGTTTATAAATAGTGGAAATTAATTTAAATAAATCATTTGTGTCAAAAGTAAAAATGCAGAGGTCAGCACTGCTAAGGTTTGAATTTTCCTTTTACAAAGTTTGGAGACCTTCTGTCCAGATCTTCGTTTGAAGAGTCAATGACCGTAAGTTGAAGATAAACTGTAAGATTCAGCTGTGAATAAATCAGCTAAAAATAAGGTGATCTTGCTATAGTTAAAATGCTCCTACTTGTTAATTAGGAATAAAAATACCCAAAAGATAAGCTGAAGAGAGTGAGGAATCAGACAGCAGAGAGACTGGGAGTCAGAAGATATCTTAATAATGGAAGTGTTAAATGGAAGTTTCAAAAGGGTTAATATAAATCACTTTTAAAGAAACTAAAGGACATGCTGTTGGCATCAGCGGAAGTCAGCTCTCCAGTAGGATTAATACCTCCCGGCAGGAGAATTTTTTTCTGTCTGTTTTATGGTGCAGAGCCAGAAAGGTTAGCTGAGATCTCCTGTGGAGTGGGACAGAGAGGGGCTCACAGAGGCTTAAAGCTGGTGCTTTGTCAACAAAGCCAGTAGTCCTGTACCAAAGAGATTCCCTTAAATCACATAAGACTTGGGTAATTGATTAGATTGGAACAGGGTGTGAAAGAAGGTCTGCAGAGGTGACACTGGCTTTGGTGGCAACTGCAAACCGAGAGGTATCTCCATCCCCTGCTATACTCCAAGTTCAAACACTTTGGTTTTGGAAAGGTGACATGTCGTGAAATTTGCCTGGCCAAAGCCCAAACCTCAGTCTCACTTTAGGCATTTAGAGAAGAGAGTCTAATCTGGACAGTCTCCTAAGTCACACCCCTACTGCAAATGATTATTTTGTTGATAATTTTGGATGAACAAGGAAATAATATATCAAGTTTTGCATGTAAATAATGGTTCTTATTGCACAAAATTCCTTTTGACACTCTTGGTCTTTATTCACTGCCTAAACTGTAATGATTGTATTTGAGTCTCAGTTGCTGTCATTTGTAGGACTGCATTTAGCCATCAGACTGGGGGCTTTGTTAATTGTTTATCTGCTCTGGAGTCTATCAGTTGGCAGACCTAGAGGTAGCACATTGTACAGCTCATATTTGATATTGTCCTATAAAATAAAGCTATGGACATTCATAGCTCCAAGCAAAGTAATGTGTTGCACTTAGAATAGAAAGAAAACATCAACAGCTCCAAGAGAAATTAAAATGTATCTCAATGACTTCTGCAAAAGCAAAAATAAATATACATATCAGCCCCACACAGCCAGTTTCTAGTTCGTGCTGAAAAGAATGACATACAAAATACATATAAACTACCAAAATATTTATAGATTCCTCAAAGGATCTACAAGGGCAGTAATTTTGAAAATAAGTTAATTATATGCTGACTCCTCCTAATTGCAGTTGGTGATGGCAAATGTTCATTATACAAATTATCTTAAGTATACCTCCTCCAAAGGCACACTGGCTGACTGCCCTGTGGCACCCAAAGCTAAATATTCTAGACTGTTAACAGATAGTGTCTCAGGAAATGAACCAAGAGGAAGGCACAAGGGAGCCATTCTCCATTCCACCTTTGTTTGCTGTTTAATTACAGAGAGTTTCCCCCTATTGTATTTTTCATGTTGCTGAAACAAAGCAGGAATTTTTTTCATCTATGTAAGTACTGGTTGATTTTTAAAACTAAATGTTTCTTTAATAAAAATAGTAACCAAAAAAAAAAAAAATAGAAGAAAGGCAGTTTGTAGGAAAAATGAGCAGTTCAATGCAGAAAATTAGGATTGGCAGCAACATATTGAAACTCTGAGCCAATTTTTTTTCACATATAAGATTAAGGAGAACAAGTAAATCAATTTTCCTAAACGTATAAAGTGTTAAACTTACCCTGTTTCAAGCAGTTTGTGGCAGCCTCAGAAATCAGGAGAGAAAACCTCAGAAGATCTGCAAAGGGTTGTAGGAGAGTAATACATATCAAAACCAACATCATTGTAAAATATTTCATGATAGGAAGAGGCAATACGATATTATAGCTGTATGATACTATAACTGTGTATGTGACAGCTTAAAAGACTAATGGAATATTGCCCATTTAGAATTGTCCTAGAGGACATGCTGAGAGAATGAATGCTCTGTTAATAATGAAAGATTTCAAAGATGATTCCTGGCAAAAGCAAATTTAACATGGCCCAAAGCAGTAGAATTAACGAGAGCAATGGAAACAGCAGAGAAAAAAATACCAGATTTGCTCTTAGAATACAAATAGTGAAACTCAAACAAAATTAGAAGCTGGGTGGAAAGGGTCTAAAAAGTTCATTTTCTTTAACTTTATACATTAAAAATCGTCACATTATATAAATATTTCAAGATCGGATGCTTAGAAGAAAAATGCAAACATTAAAACCAGTCACTAGCCTTGAAAAAGCAGAATCTCCAAAAGGAGAGGAAAGGAAAGCAATTGCCTTGTGGTTAAAAATAAAACCAAATATATTGCATCAAAAATGGAAGAAAATGAGACTTTACAACAGTAAGCAATAAGAAGGCACAATACTATTTTGGTGTCAGTTTCTCTTATCAACTAATGTATATACCAGCCAGACAAACCCAAAATTATAATATTCAAACCCTTTTCTTCCCTACATCTAGTAATTCAGGAACAACAACAACAAAAAAATATTTGCTATGAGAACAAGTGCTCATGTTGGATGAATTAAGCTGTAGCTAGTATGAATTAGTTATGATCTTAGCTATATTTCTCAATTAAGATGTAGCAATTGGCAATCATTCTGGAATACCCATCACTTTGCACTCACTCTTATTTAAAGAAAGCTTGGAAATGTTAGAGGAGATAACATCTAGTATTTATAACTGAGACCAGAAGCAGAAGTCAAATGACATATATGAGTTCTTATGCCCCAAGAGATAAGGCACAATAAGTGTAGTCAAGTGATAGAAGGTGGACATGGTTCCACTATTTTTGGAACACCGCATACTAATGTTAAGGATATCTGCAGGAATTGTAAACCATGGTGTGACAAGATGAGCTGAAAGCATAGTAACCAACAATTCAGTTTATTCCAGGGTCTCTGTTACCGTAGACTCCAGAAAACGGGGGACTCGTCTTTCATCTATATGGAATAGAGTGTTTTCTGAACCACTGACTCTAGAAAGCCCAGGTCATAAAGGGATGAAAACACAATGAGAAGTAATTTTTTTAAACTGTACTCTAATCTCTATGGCTTAGGTTTTAGAAATGAATGAAAGCTTATTACAGCGCAGCTACACACAGGCACATCCAGGCAGCTATCCAGATGTACAGATTGAAGTTTGATTCTGAAACATAAATCTTAAATGCTTAAATGTAGGTAAATGTTTGTTGGGTTTTGCTTTTCTTTTTTTTTTTTAAGTTAGTTTCTTATGACTTACAGAATTCTTAAGCTATATTGTTTATAGATTATATATTTGCATTAAGTTAATGAGATATTTTGTAACTGCTGTCCTTACACTGACTCATTAAAAAACAATATGTAAAGTAAGAATTCACTTGTTAAATATGATGACCTTGCTCCACGCACTCAGAAAAGCACCATACATCCCATGCAACAGCCAGCAACTGTCTTTCCTAAAGTCCCCACTATTGATCTTAAATCTGTGGAAATAAGCTCTTTATCAATTCTATCCCACAGTTCCTAATGCATTCCCAAAGAGACTGACGTTTTCTGAGTGTTCAGGTCTGGACATATTGCAATAAAAGGAATCAGCACTTCAGAAGCAGCCAAAATACTATTGTGATAACATTGTTTGGCTTAAATATATTTCAGTTATTCTTTTATCATTTCTATCATGCACAGCCATGTGTGATAACCAATTACAAAAGATCCTTTATGAAACTGCTTCATGCTGTCTTATGCTTTGTGCTATATGTAACCCAAGGCGTTTATCTCCAAAAAGTCAAATCAATTAAAATATGTGATGGTTGGAGGATAATAAGACCTAGTCATACAGCTAACTATTCAGCGCTGAAAATGTTAGGCCTAATTTTCAAGGTAAAATGACATGTAGTAGATTCTTTTTTTTTCTTTTGTTTTCTTTTTCTTTTTCTTTTTTTTTTTTTTTTTTTAAAGTCAAAACCCTAGAAAATGAATTGCTAAAAATTTGACAGTGGTGTAATTACATTCACCTAAATGTAGTCTAGAAGTGGCTAACTCACACACCAGTTATGCAGCAATTCTATGAGGTTTCCTTGAAGAGTGCCCCAGTTTAATACATTTGATAGGTTTCTTTTTCATCATATTAACCATTGCTGCTAGTACCACGTATCAGGCTGAATTTTGTAATTTGACAGTGTGAAGCCAAAGCAGGGAGAGGTCAGAAAAAATTCACTTAAAATTGACATTTCCATTCCTGAGATTAAAGTGCCCCTAAAAATATCAGCATTTTACCTGAAAAACACACAAGTTTTCACATTATCCCAGACATTCAAAAACTATAAATTCTAAGTAAAGTTTACAGTTCCTCAATTCGAGTAAGATAAACATCACGTGGCTCTAAAGAATATTTGAATACTTGAGGTTATTTTCATGTCTGCTAGGACGATACATTTCTACAACACCTTCCTGCCTTAGCAAAACAGAAATCAGGAGCTGTCCCATTTGCTTATAGTTTGTGTGGACAACACAACCCCTCCTCAATAAAAGTTTTCCAGGAACAGGCAAGAAACCCGCCAGAACATTAATTCACAAGTATTTAAGGTCCAGCCCACTTATTCCCATAGGGCTTACAAATATTGCTCACAGCATTCTCCCTAAGCAAACCTCTGCTGCCATTCAGCTTGAGAGCCCTATCTTGTAAAATAGTGTCTCAAGACTCTCAGCAGTTCTCTACCTCCCAAACTTTTTGCGCAATTCTATTTTATATCCTTAAAACCACAAGATGTGCTTTCACCATCCTCCCACGTAGGCAAAGTAACTTCATAATTTGCTCAACATCAATGCTGAACTGCCACTGTTTCAGAGTGGGAAATAATGAATACTGTGTCATAGTTTTTAAAAGCTGTGTACATAATCTGTGCAATTATAGAATTATGTGTGACATAGAACATGTCAATTTGACATGTTATAGTTTTACATATGAACCTAGCAAGCAGTTATATGGCTAATCAAGAGAAAGTAAATATCCGACATGTCATGATCAGCTAAGGTACAACTACTAAAATAGTTTCAGTAACCTTAGATTTCTAAGGGCATGAAATACAACTTGAAAGAGAACCAGGTGACCTTCCAGACTGAGCCTTCCAGAAAATCCATTAAAGGTTCATAGGTTTTATCACAAAGCTAGTTTTCATTAACCAAGGAAAAAAATGTTCTCTTTACAGAAACACAGGAGCGGCACAAGCAGTAATTTAAACTGCTTGGAAATATTTTTCTACTCCAGACCCAAAACAGGCCAATGAAAACAACTCCAAATGGCACATCCTCCCAACAACTGAACACGTGTACCGCAGACCTGCTGAAGGCCTCTTTTCAAAGGACTAATCATTTAGCACTTTGAAGTGGTTGGTCTCTTTTACTTCAAAATATCCCTTATAAACCTGTCAGCAATTTGCTGTGGAGATGGGAAAGGAGGAGTGAATCACTAGTATCAGAATATTGCTTGTTGGACACACTGCAAGATGAAGTGTTGAGTGGGCACAGTGTCAGGCAGCCCAGCAGCCACTCTCCACCATATGGCTGCATAGGATGCAGGTCCATAAGGGAGCTGTCAGCCCAGCCTGCAGCTGGGACAGCCAAACATGCAACATCCAGTCTCCCAAAGGAAAGGTTCATAGGATCAGAACAGGCTGAAAAGTCTGGGAAGAGCTACATGGCAGCTCAGTAACCTGGCTCTGTAACAGATGAAGAGGCTGGCTAGAAACTATGCAATCTGGCCAGGTTTCCTGCCAGACCTGGTTTCCACCAAATGTTTTGATTTAATCACTGTAATCCTGAGAAATGTTTTGGTATCACAGACTCTTCATTTTCAAGGGAAAGGCCACACAATGGAAGTGAAAGCTACAAGTCCAGAAATGCAGAATGAGAGAAAAATTTAAATCCACTTTACACTGATTAGAATTCCCTGAGCACAAAAATCAACACAAGAAATGGACAGAAGTATCACTGTGGACAGCTCAGTGAAAATTTCTCTCCAATGTATAAAAAAAAAATTATAAACCAAAAAAGCCTTAGGATGACCAAAGGCTAGGACTGAACATTGTATCAAAATTTAAGCATATATTTTAATATATTGGTGATTTTGATAGTGCCTTGAACACTGTTCTGAACACTTTATCTAAGAAAGATGAATACAAAATAGAATGGGCTCATAGAACAATCAAAGGTTTGAAAAGACATTCACATAGTCAGACATCAAGTATTTGAAATTGTTTCCTATATAAAGCAAAGGAAGCAGAAGGAGCAATAGTCAACACGTATAAAATACTGAGTTTCATAGAGAGTGCAGGTAACTTCTGCCTTCCAGGTCTTACCAAAACCATTCATGAAATGAAATTAAACAGTGGAAAATTCTGGTAAAAGCTGATAAGTGGCAGATAAGGGAAGAGCAGCCTAAGCAAATACCAGCAGAAGTTTTTCTCTTTGTACTTCCACCCTCTTCAGACTGAAAGTTCTGAGGCTGCTATGAGAGGAATCATTTGAATCTGGAACTCAAATCTAAAATTAGATCCAATCTTATACAATAAAACAAATAAGCTAGCAAAAATCACCACCAATAGCCATCAGACAGAGGCATTTGGGAGTTAAAATTAAGTTTTTCAAAACCTCTAACACTGCTTCTTATTTGATTTATGCCATCCTTTCTTCTTTACACGAGCTGCCGTTTCCAAAAACCTGATTCAATGAAAAATCCGTAACAACTGGACAGGTAGCAAAAACTGCATGGTTTCTTGTATGCAATGGAAAATGGAAAAATTCACATGTAATCTTAAATACTCATCCAAATCCAATAAGTTATAAAAATAGAAAAGCTGATAAGAAACTAAACTGGCATTGGCCAGCTAGAAGAAGCCCAGATTGAATACTGACGTTCACTGCTACTGAAAATGATAGTAAAAGCAGCCTTTTCAAACTTTCAGTCTGGAAGTTTCCTGTTTCACAGCCTATGGATTATAGGCGATGCTTCAAAGACCATTGAAACCATATTTTCAGAAGAATTAAGTAGTAAGATTTGTAAAATAACTCTGTGGCAGGGGACAAAGCCCATCTTGAAATATGACCTTCCATTTACATACTGGAATTATGTGTCATTGCTTATGAAAACTTGTTTCTATTCATTTTGCTGAACAGTTAAAACTTTGAATTCGAGATAGTTTTCCCTTCCTCAGTTTTTCACTTTCATTATCATCAGTGCCAGATCTAACATGACTGCAGTCTGTACATCCAGCATTCTATTTCACTTAAAAAATTAAAAACATACCACAGCCCCTCTTCCTTTTTCTACACCTACATGTCTTTGGAAGCTGATGGTGGTTCAAAGAGGCTAACAGGTCAGAAACAGAGAACTGTAATACCTTAAACACCTGGGTAGCAACAGCCAACACCTAGCTGGTGTTCAATTAGCGCTGTGGGAGGTGACCAGGCTGCTGTTCACATCCTGGCCTGAGGTCACCTAACTGTAAAAATCATGCAAAAAGCACCTGTGTCAGTAATACTGTATGAGATTATCTAGGAAATGGTATTAGAAGCACCAAACTTGGGTATAGATGTAGCAAACTGGGACCAATGGGGAAGAAGTAGTTAAGGGCAGGTTGTTTATATGGGAGGAGATCAGGGCAGACAAAGGGAGGGACAAGGGTGGTGAAAAAAACTGTCAAGAAATAGGAAAAAGGATAACAAGGTACATCAATGATATAAACAGCACAGCCCAGGTGTGCCTGTTGAACCAGGATAATAACCCCAACCTGTTTTTACGTCTTTAACTCATGGCCAAACCTGTTTCTGTGGCCAGGACAATCAGCAAAAGAGGCATTTTTCTCTTGTGGGCAGGGTTACATCTGGAATGGACAGTTTGAGCACCCAGGTATCAATGTGGTGGCATCCATTCCAGCCCTGGCAGCAACAGGGTCTTCCCAGTCACATCCCAGCATGCTCAGCTTGCTGGAGTTTCTTGTAGAAGACCAATGGTTTTCACCAAAAAGATGAAAAGCCTGTAAAGTGAGAAATACTGAGTTATACCCAAAATATCCTGATGCAGGAAACAAAAATCTGCTGTTGAACCTTGTAGTCTGTGTGATTCCTGTTTTCCTTAGACAACAATTTTCCTCTGAGGAGCAGTAACTGCGTTACATGGAGGAAAACACCTCATAAGAAATACTCCTAAGCTAGTGAACTGAATCTACAGGTGAAAACAGAGACATAAAGCCCAGATTGTCCGATAGAATACAGCATGTTTTCAGGGAAACAATGATGTTTCCCTGACTGTTTTCTTTATTTTTCCTAATAGATAGTGTGAGGGAGGGGAGTGACAAAGAGTAGAAAAATATCCTGTACCCAATACTGTAAATAAATCCCATTTATATGATGACCATTGAAACAGGCAGAAGTGTCAAGCAATAAAGCAGCTGCCAGTGTTCTTTGGTTCCTCCTTATGCTTGCACACAGATCTTGGTAAAGGACTTGAGAAAATGAACTGTCTAATAGCAGTGCTGGTATTATTTGAGGGAGCTACAACATGCGGTGTGGTGGGTTGACCTTTGCTGGCTGCCAGATGACCACTCAGTTGCTCTCTCACTCCCCCTCCTCAATGGGACAGAGAGAAAATAAGATGAAAAAGCTCATGGGTCAAGAGAAAGTCAGGGATATTGCTTGCCAATTACTGTCATGGGCAAATCAGACTCAACTTGGGGAAAATCAATTTGATTTATTGCCAATTAAAATAGATTTGAATGGTGAGAATCAAAGACCAAAATTAAAATGGCATCTCTCTCTCCCGTTTCTCTGTCTCAGCCTTCCTTGTCAACTCCTCTACCACCTAGGGTAAGGTGGATGGGTGTTCATTGTAAGTTCATCACCCTTCCTCTCTTCTTCCCCCTCACACTTCTCCCCTGCTCCAGTGTGGGTCCTCTATGGGCCACAGTTTCTGTCAGAAGAACCTGCTCCCGCGTGGGCTCTCCACGGGCCACACATGCCTCACATGTCTCACCTTCCTCATTCTTTGATCTTGGATTTCACAGGGCTCTTATCTCATGTGTTCTTCCTCACTCCTCAGTGCCTATGTGGCATTTTGCCCTTTCTTAAATATGGTCTTACAAAGGCACTGCTGCTTTTCACTCTTGGGCTCAGCTCAGCTGTGCACTGTTGTGGGGCTGTTGTGGAATGATCTGGACCCAGCTCTGCCCTGCATGGAGCAGCCCCTGGTCTTCTCTCACAGAGGCCACCCCAGCAGCCCTCCTGCTGGCACCTGCACCCAATACCTATTGCTATTTTCCTTCAAAATGACTTTGTCATGAATATAATGATTTATACAGGAAGGGTAAAAGGGCTGGTTTTAAGGAATGTGGGAGAGTCCCCTGGACATGTGATGGTAGGGTTGATAGTGGTTCATTTGCTCCAATGCACATGGCCACAGAAAGATCAAGAGTGGAACATTGTCACAGGTTTAAGTGAAGCTCTATTAGCCTAAAAACTCCTTACCTCATAAACAGTCACACATTAAACTATTTGCTCCTGAACTGCTCTGTAGCTACTGCTTTTAAGAAGAATTTCTGATTTTGTTTCTATGTAATGAAGTACTGACTGCTACCATCATCCTGTCAGTCTCTTTACATGACTGGGACTGCCCTCCTTGACACCATTCAATTAACCCATCATCAAAGTATGCAATCAGAGGAGACACATAGCAATACACTTTATAAATGGCTCTTATGTATGTTCACTCAACTGTTGTAGAAGTAACAGGCAGACCTCACGTACTGAGGGCTCACATAAGGACTTTATTTTTTATTCTTTTCTCTGTGCTTAAACCCTCTCTGTAATAACATTCATTATGCCCTCTCAGCTCTGGCAATTCCTCTTCAATCAAAACAAGTGACCACAAGAAAGCATATTAGAGTTTTTCACAATAGACAGCAGACACATTTGTTGCTATTGCTTTGAGGAAAACCCTGAAAATGATCCTTCAGTTAAGATGAATACAAATTATTTATGTGTCCCTTTCTTACTATAAAAAGAATGTTTGCTCCCCATTTTCTTCATATAGCATCATGCAGTTTACACACAGATTTCTAAATACTAAGGGAATTGGATTTACCCACTGTGAGGGTACAATTTACAGTAATAAAACATAGGAATTTAACGATGATCTTGGCATTCATTATCTTTCTAAGTTGTAACTATTAAAGGAAAAACTTTATTCAGGTTTGATTTTAGGTCTATCAACCCTACCAAGTATCAACATGATTTTCCAGATACCGACAGTTTGAAGAACTGGGGACCCAGTTGGCTTCAGGAGTATTTGTGGGTCAATCTTCTTTGCTCCCCAAGAGTGATATTAGGAACAACTCCATTTAGGCACAATCCCTATGGGTATTTGTAACTAACAAAGCCATTGATTAAGAAGGCATTAATAATCTAATTGCAAAAAACCTCTATACCCTGAATTTGGAGAAACACAAATCTGTTTATCCTACTGAAAGGACCATACCTTTTCTTTCTCCCAAAGGCAACACCCACCCCTTTGTGACAACAGATATACTATTTAGAAAGTGTCACAGATACCCAGGCAACACAGAAAACAGTGAATTATAGTAATTAAATTTTTTGGACAGATTATGAAGATTTTCCCATGTAATAGGCTAAGACAACTGTCCCTGCCACAAGCTTCCTAATTTTTCTGTACTACCCACTCAAAAACACTAAGTTCATCATTCCTTCTATTTAGAAAGTATTTAGACAGAACAATAGAGAAGATAAAAATAAAGATAATGAACTCTAGATTCACTAGTCTTAAATGCCACCACAGTTTCCTATTTCGATTATGCTGATCTTTGACTCTGCAATGCTATATTCACTACTTTCTTCTAAAGATACTATCTACATTTAAATTTCTTAAATATCAGGATATAACAATTGCTTGTCCTTTAGTAGAACATCATAAATCTTTCATTTAAGGAGTTACAGTAAGTTTTTCTTACTGATCTTCTATGAAACAACTGGCTGTTCCTAGTTGGATTTTACAGAAAGGGAAGTAAGGCAGAGAGGAAGAGAGAAGAGATCCAGAAAATGGGATTGCATGGCTAATGGGAACCCCACCTAGCAACTAATATTTCAGAAGACATGACAGTCAAAGCAAGTTTGTACAACTGCCCTGCAAGTCAATGTTTTGTGATTGGGGTCCAAATCCTCCTAAAAGGTTTACGGTCACAAAAGAAAGTTCTGAAAGTCACTGCCTCTCCCCTTTATTTCTCAATGCTAAACAAAAACAATGTTGAAAACTCTCCTCCCAAAGGGCATAATCAGTTTTGTAGAAGCTGTAGATTGTTAAAATGATTTAGCCAAAACACTCTTACCACAACATTCCCCAAAAGTCTTTTCCCAAAGGAGTTACGCTCAACAAGCAAGTTAAAAAGTACGGCCTCCTATGCACTCAGCTGAGACCACTGATTAACATCAGACTTCCAGCGCAGGAATGTGCAGGGGGTTTCAGTCACACACCCCATCAAAGCCTTAACCTGTATCCCATGTCCAGACTTAGAAGCACAGTTAGCAGAGACAGAAAGCAGACACCTACATTAGAACCTGCCCCCTGCCCTTCCACTAGTTTAGGAGATTAAATTGATATAGCACAACAATAAATCAAGATTCCTTTTTTCCCCTCTTCCAATTTTATGGGTATTACATCACTTATAATTAGGCTAATTTCTAATACAACCAGTTTCATACACATATGGCCCAATAAAACTGGTACAATATCCATATAAATTTTATATCTAGCTATTATATTCAAAAAGTAAGAATGGATGAATTAACAGAGTAAATCATAACTTTGTATTAAATAAGCTAGACTCTATTTTAAAAATGCATTAAAATTCCAGGATTTTAAAGAGTTTATAATTTCTAGTATTTATAATGTATTGCTATGTGGAGCCCACCAACATTTCAGCCAGTAACATCTGCAGACTACAATGGGTGATGCACTGCTGTTTCTTTTCTCTGATAGTCAACAGATAATTGTTTCTAGGTTGTAATAGTAGAGCTTAAATGTAAGACTTTATTGTAGTAGTTCATTATTTTCAGTTCTGAGTTTGGGCAAGGTGGTTTCTCTCAGATGATTACATTTAAAATTCATAGATAGGAGCAAAAAATGTTAAATCTCAAGAATTTTCAGGAATATAGAGCACCTACATGAGGCAAAAGAGTTAATTTATTAGTGAATGGGAAAAAAACCCCACACCTTGGATATTTTTTTTCCAATCACCATATCAAAAAAATCACCAGCTACAAAAGCAAAGACACTTGAGGACAAAGAGGAGAAGTTTCGACTAACAGAGCCTGACATACCAGCAGAGCATATTCCTATAAAGATTTTTATAATTACCAAGAGAGAGCTATGAGTGTTACTCTGTTCTGGGGCTATCAAGAGGTATGGTTTTAATATAAATAATCACAAACATATAATGATCAAAACTAATTTGATACTCTGATTTTTTCTAAAAAAGTAGAACTTTGGCGAAATTCTGTCTAATCTGTAGCACATTTTCTACAAATTTAACATTTTCCTTTGAAATATCTTAATTCTGTCTAGTCAACACTTTCTGGGGGAGAACAGTCCCATCTATCAGAAATTCCACACGCAATTACATTCCTCCTGAATGCAATGCATCACAACTTATCCCATTTGATGCAAAGAGACCAGGAACAAAAATCACCTGCAGAGTTTTTAAAAATGTTTCAGATCTGTTATTATGGATGATCACTAAAATATTTCAGTTTAGCAGATTCATAGTTTTGACAGACATCAGCTCACACAATATTAGGAAGCTGACATAGTTCAATATGGACTAAAATATGAGGCCCTATAAAAATCTGGTTTTGAACAACAAAAGGTTATGCAAACGCCTCAATGCATGTGGAAAACACTCTATGTTTACTGAAGAATTTTCAAGAAGGTCAGGAGGTTAGGAACATTATTAATGTGGTAAGATGGATTCAGAAGTAAAATGTTGATGTCTCTATGATGAAAAGGACATCCTGAGTGAGCCTGCATGCAAAAATGAACAGGATTACCAAGATGACCTGATACTGTAGTCACTTTTTTTAACAAACAGTTTATTTGCTAAAAAAAGGACCATTGTGAAAACATTAACATTATTCACCTAATTCGGCAAGCACTTAAATTCACCAAGTTTTATTAGAAAAAGGAAAAAATTTGAAAAAAGTCTAGTTTCAAAACATACAATGCTAAAAAGTTCCTTTAGATCAAAATTCTAGCAATTTTATGTTTTCAAATATGAAAAAGAGAAAACTCTACTGCAGAAATTAAACAATTTTATTTCACAGCTAACCCATGAAATCAAAACAAAAATTATTCACACAGGAATTATTCTATTATTTTACAGGAGAAAGAAAAAACTACGTCAAGAAAAGAGGCTTGAATTCCATGCAAAAGAACCAGAAATAACTCCCTAAAGTAATTCCAGACCTTTAATCTATCATTTAAGGGCCACTGAAAACAGTAAGTCTTGTATCATAGATTGCAATTGAAACAAACTTTGCGTCTGATCCATAACTTGTCCAAACTGAATTAGGATCAGAAAAACACTTGATGAAATGGATAGCAGCATCATTTCAGATGCAGGATATTGTAAACCTGTCATTTTTCCTCTGAAATCTGTGAAAACTCCACTTGTTCTGTGCAGCAAGCGACTAGCATGAGGGAACAGGGCAGAGAAATTAATGCAAATTAACACCATCTATAGTACAGAATGATCATTAATCTCAGCTGAGGTTAGCCAGAAATTCACATGTTCACCAAAAGTGGAACAAGTCCCCAGGCACAGCAGGGAACCTACCGGCATTGCTGAAACTTTTAACTTCAAGCATTTCAATTAGAAAGTGGTGCCTCTACCATGAATATATAGAAACATTGCACCAGAAATTATTTCCTGCTTAAAAATAAGCACATATTAATTTTTAGCCTTCAATCTTGAAATTTAACTGCCTTCTTTTGACTTTCTGTTCTATAATCCAAGCACTTTTTGTTTTGCATCCAAATTCTCAAATATATAGGGAAAGGTAAAGTTAACTGCAGCTGAAGTTATAATTTAAAATCCAATTTCATGTTGTTCCTAAGAATAATGTTCCCACAGTTTGCATTTGAACTGCGTTTGGCTCATCAGCCTCATGTACTACAACTGCATTAACTAAAGAGCAGCATAGAATTTGTTTGTCTTTTCCATAGCATGAATAGAGGTAGATGTAATAAAATACCACCAAATCATTGTAAAAAGAGATAAATTTATTTTTTACAGCTTCAGTGTATAAATGCACTTATAGCCCATTATAGCACTAAAGACAAAAAACAAAACAAACCAAAACAAAAACAAACAAAAACCAAATTAAAACAACAAAACACAAAACCCACAGCAGAAAACAGACAAAAACCAACCCAAAACTACGTATATAACAACCAGAAGCACAAGTGCAAATTAAATCCATAAAACACATTTTTACCTTTGCCTGATATTTTATTTTCTATTCTTTAAGTATTTTCACAGTGGCTGCAGATCATTGGAAAAAATGAACATCAATTCACAGCCTCCAGGCTCCAAATGAAAGCAGGTCTCCTGCTATTTGCCTGGATGATTAACAAATTGTCCTATAGGTCTGACAAGGTTTAGGAAGAAACATTAAAATGTGTAGTGTTACAAGTTCATAGACATGTAAAACGTATCCATTGCAGCTGAGATGTGGGATTGGCCTTCTCTGAAATTTAGGAAAAAGACATTCGTCCTCTATAAAAATTACTACAGGCTAATGGTTATCAGAAAGTTTTAGACCAACAAAACTGAGCCATCAAAAAAGGTTTAAGACAAGGACTTGGACAGTAAATGGTAACGTGTAAAAAGATGGAGCTGATAGGCACCGCTAAAGGTTTTATGAAGCATCACTAGAACAGCGCAGCCAACAGATGGTTTCCAGAAAGCTGCAACTTCGGATTTCATCAGTCCTGTAGTTTTAATGCATAATATCAGCTGTGATTATGACCCACTTAAAGCATAATCCTCTTTTGCACATACACACACTAGAATACCTGGCATGTGCATTTAATCCTCTGATAAATAAAAATAAAAGCATCTGAGTTCACAGTTGTTTTCATATTAGAGCAACAATTTGATGAAAAAATGGATGCATGTTATTTTCTGAAATATGTTCTGAAGTTATGACCTTGTAAGTGGGATACTAGCAGTACCATAAGAGACATGAAGGTTAGGAGTTACAGACATGCCATTCCCTCTCTTTTTCTAGCCTCCTAAGTTTTAGGTGGATAGATAGAGGATTATTCTCTTAACTTTCATGTGATGCAATGTCTCCTTATTACATTTCATCTTCCTAGAAAAGACTTATTGAAGAGCATTGTCTGATCCCATCTTCATATCAATTTTAAAATGTTAAGATTGGGATTACCCTAATTACTGTCTTTTGAAATAGGCTTCCTCTATGGCATATTTTAGCCCAAAGCAACTACAAGATCTAAAATGCCTAAAAATATTTAACAAGATGCTGCTTAAGACTGAATTAAAACTGAATCCATCTGGAAACTGCCAAGTTCTAATGCTTGAAATATGCCAGTGTATTAAACAGCTTGCAGGAAAGAAAAAAAAAAAAATTACTATATTTTTATTAAATATCTACTCTTATAAAAGATATACTTCCATTTCATTAGGAAAAAAAAAAAAGCCTAATAAAAGATTTTTAAAGTTTTTCTAAATGAAGTACTCTACAAAGTGTTTAATAAATACAGAATTTGTAACAGGGCAGAGAGTGTAACATATATGTAAATAACAAGCCCAAATACAATCATCATTTGACATAGAGAAAAGGAAAAATATATGGGAGTGCTCCCTCTACTAACAGCACTTGAGTCCCAATGAACTATTTCTCGTCCTCCTCCTTGTGACTGTGAGACTGAGTATATGAGGCAGCAGATCGTGCTCTTTGTTTTTCTTGCCCAAGGATCTGAGTACATGTCCACATATAACATGACCATCAGAAACATGCTCCATTTTACTTCAACCAATATCTGTATTGATTGAATATGTATTGATGCTGCATCGCTACATCATCACAGGGACTGGGAGCATTTGTGTGTGAACCTTCCCCTCCTGCAGAGAGCAAAGCAGAACGTACCTGCCACGTTAAAAGGGGCAAGTCAAAGGCAGATCAAAAAACAAGAGAATGAGAGAGGCTGTGAGTTCCCTCTCCACTGTTTTCAGGGCCACAAGGAGTATTTTGAAAAGAGCGTGTAGATTGAGGCTGTGGGATTTTTTGTGTAGTGGTGCAACAGACAAAACAGCTGCAGCCACCACTAAGTGATTTCTTTTGTACAACCTCAACAGCGGGATTATTAGCATCAGGCTGGCTAATAGACTCTTCAGTTAAAAATACCTGTTTTGTGTGGTGCTGGTGTAATTATTTTTGGCTCTTTTCCCCAGTTTTGCTGCAGTTTATGGGTCTGAGGTAGGGATTTTTTTTTCTTTCCCAGTCACACCTCTAAATATGATTTATAATTTGAGATTGTTTTTCTTTCAATGCCACCTGTACATATCTTTCTGTCTCTTACGTGTAACATGATCACGCAGTCACTAGTGACTAGTGACAGCTGTTTTCAAGACTCACAAACTAATGCCATGGCATATCAGCATGACTCAAAAGAGTGACTGAGGATAAAAAGCTTTAGTGAGAGTATAATGACCATTATGCACAACATAAAATTAACTCTTCATAAGTACAGAATCTCAGAACTATTAAGGGACAGGTTTTATGTCAGAATATCAGTCTTTTGTGCTATGCAGGTTACAACATGAGTTTACCTAAGTCACCTGTATAAAATTTCTTCATGATATAATACAACTTCTTCTTACAGTAGTGTTCTGGGTGAACCAGAGCCCTTGTCCTTAGAATCACAGAAGCATTTTGGTTGGAAGAGACCCTTAAGGTCATCAAATCAAACTAACCTAACTCTAGCATCTCTACCCATCCAACAGGATGGACACATGTCGCATTTGGGGGAATATCAATGTCATGGTGATGCAGAGCAGATATACCTGTGTGAGATCAGCTACACTATGGGCACAAGTAATAAACTTCGGCAAGGCTGGAGACTGACACGACAAGCAGGGAACCAAAAACAGCTCCATAACAAGTCTCAGCCTGCATCACAGAAGAGCAAAGATTTTAGTATTTTATTGAGGAAGAGAACTGCTAAACAATTTAAGAAGTTACATATGAAGTTTTCAACCTTATCATTCTGGCATGATGCAAAAGGAATGCAATGCAGTAGGAGGAGCATACAGTGTACTAATTTAAAACCTCCCATAGGCTGCTGCTAATCATGCCAGACCGCTGCTCATAACTTAAATTATTCATTGGGGAAGAATAAAAGTTTAATCAATAAAACCAGGGTCAAGTCACCCATACTAGAGGTTCAGAAAAAGAATCTGCTTTGAAATTCAGCTGTAAAATATTATGTGTTTTGAACGAAATCTTAATATCTTCTCTTGTTCCTATATTCATTAATAATAATAAACCACAACCTCACCTGAACTTTGACTTCACAGGTTTGAAAGACAGTTTATGAAAATCCTTACCATTACTGGAGTTCTTTACCACTCCTTCAGTACTTAAGGTACCTTCAACAATATTAATGTTGCAAAGACAGTCCTGATGTTCCTGCAGAGCTATTTGTAAAACAGCAGCTATAGGAGAAAAGCTTCAGAAGAGAGTAAAGTATGCATAAAGCTGGCCACCATTGTTTACTTTTCTTCTTCTGTATTGATACTTACATGGTACAGCACCAGACTGCACTATGTATTGATGCATTCCTTCATAATTGACAGGGCCATAGGCAAGTGTTAAGTTATTCTACTTTTTGTAATTATAGTGCAGACCGATCACTCTCCAAGTCTGCGGGAAAGGCTGGCAGTTAAAGTCACTGCACACAGCAATCATAACAGCACTGACAGGCTGCTGTCACAAAGGCAGGGACATTCTGGAGATAGATAGCAGAAATGCCAAATATAAGACAAATGCTTCTAAAATATGTAATAAATCATATGAGCTGTCTGATGCTTCTCCTTGGTGTATTGATAGTGATTAAAATAAACTGATCAGAATCATAATCATGATGCAATAAAACAGGAAACAAAGATGTGAGCTATTCAACATGATCATAAAATGTTTCTTAGCAGTCAAATCAGACCAAGTCCTGGCTTCTCCACCTATTAACCAGTTACAGGAATCAGTATGCGCTGCATCAGGTTATGGAGTTGTCAAACAGAATCAGGAATATACAGCGCTCATCTGAGGGACTGTACCTAGATGCTATATTAAGATCTACATTTGGTCTGCAGTTCCAGGGAGCTACAGCAGCCATGTTGAGGTGAAGAACACAGATTCTCCCTGCAGCCCTGTTGCGGCACAGGCAGGAAACATGTACACTGTCCTGGCCTCCCTGTGTCCCACTGGCCAGGAACCAGAGATAGGGATGACCTGTAACCAGCAACCCACACACAGAGGCATGGGGGAATCCTCTGCAGCAGAGGGAATCTACCAGAAGTTATTACCATGCAAAAGAGGTTTTGCTTCTGTGACTTGAGCAGATATATATCTATACCTCTCTTAACCAGCCATACCAAGCTAACCAGGATAAAAAAGTTCAGACAGCCTTTCAGAACTCTTGATATAACTCCTAGGAACAACGAACTCTTTTGAATTTCTAAGCACTCAAAGATTTTTCAGTCCCCTGACATGAATATTCAAGATACACAAAACACAAAGATGTCCCAATGGTTGGTTTGAACAGAACCAGAGGAATAACTTGCATCTGGAAGCAGGTACCATGCAACCAGCCACAAGAATTTTTGCATTTAACGGGGTTTGTATTTTGCTTTGAACCAGTGGCTCAGTATTACATCTTCATCTTCTTTTCATGTCAGTTTTACACTGACTTAACTCTATTAACATACCCCTTACCTTTAAATGGCTTATTTCAGATTCACATTACAGTAGATGAGACAGAAATCAGTCCTTCCTGGGCTTGCTTCCTAAAACATTGTGGTCATGCTGTCACAAACCGCTTAGAATAAATATTTTATTTTTTTAATTTAAACTGACACTTCATTTTATCTACTAAAATTAGAATATGAAAAACATCAAGATTAACACATGGATTTGTGAAAACTTTCTAGAATATTTATAATAAATTAAATCTGTGCTAAATGTACATGCAGTGGAATGGTAGCATCAATGTCAATCCATTCACACAGCTTTAGTTATGCAATTCTACAAGAATTTCATGTATGCTAATTTTCCAGCAACTATAATTGCCCGTTTTTAAAAGATTATAGAATTTCATCTCCTGTCTCAACCTAGATCATTGCACCACCAGTTAAGACAACATAACTCTGAGATTTTATATGCTTGGCCAAAAAACTCTAACTCATCTGCCTTCAGGAAGGAAGTTTCTGTCTGCCTTCCATATTCAGACACACTGAAAAGATACTGATTAGTTAAGTGAATAATGTTAATAGTCACTTCTCTAGGTAGCTAAACTGGATCCAAGTGACTAAGGGAAAACATTTCTATTTGAACTGTTTTGGCCCAAATCTAACTACAAAGTAATTGACAACAGACTGGAAGACAGAGGCAACTAAAGAACTGGTATGTGGCAAAATTAAGATGGTGGTGGCATTTCAAATAACTTGTCTTCACGTTATGTGCAAATAAAATTGAACCTTAATGGTTCGATTATGGATCCCAAGTCTGCATAAGGCCAAGCAGGAGTACGAATAATCCTACCTGATTGGAAGCACAGAAAGAGCCTGACAATCCTGAAGAAAGGATGTCTGTCACTATCCTTTCTATCCGCCACTGATCACAGCCTTCCCAGAACACAGCCTGGCAGCCTCACGGCTCCATCCTCACCCGTGTCTCTCTCCACAAGTTCTTGTAGTGCAGCACATTCATGCTCCCCATGCTAAAAGGCGAGATGCCTTCACAGGCCACGGGGAGAATAAAGGAGTTTCTTATGTAAATATAATTTAGCCCTTAGAATAATGACACCAATGCTAATCTTTATGTTTGTGGTGGTTAGTGATAGTTCAGCTAACATAAGGCAAATGTGTGGCAAGGGTAATGAGGTCAATTAACTCTGTGGAAAATGAGTCTATATGAGATAAACACGGTTTTATCTATATTGCAGTTTGCTAATTTAGTATCAAGATCATAAAATGAGCTGTTCTGCATGTCATAGGAAGCAGCAGCCTAGAAATACTCTCCATGATTTCATAACAGCATAACTAGACATATAACACAAAAATCAGTTCAGTATGGATAACTATTAAGATCATGTAATTAATTTAATTAAGATATAGACTGACACTTAGACTTTCATCAGTTGTACAGCAAATAAAAGAAACCAGGGAGAAAAGAAGAAGAAAATGAGACTAAATGTATATCTGCTTATTTAGAATTTAAAAGTCATATCTTTTACTGGCATGCTTACTTTTTGCAACTGCAAACTTCATATTTGGTAACAGATTTGTAGGTGGCAAAGTTGAGGTCAGAGAAGCTATGCTGGTTTTTACCTATGAGATTTGTCAAGATGGCCATGAAGGCAGAACTATACAAACAGTTAAAATGGAACTTCAACCTTGAACATTCAAGGTTTGAGATTTTGGTTTGTTTATTTGTTTCCCCTCCTGCCCTACTGAACATATGAAAGACCACTATTCAACTAATTTCAATGAACAGATCAAGTTTCTGAAATACAACAGAAAAATGTTCACAAGTCCAAAAATCTTCCAATCTATTTTGGAAATAGAAGGATCGAAATACAGAAGATTTTTCCTTTAATATAATGAACATCAATTTGGGTTTTCTTCAAGTCACACTATTTCATAGAAATACAAAGCTGAGAATTTTGCCATCTTCTTTCCTTCCCTTTCTGCTTCATATGGGCATAACCTTTTCTGGCAGTAAAGGGAATGCCAAGATCATATGTTTCTAAAAAAAGAAAGATCCTTTTTCAGATTGTACACCAGCTGCTGAGCAATTCTATTAATACAAAGTTTCATTTGAGAATGAATGTTCTTTCTTGAACATGTTCTATAGCTTTTTCTTTGCATAGGAGTCCTTTTAACATGATGAAACAGCAGTTTCAAAGAGTCATCAGGAAGATCTCTACGAACCCTGCTAAGGCTTCCCCAATTACATACTGAAGTAGACTAGAACAGCTCTTGTGGTGAGGAGGACAACACTGCTTTGGAAAAACTCCCATCACTGAAGCTCAGAGATTCTGTATGAAGACTGAAACATTGACTACTAGAAGAAGCAGAATTCTTATGTCAAAATACCCCAAAATGTGTTCTTAAGGATGGCTTAAAAGTGCCATATGAGTTAACTGGCTTTAAAAAAAAGTCTTGGTTGATAGTTTGTGAGTGCAGAAGCAAACATGTCAGGTGTCAGGAGTCAACTGCAAGTTGATTCATATGTACAGCGAAAATATTATTTTAATTTCTCACTTCTGTGTGACCTCATTTTCCATTTGTTGAATCGTAAACCTAGTGTTTAATTTTCTGTTTTGTTTTTTGGAGTGCATTAAGCACTGATATTATAAGGCAGAGGGTGAATGGATTTCCTTTCAACTCAATATTTCTATCTTGTTCTTTTTTTCCTCTTTTAATCCTTCCCTTCACCTCACACTCTAAAATGGCTTCAACTTCAAAATCACCATGAACTGTATCAACTGGCTACAGGGACACTCTGCTTCAAAGACTGGAGGTAGGGGAGGAAGAGCAAGCATTTTAAAAAGTAATGATACAAACAGCAGCAAGGTAATACAAAACGTTCATTTCATCTCAAAGATCCTGATAGATTATGTTTCAAAGTATTTGAACATGTACATGAGCTCTCAGATCACATGTTCCAACTGCATGTGCAGCCCCTAAATCAGATTTATTTAGACATCAGTTTTTCCAATTGAAGAAAATATACAGCCATTGTGAGAAGACTGTCCTCACTATAACTAATTGCTACTGAATTACTATATAGTGACAATTTAACAAAAGAAACCTGGGTTGCACATGAAGGCTGCCCTCTCCCAGCAGGTATGGGAGTTTTTGGCAGAGTAACTGGATCAGTGATCAGATAGTGAATGGGCAAAAACGTAACCCTACCCTGACTCATCTTCTTGTCTCCCTACAAAAAATATGTGCAGTGGGAAAATCTCAGATGTGTGCAACTACAACCACTGTATTTGGAGGCTTTTTGTCTAGAGTTTTTTTTCCTTGATCTTTAGTGCACAGGCTAATGATTATTGCTAATTTATTTTCCAATAGAAAACTGAAGAATTACAAGAATATTTGTTAACAGAATCTACCAGGATCCAGGAAAATGCTCATGAAAATAAAATCTATATGGGAAAACATCCATTTTGCCCACTAGTGGGCTAATTGCAGAGTCAAGGTAGTAAGTTGTACAGAGCTGTTTTCAATAAAATATTAATGCATTTTCATGAAAGTCCATTCACACCTGAAATAAAAATGCAGCACAGAAGGGAGCTGACAAATGCCCTTTACATATACAATATTTCTCTTTCATCAGTGTAGATTTTTACCCAATTTTTCTTTTAAAACATTTTAATAACTTTTCAAATAGATAAATTATGGGACAGAACATAGTTTGTATGTAGAGGATGGTTGAGAAGTGGGTCATGTTCTCTGGCCACTCCCTGAGAAAGCCTTATAGTAATGATAGTTTGCAAGTATAGATAATTACAGATGTAAATTTGCACCAGCACATACATGATTTATGGCATTTAGGTATCATACAATTTATGTGTGACATAAATTGTATTCAAAATAGGTACAGACGAAAAATGATGAAAACGACAAGCATAAAAGGGAATGTCTATTGATTTTTAAGCTCGTGTTTGTGATGACACGGCATTTGATGGCAGGAATACCTCATTTGAAAAAACTTGCTCTGTCTAACATGGAAATTAGACAACATGGATAAATATTTGGTCTCAAGTAAACTTAATCAACTAAAGTGACTAAATATTTATATCCAAATATTGAATATGGTGCACATCGGAGATCAACCTCAAAGCATTTCAAAATGACCTAGATTTGCAGATTCCTACACTGTTCCCTTTGATTTAGTAGCATTCTTCTGCATGCAGTTCTATTAACATCTGTCTTAACATTATTTAAGACAATATTTATGTAAAAAGGAACTAGAGAACCTAGTTTGGCCCCTGGGTGGGATTTTCAAAGGCAAGTGACCAAGTCTCATTGATATTCCTTAGCAGTATTGTCCTGGTTTCAGCTGGAATAAAGTTAATTTTCTTCCTAGTAGCTGGTATAGTGCTGTGGCTTGGATTTAGAATGATAATAATGTTGGTAACACACTGATGTTTTTAGCTGTTGCTAAGCAATCAAGGCCTTTTCGGCTCCTCACACCACCCCACCAGTGAGCAGTGGGGTGCACAAGAAGCTGGAAGGGGTCACAGCTGGGACAGCTGACCCCAGCTGACCAAAGGGATGTTCCAGACTATATGACATTGTACTCAGCATATAAAGCTGAGGAAAGAAGAAAGAAGGAGAGAACATTCAGAGTGATAGTGTTTTGTCTTCCCAAGCAACCATTACACATGATGGAGCCCTGCTACCCTGGAGATGGCTGGACACCTGCCTGCCCATGGGAAGTGGTGAATGAACCCCTTGGTTTGCTCTGCTTGTGTGTGTGTCTTTTGATTTACCTGTTAAACTGTCTTTACCTCAACCCACAAGTTTTCTTGCTTTTACTCTTCTGATTCTCTCTCCCATCCCAGCAGCAGGGTGAACAAGCAGCTGCGTGGATCTTAGTTGCCTGGTGGGGTTAAACCGTGACAAGTATCCAGTTGCTCTTTGTGCCTCAAAATGTGAGCAGAAAGTTACTTTTACCAAGAGCATATGTATTTATTTTAGTAAATACTTGACTGAAAATAATCCTTGAAGATTAAAATGAGCCTGTGAATTCATAAATGCAGGCTAACAAATTAGTCTGCCTTTTGCAGTCTAATTTACATGTTCGCAGCAAAGTAATACTATTAAAAAAGCTTATATGAAAAACTACGATAGAACCATTCATCTAATACTTTTGTACTTTTTGTACAGCTCTTTCTATCAATGGGTCTGGAATCTACTACTTGCTGTGGCTGCAGTGTAACCCCCCGTTGCCCCTCACCCTCTAAAAGATGGCAAAGCAACAAAAAAAGAAATTAGTAGCACTATTTTGCAGTGTTACACTGATTATCTGAATATAATAAAAATAAACTATGATTTTTTTTCTAGTGGTCTCAAAAATACATCATTCTGCACATTTTGAGAGTGCAGAGAAATGTTAGCTTGCTGCAAATGAAAAGGTCTGGCATTTTCACTGAGCCATGGAAATGTCATGTGAACAACCAGATAACATACGTTCTGAAAAAAGCAAGTCATTATGAATACTTTCTATGTTGCAATATGTCCATAAATAATATACCATAACATGAGTTACTATGGTAACTATTCAGATTTCAGATCATGCAGATTTTTTTCTGCTACATAAAAAATATTCACATAAAATATATTTTTTTGGGCATTATCAGGTAAGCCTAATTCCAACCTGACTGCTATTTGTGTTCCATTCTCACAAATGACATTGGGATAAAACACTTTTGACTCAGCAGCCTTCTCTTAGGACACTTGCTCCACAGTGTATAAATAAACAGGTACCATTTAGGAAAAAAAACAAAAACCAAACCAAACCAAACAAAACAAAACAAAAAGCTGAACTTAGGAATCACTAAAGTAGATCCTTTACCTGGAAAACGCTCATGTTGGGCAAGTTTTGTTGAATAAAACATTCATTCAGGAACAGGTCTTGCTTCCATCCACAGTATATTCTGTAAAATTCTGTAAAAACATAACATATTTGGAAGAATGAAATGCAAGATGGTTCCTAATGTACCTGTTGAAGAGGCCGTAGCAATGGTGTTGCAACATCAGTTTGTAAGTGTGCAAAATGTAAACAACATCATGTAACCTATTGTGTTAGCCAAGAAAAAAAAGCAAATAAATTGCTAATTTATTTTTGAGCTTAAGGAAAGAAAAAGCCATGGCAAAATATTAAAATAAATAACTTCCATTTTCTCAAAATAGAATTATGGTTTTGTATAGTCCATAGAATTGAAATTTATTTTTAAAGATCAGCCATAGCAAGGAAAGGAATCTTTAACAATGACTTTTAATAATAATAATTATTATACAAAAATTGTATTTTCAAGATAATAGTCAACTGTATTTGAAAAGTTCTCTTAGAACAGTATCTCAGTGAGGCTGTTTCAGTTATACAGTGCCACAAGTGCTGAACATTTCTGAAACTACTTGGGAAGGGCAGAAATAATATGGATATGAGGAAATAATATTCTAAAGAAACCAATAAAGAAATCGGTCAAAGTTAACAAACAGTACCTACTCTACACTTGAATTCCTTTGCATATGGCAGATATACACATGTGTGTACACATAAAATAAAATGAAATGGAAGACAGGGAAACAACCCATGTCACTTCGCAAATATTTTCTCACCTTACTCTTAGACAATTAAATTAAAAACACTGTGTTCAAACATGGGGAAAAAAACACCCAAATCTAACATTAAAATTCATTTCTTTCTCTATTCTCTGATGAATATATCATGTTTCACCTGCATCCTTTAAAGTTGACTAAATAAAAATATAAGTCAGAGAACAAAAAAAAAAAAATGCTAGTAAAGCAGTGTGGTAGATTGAGAGTTCCCATGTGGTTTTAGTCCTTGTAATCCAAACTTTTAAAAAAGTAAAGAATATAGTTAAACAGGGTCTGGTCTTCTACAAAGCTTACAGGTGATTTTTGTGGTACATTTGTTCTAGCCATGTTTCTCACTCCTCTACAGCAGCCCAGGAACACACAGGCCCAGAAGCTGCAATCATTTAGTGCATAACAACATACTTTTCAAGGCAAAACTGACCAGGGCTGAGGTATGTGAAAACAATAATTCACAAGTCCACAACTCACAGCGTCGATGGTTTAGGACGTAAGTGGTGTGTCAAACCACCCGTCAGCACAAGGCAGAAATTTGTCCACACAAAATTTAACATATTTTTGCACTAGATACTGTTCAGTGAAACAGTTTGCATTCTGTCTTGTGCAGAATATACAAGATTTTTTTAACTTTTAATTGATCACTGATATGCACAATAGAGGGCAGATATTTCTGAGATTTCTTTTTTAGAACTACCAAAGGATGTGAAGCCTCATTTACTGGATAATAAATGTCCCACAATGGTAATAAACGCAGGCAAGGATAAGTTTCTAAAACATTTTTCTAGCTGGAGAAATGGATTAGAGAGATTACCATTTCATCAAAGTGGCTGAACAGTTGAGAGGAAATACGGAAGGAAATTTTTGTCTAATTTCTGTAGAGCTGTTATTTGTCAAACCCCACTGGCATTAACCATACTTTATCTTTTCTTCTGATACAATCACATAAAAAATTGTGAAGTTTATCTTTAATATGCATGTGTTAGAGTCAAAGAAGTGACATAATATGGAAAAAGTAGATGTTTCTTTGAATTGTACTATCATCTAGATAACAAAGATGCAAATGATACTATAGTTTTAATTTCAGTTTATAAGCAAGTAGTGTGTGTGTGTCTTTGGCAACATTAAAGTGATTTCTTTATCTTTATTAAATCTTCTACAGCACACTTCTAAGCTGACAACGTACCATAATTTCCAGAAAGGTGCCTGATCCTGTATAGAAATAAGGAACACGTTGATTCTCAGACATGAAATTCACATTTTAAAAACTTGAGTAGTCTGACATTCTTGAAGAATAATGGTGATTAACATGCTGAACTGCATTCAGTCAAGAACCATGTTAATGGATTTTGGAGAAGACATTCCTATCGACTCATGCAACCCTGTAGTGAAGTCATTAAAGAGCAAGATATCCAATAAAAGGATTTGCTGCATGTAAAAAAAAAAAATAGTTACTGAATTAGAACATGGAAGCATAGAAGCCAGATCATGAGGTTTTTTGATAAGTGTCTTTCCCTATGTTTTATTATATTCTGTTTCTCCTTATCTCCCCTCCCCACAAGTTTCAAACAGAACATTTCATTTTCTTTAGAAATTCATATCCAAAAAAATATAGCTACTTGTGGGATGATTTCCATATGTTGTTCAAATGAGATTTGAGAGGCATCCAGAAGCTTAAACTAGTGGAAATGTTGCCTACTGCCAGTGGTGCCGTGCCTATTAGAACATGTAATGTTTGCACTTAGCATATAGGTATGTATAGTGGAGAAGATCAGTATACCAGAGGGGAAAACTGAAAAGAAAAAAATAATACATTTAGAAAATCAAATACCTTATCACTAAAAATTTTGAAAATCAATATATGTGACATTTTACCTGAATAATCACAGCTTTCATGTGCATTTCAGATTGGCTGTGCAGAAATTTATATTCAGGCTTCTGAAAACTAGACATCAGAGAACAAAGACTGCAGTTCCTTTGAAATTGTCCTGAAAATAAAATGGATTAAAAAAATCATAGCATAAAGGCAAAATCACATCTAAGTAGTGTTTGTCAGAATTTTCTATGAGGTATCATATGTCTTTAACTCATTGTTAAAATGCTACAGCATGTTTGTGTTTTATTTAGTTATTTGCATAATTTAAAAATATTACCTAGCAATTCATATATGTAGATTATTTTGTAGTGACACTTCTCTGCAGCGAATTCTGTGTTTCCCTGCAGATATGTTTGTTATTGTGTCTATAATTAAGCAGTTATTCTTCCTCCTGCAAAGTATCTAGGTGTCTCTGTAGACATTGTTTAGACCTATATTGTCTCCTTACAGAGGAAGTTTCATATTCTGCACCTGTAGTTTTCCAATTGTCTCCATGACTTGAAACATAGACCTGGAAGAATACAACCCAAACTGACTCTACTACATGTTTAAGATTAAGGATTATGTCCAATACATGAACAGCATACATTCTTGTCCTTAATCCATGCACCACTTTCAATGCCAGACCTGCAGCAGTGATAACATAGGGCTGGTCTGGAATGCAATATGGTTTTCCCTGCTGATAAAGTCAATCAGATGTTTAATTTAGTTAAATTGATATTTAACCAAATTTAGATGGCTTACAACAAAATTCATATCACTGCACCTGATCTCCCCTGCCCAGCATTACCTGAGGATGCCAGGGATTAACCCTGCGAACTTTCAGAAGGTTTCTGTATATCATAAATACATACTTTCTCATGAAATATTCATTTTGGAAGGAAATTAATTCTTTCTTCCTTATCTTATGCAGGAGACTAGTGTTTTCAGTGATGTCATCATAGTAATTTGAAAGTATGGTTGACTGTACTATAAAATACACCTATATTTTTCACTATTTCACTTCCCCTTAAAAAATACCCCAAAATGGGAAATTACATTGTGTTACATTCTTGGAATTGTTTTACAATACTACACCTGACAACTCAAAAACTTTGAGTAAGAGCTACCAGGTTTTCAGATCTCTTTAAAAGGGAAATGAGCTCTAAGAAAATTAAGAAAGAGCTATTAGAAAAAGGTAGGTCAGAAATAAAGCTTTTTAGATAGTTTTGAGACTACAATTCTTCGTAGATTTTAAAAGTATATTTCATTATTTAATTTTCATAACTTGACAATTTTATGTATTTACTATCTTCTCTTCATTTATTCTGATGCCATAGAATTACACAAAAATGTCTACAAAAAATGGCAGGTTTTTTTTCTAAATTGACCAATGCTGGTTTTCATTGGCATTAATATTTAGTTGGAAAAGCATATTTCTGTCTCCTTTAACCAGCTATTTGTTCTAATAAAATAAGTTTTACAGGCAGGGAATACACTGTGCTGGGCATGTGTAGAAAGCATTTCTGCATATGTGTAGCTTTTGGCAAGATATATTTTCTGGTTTGTTGTTGTGTTGGGGTTTGTTGGTTTGGTTTTTGTTTGTTTTGGTCATTTTTTTTGTTTGGATGGTGGTGGTGTTTGTTTTCCCCCTTGTGCTTTGTCTCCTACAATGTTATCCAGAAAGTTCAAACTGATTTCAGCTTGCATTCATTTGAAGAACTTCAGGTTCCTGTGCTGAATGCAGCACCTCTAGACCCCAAGGTGTTTAAAAGTGCAAGAAAGTTATGCAGCACAATTGCAATATCATTTTAGCAGCTCACCTGAAGATGAGCTGTCAACAAGTTGGAATGACAAGAGCAGGGCGCACACGAGGCACTCTTAGCACATCCAAGCCCCTGTCAGTCAAATGCCTCCACAATCAGTTATGGTTCAAGATATTTCTCCAGGCAATAGAAAAACTCCATTGGAAGAACAGTCATGCAAAAACTGCCAGGCCTTGCTGTGGCTCCCTCCACTGTCAGTACAAGCTGCCTGACTTGAGAACAGCATATCTGCACCAAATTACCAGAGTGGATTCAAACACAGGTCTTATTTTCTAGTATGGTACCTATGCAGTACAGAAAAAGACATTTACTGTTGCTATAAATCATTAGTCTATCACTGATCCACTGAGGCATGCAAACACTTTTGAATTCTTTGCCAAGACAACAAAATTGCAATTAATATAACACTGCCAACAGCCCACATGCTAGAAAGGAGAGAAAAAAAAAAAAAAAAAAAAAAAAAGGGAAAAAAGAGCAGGTTGAAATATTACAATGCATTCCTTGGAAAAAAGACTGTTTAGAAAGACCAACAGCACGTGTCCTGGAGATTGGCAGCTGTCTGTCAGGAGAGATCTCACCAGCTCCACTTGCTCGCTCTGGGCAGAAAATGAGGCCGAGTTGGGGCCTGGTTTGCCTGCCAGGGAGGCAGAGCCTCTAGTTTCTTAATGCAGAGTCACTGTTTGCCATGGAAAATGTTTCACCTTTTTGTAGGATATTTGCAGGCAGGATGTCATTTAGCAGAGTTGTTCACTCCTTGTACTACGTTTCAGCATTTAATCCTACTTACAGAACCCATTTAGACAATAGCAGACTCAAAAACAGAACTCTTGTTGAATGAAAGTATTTTTAATCAAGGGCCACAGATTTTGCAAAAAATTTTGCTTCTCAAAATTCAGCTCTCTCAGAAGATAATTTTAGTAGATGTTTGCCAAAAGAATGTCACAGCCCCTGAGGCCACAACTACTCTGTCAGCGACAGACCTTCTGTAAGATGTTATTACGATCAAATCTTTATTCCTCTCCTCCACCATCAGTGGTGTTAATTGAACTATGCTCATAGCAAAACTTCAAAGGTATGAAATGATACAGTTAAAAGCAATCAAAGCAAAGACAACTTTGTTCGTATTAAAGTTATTTTTAAGGCCAGATAACTTTAAGGTTTAGATTGCAGAGTAGCTGAGAAGATTTTATGTTTTCTAAGAAGCTGGGGACTTCTACCTAAATTGGAACTACTGCTAGTGAAGTAGCAATGTGACCTCTTCTAAAATAATGTAGTTTTGATATTTTGCTTTCTGTCTGTGAAGAGATTTCCAAGCCCTCATTAAAGTTCAACACTACCCTCCTTTATCTGGAGACATAAACTTGTGGTTTATGGGACCAGTCACAACAGAGCCATATAGAATAACTTGTTGAGTTCATATTTAGTGACAGAAAAAGTAAAATTTGATATGAAAAGTCCTTCAATTATTGCCTCTGTAATTTAGCTTAAAAATCACCATATTTTTATGGCTAGCAACCACTCAAGAAGGACTGAACACCAGCCAAGATAACAAAAAGGAAGTAAATTTGCCCAAAGAGATTATCAGGACCTCACCCTGTAACAGAAACTATGAATAGGATTAAAGGATTAGTTAAGCAAACTAACAATGGTGGCAACATGGTTGAAGCAGCTTTTAAGCAGCACCATAAGGAAAGGTGGGATAAATTGGCCAGAAACATCACAGTTCTAAGCCAAGGGCTGAAACTCAGAGCACGGCTGTCTGCCAGAAGAGAGCACTGAGGAGGCTGTCTAGGGAAGGACAACTAAAATGTTCCAGTCTTAGTTTTATGCACAAATAAAATGCTTGAATGGTCAGTTGAGACTGTTTTAATAATGTGGCAACTGATTGTAATCTCCTGCAGCATACACATACAGATCTAATAAATGGTTAACTACTTGGCTTCTCTCTTCTAAGGCATATCAGGTCATGGATATAACAATGTAAAAGTATCTGTGAAGAACACCTCGACCTCAGTACACGATCAAACATGTGGACTTTTCAAAAAGAAATCATAATGCACAGTTTTTCCACAGTACAGCCAGGGAGGCACATGCATTGTTGTGAACCTGAGTATTCCCTGGAGTGTCTAGAGACCCAGGAAAATGTAAAAGAGCTTGGTATTATGGCAACTGGAAAAGAAGTCCACAAAAAACATCATCAGAAAACAAAACCTCTCCTTCACAAAAATATTAAAGCACAAACACTACACTGATTTTTAACATATTATTTTCTTCTTTTCCTCAGTGTTTAATCACTGAGGAAGACACCACCAATTCAGTAATTTTTCTGGTAGGCTTTCCTTTAAGCATCAAAAGCCGAACAATGTTGCCTGTAGTTTCACCCATCTGGATAGTTGCACACCATAATGTGACCCTAAAAAACAGTAATAAAAAGAGCAACCCTAACATACAATACTAGAAGCAGCATTCTAGCAGAAAGCCAGACTTAAAAACAAAACAAAACAAACCCACCTAAAAATATTGTAAATAATACCACTGTTAATGCTTCACATGAATTAATGCACTAAACTAGTAATGTGGCTAGTTATACCAAAGGTGCCCTTGTTGTGCCAGCTAATCACACTGTGACCCCAACACCCTTTGATCCTGTCAGTGGTCGTTTCAAAGCCTGTCAGCATATTTTCCATCTGGCTGATGATGACAGAATTAAATCACGCCCAACATGCTAAAAACAGACACTCTTCTGATTTTGCCTTCTGGGACTCCAAATGGTACCTTTCTCATCTTCAGATCACAGTCACCCATTGTGTTCCTTTCCTGTTCCTTCTCTTCCTGCCCCAGTTTAATGACAAAGATGCTTCATGATAGCAATGTTGCAGGACTTCTGTAGAAGCAAAACACAGGCTCTTGAAAGGTAACAATGTATTCAGCAGATTTCCTGACTTTCATTCTGCAAGTTGTTGAGTCACAAATTTTGTGGCAATATCATCAAACAAAACAGCTACAAAGCTCTTGTTCAGTTTTGCAAAGTACCAAAGCTGAGAAGATTTAAGAGATTAAATATTTTTTGTTTCCCCACACATACTATCCACATCTTACAGCATAAGACCTGATCATCTTGCATAGTATCTCAAGCTACTAGAATAGTGATGAATGACCCTTGAAATAATCTCACTCTTTTTAAAACAGATTTCATGCTGATCTAATTTTCATTTCCCAAAATATTAATAAAAGGAGAATTACAATGCAAATATATACAGTATGCTCTAACAGTACCACCAGACCAGCTTCCAGAGGGTTTATGCTCCTGCTCATCTCTGCAATATTTTAACACTTGCCATATATACATGACAAGTATGTGAAACCTAAACTAGGCTGCATGAACGAACTTTCTTTTACAAAAATCTATGAACTCTAATCACAAAACAAAGAGTGTAATAGAGAAACTTTTTGCTAGGCTGTAGCATGGATTTTTCTTAGAGTCAGCTGAATGTCTCCAAAAGTCAAATAAAGCACAGATACAAAGCACACGGCTCCAAAACCTATGAGCCAATGAAAAAAATGCAGCACCTTTATTTCATGCTAATGAGCAGTGGCTCAATTTCTCCTTTACAAATAACTAAAGTTTCTAAAAGCTGTCTAGAACCCACATATAGGAGATTGTTGTCAACTAGTATGAGACTCACTGTCCTGACCTCTGCCCTCTTCTAATACCTTCCACTTTCAGAATTTATTTTCTAAGCAGAGACTAGAAAATTACACTTTTAAAAGAAAAGCTTATTAATTAATATAATTATTTTAGACAATTGGAAGTTTTGCTCTGCCTTGATTAGATTATTTGATATTTTCACATAATTGCATACCCTTAACTCCAAATTTGAATGACAAAAGATTCTGTATGAGCAGAATTCATCTCTCTAAAACTATTTCAAGATATCTACTTATTACAGTTTGGTCCCTCATTTCTTTAACTTCAGAACGATTGGAAGCTCACCACTGAAACAAAATAACTTGTTGCGAACTGGAAATACCTCTTTTCCACAGTCATTTGCGTATCACCTGGGACTTTATATGTCATTATACTTTCTTGTTTGTGCATAATCACAAAGCAAACCTTTGTCCGTTGTACTGTTAGGAATTTGTCATGTTGAATGAAAGATGGGAAAAAATGATCTGAGGATTTGGGATTTATCAAGTAATGTCTACCTTTGTGGTCCAGCCATAAAGCCACAAGAAAGCACGAACAGAAGATACTTGGATTTACCGTGCACTACTCTTCTGTCAAATGCTGGGAATTTATTGCTCCCATTAGGCTCCAATGGGAGCTCTCCTCTGTTTAATGGAGTTAGCCTACAAAACAGTTTTCAGATGCTGTTCACCTGAACAGCTGTTTCTGTCAGCATTTCAGTCTTCTCTGGAGTAGGATGATTAATCCCATTCTGAGAATGTCTAAGGCTGTTACCTTCTCAGAGGCATTTCCTCTCCTCTGATTCACTCAGTCCAGGAGTTGCAGCTCTCACAGGTTTCAAAACAATTTTTGTAATTGCTGGCCAAAGACACTAGAACTAAGTTTGCATATTCAAGTTTCTGTATTGGGGTTTTTTTGTTTGTTTGTTTGGGTTTGTTTTTGATGCTTGTTTTTTCCTCTCATTAGGTGCGTGAGTAGAAGACCCTTTCTGATGGCTGCCTTCCTAATTTTGCCGTGTTCCCCATGAAGTCATCTAGTTAGAGATTTCTGAAAGACAAGCAGAAGGCTGAGGGACATAGAAGGGCACACAAGCACTTTCTGAAAGGAAGACAGACGGGGACAAATGCACCCCAGTAACATGAATGGCTCTAATTCCACCTCTTTCCTCTGCCTCTTTCAAAGCGCTTCATGAAAACAAATCAAGTAACATTGGCTGCAATACTGAAGAGTTCAGAAAAACATCCAATTACGGTCAGTGATATTTAAAGGGATTGTACTTAAATGCACAGAATACAGTCCTAAAGTACTAATATTAATTTCATCATATTGCGGCATAAATGAACTTACCCTCTTTCAGTTTTGTTCAGTTTAATACCCGAGTCTTCTCAGTCAAAAAAAAAAAAAAAAAAAAAGAAAAAAAAATCAATTTTCGTTGGTTACTTAGATAATAAACAGGAAAACCACTCTATTACATCCTCCCATGACATAAAATCAAAAGAGGTCCTGAAAGGATTTTAGAAGTTCTGTTACATGCAAAGTAAGGCCTTAGATCCTAGAAATACTTATATTGACTATTAAACATGCAAATGTTCCCACTGATGTTGGAAGGAGCAAGTTAAAGTTCATTTTTGCCTCTACTAAAGCCAGTGCCAGAATTTGAAGCTTTCTACAATGAAAGTAAGATCTGAAAGTAAATAAGTGAAAGTTTTTTGTTTGTTTTTAAATCAAGTATAATAAAAATTTCTGAGTAGCATGGAAAGAGAAGTGGCTCTGATGGAAAATTTTGAAGCAGTGGAGAAAAGTATTTAATCTGTCAAATGGTTTGGCTGGAAACATTATTTAAGTCTTTTACAGTGCACTCCCTTTCTCAGTGTTCACCTCTACCCACTAAACATTCATTGTATGGTATTTTCTTCTAATATCATTTGTCACTGTGGAATTTAAAAAGCATTTGTTACAAAAGTAAGATGAAAAAAGTGCTAGACACTTTTCTTATTGTTTTGATTAGTTCACTAAGCATTGTATTTGTTTTGACATTTTTACTTCTACAGCGCAAGCAGGGATTAGATCCTAAAAAGAATTGGAAAATTTTTGCTGTAAATTTGCCATTGGATTTCAACAATGTTGGATATATTTTGGCCTTTTCTTGCATACCCTGCCATAACCTCCGACTTCATGTACTGATTGCTGAAGTTCGTCTTTATTACAAATGACCTTCCTCCATCTGGTGCAATGTCTCAGCAGAGTCCATACCTTGAGAACCTTCCCTGCATTGTAGACCCTCACCAAACTGTGCATGTAAACATGTACCATAAAATATGCCCTGACTGCCTGAATGAAATTTCTGTTTGCCATCCCCAAATCCAATACAGCAATAAAATTTGCCAAACAGGATGCAGGTATTACTGAAAGTCACACATGCTTCTGCCAGACTGATTTGCACATAGGTGAATTCCGCCTGCTTCCCCCCTCCCCTCCTCCCCTTCATCCTTGATCTTAGCTATAGCCTGTCTAGCCTGCTTATATCTCAGCTTGTACCCAACCAGCCTATTCAAAAAGCCAATGCTAAAATTATCCCTTTCATGCTGCTCAGACCCTGTCAGACATTCATATTCAAATCAAACCCTTCATCCTTTGCTTCAAGTTCACAGCTCTTCTCTTAAATCCGAGGCCCAGAAAAACACAGCACATACCTACAGCTTTGCTGTCAATTTGTTCTGTTCGTTTTAAAACTTTCCTTCTCCACATTATGCTCTTCAGACTTTAATGTCTATTTTATTTTCTGTACCGTCTCTGAAGTTTTGTAGTCTCTCTTGCTGTCTGGATATTAAAGTCATCAGCTCCAAATTTAGGTCCTTCCTTAAAACATACTTATTTGAAGAGGTGGAAGTAGGTTGGGGAGAAGGGGACTTTAACCATGACCTCTGTTTGACCCTGCAACAAAAATCTAGAGAATTAGTCACAATTATGCTGTCCCAGACTTCATTACACTTATGAACATTTTAACTTTATAACAGAGAATTTCACCTTCAGTCGGGATAACAGCCACTCAAACTGCAAGTCAGCTTAATTAAAACAGAAAATAGAGAAAAGCCAAGCAACTTCAGTCTAAGATGGTTCTCAAACTATTAGTGGGGGGTTGGTCCCTTCCAACCCAAACTGTTCTATGATTCTGTGATTTTTCTAAAACACTGCAAATATTTTACAAAGTTTTTTTTTTTGTTGTAAAAGCATAACAGGAGAGTGGCCTTTGTCTTGCAGTGTGCGTTCTTTGTTTTATTTTAATTTCTGACTGAAAGAGCTCCTGACTCTGGCAATCCAAAGAAAGTGCTGATAAAAAGTAAAATAAAAGTCCCCATCTTAGGCCTCATTTTATACTGCTCCCATTTCATCTCTTATATCACTGAATTCAATTAGCTTACATCTATATTTCATTTAATCTATTTAATTTCCCAGCACTCAGCTGAGACTGGCAGAAGGCACTGTTGCCATTACCCTGCAGCTGCCACTTGCTCACCCACGCTTTTTATCACTGAGGGACTAAGTACATCCTTTCCATTTTGTACCAAACAACGGCCCAGGCGCCAAGACAGAGACAGAAAAAAGAGAAAGGTCAATTAGAAAATCAGTTTTATGCAACTGCCTACCAGCTAATGTTTGTTCTCAGGCACAGACTTGTGTGTCACTCAGGCTCTCACTGTGGCTTCCCAGGGTTACCACGACAGTGCTTCAAGTCCAAAGGTGTTACCCATCATGATTTTCACACTCAAAGCTGGAAGGATATCTTTTCCTTGACTATGCTTCACTTTAATTATCAGGTCTCAATTAACACCCTGCCACTATTTTCTGTTTGCTCTGCTTTGCTTCATTTCCCACAAACTGATTTAAAAAAAAAAAAAAAAAAGGAGAGAATAAGGCTTTCAGAACCCTAGTTTATGCAATAATATGATTTTGTATCTGAAACAGCATTTTCATCTTTTAATTCTTTTTCTGATTAGTTTCTGTGCCCTGCATTCAGCATTTCCCACAATTTGCCTATCAATGACATAAAAAGATTATCTTTTTCATGTTGCTAGCAGAGTCAGAGACCTCAGACTTAAATCCCGTCTCTGAAATTATGCTAAACCTCCATCTCATTGCCCCCACCCTTATTTCTTCCTCTTACTCCCTGATTCCAAATTTTTCTGTGTTATATTGTTGTTATTGAATGCCTAGGCTGAACAGTTAGTTCCAGATATTGAAAGAAGTTTAATACTTAAGTAAAATTATGACATATTATTAGGTTTTTACTGTAGAAAAAGAAAAAATCCTTATAGATCTTATGTTGAAATCTTTAAAGTATTAACAAATGTTTCATCTAAGGATCAAACATCTTTTGAAGAATTATAGGTAAAGCACAGCAAAAGCTCTGCTGGTTTCAGCTTGTGGAATTTCTCTTAATGTGTCATTTTTTTTCCTCTGTGTAGACTGGCGGCTTACAAACTCTCAAAATCACAGGCACTGGGGCAATTTAATTCACTAAGTTTCTACAGTAGGATTTATTTTTCGGAATTCTAAAAATCCCTGGGGATTGTTCTGTAATTCTTAGCTTTATAGATCATAGGCAAGACACAAGAGTTTGAAGAAGGCTGTTACACAGCAAAAAGTACACGTTAAAACAAAACAAAACAAAAACAACAGCCCAAATCCAACCAAAATAACCCACCCAGAGATACACCTCTGTGCATGTACAGTAGATTAAATAGATATTATTAAATAAGCATTTTTTCATGTATATATATTAATATAGAGTCTATCTCTATACAAGAACAGATTAGACATCTAAAATTAGCATGATGCACCTGCTGATTCCCAGTATAACAAGCCCTATTTCCCAGCAAGGCAGGGGTTACACCAACGTACAGACAAGAGCACCCTGGTTCACTTCACACCTGTGTGGTCCGTGTCCTGGGTATGGTCTAAAATTTGGTGCAGAATTACTCACCCTAAATACCAAAGCATACTACGCTACTTCAAGCAGACAGGAATAGTGCCATCGGGGTAAGAAACAGATATAAGAAGCAAGATGATGCAAGGGGAGCAGGACTGGTTTAGAAGCTTTTTTGGTGTTTGCATGGGTTGGTTCATTTGTGGGGTTTTTTGTTTTGTTTGGGAGGCAGAGTTGTTTGGTTTTGTTTTGAGTTTTTGTTTGTTTTAAAGGCTCTATTTGTAGCAATGAAACAGAAAAGATCTCATTCAGCTCCCCCTTTTCAGGTCAGTAATTCCTCTCCTGACACATTTAAAGACCTTATTGGATGTAAATAATCAGCTCAATAACTAAAAACATGGGTGGAAATTTGCACCCATAAAATATACACCTTCCCTGAATGTTCTTTCAGAGTTTAATCATCTATACTTATTTAACCATACTTGTAAGATTGAGTTTAATAGCCCTTAGTCTTTCAGCTACGTTAGTGCTAAGCCTGACTGACCAAGGCACAAAGCCAGCAGTCCCCAGCTTTCCACAGGCCAGGGCACTGCTGAGCCAGCAGCCTTTGGGCTCAAACGCCCACTCCAGGTTTCTCCCGGTACCCATATCTCTGCTGAAATCCCTTCCTCACCTGCTACACCCCCCAGCTCCCAAAGCTGCCTGTGCAGTGGCATGTCTGCCAGCTCCTCCTGCCCAAGTGTCCTGTCCTTGTTTCCCAGACCTCACAGACCCTAGCCACCCCACAAGGGACATTGCAGGAAGCCCCTCAGGGATCAACTGCACCAGGAGAGGGACTGCATCCCAGGCCTTGTAGAAGCAAAACCTGCATTTTTAATTCATTCTGGTTTTAAAATCTCAAATTCTGGCTACAGCCTGTTCTGTGTGGGGGTTCAGACTAAAACCAGTTTGACAGCCCGTTACCTGTGCAGCAGAGACATCCCCTGTGACTCAAGGTTCCTTGTGTGCATCATTTCTTCATCTCATCCTTCCTATTCACTCAGAGCTGATTTTTTACACAATTAACATTTTTTAGTGTTTTTATATACAATTTCATTTGCACAGCATCTTGTGAGAATTCTTGCCATTTAAAGAAAAGGAACTAATCATGTTTCTTTTGACAAGTCAGATTTTTATGATAATGAATAAAGTGAATAATTACTATACTGTTCCCTTTAGAAATAGCTGAGGGCAAGTTAGATGGCCAGAAGGGACACCAACACTTGTTTTAAGTGTGTGATTCATTCATAGAAGGAGGTGGCAGGAGGGCATCATTTGCAACTCTAAACTTCAGAGAAATTATGGTGAAAGGACCACTAGCATAACAATACTTTTTGTGTTCACTGGCTTCCAGAAATGGCAACAGGGACACTGTAGGAGAGGATTAGGGTGACACAACAGAAAGGGCAGCAAATAATTGCAAAGGCCAGATGAGGACACAGTTTTTCTGTTTCCTCCCTGGGTGAACACTACACCAAGGTATGACATGGAATTACAGTCAGTATTTACAGAAGTGCATCTCAATCAAAACTAATTAAAACCAACTATTTTTTTTGAAAAGTACATTTCATATTGAATCTATACCCATTAAGAATACATTACACAAGTTATTCAGTTGTTTGGAAAAGCCAGTTATTTTCAGCTTTTTTAAAAAGTGAAAATTTCTGTAATTACAAAATATGTAATTCTGGAATGGCATCTAACCTTTCCTTCTTCAGACTTCATAATTGAAAAGTAATATATCCATGGATAAAACACAGTATATGTTCCACATAGATTTGGGATTGCAGATGCAGATAAATAGCCCAGTGTCCAAAGTGATCATGCAGATGTTACTTAGATATACTGATTTATATCTTCCAGCAGAGGTAACCAAAATATCTGACTTTTATGCACAAAATGCTTTTCTTTAACACAGAATTTTTTTAGTTAGCTTCCTGTGTGGCCTGTTCCTTGCTGCACTGATGAGAAAGGTGGTATCAGAGCACCAGAAACATCACAGTTTGCAGCAATTGGGCTAGAAGTTTATACCTTTCCAAGAAGAGTCTTGGAGCACAAGGAAGCAAGAGTGGCCCCAGGCTCCACAAGTCACTATATTGTAAATTGGAAAACTCCTACTTCACTTGACCATTAGACTTTCCCTTCTTCAGATCTCTCTAAATAAGATCACCTTTACTACTGCAATATTCAAGATGCATATTAAACAGCGAAAAAAGCAGGAGTCATAGCTCTGTGTTTGATATGCACTGTAATTTTTGTCACATGTTAGGTAAAATGTGCTACTAGATCATTTAAATTTTGTATTAGAAGTCCTTCTTCAGTAGATTATGATGTTTCTGTGGTGAATAGTTTAGGTAAAATTCAGTTAATTTAGTTAATTGTCAAGAATAAGGCTTAGGAAAAAAACAAACAAACAAACAAAAACCAAAACCAAAAAACAAACACCAAACAGAAACACACCAAACCCCACAGCATTTGTCTATCCTCAACTGAACTTTGGAATAGGGAATTTTACACTGTCTGGGGAGGTGAAAGGCCTTCCCTTCTGCCTTGAATCCACCTCTTGCCATCTCCATTAACAGTGCATCCAACTGCAGCTACACTACAAGCTTTCAACAGCCATCCCATTTGCAGAGAGTTGCTGCAACTCTGCGCTCCAGCGGAAGTGAGGTTCCTCCTGCCCCTTTCCTCCCATGCAGGCATGGGCAGCTGTGGCACTGCTCTGTGCTTCTCCAGCCATATCACGGATTCACAGCAAGGTAATCAGAGAAAGACTAATCTAACTGCCTGGAATAAGAGGATAAAGGTAATGGAAGAGAAACAGAGTAGGAAATATGAGACATTCTAATGTTACTGTAACTGCCTGCTCCAAGTATTTTTTGGCCCCATGACTGTCTCGCCTAAGAATCAGCCCTCTTCTAAATTAACTGAGATGCATAAGCCCCTGCACGTTTCAGGGTGTTTGTTTGTCTTCTCTGGGGACCACTGTTCTCTTTCTAAGAAAGGCAAAGATAACCTCATGTCAGTATGACAGAAACTTGGGAACTCAGCTGCATCTTAGTCAAATCCCCAGCTGTGATTAGGAAGGAGTTTGAATCTCAAAGCAAGGTAAATCTGAATTTGTATCCTCAGCTTATGCCGGAGCTCAATGTAGGCAGCCAAAAATCAATACACTAAAGCTAAACCCTTCAGCATATGGACTCCCTCAACCAGGTTGCTCCTTATTTTCTCTTGCCTTTTCCTTGGCTATGAGCAGCACTTTTCAATCAGTAGCACACTGGTGTCACAGGAGGCCATATATCCTCACAAACAACCCTGAGGACCCTCATTAACCTGAGGAATTCGTTTTAGATCTTGTCCATTATGCAAATAAGAGGTATAATTTGATCTCTTTTTCTGTGTAGCATTATTGATTTATGCAACTCCAGGTTACTCTCAACAACACATTTTTTAATTAGCAAAATAATGAGGTTACAGGGTTTAAAAAAAAACAAAAAAAAACAACAAAACGAAACTGAACCGTAGATTTTAATAAATAAAAAAGTAGGTGCAACTGCACCCAAAGGTGTGGTGTGGTAATGACATTGACCACACTGCTTATATTCAATGCTAATCCCTGAAGTAAACTGTTGGATTGAATGACAAAGTATTTATTGTTCTAGGATTGACTACATAAGCAAAATATACTTATTTTGGTATGCTCCAAATTGACTGTTCACTGGTGATTTTATTCAATTATAGAGTTTTTAAACACCTTAAACTGTATCCTTTCTAAAAACCATAGCAACAGGTCCTTCCAAACAGATTGGTTTTCAGCAGCCCATTCACACATCTGGGACCCATTTGTGACTCTGTTACTGTAGGGGAGAGGGCGTGAGGTCTCCAGCCACCCCACCACAGCAGGCTGCTGCTGGCCAGCTCCTGGACTCCACACATACCTCAGTGCTCGCTGCAGTGCTACTCTGAGCTTGTCCCATTTTCTTCAGATAACATGAATAATAAGCCGAGGAACATGCTAAAAAACACACAGATAAGTCAGTTTTCCTTGCAGCAAGCCAAGAGCAAAAATAAATTCCTTGAGATGCAGACACTGCAGCAATGGTAAACAAGTGGCACAGGTGCTAGTGCTTTATCAATGGCACATGTACGGGAGCTGGGATTTCTCCCAGCTGCTGCCAAAATAGCAGGATGTTCAGGGATGGACAGGAGGGAGACCAGAAAATACAGAAAGGCAGAGGAGAGAAGAATCCTTGTATATTAAAAAGTTGGGGGGTGTCATCAAGGTGAGGACAGGGCTGAATATTAGCAAGAAGTAAGTTTTTACTCCACTGAACACAAAAATATGCATTCAAGCTTCCCCTTTGATTTTTACCCTCACAGAAATGCAGTTCACAAGAGTGTGTTTTGTATAAGTGATTTTTCAGATTTTACTCTACAATTTCATCAAGTTTCTAAACTCTGGCTGTTAAGTATAGAATGCTTAGGATCACAGTTACCATGAAGTTTCCTCAGAGACTAGACAGAAAAATCAGAAAAATAAGGCCACCAACCAAAACAGACAAAACCCACTGCCACTGAAGAGCCATGGAAGACTTCATATATTTTCCCTAAGTAATAGGAATGATTCCCCCTGAAAAGGCTGGAAGAGTAAGGAGAAGAGACTAATGTTTTGACAAGTAGGATAGTTAAAACAACACCACCAAAAACCCCCAACAAAAACCCCCACCAAAAAACCTCCACGAAACTCAACACAACCAAAATAATCTAATAACAAAAAAAGCTAGTAATTTTCAAAAAATCTGTTAGATGAGATAATATTTCAGTCTGAATTTCAAGCACCGTGTGTCTGTTGTCAACATACAGACCTATCTCTCCCCTCCTGCTCCCAGCATCGTTTCTTGCCTCCTCCCTTTCACCACGGCAGGGCAGGGCCAGTGCTGGTGCCCAGGTCCAGCAGAGAAGAAACAAAGGCCACAGCCAGGGCTGCAGCTTGTCCTCAGCACCAGGTGGGGACCACGACGAGTCTGTGTCAGAGACGCAGAAGAGTTCGACAGAGAACGGAGTGGGCAAGAATATATCCTATAACAACAGGTACTGTCCTGCCTGATAAACCCTTTTGCTACCAGCAGAAGCAAATGTTGTGGATATTGCTCCTGTGGTCAAACCAGCTGATTCCTGTATCCTTTGCTACAGACAGCAGAGATAGTCTTCAACCCAAGCCACTGCCTGCCTTCTTTGACCAGGTTTCACCTGGAAACCTTAGCTTAATGCTATTTCAGCCTTCCAGGAAAATCATCCAAATGTCTTCAAGTCTCTGTAGATCATCTGTTTAGTTCAGCAAATGGGAAAACCTATATGGACAATAACTCCAATGAGTCTGTTGCAAGGGTTAACTCTGTTACCTTGATGCATACTGTGTATTAATCCACCAAAATTCATAAATCCCAGGTGCATTCAATTTCAGCTTGCCAAAAAGCCTCAAATAGTCATATGAAGAGCAACTGTGGGCACAAAAGTTAGCATTCACTCCTCCCACTTCTGGTTATCTTAAAAAAAATAAGCTTCTCATTCTCCAGATGGGACTTCAGACTCATTTGTAACCTCTGTATCTCACCATACACTTCAGTAAATGTGGGTGGCTTCCTTTTCAAGTATGTTGATTGATGTGAGTACTGAGCTCACACAACTGGCTTGAAGATTATTACACATTCATCAAGAGAAAAACACTCATCATCAGCAAGCCCCTGTTTCCAACCAGAAATTAGGATTCTGGAAAAGATGTTTCTTGTTTGCTTTGCAATATTAAATCAAGTTTGCAGGATTTTTAGTAGCACATAATAAGTCCACAGGTGTCACATTTTCTAGCAAGGCAAATAACACTGTTCTAGGTTTTCATCCCTAGAATCCAGTCTTCACCCCCCCCTTAAAAGCTGGGTGTTCTCTGTAGACTTAAATACTTAATTTTTGCCCCCTCAGCAGCACGAAAGGAAACCTTGACTTGGCTAAGAGAAAGCACTTTATGCAATTAAGCTTTTAAGGAAATCATACTTTTTTTTTTTTTTTTGTGGTTTATTCCAAACATTATTATTTTACTTAATTATTGCAGAAACTGCTAGACACTTACCTATATGCTATACGCAATTGTCATGTGGGTATATCAACCCTCTTACTAGGAAAGAAAATCTGTAATTAACTTCAAGTTAAGTTAAATAGATGAAATTTTAAAAAAGCTAAAACGACATAAATCATTTAAGATCTGGTCATATTTCCCGTTACGATCTGAGCTATTCTGCACACTGTACTACCCTGTTCTAGAATCATCTGAGTCATCCTACGCTTTCTGACAAAGGCATTGCAGCACTTTAGCAAATAAATGTACTTGGAGTCATCCTGGTCACTGAAATTCAGCTGTTGATATTGTAATACTCCAATAGAACATTATGTAAATACTGCTGCATGTATACATGTGTAAATTCTTCACTTTTTAATGTGTTTGCCAGATTCTCATCACTAAAAATTTGGGTTTCAAGACAAATTTAGAAAAAACCCATATATATCAAGTCAATAGTACTTATTCAAGATATCTAAAAAGTAATCACTCAAAATCAAATAATTTTGCCTTCTTAAAAACTACTCTCTTTATTTCCTTCCAATGCAGATTTTTTTTTTTTTAATGGAGAATGTAGGAATCTTAATGCATATATGAGAAATTCACTTACAGAGAATAACAAAATGCAAAGACCTCATCTGAAGCTACTTGAAATAAGAAATATCCTGTAGTGCAAGATAAAGAAGGTGCATATATGATCTAATATCCTCCTCAGTCCAGGTTACAGGCATGTTACAAGGCTCCTCTAGTTCCTGATAGCTTTCCTGTTTAAATTCTTGGGTGACAGGGAAGTGCACTAGAACAGATGTTATAAATATGTGAATGTTGCACTTTTGTGGTAATGCAACTGCAGTTTAAACTAAATTTTTCACAATAAGGTAAGCAATGGAAAAGGCCAGAAGGGTTGTGAAATATCCATCTTCGGAGATACTCAGAATCTGACTGGAAAATGAACCAGGTTACCACCAGAGACTCTTCCACATGTAATTATTCTGCGATCCTATGAACCTTGAGTTTTACAATCTAATCAGACAGTTGATTGAAAAATTAGTATTTGCCTGTAGTTTTAGACAATTATACTTTAAAGCAAGCAAATCTGAATGTGATCAGCCACACTTAATTGGGAGCACTTCTCAGACAGACCCTGGCTGAAGGCAGAAGCCTCTTCACCTGCCAGCAAAAGGACTCCCGCCACCAACAGGAGTTTTGCCAAGGCATCCAGAGCTGCTCTTCAAAGTCCGCCTGCTGCCTGCTGCCTGCTCTCCTCCTGCATGTTGTTTCAAGTTCAAACATCTCTTCAAGTGTAATTTTTCACCACAAGAACACAAAAATATCATAGTCCCCTTCAGCATAGCTTTCAAAATGCACAGATTGCTTTTTTAACTCATGGAGGCTCTGAAATATTTTTCAAAGCATTTTCTGTATAATTTCAACGGGAATTCACTCAACCCACCAGTTTAATAGTTCCTCTTCAGGGGGTTCACACATTAAGTGGTTGCTGTTGGATCAGTTAGCTAATGAGCATGGCAGCTCAGAAGGATGACATGCAAGATGCTGCTATCCACCCACCTGGAAATTATTTGGACAAGTAAGACTGCCCTATGTGTGTGGCTCCATCCACACTGGGCACAGAGATGTATGTACCTCCTGGGCTGATCTCCAGCAGGGATCTCAGAAAGCACCAGCCAGAGAGGAGGAAAAGGGCAAAACGCATGAAGCCATTCCTTTTGGCAGCATTCCCAGAAATGTTTTACTGATGCTTCATGCACTGAGATGCTGGCAGGTTTACAAATGGCAGATACTGAAGAACACACCATTGTGATACAGGGTGATAGCAAAGAGCTGCACTAATCGGCTCCCAGGCACCATCTAATCACTTTGGCTATCAGAGTTATTTCCATGGATCACAAGCTCTAAGAATGCAAATCTCAGCTTCTCAAATTGTGCACATTGAACTAATTTAAGTAAATTAAAAACAAAAACAAAACACAAACAACAAACAAAGAAACCCCCAAACATCGAAACAGTCTTTGCTGAAGAAGACAACCTGGCTCTTGAGCACTTTGATTATCAATGATGTCAGGAATATTGCTTACCTATGCTGGAGGTATACTGTTCTCTAACGTTTAAATTTCCTATCACAAGATTCTTACTAGGGAAAGCTATTCAATCTCAGCAACAATCTGCCTGTGTTTAAAGGCGGCAGTGGAAAGTTCAAAACCAGTTACAAACTACGTGAAACATAGCCAATGCATTAACCAGTCACTTGACTTACTCTCTTGAGGACTGTGAAATATTCAATTTTACTGCAGGAAGAAGAGACTAGCAATACAATCTTTTCACCTGCCTTTGCCTTCTGTCTGGGATTTAATCCTGCATACAGATATACAATATTATTCCCAACCAAGCTATCTGTTTTACATCACAAAATGAACCATTCCCTGTGTGAAGGGGCTGTCAGTTATCTGTGTTTTGTTAAGCATAAAGAAATACTTGCTATTTCAAATCCCAAACTGCTGACAGTCACTTCTTAGGAATCTGAATAAAGTGACTTGAATTATTTAGAATAGCAAGTAGATTGGATTATGCCATTGTTCCATTTCTACAATTAAATCAAGACAAGAAATGAGCTTTTGGTTAAGTAGATGCTAAAATTTGACCCTGATTGACACTCAGGTAGACTCAACCCTTGCTTCTTTAAGGAATGAATTATAATACTCCAAAACAAGTGAGGTGAAATGTAGGGTAATTTGACATTTAACATTTTAGGAACAAGAGATGAGATACTCCAAGCAGGTGAGAAATGTTCAAGCACAATATAAAACTTAGTTGAAACAGAGTTTTATTGGTATGGGCCTGCCAGAGAATAAACTTGGAAAAAACTGACTGAATGCTAATAACTGCTGCTTATGTAGCCCAGAATTAATACAAGTCCTTCCAGAAAGTGACTCAGTTGACTGAAAGATTTACTGTTTCTTTAATCAGGTGCTTACTCTTTTCATTCAGAAGTTGAGACGTATGATACCCCTGTATTCTTCTTCAGAATAATAGGTTATTTCATATTAAATTTCTCATTTCCCCATAATCAGTGTGGCTGATTCACAGCACTATGTGCTTCAAGTACAAGTAATCATGTTTGAGGGTTTTTTCTCCAGCCTTTGAATGTTATTCTTTAAAAGTGCAACATATTGCATTTTTTCAGAGAAAAAGATTTCCTAGAGACACATGCTCAATCACAAATATATAACAGAATCAGTAATTCAATATAAAGAAATTAAGCAAGCTGGAATAAGACCTATCCATATCTGCCCAGAGATACATAGTAACAAAGCCTTAAGAGAAAACATTGTGGCACTAGACTAGAAAAATAAACTTCAAAGCAGTTCTGAAATTCGCCATCATAAACTGAGATACTATTTAAAAGGAATGATACTATGAACAAGAAATCTGTGTACAACTTGTACTTTATGAAACTGTTGATATTTGAGATACATTTATCTTTAAAGCACCCTTTTTATGGAAAACAAAAACCAGTTTTGCTTTATATGTTACCATCAAAGATGAGGAAAATATGTATCATAACTTTCTCAAAAGATAGAATACAGATTTGAAAAGCCAAACATAGCACCTGGAGTCAAACATGATGGGCGACTTTCTGCTAATTGTTTTGATGTATTCAACCATGACACTGATATATAGAGTTTGCTGAAGTAACTTAACTTACTAAGTAACTTAACTGACCTTTTAAATTGCCTGAGACAATTACATTATGAGTCAAGACCAGTCTTTAAATTGCCATTTGCTGTTGTCCATGAGCTACTGTGTGTGGTGTTCCAGCAAACAACCATGACAACACCAAACTATCCAAAAGTTGTCACATTTTATCTTGAAAACACCCAAACACACAAAACCACCAAAACACACATTATTTTAAAATAGTGTCTAAAAGCATAAACAATTCTGTAATGTCAGTAATTACCGTGTTCAGTAATAAAGATTACTTGGGTAGCAAATAAGGTTCCTCAGAGGACAGTAATAGTAGCTCTGGAATGAGTTCCCAGAAGAACCAAGAGAGCAAGCCAGCTCTCTACTCAAAGCTACCTTTTCTAATACATGCATAAATAACAAACGTTCACAAACATAAACAACATCTTGCACAGGAAAGCATTGCAATGTTTATACAAATTTCCTATGGGCAGAACATGACAGAACAAACTATATGTAACAGATTAGTCACACTGTTGAGTGCTCTGCTGGGGAACACTCTGGGCCACTGGTAGAACTAGATGGAACAGTCCAGGTTCAATGCTTACCTAACAAAACAGTCTCCTGACTTTTATAACATAAACCTTTCCTGAATTAAAAAAAAAAAAAAAAAAAAGTTTTATATATATATATATATAGTACAATAACAGCCAAATGAATTAAGTCTTTACCACTAGGGAGTTGAGATGGAAGCTGAATGGCAAAGAACGACAAATTTCTCTAACTTACCCCAATTAGGGAGTTAAAAATAGACTCCACCAGTCCGGGAGACTGTGGTGTGTCCTGAGTTATTTCTTTTTGTATGCAGGTGTGACAGTTTAGATACTATGCCCATGTCAACTTCTCAATTCCACAACTCCATTTGATTTAGAAAATATTCTTTAGTATGGATTGGAGCATTCATCCTCTAGCAGCAGCTTGACACTTTGACAGAGACCATGTCTGGAAAACCCTAACAGAGAGATCAGTGCCCACAGTTACTGAATGGCTTAACCCCGGAGAAAGAATGGATTTACTACCAGAAAAGCCATTAGCTTTTCAGTGAGTTTCTTCATAGAAACTTGTTTGAGCAAGAGTCTGAGACTCCTGCTGCACATGCACAATGGAAAACCTGCCATTTCTCTTGCTGCCTGTCCAAAACCGATACCACAGATCCAGTTTTAAAGGTAATTCCTTTTGAATCACAGAATTCATTTCACTGCTAAAAACAAAAGCCCAGCAGGAAGAAATGTAGAGAGACCAGACCCAGCTTTTGGGAAACCTGCAGCTCTCCTGAGAGCAGAGAGAGGAAAACAGCTCTCAGCACAGCTCGGGACACCGTGACCAAGCAGGTGACCCCTGAGGGAGCTGTCCCAGCCACAAGGAAACGCAGACCAAGTCCCAGCAGCCACGTGCCATGGCTGAGGAAGGGACAGCAGCCATGAAAGGCTGGTCTGGCCATGCAGAGGGCATCTAGGAGCACCAGACCTGGAAACAGTGACTGGGCGCTTGTGCTCAGATACTGGATCTGCGCATTGCTCTCCAGAGAGTACCATGGCTGCTCTTGTAAAAAACATCCTGGTGGTTATGTTTTGGAAGAAGTGCCTCCTCAGGCACTTGCATAGGAAAGAAGTTCCCTGAAATGCATTTTCATTTGAGCTTTCGCCATCTCCATATGAGTATCTATTTTCATTTGCCTTCATTTTCTCCATCCTCCTCAATGCAAATGATGTCCTACCTAGTGTCACCCAAGGAACTAGAGTCTGCAAAAACAATTAGCTTTTGTCTTGTTGATTTGCCAAAGCTGGAGGTACCGTTTAGTATTTTAATATGAACTCATTTTCTTTTTTTTCAGAGGAGGTTCAAAATGATACTCTTGCATCATTTTGTTCAAAATTGATACTCTTGTGCTCTTCGTGTATTTCAAAACTCTCATTTGAAATGGTATGCAAATCAAGTTTCAGTATTTGGAGTGCCCGGTCTAAGTATTCTATTTTAACAATTTCAGAAGTCGATGCTCTATGCTTTACCACACATTAAGTAAATCTGTCTGCTATATATCTCTTATGAAAATTTAAGCTCATGCTCTTGAAAAGTACAAGTGCTAAGAAAACAGGGGACACCCACAGGATAAAAAATGATTAGAGCTATAAGAGTTCAGGCAAACCTTATTCTCTCTTGGCTTTTTCAATTATTCCAGGTTTGGGAGGGAGGGATTCAACCATTCCTCCAGCCGTCCACTCTGCATATAAGGCAGACACAGCAAGCCATTAATACTGAGAGGAAGAGATTTTATATCTACAACTCATACACTGGGAAAAGAACTACTTTTGCTTAATATTTAACCTCAGAAACAACTATGTGTTTCTTACAAAAATAAACCCAACTTTAGTCTCAGTGCTGTACAAACATGAAAAGGTTCGTTAAATCCATGGCCATATCCTGGCTTGGATGTTTATTGTGAAAATTACTGTAATAATTATTAAAAATACATATCTAATAACCATGTTTTCCTTTTACCTTAATCTACAAAGTGCAGTTTCCCAGGCAACAGATTAGTCCAGAGAGTCTGTAGACCTCTGAAAATTTTTCACTGAAAATATGAGCCATTGTAAACTGAACTTACATCAGATGGTGTGTACTGCTCAGTAGTAACTCCATGCTGCTGTGACGTACACTTTGTATGTTCACACCCAGTATACTAATTAACTTTGATTTTCCAAGGCAGTAGAGAGCTGTTAAAAAACAGTAAAAAACAGGTACACACAGGTTTGTGAGTCTCCCTCACTCCCTCCCTTCCCCACTGCTTTCCTAAGCACAAATTGAAAAGAACCTTTCAGAAACCCCAGGTTTGACATCTCTTAAGAAAGTTTTGAACTGAATGAACTGACCTGAATTTTTTAGATGAATCATTTCTTCTGTCCCACAAGGTCAAAGTATAACACTACTGAAAGAAAAAAGTCAGCAAAATGGGTATTCCTGGCACTTGGAATTTTTGTTAGACTTAGGCTTCCCTAAGCATCACAAATATACAACAGAAGCAATTTACTTACTCTAGGGATTACTACATTTAATCAGGACCAATAATGATGTCAACAAGGAAAATGTACCAATTCTGTTAATTGTGCCTTCATTGCTGTAAAGCATACTTGAGGAGAAAGCAATCTGCGACCTGCAAACTCATGCACAAACATCTCTCTGCTTCTAGACTGTCATTTGTGGACAGCCTGAGATGACAAACCAGGTTTACAATACAGAGTTTCACTGCTATATGCCCATTCCTCAGCTGAGGTAAATGTGCATCATAGATAAAAGTATGGAGCAACATAAGCGCCAGTTCTGTCTTCTTTTTCTTGGACTTTTTTTTTTTTAATCTCTCAGGACTGATGTAAACCACACCCCATGAAGCCTGATACATGTCATAACCTGTTTTTTCTTACATTGTTCATGTGTCTTCTTCACAGCCTTCCCAATGAGGCAGTGCAAGGAACCAGCATGTCAGAGACTCCTCCAGCAGTGAAACTCCCATTTGGCTCCGCAGGCTGCTGCCTGTCTCCATGCACTGCACAGATGGAAGACAAGCTCACAAATTGAAGACAGATTACCAAGATCTAAGAGTTCAGATGAACACTAAGCATGGATTTCTCTTACAGATCACTCACACATGCAGTCTTTGACATAAAATTTCTCTATGGAAAATTGTCATGCACAGCATGATTGATTACTTACTTTCAGATTATAAGTCACAGATACAAACTCACTTCTGTTTTAGCCACTACTGCCTATTTAAAAATAGTGATTTACAAGAAAACAGAAGCCCAGGAAAAGACAACAAGAAAGAAGTATTTTTTTCCTAATTTCTTCAGATTGCCACCATAAAAATAAGAGGGTTTATCTTCAGGGGTTTTTTGTTGTTATTGTGCGGCCAGTTTGTTTTTTGTTTGTTTGTTTGTTTTATGTGTGTGTGTATGTGTGTGTGTTTTGTTTGGTGTTTTTTGTTTGTTTGGTTGGGTTTTTTTTTTATGTTGTATGAACTGGAGCAACAACCAGCTAATGTTCTTGCTTTTTTTTCTGGCAATACAAGGATAACAGAAATCAAAGCTTTCCCTTCTTACCAGCCTGCCATTTAAGTCATTCACACTGTGTATCTGAAGAAGTCTTGTTTAGAAGGAAAGTATCATAGGGACATTGTCATTTTTCAAAAGTGGTTGCTGTTCAACTAAGCTGAAAATCCAATACAATAGAGATTTTTTTAAGAAAGCACAATGACTGTTTTTTCCTGTATAAACAGAGACCAGCAAATAAAAGGCAGGAAAGTGATTCCCTCATTGCTTTTATACTAAGCAGTGGATTATACCGCTGTAACAGACACCTAAAAACAAAGTTTGCCAAAGAGTTAAAGGCACAAAAGCAATTAACAGTTCAAATCAGAAGTGTTAACACACCAAGGTGGAAAGAGTGTGAATTTCTGCTGTGCATCCTGAGTTTTTCTTGCTGCAAAGTTGCAGTTTTCCCACTTCCTCTTTTTTCTCACTTTCAGGTTTCCACCACTGGGACTTACAGGGAGATAACATGAAAAATTAAGCATATAATGACACTACACTGTTCCTAATCAGAGCACTTTTGTACTTCATGCCCACCTATATTTTTTGACAGCCATTTTAATTTTAAGAACACGTATTTGGATTAACAGTAACTGAATTTATTTTAAATTCAGATTACAATGTGGATTTGACTTTATTGTCAAGAGGCACGTCACAAAAGAGAAAACAACAAACGATTAAGAATTTGTAGAAGAACTCTCTAGTCTGATAATGTCCTCTACTGAACTTCTCAGTAGTCCAGGAGTACAAGGAAATACTGAAATGAAAGGGGAGAGAATTTTACCTACAGGTGCAATGGCAAATAACACCTATTACTCTCTACAAAAGTAGGTACTACTGACAAACACTCTCTTTGGAGAAAATGGCAGAAAATATGTGCAAAAGCAAAGCTTTTGGGAACTAATACAGGAATGGCAAGAGGCAACCCTGGAAGGTCACTGAGGTTGAAGAGCTAATTAAGAAAAAATGCAAATCAAGAAACAAACAGTTCATGCAGCCACAAGACCTCAGCATAGCCATATTCTGCTGATCTGGGAACTACAGGAAATGGATCAATGGGAAATAGGGAGCAAATATATGATATTAACAGTTTGACTGCCAAGTACATAAAAGCTCTCAATAGCCACAAAGTTCAAAATTCAGCAATTATTCCTCTCTCCTCCCTTCTAGCTGCTGTAATCTCATGAGAAGGAGTCTTTGTGGATCTCATCCATCCTCCAAAAAGGAGCTTAACATCCTCATTAAGCCCTACTCAGGTCAGTTTTACTTTCTGCAGGGTGTGAGATCAAGCTAACAGTGGCAATCTCAATATGACACTGAGCTGTCAATGCACCATTCCTGCTTCATCAGGTTCCTGTCCTGCGAACAAACACTATCATAGCAAACGCAGTCATGATTGCTCAGCACTCTCAGAGCAACTTCATGGGCACCAATGTCCTAAGAATTTGGCCGGCAGGGAGGCAATCTGGTGTTTATTCTACATGGCACATGTATGAAACACTTCTAAACTGGTGAGGAAGCTAGCAAAAGAAGGTCCCAGCTGTTAAGCAAACAAGTATCAGCCATCATACTTATCAAAATTTGCATGCATCTGCAGCTCCTTGGATGAATGTGATAATCCACATTCCGCAGGCATCCACAAACTCCAGCAGCTTGTTTACTGTCTTCAGACTTTGTCCCCTCACTCTGTTACATAGCTGACCACTCTTCTGCAGGGAAATAATAATTGTGAAATAGGAACAGGGACCTTAGAAAACAGTTTAATGATTTCAAAACATATGTTCAAGATACAATGGCCAATGCATCAGGGACAACCCTGACCCCACTGCCTAGGTACTGCAACCTGTCATCTCCTCCACGCTCTTTCTGGTTCCCATCCACGCTGCACAGACCACATGGTGCCAGTCTGCTTTCAGCATATCGTGTATTTCAGCAGCATAGTAATGTCAATGGTAACAGCCACATCTGACTGTGAGAAATAAAGATTCTGTCCATAAATACTGAAGAATTTTTTTGTTACTCTTCCATATTTCTCTTCTGTCTTAAATCAGAAGAAATAATGAATACAAATTTTAGTAAGTCCTTTGAAAATTCTCTGAGGAGTTGTATGTTAGTAGTCACAATTTCTATTCAGGCTTCTAATGAAAATACTAATAGTGCTACTGGGGACTCCAATTTCTCTCTGAAAAGTATCAAAATCTCAATATTTACCAGGAATGTACACAGATTTCTGATCAAGAGCAGAATATTCCTCAAAATGCCAATAATTACTTTTCATGTTAGTCAGTAGCCTTGTGGCCTCTGTAGTCATGTGAGATACAAAGAATCTAACTTACTTCTCCAACTCTCAGTCAAAGTTCTGGTTCATTGCCCAATATTAAGCGAAGCTATTACAAGAGGATAAATGAGACACAGCCCAATGTTGAAACAAAGTGTACAAAGCCCATCTGGGACAGAGAAGAACAGTAGAGCAGAGAACTGAACTTGCCTTCACCCATGCCCTAAGAAGCAGCCTTAGCCATGTAGCTGAGGTCCGGAGAGGAAAGCATTGCAACACCAAGCCAGCAAATGAGACACCAACTACAGGAATGGGAATCTTAAACTCCTACAACTTTCCCAATAAGAGCACTACTGGGAAATAATTTGGATTCATTTTCTCCATTTTTATGGAGGGAGAGAGGAAAGGTTCAATTTCACAGCAAGGTAGAAAAGAAATATATTTTATACCTTGAATATTTTTAATAAGAAAACCATTATCATCCATTTACAATGATCAGCATTCCTAAAGCAAATTCATGATAAAAAAACTAAAAATCACCAAGTTTGCCAAGACCACTTAGCTTTCTTCACATAAATAACTAACCTGAAACACAGGGTAATCTTAATTTTCTATTTGCAGTTCATTTACTCTAAATTGGTTAAACTGTTTATGCTACTGCTTCAATACATTTCACTGATGATTCAAAGTGCTCCTTGAAGCTGGTCAATTAGCAAATTACTTAAATATTTTCAAATGACTTGAAAGACACCTTCACTCTTCTTCCCCAGTCTCCTTTTGCCCCTTCAAACATGGTCGCCACTTCCCTTGCTCCCTGGTCTTTTTCTCACTCTTCCAAAGTGGTCACTCTTCTAGGGAGTTTGCAAAGTAAAAATAACAAGCTACATTCTGTTAATAGGCTCAGCCATCCAGCTCCTAACAACAGCTCCTGGCTTTCCTCACACCCGCTCTCCCTTCTGCTCCCGAGATCCAGTGAGTCACGGCTGGGAAGCACAGCCTCTTCCTCCAGCACCGACTGCTCTCAAAATCAACAATCTGCAAACTGGAAATTGTATCATCTCTCTTTCATAGGATGGAACAGTATTTTCTGGCCAGTCCCAGTGTTTTTTTTCAGCTCTCATAGGTTTTCAATCCTCTCCCTTACCCTTGAAAATTACAAACACAATTAAACCTAGTTTTCAACTGAAAGCAAACAAAATTTCATTTTGATGGTATCAACAAAGTTGGGGCAAAATAAAGCAAAAAATTAAAAAAAAATTCATCAGTTTCTCCTAAATCTGTATATTCTCATGAAATTACATATCCTAGAAATGTAAGTTATGTTCTTAACATTTTAGCAGAAATAATTGCCTCTCCAGTGACAACTTGATAAGTTTCAGGATGGTGCAATATGAGAAGACAGAGATATGATCTTCTAGATTTAAACCAGAAATACTTTTCACAGACCCTTAACTAGTGCAGTGGTACTGAGTGCCACTGCAACTCACACTGATAGTAAAAATTATGTCACCTGAAGTAAAAGACTTCCCCACCCCCTCAATTACTTTAAAAATTATCTGTAACAAAAAATAAAGAATAATAAAAAAAAAAATAACTGCTTCTCGCAGTGGTCTTTCCTATTCACACTGAAGTCTGAGGTTTCCTGGATCAGTTTTTTGTGGTGTGTTGGGTTTTTTTGTTTCTTTTTTATTTATTTGTTTGTTTTGTTTTTCTTCTCCTTTTCTTCTGTCATCTGTCTCCACCCATGCCTTTCATCCTTATGATATCAAGTATGTAAGCAGGCTGCTTAAAAGGGAAAGATTACAAAAAAAAGCAATGGGGGTGTATACATGCACACATATCTGACAGTTCCTAAAGTATGCTTCTAACTGTGTCTAAGCAGAGTATCCACCAAGTTCCCTTTAGCCTACATAAGGAACCGAGAGAATATGGAACTGTATACACAGAAATGATGCTTCCTCCATGAAATATGCTGTCAATCTCAAAGGGCCCTTGACTGTTTTCAAGGGGTAAAGAGCAGGTAAAAAAATCTTCAGATAAGAGCAAACGGAAAGAGACCTTAAGATCATAATTAGAGGCATGATACATTCAGTTTACGTTTGATACACACGGAGAAACCCTTGAGATACTTCTTATATACTGCTGTGTAATGGGAATAGCCAGATGTCTGAGAGTGAGCATCAAACCAGTAAAGAAAACCATGCGGAGTGCTCTCCATCACAGCGCTGTGCTTGGGTGTGATGTTTCAGCAGAGGGCCAGGCGGCAGCACCCACATGACACTGGTCGTTGGTAGAGGTGACTGCTATGTGCCACTCAGCTGGAGCCACCAGCTTTTCCCACCTAGAGGGTGGACGTGCAGCCTGGTCAGATGCCGTGAGCAAGCGGCACAAGCAACTGCTGCTGAGTGCACCCAAGTGATGCCAGTTGTGTTGCTGAGCCTCCAGTGCTACACAGAACAGAAAGTGTTCTGCCCAGGAAGACAACCGCCAGAGACAAGGACTCAGAGTTGGAGCTGTCTTCCAGGGCACAGCACAGATTGGTCTGTGCAACAGGAGGTGCTCTGCATCTCCAAAGGTAGACTTCACACAGTCCAGCAGTAGAAGTGATTCATATTCCACATCGAGCTAGATCAGAAATGCCACAGAAGGTTAATCCCTGTTTCCAGGAGAAGTCCAAGAGATGTGCACAAAGGGATTAGGCAGTAATCACAGTGGATTTCTAAAATAATGTAATGAAACAGACTCAGGTATTGAGGCATGCTGGAGACAAACCTAGGACCACTGCCCAGTTTAAAAAAATACATGGGACAGGAGGAGACACAGAAACGATACAGTGCTCAGCAGTTGTGGAAAATGCTGCAAACCTTAATAACCCAGCTAAGACTCAGAGGAGACTGAATTAGAGCTGCCCATTTTTAATGCTAGAAATTATATAACGATAACCTGGTTTTACTTTAGTTACTGAGGCAGGAACTATGTGGCTGATCAATTAAATTAATCACATTTTTGTCATAAAAATACCCTTTCATTAAATATCAACCCCCCAAATTTTTCTACAACAAGGTCAATTCTGATATATTTCACACCTAAACTAATTACTGGATAAAAAAGTTAAAACACCTCAAACAAACTTTTTAATGCTCATTAAATAAACACAAAGATGTCTTTCATTTGGGAAATGCCTGACCCCTTGGTTGCCAGATGATGGGATAATATAGAGGTTAAATATGTATGTCTTGTCTTTTGCTTTTTCCTAAGTGCCTGCTCCCGATCTCTGCTAGAGAGAGCGCTTTGATCTGAGCAAGAATTGACTCAAACATGTTAGTTGGAACATGTCTCTGGAGGTCTTGTAGTCTAACCTCTCACTTGCAGGAAGACCACAAACACTGGACCTGACCAGCCATAGCATTATCTAAACAAGTCCCCAAAAATTCCAGGGATGAAGAAATATCCCACAACCTTCTTGAATAACTTCTAGTGCTGTATTATCCTCCTTTGCAAGGAAGCTTTTCCCAATGTCCACCCTGACCCTCCCCGGTTGTCCCTTCTGTCCATTGTCTCTTGTTTTACCAGCTATAACTAGCAAAACTAATTTGCCTTCATCATCTCCCTAACTATCTTCAAGCTTAGCTCAAGCCTAAGTTGCTGGAGAGGCATAAGCAATGAGTATGTGCTATATACTGCTTATATGAAAAGTATGGCGTACCCATGTTGTGGGAACACTTAGCCTGTCAGAAGCACATCAGGCAGGTATGGCAGCAGCCAGGCACCCCTGCACAGCTCCACATTCAGACACAGCTCCGGTCCAGCTGACCTGGCTCAAGAGCAAAAGATGCGCATATGCGCTCATCAAATACTTCATGGGGAAATCCTGACAGACTGCCCTTTGGCTTCTTTGTCAGGGGAAGTTAGGCATAGCTCAGGCCCAGTTTTGGGAGGCCACATGGTTACAGTTCTAAGCTATAGCCCCAACATATACAAAGAGCACAACGGTGACAAAGAAGGAAATGCAGTCCTTGTACCTTCCCAATAAAACTGCACCTGCTAAGGGTTATACTGAACAGAGTAAATACTGAACAAGTAAATCTTTGATAATTATATAGCTGTACCAGAAGGTAAAAACTACACCTTGAAAATAACATGCTTAGTATTAGGTTCATGTGCAAGTAAGCCAAGAAAAGGACTACTCACATTCTTAGTCAAACACAAAGACTTGCGTGACCAGATCCCAAGTGCCTCCTTTATGATCTCCATCTCTCAAAATTATTATTACCAATTCAGACTGTTCCATTTCTCCATGCTATTGTATTTCCTGCCATGCCAAATAGGACATTTTTCCCATTAATTTTAACAGATGTTTTAATTTATTCTATATATTATATTTTATTAATGCCTATCACATGGAGACCTAGGCAGATGGCCAACTTCAAAACCAAACTTTTATAGAGGAATTAAAAGAACAGTCAGGCAAACAGGTTCTTCACAGCTGGGAAGCTGTTACTGTACAATATATTTATAGTATATAAAAGATACTTGTGAACAGAACAGATGGCAACTTAAGAATTTACCTGAATTTGGATTTTGTTCTGAATTGCAGTAGGTCCTTGCAAGTTTGACATTTGGCAGTTTTATTCTTTCAGGTTCTTCATTTTCTCTTCTAACATTGCACATTCACTTTCTCTGAAAAGAGATATATTTATAAACTCTTAAAAAGAATCTTTTAAAGAGGTTAAGAAATAACTCTAAACTGTTAATGAATCCAGCAGGTCAGCAGATTTCTTATAGTCAAAACTGCAGTCTCTCCCACAGATGTGATACAGCACTTCATAAACACATGGCTTCCTAAATATACAAGCGTGACAAACATATCAGCTCTTCACCTATGTGTTTCATAAGCTATTTGAAAGTAAACAATTTAAAATCAGTTCAAGCTTTAAAGTTCAAGTCCGGCTGGGAAACTTTGGAAAATGAGAGCAGCTTTTAGAGCAGTTTCCTTATCAACTGTACCCAAGGTACAGATTAGTCTTCCTTTCTGAGGTGACTAATAGTTTTCTACAGGAATTCAAAACCTTTTGGGGTTTACATCATGATTTTTATACGTCTATAGTAAGTGCAAGTTCTTTACATCAGATGATGTACTGTACACTTGCAGCATCCATGTCTATTAGTTGAATTCAAAGAAGAGATTTCCAATGTCCAGATGGGTGTAAGACCCTCATCTCCAGTTGATTTACAACCAAAAGAGGTATTGGTACTTAAACCCAAAAATCTGCTTCACGATTAAGTTATGGCCTGGTGACCACTCACTGGAATGCTTTGAGCTGTAAGGTCCTTTTGCTTGGCACAGTGTCACTTCCAGGTTGCTATATTACTTTTAACAGTATTTTAAGGGCCACATTGTGGATATTTCAGGTTGATGTAAACATTCATTACATATAACGTCTAGCAAAGTGTGCTATATTACAGAATACACACACAAAAAAATAATTAAAAAGTGTTAAGCTCAAAATCAACTTTAAATAACAAAGGTGACATGCTTTTAAAAAAATTATCTTGGTTACACGGAAAATTTCTAGTCTGCCATCTTTGGTTGAGTCAGTAGTTAAACTTTATGGCTCAATATCCTAAATGAGCCTACCTCAGGCTTTTAGGCAAGCATAAATACAGATCAGTGTATTAGAGATCACATAACATTTGTTTGTTCTGGTTTGTGTATAGTTACAATCCTTTGTACTAATAAACTGAAATATTCATTATAAATTTGCTCCAGAGGGACCCACAGACCTTTACTGTGGAGCCACAGAGTCTGATTAAATATAAGAAAGTATATTGTATTTATCTCTCCATTCTCAAATGGCTACAAATCCAGCAGGTTTCCCCTAACAGGATAGCTCTAAACTCCTGTAATTCAGCCCCTGCTTGTTTGGATCAATGACACATCTGTTCAACTCGTTGCATACCTCAATCAGTCAACCCACACAAGAAAGCTACCATCTATGGACAGACAATTTATGTAATATAAGCTTTCACTAGGCTTGGGGTTTTTTTTTTTGGTCCTAAAATCTAATTATGTGTTAGGAGTTAAGGAAAAACTTATTAGTACTGTTGTCACATAGCTACATGAATTTACTTTTCTGTAGTGACAAATTCTGGTTTTCTCGTACTGATGAGCCAGGGCTGGGTTGTATGCCACACACAGCAAGTTCTCCCTGAGAGCTTTACAAGGAGCCTACGTATCTTTGTGTTCGTAGTCTCCTGAAGTACATTATCCTTCCAGTTAAGTATGTATTTGACCAGGCTTGACTATACCGTATTGTACTTAAAATATATCAAGGCAGTTCCATGAATTTTTGTTCCTGAAAAGTTTTCTTGTATTTCAGATATATTAGATGACCTAGGTACAAATGCTGACAGAAGTGCAGACATTTTCTTAATGCCTTTTTTTTTATTTAAACAGATCATTCTAGAGATACCTTGTTTGCTCTATCTAATTATTTCAACACCACTGCTAAGGTAGCTAGTATGTGTTATTAGTAAAATTTGACTTAAATATACAGTAGTTAAAGTACTCTCTTTAATTATGAAACATCTCACGTATGTTAGCATGGGAGAGAACGAAAAGCAACCAGGAGCATGTAACTTGCAAACTTATAGCCACTCCCCAAAAACTAAGCTTTATTTTGCAATGGAGTTGGGATCAGAATGGAGTTGAGACCTAGAGCTGAATTGTCCCTTAAGTTTAGCATTATTTATATTCTAAACTAATTTCAAGTTTCTCCTTTTTCTCATAAAGTTTGGCCTTCTTAAATCTTGGTGTTTTCAGAATTAATCAATTCCACTTAACTAAACAGGAAAAACTGTGAAACCATGTCAACCCTTCTCCTCTCCCTTGCTTACTTACTGAGGGAGTTTTTGGTTTTATAAGCTTCCAAGAAAACAATTTTCATCTCAATACTGATGAAAATGAAAATGAAACAAACAAAGCAATTAAACAAAAAACTTACAACGAAACACCAAGAACAATGTGCAGAGAAGCCTCCTGGGGCTTCATCCTCTCGAGCTCATATGTAACTGGTAGCACAAGCTGCAGCCTCTGCCAAGGTCAGGGATGCTCTGGGGTACACACAGAGGCACAGCTACTGAATACCCCTGAGAACACCACAGCTCAGCCAGGAAAGCTCAGTGCAGTCTGAGGATTTCAGAACAGGGAGCAACTAGGGACTAAATTCCAACTCTGACTCCTGAAAAGCCCCTTTTCAATTACTTTCTCATCTCCAAATTCAGTCCTGATGTGGTTTCTCAGATCTTTGCTGGCACTGGTCCCAAAGGCCAGAATCTGATCACCTTTACTCACCTTGACAATATTTTTCACAAGGGGAGTTCACCAATATGTAGACTATTAGCAGCAATAAGTATAGCTAAAAGTGGGCAATGGTGGCAGAATCTATTCCAGGGAAGAAAAAAAAAAAAGCAATTGCAAACACTGTGGAAAATTTTAGCATCAGAAAATTCTGGAGGCTTCCAGATAAACTCATAATTCAGAAGCATGTGAGAGACAGCAATGCATCAATAATAGATTTTTAGCAGGTTATATCCTTGAAAGAAGGTAGATGGTATAGCAGACAAAATAAAGTTGTTGGTGGCCTAATACATTGCAAGTGGTTTGTCACCTACAGCACTACATTCTTTAAAGATATCTAACACACATATACACACAAAATCTCTCAAGTGAATTTATTGACTAAAACCAGTTCCACAGAACCAATTAGTATCTTACACAGGCTGCCCTGCAAGGCTTATGAGGCCATCCATCACTTGTCCATTTAACTATTTAGCATTTGTTCCAGCAATTTGTCACACTGTCAGAATGGTAGTATTTCAGAATAGGAGGTTTTGGTTGAAAGAAATCTCACTCAGATAGTGCAGGTATTTCTTTTTTAATAAGACTTACACAAGATTTATGTTTCTATTATTTGTAACATTAAGGTGAGGTTAATTCTTTGTGTTTCAAAGTTTGTACATTTAAATCAATTGTTTAATATGAGAATTTAAAAAGATCCTGCAAAATGGAATAACTTCAAACTTCATCAACAATTCACAGTTTTGATATCATAGAATGCCTTATCTCATAGCTGCGGTGCTTACATTTTTACCACTTTTCCCATCTAGTTATTTACTCTTTCATTCATTTCAGGTGACTTTCTTAATTTCACAGCACCAAATGAATCACAAAAAAATTACCTTTCCACCGAATGTAAGGCAAAGTATCAACATAATATTAGCATGCCTGCTCCTAAGGTACTTTAGATTTTTCAGGCTCTATACGTCTAAAGGGAAAGAAAAAGGATTGGTGCAGAGCTTCAATTAACCACCTCTGGATATTTATAAATACAAATTAACATGAACATATAAAAAACAAAATGCAAAAGAAACATTTCAAGCTTGACTATCTCTAACAGAGTATTTGATATCTATAATGCAGGTACTGGGAACCATTTCAAAAGACTGGCACTTGCTTTAAAACACATCCAGAACATTTTGCCTGAACAACATGTAGGAATTAGACAAACACAAGTTCTACATTAAATGAAAACAGCTACAATGAGTATGTCAGGCAACCTGTTAACACCTTGTCAGGAAACTCTTGCAGCCCCACTGCACACGGCTGTGTGTCCATACACCTGCTATTTTGCCACTTCACAGATTCCGTCGAAATGAATAGGAGTTATTAAACAACCTTTAGGTTTTTTTATTGTTTCAGAGGCAGGACTCAGGTTGTAATGGTGAGAGCACACAGATCAGAAGTCTGCTTTCCTGATACTCTGTAGAGTTTCCTGATTTAGATTTCTTATAAAGCAGCTGCAGCAAAGAAGCCTGGGAATCAAATGCCATCTCTGCATCTGAATGCTCTTAAGCAGCTCCCATGGCATTTCTCCCTGACTCTCAGTGTGCATCTGTCACTAAGCTCACGCCCAGAGATAAAACACCAAATGTGAACTCCTGTGGGAAAGAGCATCAAGTAAAAACCTTTCTTGAAGCTCAGAGAATGCTCCAGCTCAGTCAAACATTGGACCTTCAATCAGTGAGCCCATCTCACCTTCTATACAGAAGGTTTTGCAGTCTACGAGTGTTAGGAATGGATAACCACATGTTTAATATACACAGAGCAAAGTGAATATTTGCGTGTAAAAGGCTTAGCAAATTTCACTAGATAACGCTGAGATTGTCACTGCTCAAAAACCCCAAAACAATCCCCCTTCTGCTTTGCTGAGTGATCTTACTGTTAAATGACTGACAGTTTTGAAGTATGTATTTTCTTTTTGTCCACACATTTGTGTCTATAATTAATAGCTTCAGACAATTATAATGATATCTGCTAAATATCACTGGTTTATTAGTTTGTCTGTAGAGGATGCACCTACTTTAGAGCTATGTTACGCTGCCTACGCAAAAAATATTATTTCCAGTTACAGTCAGAATACCACAGCAATTCTTTTAATACTATAGAAGCATATGGGTAGAAGGAAGCCAAAGGACAAATCACCACTTAACAACAGCCAAGGAGTTGGTGCTGTGCAGACACAGCCAAAAGGCCCAGTTAGAAGAGGAGAAGGTGCACACGGCATATGGGGGCACTGAGCCCAGCAAGAACATTTGCCTGCAGTTCCTGGGTCTTTGGAAGAGGGTTTGCTTGTTTACTGTTTTGAATATATGCCCAACATTAAAAAGCATAAAATAAACATGGAAAATTATTCCAATCACAGACACCGATGGAAAAAAAATAACCCGTAAACAAAACTTTACTGGTGTTAAGCACAAGTCTGTGGGGAGAGGTGTGCAGAACCAGCAACCCATCAGTTTGTCTAACCTCTGTCTATAGGGAGAACTTGAAAACCCAATAGTAATGGGACTGACAAAGAGAGCCAGCAACAAATATCAGGGGCTGTCTTGGACCTGGAGAGGGTGGAAATTCCTTCTGCCAGAAAACTGAGGAGGCTAAAAATAAACCGGAAGACAGGATATTATAATATTCTCATTCTCCACTCCCATACCACCCTCCTTAGGAAAAAAAAAAAAAAAAAAAAAAGCAAGCCACAAAAATCCTTGGCAGCTCCTCATTTGCTTTTCTTTCCCTTTTGTAAAGGAAGTTCCAAGTCATTTCCCAGAAGTTACAGAAAAGCTTTTTTGGGTTTAATAGTCCAGAGTTAATTGCCATTCATTTGGCAGGTTTAGTAGAAGGCAGGTCAGAATTAATTTCTCGCTTAACCAAGGCTGAAATTCGCATTTAAAGTATAAAAAGCTATAGCTGCTACTGAAGTTTCATTCAGAGTGAGATGATCGCAGCAAGAACTTGTCCTGAATATAAAAAGCATCTGGGAACATGTACCACCTCAAACAGAAAGATGGAATTTGAAACAGAAAAATAAGAAGTAACCCAAATTCATCATGAAGGGCCAAACCCACCTCTGCCTGACTGTGTGTAGCTGCTGTCGGTGACGAGAGAATTGAGCTCTAAACCGCAGCTTTTCCATCAGCCGGCACTCTGGGCAGCGCGGTGCACAGCCAATTGGAATCACATAATCAGGTCAAAAAGGCTTCACAATGGTCCTAAATGTCATTGCTATCAGAAAGGGGACCCAGAGGTATAAAGATCAATTGCTATTTAAGAAATGTTCAGTGAAATACATTAATACTTCCATCCAGATAGTGAGAGGAAAGTAAGTCTGAGGAAGCAGAGGCAGGATTTCAAATGACTACAGCACTACTCTCTGCTATAAACAGTTGTGGAAAAAAGAAAATGCTGGAAATAAAATAAAACAGCATCTGTAAATAATTGCATTAAGTATTCAACTTTCCTGGAAAAAAAAGCATGGAACTATGAAAGTTTACATAAACAATGCAAAACAAAAATGGACACAAAAAGGCCATGTCCTTGGATGCCACACTTCAACGAAAATATTCTTTTGCACTTTCTTTTTACTGTGCCAACTGCCTGTTTGCCATCTGTTTTTTCTTGTCTGACTGCTACATTTCTAAGGTCACTAAGAGGAAGAGGTTGCCTTTTTCATGTGTCAGATAAAAAGATTTTAAAAAATTAAATAAGTGAAAAGTGCCCAATGTAGACATGTTAATTAGGCACTTCCAACCTAAAAATGCAATTTTAAAAAACATCACTTTCTGCCCAAATCTAAGGATACATGATATAGACTTGTTGCTTTTACTTTTGAATTCTCTAGACATTTTCCACTATCTAGCCCTTGTTGGGATTAGGTATTTTGGCATTGCTTTCCCTGTCTTTCCAAGAGGTTCCACAACATTCTTGGAGTGTACCTGCTACAAGGTTAGGCATAGATGAATTGCCACTTTGTGAATTCAGGCAATGATTCATATTTTCATTCATTTCAGGTATGGAAAAAGAAGTAGAAAAGCTAGTTCTGAAGCCAACAGTGGCACATTTACCTTCAGACACCTCTCATGTACACAGGTCCTTAAGTTTAGGTTCAGAGGAACGTCTAAAAAGGACCGATGTGCAAGAGTGATGCTGCTCATTGTGTGCTTCAAGAATGAAGTTTAAAATGCTCTACTACACCATGCAGACAGGTATGGATGCTTCCATAATGGAAATGTCGGAGGCCACATTACCATTCTTCTGTTTTCTTCCCCTAATCTTTTCTTCTCACATTTAATCTCTACTACCAAAATACCTAGAGTTTGTTAACTTATTGAGATAAGATGAAAGGCAAAATTCTGAGTTCAACTGTAAAATCCACAAAACTAGCATAGCAACATAGCAACAGAAGCACCTAACTGGAGTTTACACTATTTCCAATGGCTTTTTAAAGCCATACAACCCTGCTTGGTGTGGAAGTGGATAAACTATATGAAAATGTGGCTATAAGAGTTGTATTGACCAAGGAAGCAAAATATAAGCTAAAGGCATTCTTTGACTGGTTTCATTGCATCCATACTCAGAATTGTATTGGTTAAGTACTTTTATATAGCAATATGCCATTGTTTAACCCCAGCCAACAACTGAGCCCCATGCAGCTGTTCACTCACATCCCTCTTCCTCCCACCCCAGTGGGATAGGAGAAAGAACCAGAAAAGTAAAAGCAAGAAAACTTGTGGGTTGAGATAAAGACAGTTTAACAGGTAAAGCAAAAGCCACACACACAAGCAGAGCAAACCAAGGGATTAATTCACCACTTCCCATGGGCAGACATATGTCCAGCCGCCTCCAGGATAGCAGGGCTCCATCATGTGTAATGGTTACTTGGAAGATGAAACACCATCACTCTCAATGTACTTCCCTCACGTTTACATACTGAGCATGATGTCATATAGTCTGGAATATTCGGCTGGTCAACTGGGGTCAGCTGTCCCAGCTGTGTCCCCTCCCAGCTCCTTGTGTAGCCTCAGCCTGCTCACTGGTGGGGCGGTATGAGGAGCAGAAAAAACCTGGGCTCTGTATAAACACTGCTCAGTGATAACAGAAACATCCCTGTGTTATCAACCCTATTTCCAGCTTAAATCCGAAACACAGCCCCATACCAGCTACTGTCAAGAAAGTTAACTCTATCCTAGCCAAAACCAACACACCATAGAAAAAAATATTTACAGAGAAAGACTCTACTGGCATCACTTCAGAACAAATCAAGGCTCCACATACACAGTCTATCTGCCACCTCATTGACAGGAAGAAGATTGTCCTTACTGAAGGGTCACTGGGTGCCAGCAAAGATCTCAAAACTGCGAAGTCCGGCATTACCATTTCTCCACACGCTGTTCTCTTATTCACAGTGTACCAGTGGCACTTTTACTACCAGACTGATCTGGCTCAATCTACTACAGAATTTTCTGAGCTTTAATGCTTGCCTTCACAACAGAGGATCAGGCAGTTTGCAAAATAATACTAGAATACATAATTTATTCTAACACGAATAAAAATGTCGTACACACACATGAAGTGAAGTCAGTTTAGAGACCATCAGAAAAGTTCCAAACATGCATATATAGAAGTCAAGTGAGATTCTGAGCTCAAAGTTTGCCTTACAAATTGAATTACAATTCCAATGAAATAAGTGGCATTATTCCAAAACCATCATAGTTTATCAGATAAGCAGATGGTTATCCAACAAAACATGGGATGAGAAACTTACTGAAGATGTGTAGTGGTCTCAAACAAAGACTTGGGGGAAGTACAAAAACCTATAAAATGCTTTTCTTTTTGAAGTAGTTTTTTCTTTTACAGTTATTCTGGCAGACAAATGTGGATGAAGCTGTGTGATGGGGCAGGTATATCTTTTGTTATATCAGAAAAATTATTCTTCTCTCTTCTGCTTTTTCTAGAAAACTCAAGAGAGACAGTCAAATTATAACATCCAGCATAACATGAGATTGGTTAGAATTTCAAAATTGTGTTGAAATTGTTGAAAGTGCTTGGATTTGTATTCAATAGTTCTTTAACTGAAAATCAAATATGTTATTCAAAGAAAAAGTCTTTTAAAAAGAAAAGATTAATCATACTTGTTTCTCATTTGAAGTCTGGGGACGTAGCCAATCTTTTATGTGTTCTCAAAGGGAGATTTTTAATATTAAAAGGAAATAACAAAATTGTTCTCATCTTCTTTATACTTTGTCATGGAAGACAAGTCATTGTGAGAAAAAAATTAATGTTTCACATTTTTTTGGGTCACTTTTTGGCAATAACAGTAACACTAAAATTTTTCTGGATCTAATACAGAGTCTGATCTTTTGACCATTTATCCACAGAAAATGCTATTAAACCTACAAAGGTGTTCTTCTAATGCTGCTTTGGCAGAAGAAGCAATTAAAAAGGAATTGTACAGCAAATGGGCAAATAAATAAAACTATTTTCTTACTCCTGCATTTTCTGATTTCACTTGCAACTTAGTATCTCTAATTAAACTCACTGCAGGTTTAGAAGCCTAGTAAATCCAGGAATTTGCTTGTAAAAGTGGCATACCAAAGCTACTGTTCCATGGCTCTGGACTTAGTAATTTCCCTTAATAGCCTGTATAACTAGAAGCAATTTTACCAATATGATTGATTTAATACTAGCCTCAGAACCTTTGTCCAGCTAATGGTAACTGGATTTGGAAAATTAAAAAAAAAAAAAAAAATAATTGGATAAAGATCCTCATGGTTTAAGGACGGATGCACTGCTCATTGCAAGTGTGACATGCTTCATTCCTTTCTAGATGGACTGCAGGAATACATTTGGGTTGTGAAAGAAGAACAAACAAAAGCAGTGGATTCCTTAAAATATGTCCATTATTTGTTGATGTATTTGCTAAAACTGTGGAAAGATTATAGGTATTTTCAAAGAGGACTTTCTTCTTGCCATACATCTGTACAGTGCCTAGTTCAAAGGAGTGCTGATCAATGACTGGCATGACACTAGTGCACAAATATTTGTATTGCTTCTGTTTCCTTGACTGTGTTAGAAACTCTGATAAAGAAGATGGTAGAACAATTGTCTTAGTAGTCAAGGGCTTTTTTGCGAAGTTAAGAACAGCTGGTTGGGGTGGAGAGATGTGGAAAAAGAAAATTCATCAGAAAACTTTATTGAATAAAGTGTTGTCTACAGCCTGAGTTATTTTTCCACCCATGGCAAGATCTTGTCTTAAATTTAGTTTACACTAATTACTTTCACATGAACCATACACATGCGCTGCAAAGTATGCCACCAAATCGTTCTATTTAAAAGCCTCAGTTCCCAGGTTCTAGAAGGAACTTTGCAGGCTCCTTGACTGGAAAGAGACAATAATCCAATAGCTTCATCTCTTTGAACTAAATGTCTAGGGATTTGGAAAAAAGCCCATATTAGAGCTTAAAAATAAAGTGCTAAGCCTGCAAGCTAGTAATACATTTACCAACAGTACTGCTCTCCATCCAACGTATTTTCTCAAAATACTGTAAATTAATAGTACCTTTGCGCAGCTCCCTCGCAAGTCCTGCTTTGAAAAGACTCTTGAAAATAATGACACTTTGGTCTTATGTCACAAGTCTGCCGATTCTTTTTTGTCTCAAAGTTGTGCTTGGAAAACAGAGCTTGCAATGAGGAATAGATAGGAGTGAGGAGGGAGAGGAAGCTAAGCACCAGCTGCATGTGCACTTACAGCTCATTTGCCCAGAGGAGCAAAGGAAAGACCTGGCCAGAATAGCTTCATTTGTCATCCCAGCCTACCGCTCCTGCCAGTTCCCAGTACCATGCTGGGTTGCTTCATTAGCCTACTTTGCATAATGTAACTGGGGAGAGCTGTCTGTCATCAGCACCCTATCAAATACTCCTGCCACTCTTTGTAGGCTGAGCTGAGCTGTCTCTCAGCAGTGCTTTGGCTGGGGAGCCAGTGAGCACACACACAGGCTGTGGAGGGATGATGGTGACTGGGCTGTCCTCCTCCAGCTTCTGCTAGCTGCAGAATGCAATTTTCTTTCCTTCTGTTCCTGCGGCCTGTCCACAACTTGAAATAAGGCCCATAATAAAAGGATCCAGAATTGATTTACTCTTTTGAAAGATTTTTCTCTACAGCTGAGATCTTGTTCTAAAAAAAGGAAAAAAAAAAAAAAAGTCACATGCATCAAATAAGTAGTATAGCAAAAAATACAAATCTAGACATCTACACAAATACATTTTTCTACTCTGAAATATGCTTGCCTTCTCCACCAGTTTTTAATAATTTTAGCAAGTATTAAATTATGCATTAACTAGCAATATTGAAGGGCAGGATCAGTTACTGAATTGCCAGCTAGCTTTCGTATCTAGGGGTACAGCTAGGAAATCAGCCAGGGGACAGAAAAAATCAACCTCATTTGACCAGGACAGTGATAATATCTCTTACCCTCACAAAACACACCTGGTTTTGCCAATATTTTCCTCTTCCTATAACGTATCAGAGAAATCCCTAAGGGAAGCTGAGCTGCCAACGCCCATGTGAAGACTTGCAGCTAGTTTTTTCCCTCGCTTTCTGACAAACATGGAACCATACCCTATGAGAAACTCACCAGGTTTGTCCCTGCTCACAAAGGGATCTGCTGTGCATGTGAACCAAGAGCTGCTTCATTCCTGCAGAAAACCGAGGAAATACCATAACAATATTATCCCAGTTTCAAAAACTTCATGCTACATGCTGAAACACCTTTCTTCAGTCTTTTACCTTTTCCCTTCCTTTTCCTGTTTCCCCTTCATTCTTTATAAATATTTGTCTTTCTTCACCAAACCCACAGATGAAACTCAAAGACAGCTTGTTGCAGTCCTTTCTGTTAACAAGGTTTTACTATGAGTGAGAAGTATTTCTACAAATATTCACATGAACTAAACCTTCACTTCCTATTTGTATTTATGTGCGCACATACGGATCATTCCAAATGCAGATAGTAATTTGCCAAATCATTCTTTTTTCAGCACTATCATAGGTGCATTTCAAAAACTGAAAGAAACCTGAGAAGAATATATGAGATGATAAGAGATTTAAAAAGCAATTATAAACTTAAGCAGCCACGTGGCACAGGAAGAAAAGGGAGTACGAAAGACTCCCTTCTAAGAAGCACAAATACAATTTAAGAGAAATTTACACTGCATACTTACATAAGCAAAGTGAAAAATCTTGAGCATATTTTTAAAATGAAATAACATTTCTATAAAATTAAGACTATCTACTATAGTGGTAAATGCACAATTAAACTGACTCTCCATTAATGTGATTAACCAAAAAAGGACATGCTTGACTACTATATTTCTCCACCCAAACCAAATGTAGGACACCAGTCCTCAAAAAAAAAAATGAAAAAGAGGATGATGCCCTTGTTATTTAATTCTGTAAACATTTATGCACATCAGGAACTTTATTAATGTTAGTAGCACCTCTGAGGCAAGAGGAACTTTCAATTTGATGTTACTAAACCAGGCTTTTACAGTACAGAGACCTTCAAAAACTGTTGTCTAATAGCACTCAGTAGACACTTTGATAATTTATCTTTCAAGTTTCCCAGGTGTGGAACCAGGAATATGAAGCGTATCTCAGTCTCCTCCTATCCCCACAACCTGACAGGGTCCAATGTTTATCCAAGAATCTATGCCAGCCAGCATACTGCTCTTAAAAGCAATATTCAAGTCAAAGAAAGACAATCAAATAAATTGCTCCTTAAACAGAACGTCTCTTCTTCCTTTGGCCATGTAAAGGATGTAATCCATCCTTGTCTGCCAAAAGCCTAAGCAGCAAGTATCCTTTCCTATGTAGACCCCAGAGTTTAAGAACAAGCTGGCTGATTAAATGGATATAGTTGGCTGCTGGCTTCCTCCTCAAGGTCCCAAAAGTCTAAACATGCTTGGCACTACTGTTTTTCTAGGATTTGAGAAATACAGACAGAAAACAGACTCCTTTAAAACAAACAAAATAAACCCCAAACAAACAAATGAGCCAAACACACACACAGAAAAAAAACAACCAAACCAAACAAACACAAAAAAAACACCACACACCAAAATACCAAACAGTACTAGTGACTTGTTATGCTGTTTAAAGAGGCTTTACATATTATAATTTAATCCAAACTTCTTTGATGCACCTCCTCCTTTCTAGCACCCCGTTCTTGGCATTGATCTCCTCTAACTGTATTTGAGAATCTATGCCAAACACACATACCAATTCACATGTGAAAGTTTTAAAACAGCTTTCCATTGTTTTTTAGCCATTCCTCCTTATTGCAGAAGTCATTACACACAGCCAAGAGTCAAAGAAATAGAAGAGGGTAGATTTACATTGAGAACTGCACAAGACATCAAGTTTTCTATTAGGCAGCAGTTCAGCATCTTGGAGCAAGCAGGTGTTCTGCACCAGGTAATTCAAACTTGTTCCTACCTATACAGACAAAGGAGGGCTCATGGCCAGGAGGCACATCCAGACATAAGCACAAAAAAATATTCATTGTCTGTGGGGAAAAAGAACTAGTTACTGTCTTGCTGTCTTCCTTTTCTCCTAGCAAGCAGATCTCCAAAGAAAAAGAAACCATAAAAAAAAAAAAAAAAAAAAAAAAAAAAATAATCCTGGTGTTCACTTGGCCGACTGATTCCTGTACTTTCTTCTGACACAATTTTATAGTACTTTTAAAATTCAGTTCCTTTAATAACTAGAATTATTTGCTCATCTCCATCCCACCAGGACTTCATTTCCCTTTGGCAGCTTCCCAGCTTCCCTTTTCACATGACTTCTCAGGGTGGCCTTCAACCAGTAACTTCATGCTCTCGGGAAGTCTGAGCTTAGACCTCAGCTAGAGTGAAGAGTTGTTTAACAAAATGTGGATATCTGTAAGGGCAACCTGATTAAAAATTCAAGCTGATTGTCAATGTGGCTTTAAGTCACTATACTTCCATGGAAAATGCTGAGATATTCCTAGATCAAAAAAGGTTGAAAAGTACAAACATACAGAGTAAAATACAAGAAGGTTCAACTGACTTGATAATTTTACACCCAGATCTAAATACGTCTTTCTAGCGACAAACACAATAAGCTTCTCTCTAAGTTTCCCTCGTTGAGCTTTACAAACAGCCACCCTACAACAAAGGAGTGCCTGCAGTGCATACACAACCAACCACTGCCTATAATGGCTTGGGCCGGGAGCACCACCATTTGGGTTCCCTCTCCTGACAGGGTTACCAAACCTGTCAGCACGCCTTTGATTTTGCACTGTCTTGCTGCATTTGTCTAGAAACAGAAATAACATGAGAGAAGCAGAAACACGCTATTTTCTCTCTTTCAAAATGAATTCTTGATGCCACAAACACAGTCTCAGCAGAACATCCTCTCCAATTACTATGCTAATTAATATATCAAGAAGGGAAGCTCACCTCACCCACTCAGGCCCCCACAAGCCCCACATAAACCTCTGGTTCATCTGTTCTAGGAAACACAATACTTACAGCCCAGGTGTGCACCATTTCTCTCCAGACAACTAGTTCCCAACTGTGTAATAATATTTCTGTGTATTAAACCATGCATGGGGGCAGGGGAAAAATAGCAAGTTGGGGAAAAATGATCTATTGCACCATTAAAATGAAAACAGCCGTCCTCTCATTAACAACACCCGTTAAAGGCACCCTCTGCCCATTTCACTGCTGTGTTTATCTCCTTCCCCTGCTGGCACGGATGCTGAATTACAATGAGCCATCAGGGTTCATGCCCAGTCCCAGGCTGTCATCTTGATTTAAGTGACAGGATCCTAGTACCAGACCCCACACTGCAGACATAAATGGCACCAATAGTCAGGCAACATTTGCAGACCAGTGTGTAGCTATAGGGACTGCAGTGTCAGGTATGGACTTTAATAAACACAGAAAGAAATGGAAACTTTCCCTGCCAACAGAAAACAGAAGGTTTGGGAAAATCTTAAAGAAAACACAAGAAGCCTACAAAGAATCAGAACCTAAAAAATACATATATTAATATATTTGAAAGATATATTACAGAAGGTTATAGAAAGCAATTCACAGATATCCCTGATAAAATGATTGTTCTCTATAATCCAAATGCCTTTTTTTTCTTTTTTTCTCTTTTTTTTTTTTTATGATGCAGGACTGTGTAGCACAGTCTGTGGAGAAAACATGCTGCTGGAATGATGTTTTGCATTACTATATTCAACTCAGAGAACCTCAAATTGCAATAAATATTGAAGTGAGTTTTCAACATACAGGGAAGTGAGCCTGCATCAAGAGCTGTAAGGCATTTCTCTAATATGAAGATATAACAGATATTTAAAAGACGTTTCCCTTCCCCCTATACCCCCTCCCTTACCTGGAAATTGTGAAGTATTTTGTTTTCTTACTGCTTTTTTAAGGTTGTTTTTAGTGCTAATTATATATACATATATATATATATATATAAATCTGCTTTCTAAAGCATTTTGAAACTGCTCCGCCCACTCTCCCTTTTAATACACCAAGGAAACAATAACAACAGCCACTAGAGAATTGTGCTATAAAGACTGCGCCATGCAGCGATCTGGCACTGTCCCCTCCCTGGGTCACCACCTTTCTTCTAGTGACTGGCATATCTGATCCAGCACAGCTCTACTCATCTCCTCGCTGGGCACTTCCCTCCATCTGACCTCCCAAAGGCAAACTCCAGGACTATGTGCTTTGTCCGACACTCGCGCTGCTTGGGAGCAGCTAAGCATTTTCATGAGGAGAGGACAGAGAGGTGAGAGAAAACGTCAGTCACCACTAGAAATAATGCAGTCCCAGCTGCACTGGTGATGAAGGAAGAATATAATTTATGTGACTTCTACATAAATACTTTTATATTCAACTTGCAGTTTTCCAGGAGAATAAAATAAATGCAGAAGGGTTTGGACATCTCTGACCATTATATTCACCAAGTTTACTCATTGCTCCAGTGACCCAATTTTCCAGTATTTAATGGATTGGAAAAAACAAAACAAAACAAAAAACATCCGAACATGAATTCTCAAAAACAATATAACACACACAGAAGAAACATACGCAATGTATTATCAAGTCACTTAGAAAAACATACTTCACACTCTGCACATTATCATCTCGTCTTTACATTTTTAAGCATTCAAGAAAAACCTCAAGAAACTCTTTTGACGTACAGATCATTTTCCCCTGAAACCAAGGTATACAGTATCCACTGTATTCTCTGGTAGCCAAACCAAACAAAGGAGCATTCTCATGAGACCACAGGGAGCAATGGCAGAGCTTTTCTGAGAGGGATATTTCAGTTAAAAAGAGAGGAAAGATGCAGAGATCCCTTCCCACACCGTGTCCTTTGCATACCAGTAGACACGAGAGAGAAAAAATGCTCCAAGCAACTGGAGGTTTCCAGTAAAATGACATATACAAAATTTCTCTCCCCATTCTCTGACCATGTGGTTCTTCTGCCAAAAGGATATCCTGTAAACCAGTAATGGACAGGAAAGAATTTGCCACTTAAGCCCCCTCTTAAGCCTTTTGAATGTTAATGTTATCCATCAGAAATGACTAGAGAGATCTCTGTATACTAGAGAAAATTTAATTCTTCCATGGTACAGCAATCAGCTCTATAAGCACCAATCTGCAATGACAGTGACATTTGTTCTGCCACAGCATTGTCTGTTAGAAGCTTGGTGTGTTTTATGAAATGGTTTCAAGGCCTAGACTAACTCTGGCCATGCTATGAAATACTTTTATTTTTTAATTAATGTTCTCAAAATTAAGAAGCAGCAACTCAGGAAAGAGAAGGGAAACCATTGTTACATTAGTTGCATATATTTCTCAATGTTGTTGCTTTTCTGTGTTATTTTGAGCATTATCTATTTAAAGAAGCTTTATGATATATCAAAGACAGCAGGTAAAGTGATTGACTAGAAGAGTCAGATGTTAAGTTGCCATATAGCTGTGGAAAGGATAAAAATATTTCTCTACCTCAATTCATTCCATAGGAAAAAATTCTCTCAGATCTCGCATCCTGGATCATTTTTACACTTAAAGATTTCAAAGTAAAAAGAAAGTTTAAAGGGTAGCATTTAAAAATAAAAATACACATTTTCACAGCTTCGTTTTATTTTTCTTTTTTTAAGAAGTGTATAATATTGAAGGAGAAAAAGCCTGCTTGCTCTCAGTTAGGTTTACTAAATCAGTCATGAAGGCAGCTGATCTAAAATGCATCAGCTGTCACCTGCTCAGTCTCAGTTTGACAGTTCAATACCTCCTCATCTTCTGAGAATGGCAGTGCTGAGACCTGAGTAAACCATGTCTGTATGCAAACTGTCACAGAGCTCTTGGCATATCATTAGGCCTGACCTCAGCGGCTGCAGTGACAACAGGGAACATTACAGGCAATTGTCATCAGAGTTAAAATTAATGTGTGAGTCTCCAAATTCAGCAGTGGCCAAGGTAAGCCCCACAAGCAGTGGCCAGCTGATGAACTACATAATTACAGCAAGATATCGTATCCCTTTGGAGAATGCAAAGGTATGTCACAAATTCAAGGCACGTCTCTCTACACATCTGTAGGTATATTTTTCACCTCAGCATTTATCTGGACTCAATATGACATACAAATGTCAACATATCCTAGTTATCAGCTTTGAGTAGGAAAATGAACCATTATTCAGGGCCATGAAAGGACAATCTAAGACACATTCCCAGGCAGTGACAGTCAGGGTCATACTCAAAGTGGTTAGAAAAATTGTACCTGATCATTTCAGTGGCCCAGGCACACAGACCAACCCGACATCTCTTCTCACTTTGAGAGGACATTTCTGCTCCACTGCAGCCAGTGGCAGGAGCCTGCACGACCATAGCATGATGCTTCCAGCAGTAAAGCAGCCCCAAAAGAGCTGAAGGCAGCAGCAACATGCCCCTCAGTCCCCAGGCCTAACTTGGCTAGGTAGGCATCTTCAGAACTGCTGGACACCTAACAAGACTTATTCTGAATAAGCACAAAATGGGCTTTAAAAGGATGCAAATTCATATTCAGACCCTTTCTCAATTTTTGTGAGATGAGTTACAACATAAACCATATTTGTGAGCTCTAGCAGAGCTCATCTGGTTTACATCAGCCAGTGAATCTCACATCACTTCTGCATGACTTTACTCAGATTGTAAGCTCTTTATTTGTTTTAAATTACCAAGTGTAAAAACGCAAAAGACCCCATTCTCCACTGCTATTGAAACGTCTATAACGTTTCACTAACATATCAATATTAACTTCAGGCCTCAGATATAAATAACTGGATGGAACACACTAATTTTAGAGTTTCTTTGGCTAAAGTAATCATGAAAAGGACCATAACATCAAAACCTGACAAACCAGAAAAGCTACTAGGCATATTTCCATCCTGGAAGAACTTGGAACAGTATCTGTAACAACATCTCCTGAATACTCAAGAGACGCCAACAAGATGTTGGATATTCAACAGGAGGACCCCACGAGTAGTGAGGTGGGTTGCAAACTGGCTTAAGGAGAGAAGCCAGAGAGTGGTAGTCAATGGTGCGGAGTCTAGTTGGAGGCCAGTATCTAGTGGAGTGCCTCAGGGGTCAGTACTGGGGCCAATATTACTCAATATATTCATTAATGATTTAGATGAGGGAATAGAGTGTACTATCAGCAAGTTTGCTGATGACACTAAGCTGGGAGGGGTGGCTGACACACCAGAAGGCTGTGCTGCCATCCAGCAGGACCTGGACAGGCTGGAGAGTTGGGCAGGGAATAACCTAATGAAATTTAACAAGGGAAAGTGTAGAGTCCTGCATCTGGGCAGGAACAACCCCAGGTTCCAGTATAGGTTGGGAAATTACATATTAGAGAGCAGTGTAGGGGAAAGGGACCTGGGAGTCCTGGTGGACAACAAGATGACCATGAGCCAGCACTGTGCCCTTGTGGCCAGGAAGACCAATGGCATCCTAGGGTGTATTAGAAGGGGGGTGGCTAGTAGATCGAGAGAGGTCCTCCTTCCCCTCTACTCCGCCCTGGTGAGACCACATCTGCAATATTGTGTCCAGTTCTGGGCCCCTCAGTTCAAGAAGGACAGGGAACTGCTGGAGAGGGTCCAGCGTAGGGCAACGAAGATGATTAAGGGAGTGGAGCACCTCCCGTATGAAGAAAGGCTGAGGGAGCTGGATCTCTTTAGTTTGGAGAAGAGGAGACTAATGGGGGACCTTATTAATGTTTATAAATATATAAAGGGTGAGTGCCATGAGGATGGAGCCAGGCTCTTCTCGGTGGCAAACAATGATAGGACAAGGGGCAACGGGATCAAGCTGGAACACAAGAGGTTCCGCTTAAATTTGAGAAAAAACTCTTCTCAGTGAGGGTGACAGAGCACTGGAACAGGCTGCCCAGGGAGGTTGTGGAGTCTCCTTCTCTGGAGACATTCAAAACCCGCCTGGACATGTTCCTGTGAGACCTCACCTAAGCGTTCCTGCTCCAGCAGGGGGATTGGACTAGATGATCTGTGGAGGTCCCTTCCAATCCCAAACATACTGTGATACTGTGACCATTACACACTACTCGCTTTTTTCAGTTATCTTTTCATCATGATCATAAAACCAGTGAGACGGTGTAAAGAGTTATACAGCCTTTGCCATTCTTTTCCCATTGTCTCCAGCCATCCATGGCATTGGCATTGCCTGGTCTGGTGGTGCTTTTGATCTCTTATTTTAGCAAACATTGCCAGTGCTTATCTGACTGTCTAGATTGAGGTTTCCAGGAAAGAAATGTGCACCTTATAAAGTTATCCTAGAGAGCAAATATCTTCAAATAAAACACTGCATACTTCTAGACTAAATGTCAAGGCGCTTTCATTGACTTTATCACGAGTGGAAAGCTACAGTTATGTAAGAGTTTTCCTTTACACTGCATCACTGGGTACTTGTCTGGTAAAAATAAAATTTTGCTGCGAAAATACTGCAGTTCTCCAGTCTACATGGAGAGACTTGTAGAAGTATGTCAGACAAAGTACGTCAGACAAAGTACATCAGAGTCTGCTGCCAGATTTAAATTAAGCAAGTTTTGCTTACCTTCCTTTGCACAATGGAGGTATTTTTCTAGAAAGTGACAAATTCATATTTGGCCTTTGCATTTCCACAGCTTTTTGAATGACGCTCAAAATTTCTCCTTCAGTCTGACTAATTGTATGAGAGTCAATAAGAATCGCAGGTAACAAATCCACCTTATGTCATCCATGAGGAAAAGAATAATAAAAAATGTCAGGTTTTGTGAAATCACTTCCTTTAAATAAGCAGTTTGAAGGTACTTGCATCCATGTCAGCATAAGAACCCTGTATCAGAGATCTGACAGAACTGCAAAAGTGCTGTACTCTCCACAAAGCTCACCCCAGAACATAAACTATTGCAGATTATCTGAGGAAAGTTCTCACTGACTAATAATTTTTTATATTTTATTTCCACTAGTCATGTGTCTCGTATGTAAACAGTCCTTAAAGGTCTCTTTCAGAAGCTAAACCTCAGCTAAGTAATTGTTTAGCTAAAAATCTTACACATTTCTTAACAATGATTGAGGTACAGCTCCCTATTGGCTTAATCAGGTTTATGAAAATATAATTTTAAAAAATCAACATGATTAAATATATATTAAAACCCCCAAGCCTTATCTGCAAGAAATGAACATATGTTTTAGAGCAGTTTATGATCTAAAGTTACAGCATGGACAAAGTGTGAACGGTCAGGAGCATTGCCTTAACATTTGAATGCCATGGTCGTATTCAACCCCATTGCCAGACATCACTACTAAATAAATAAAACAGACTGTACCTCCACCTATAGAAGCTCCCTCCCTTTTTGTCTTTGTGTGATGAACTGCAATATGAAATGCATTTCTTCTAAAACTTAGAAATTCTGTAGTGGGTATAATTAAATCAAAACCAACTCTAACTTATTAGGATGTCCTCACATAATTCATTCTTAGTTCCACTTCCTACTGCCATTCACGAATTCTGAGGTCATTTATAACTGAAAGAATATTTCACCTCATGTCATCTCACTGTCATATTTCTCTATACCAGACTTCTCCACCAGTCAATCAATAGTAAAAGCAGACACAAAGTCCAGCATTTCAGCAGATATTTGAGCTTTTCTAAATCTCCAATTCCCTTATGAGTTTGGTCATTTTCTTTTAAAGACAATGTAAGAAATAGCCCTGCGACAGGCTTGCACAGCCTGCAGTGTAAAAATCCCACACCGCCAGCGGAGGGCACTTTAAGCCCCTTCAGAAGCTTCTACTCATTTAGAAACACAGCTTCTCCCCTACGACCCAACCTGCCCTAGTTCACATTTCATTTCTACTGATTTTCTGACCACATTTCCCCAGGCTTGACACTTTTTTATTGATACACCAGCACATAGGAGGCTACAGAAGCCAAACAATCAAAGAAACAGACTCAGGACAGTAGAAAACATTTTTTTAAGAGAAAATGAATATTGACATTGCATGTGTCTTAAAAGAGCTAGATTAACATAAGGCAGGTTATTCTTTTAATTTTGGTTTGATTTGCAATGAAGTGGGTTGTGAAAATGCAAACTGGTTAAAGCACCTATTGGTAACTGTCTGTATTTAGGGAACGGTGTGTTTATCCCATTCCTGAGAGAAATAATTGCCAAGGTGAATGCTCTTTGAGAGCAACAATATCTGTTTCTGGTTTAGTTCCAACCCTTCGGCTGTTAGCTCTTTCAATTTCTGTAACCAAACACTGCCGGGTCTTCTCTCTTTCCTTGTGTTTTGCTCAAAGAAGAAACATGTTTTCTCAGTAATGCAGTAAGACAATTGGCAGAGCACACAAAGTGTTAAAACTTCATGTAATAATTACCACAAAAAGAGCCAAACATGCATAACAACTTTGAATTTTCTCCTTTCTCTGTTGAGGTATCCCTTCTCAAATGTTGAGAAGGGGATAGGAGAAAATCTCCAGAAACATACTATAAATCTTGTTTAACATCAGAATGAGGAGACTCAGACGTGTTTTACATTAATGCCACATGTAGTTATTAAAAGATTAATGATATCTTAATAGCTAGTTTACTAAAAAGCAAATCAGTGGACTGTTTAACAAATTGCTTACAGGCCCAGTAGGTCTAAATGATTTTACCACTTTTTACTGGCACTGATGAGCACTATTTACTGCACAATACTCCTGTATGGCTGTAACGTATGTATATCTGTTAATCATTTATAATCCTTTCAGCAAGCTGTATCTTTTAATAATAACATACAGTTTTTACAAAATTTGAACTAATCTCAGATTCCACTAAAGTCGTCTTAGGTTTTTTTCCACATTTTACCCACTCTTCTTGTTCCTACTACTGTTTACTTTGCTGAGTGCATCTGTATTTATTTAGTCTCCTTCAAATGAACAAATACTTTAACATTAAAATGTTACCATTTTCTCATTTCCTTAAAGAACATTGAAAACAACAGACCCAGAACACGACTTCCCCTTTTGTTTTCCTTAATGGGTACAACAATCACAAATTCAACCCCTGCATAGAGAGAAGATAACCTATACATTTCACCATTAGAATAAAAATAAAAATTCACAGCCATTGACTCTTATCAGACCTAAGGTACTGTCCTTTCTTGTCATCATACAGTTTTGGATAACTTGTGGTGACTGATCAACTCCATCAATAGTTTTTATCATTGTGAATATTTACCAGATCTCAGAAGTTTAGGACACTGAAAGGAGACTGTTCCAAGTATGTCATGACTTGACTTAATTTTCAGATGCAAACATTGTGAATACCACTGCATGCCCTCAACTGAATGCAAACATTTATGGTGTTATTACTGCCAATAACAAAATCTCACCCTAGAACTGTTAATAACCAGATCTATTTCATTGTAATTATGTGCTGTCATTTTCTGTCTTGTTTTAGATTTTCCATAGGAGAAGTAGTAGCAGTATTCAAATAATTCTTGAACAAGTGCATACATTATTTACAGACATGTATCCAATTGTAAAATTTTGATCTGAATTATATTTTTAAAATAGCTTACTAAACAGTTGATAACTACCAGGAAATCAAATGATGCTCAAAGAACTTTATGACATTAAAATATTATAAGCTCTTCTCCAAACAGAAAAGCACATGGTGCTTGGAGACACGGCTCAAGTGACTGTGTGGGAGTGGACACAGCTCTAGCTGAGACCCTACTAGCAATGAGTGGAGTTATTGCTTTCATGGTTCTTACCACATATGTTTCCATTTGTACACAGCAGGAGGAGACTGGCTTTTTTCACAAGATCATGACACCGTTGGTGCTCACCAAAAAACCGGGAAACCCAAAATGATCCACTGCGCATCCATGTGCTCCCAGCCCGTGAGGAGCCGCAGTATGGTAAAACTGCAATATCAGAAGTCTTTAATGCTACCACTAGTTGAAAAAAATTGTGATGCTAGGATGAGTTGCATTTCTTTATCCCGAATCATCTTCTCCCTAATTTCACATAATAAATTAAGATTATACCTCCAGTGTTCATCTATCACCATGTCCATGATTATTACAGCATTACAAACCAAACAAAACCAGCTTAATTTCAAGCAAGATTTATGGGGAGTGAAACACATTCAGACTTGATTAGATGAGAGTAACCAAATAAATCTAATGTTTGCTCTAACAAAAAAATTTTACAAAAATATACAGGTTTAAAATATCAGTGTTGAATTATTGAAATATAATTGCCAGCACAGGAAGGAATAAACACTGGTTAATAAAATTAGAACCAGATGCATTAGTTAGATGAAAAGATTATCATGCAGACTATCCAACTCTCATTATAGGTTAGTTCTCTATAGTGTGAGCTTCAATACTGTCCAAGCTAATTCTACATGCCTGCAACGTCTTAAATGCTCTGCAATTTAAAAGTAATAGGCTTAAAATAACCTGCAGTTTAAGAATAGTGTGCAGGGGAGGAAAAAAAAAAAACAAAGTCACAGTAAAAAGAATCTGAAGGCTGATGTTGAATCAGGCGGGGTCACCGTCCCCTGCAGACAGAAAAACTGACAACAGAAGTATTTTTTAAAATTTGTCTGAGGTTTCTGTCTGGCTTATCCTTTTTTTGCTTTGATTCTTAACTAAAATGAACTATTTTATATAATACCAGCATGGTGATGAAAGGGAGCCAAATATATAGAAATGCCCAAATCAGGAATCTGTGCTCTTACAGCGCTGAGGGCATCCACCTCGCAGCCACACTTCAGTATCCCTGTGTGTTTTAGCCCACTCTCATATGCAGCTTGGTCATTCCTGCAGCCCCCTCGGCATCCTCTCTGCATTCCAGCAAGAATACTGACAAGGCTGTGTGAGTGCTGAGTGTTTTGGGTTTTGTGCGGTTTTTTTTTTGTGATTTGTTTGGGGTTTTGTTGATTGGTTGGGTTCTTTTGTTTTGTTTTGTTGTGGGTTTGTTTGTTTGGGGTGTTTAAGCAGTTTTCTGTAATTTCTTCTTGTGGGAGAAATACACTCTTCCAAGTAGCACGACAGGAGCAGGAAGAGGCTCCGGGCGCACAGGACGGCCACCGCACCACTGAGAGCTTCACAAGGGAGGATGCACACTTGGCATGGACCACCCATGAAATTAGACCCAGCTCTCAGTCATAACAGCAACTACCAAGCAAATATATGTCATTGGGAGCATAATGCAATAACAATACAGACCAAGTTGTACCAGGATTAATTAATATGTTATCAGCCACGCAAATCAGATTTTCCAAACTACAGACTTACAGAGATGGTGGTCACAGAAACGCTTCCTGTAGCACAAAATGTATTTAAGCAATCCGAAATTTAATGTTTGCTTTATAAAAATTAGCTCAGCTGTCTACTTTGCTTTTCTTTCTCACCAAAGTGACGTCAAAGGGACTGCAGAGCAAGACAAGCTATCTTCTACATAGTAAAAAGCCACTTCTGAAAGTGAAAGCATATACTTTTTTGTCAGCAGCGTGACTGCAATGGCCTGAAGGTTGTGAAAAGATGGCAAATTATTCCTCCCAGGTCCTACCTCCCCTGAGTGCAGGAAAGAGAAAGGTGTTGTTTGAAGAGCTAAGCCCCTAATTGAGAGTCATTCATCCATATTTAAATTATGACAAGTATACAGATTGTAAGACAGGCAGAAAAGCTTTAGAAAACTGGGAAAAAAATAAAAATCAAGCACTGCACAGGTTGTCCAAGTACAGTGACCTGTCCACCACGCATTCATCTGTGTTAGAATCCAACTGCAGTGCCTTTTCAGTTTAATAATTTGTCAGTTTGTCATAACTGAACAATATCTCAGTTGGGATCCTAAAGTCCTTACAGACTAAGCAACATCAAAAATTCCTTTTCATGGGGACAAAGCCAAGATCGTGTCATCTCTGCAATGGGTTAACCTGCACAGTTCACCGTTCTATTGTAGTGGGTCCTAAATCTAAGTGCAATTGCCCTTGAGCAGGAAATCTCCATGGGCTGAGGAACAAAGAACAAGACTTTAGCCCAACAGGGTTTACCTTTGTAAGCTCTCCACGCCATACATTTTGCAAGTTTTCTGTACTGTAAGATGAAATGCAGAAAAGATGAGTGGGAGAAGCACGTAAGACAACTATGTTACTTTAGGTTCTTCAGTACCATTCAGACACTGACCTGCAGCAGGCACAAAGTGCAATGGAAAAACACAGAAAAAGCTGGGGACTGTAAGAGGTCCAGCATGGCCTCAGCACGACTGACGCTGACATGGTTCTAAAGACAGTCGAATGATTTCAAACTCACATATAAAAACTGTAGAAAACACTCTTATCTATTGCTCTCTATTATATGGATACGAAAGGAACAGTCTTGATCTTGCTCTGTTTTGACAATGCATTACCGTTCACAGGACATTGTAGGGTCTGTTTTAACTCTATGTACATCTTTCCTGACTGCAGTGAGGTTGAGAGGTGTAAGAAATGCTCCATCTAGAACACTGTCAGTCATTTTGAAAAAAAAAAAAAAAATCAAATTTTTAAAGATTAAATTATCTGCGTTTACTTAATAGACTGTCAGAGAGCTTTGAAGGGCAATGATCCATGAACTATAACTTTAAAACCTTAACATATTATAAGATAATGAATCCAAAGTTACAATAATGGACCATTGAGCAGATAATTACACATTCATGATGGGCAGTAGTGGGAATTGTGATCTATGTTATGGACTATTATGCCTATTCTGAAATTTATATAACAGAGTTTAATAAAGAATACAACAGATCACATGCTACATTCGGCTACCACAAGGAAGCAAGACAACACAGTGGACGCATGTGACACCACGACCCTCATAGAAGTTCTCCTTTCTCCAGCATCCACAATGGCCCTTTCAGAGGTCACAAATGTGAGCAGATCTGAAGACAAGGCAGCAGTACCCAAGATCATGGATCCCTAATCTTCCCATGAGTAACTAAATGATGATGCATCGTATAACATGCTACACTCAAATAGGACCCTACTTTGAGAAAAAGTTCTGAAAATCGTAAGGTTCGAAAGTTTCCACAGATGACATATTACTTATGACTTTTGAACTTGGAAACACCACAGGTACATTTGCAGAGTCTCCATTCCTGGAGGTCACAATGTTTAATAAAGCCAGCCTTGCTTTTCCCTCCAAATACAGTAATAAATCAAATAAACATTTTGAACATATAAAATAATACTGCACCTTCATCAGAGAACTCATCTCAGTGTTTAACTTTCATGCTTCATTTAAGCCCCACTCTATTTCATTCCAAAAAGGGAAAAAATACACACCTATAAGAAAATACAGCAATTTCATATTAATATAATCTGCCATTCTTTGAAATTGTCTTTCTTTAATTGTCTGTTTTGCAATAGGAACAATAGGAAATTCATAGACAAGACCAAACATAGAGCAATACAGGCATTTTCTCAACTTTAGAAAACCAGCCCCAGGAAAAACATAGTAGAGGGGGAAAAGTACCCATATTAAACAAGGTTAGTTGATAGGACAAACACAAACAAATAATGTTATAAGACAGTTGCTGCATGTGTTTTTTCCACATGATACATTCATTAGTGAGAAAGTAAAGACAGCCCGATTTTAAAATCTGAATTATTTTGTTTGTGAGGAGAGGATCAATCACAGTTTTCTACCATCTTAGAATTAATCACAATGCTATATAAATCCTCTGTATTTGAAGAACTCAGTGTGATTTCAAAAAAAAAGTTAAAGAATATATGAAATTGAAGAATGCCAATCTTTTAATATATTTCTCCATGTGGAAAAAAAAAAAAAAGAAAGAAAATTGCAATTACAACTACAAAACATGCTTGTAACCTCTTTTTAAAGCATTAAAGAAGTTGTCATTGTTTAGTTAACCAATTCAGATTCAGCAAATGTGACCTACCATATCCTGAGGGAGAGACCTATTGTAGCAGTAAGCAATACATCTCCACACACTTGTAATTCAAAGGCACTGAGGCAAAAACTGTCAAAACATTACTAGAGTCGACAAGGATGTATGGTTCATTAGTCTAGGAACTGATGTGTTATGGACCTGTTTGTGATCAGCCTGGTAATTTAAATCGAGTTACAAGTTTATGTAGACCTACTAGAACAGTATTATTAAATTTCAGATCATGCCTTCAACAAAGACACTTGTAATTGTAGACATTTATCACAAGGCCATAACTAGCCCCCTATCATGCTAACTTAATCAATAATCAATTTATAAAATATCCTTACTTTAAATGAAAATCTCTAGCTGTTTCCCTTGTATTGACTTTGAGGGCCAAACTGCAGCGTAACATCAGCAAGCCAGTCTTCGGTCATTAGCACAGAATTAGATTGTGAATGATTCAATATCTACAAGTGGTCACATGTGCAGAGAAAAGCGATGTGCAGCAGCAAATCCCAGGGCTGTGCTGCCTGTGCCTTGGGTCTCTGCCTCCCCCATGGCTTTACACTCCCCTCAGAGCCATGTTTGAGATATGAAGCCATCCCACACGTATCACTGGCCTACAGCCCCTCCTGTTGTTGACAAAAGACAAAGATATTTGTGCAATTAGCTCAAAGAGAAGATGAGGAGTAGCAGAGTTGGACTTGTGATTGATGTCTCAGCATTTCATTTGTTGTGACAGGTCACAGCAAAACAGGATGAGTTCAGCTCCAGTGGAAGTATCAGAATGCTCGATTTCAAGCGTTAAAGATTTTTCCCTGGGACAAAAATGTCCTTTCTTTGAAGAAATTGCATATTTGCATACCTGTTTTTACATGGTGAGCTTTCCATCTGAAGAAAAAGAAACCTGAGAAGATGACTTGCTGGAGGACTGTAACCAACCAACACTATCAAACATAAACAATTCATAAGATACACTTGATCCACAGGATAAAACTGTGGTTGTCCTATAGTTACTTGCTTGATATTTATTCGATATTAAGTTTTCTGCATATCAAGGATTATTCTATGCCCAAAATACAGGACACAATATTAGTAGAGGACCATAATGTCAAAATTTGGTTTATCAAGTTTGTCCATGACTGTGTAAGAAGTCATTGCTGCTCTTCTGCAGCCCCAATGAAATAAAAAGAAGTATCAAACCTGTAAAAGTCTGCCCATTTCATGTCTCCCTTACCACGATACACTAGAGCTGATTTTATTAATCACAAGTTTATGGTTTTGTACATGTTTTTATCCATTTATGAAAATTACTGCATGAAGATAGGAAGGAAGGTTAACCTAAAAAAATATTTACCTTTCAAAGGAATATTTTCAGGCAGTTTATATTGTAGTACTGTATGAAGTCACACTAGATTTAGCTACTTTACATTTGTGTGATCTTTCCAAATCATCATTAATTTAAACATGGTTCCTAAAAGTGCCAGAACAAACATTTTGCTTGAACTGCCATCCCATATTACTCAGTAACCTAATACTCTCTATCACAAAACCAATTTTTGCAGATCAGAGCATGCCTAATCACAGAGTGCACAGCAGGTGTGTGCTACTTCTGCCAAAGGACTGATGTTTTCTCTCCTTCCATTCAAATACACAGAGCTTCTGGGAGCTTTTTTCTCAAAAAAATCAGAACCTGATAAACCTGACAAAACAATTGGTTTAAATAGCTCAGCTAGATTTCACCATTGCTGTAAATGCGGAGGGGTGAAGAACCTGACCTCGTTGGCCAGCCTGGGTGGATGCTAACCTCTTTGGGCAGAGGGCGGGGACAGAGCAAGGGCACCACAGAGACGGATACAAGAAATTAAGAACTGGCAGCACACTCCAACCTTTCAGAACAAAGAACTTGCTTCAGGAAATATACTTGTCAGACTACAACTCTAAAGGGCTATCAGTCATCAACACAAGATGTCCTAAATTCCAAAAGGCTTATTTCTACTGCATGTAATGTCAAACTATCAATTAATAAATAAAAACTCTCACAAAAACACAAGAGAAAACAAAAACTATCTTCCCACTCAATAACAAAATACTGCGATTGTGACTTAGCCGTAATGAGAAAAGCTCAGGGTTCAAGTTGCTTCTGTATGTGCAAGGTTCATTAACCACAGCTCAGACACTGCTGATATCAGAGATGTTGTCAGATTGCCCCAAAATATGCCCTGGGAACAAATCAGATATTGTCTGGAACATCTCATTTTGCTGAGGGATAAAATTCTCTCCTTCTAACTGCACCACTTCACAGTACTATTGCACAAATTGCAAAAAGGGTGTTTCCCTGGAGGCCATGATCAGAAATCACTGATGCAGAAGGACTTCCAGAAGTCCTTCTGAAGAATGCAAGAAAGCAAAGGACCTTTCTCCGAAGGGTTTTTCATTTATTAACAGCACTTCCGTCCCTTTCTAGCAAATTATATTATTATTCCTGAACAGCATTAATGCCAGAATTTTTTCTTCTGTCAGAGATGCTCCTTTGAATGCCATTTATTGTGAGAAAGAGACATGCATGCACACAGCAGGACACTAGCTAGGATTTGTTTTGAGAGGTGCCATCATTTACGAAGATAATGAAAAAAAGCTTGTTTTCTTTAAAGCTGTTCTATAGTCTGTACCCATATTCCTCTTTGATGTCAATCCCTAGAAGCAGTGTATAAGTAAACACTAAAAATAATACTGAAAGAGTTGATAGCCCCTTTCCATGACACAGTGACAAGGCTACAATGACACAGGCTCAAGCAGAATGCATACCTGCTCTGAAGCACAACAATAGAGGGAAAGTATTATTTAATGACAGCTCCAGAAAAATAAATAAATAAATAAATAAATAAATAAATAAATAAATAAATAAATAAATAAATAAATAAATAAATAAATAAGAGAATTTTCACATCCATTAATGGATGGAAGTTTTAAACTTGAAATTTCATGAGAAAATATCTTGCAACTTGTAGCTACAAGCTTTTTTATCAGGTTTTGATTTGAGCTCAGGGTAAAAACACAATCAGCTTTCAAAACAGAACAGTTTAAGTTTCTTCTCTCTCTCAAAACCAGATAACACAATGAAAAGTGAAAGGAAGCTTGTCTTAGTTTCCCCCAAAAAACTGTGGGATTTCTTGCATACACTTCTGGTTTTCAAAAAGAGAGTCACAGTGGTGGCAACGCAACATACTTGCTGAATTTCACTTGATTACTGGTTTTGAAGCAAAAATTTCACATGGATCAAACATTACATAAATTTTCACACAAATATTGGTAGGGAAAGACTAAAGGAGTTAATAGTATATTATTAAACATGTCACATTGCAAGGTGTCTTAATAATTAAACAATGTAACTTTTTTGATTGAGAGAATTTCTGGCTGAAATTTAAATGTAGGTACTCCAAACAGAAATATACATGAGTAAACATTTGCTGCAATTAACTGAAGACCACAAAATCACCAGTAAAATTTTCTCACAGACCAATATAAAACAGAACAGTGGAGAAAAGAAATCTTAACAACAAGCAATGCATAACTTTGGTTTTAAACTGCACATTTCCACTTTTTAATCCAGGCCCATTCTCCTCTTTCTGCCTCCCCCTTCCAAGAAAAATGCATTTTAAAGAAGATGGAGATGATCATTTTCATAAGATTTCATTTGAAACTAGATGGGTTCCTTTTGCTCAGAATCACCCTCCTATGACTTCCTGTTAATTTAATTATTTGCATTACCTCTCTTGCATGAACTTCAATATAGTGAGTATGTATACAGCAATTAAAATTGCCTGCCTACCTGCCTGCTGTATGTAATTATAATTGTAAAAAGTCAAGAGTCTTATTTTTCTCTCTGGCAAGCAGACTCATGCTAGAAATAAGTAACACATCCAAATTAGTGTAATTCACCAACTCAATGAAGTCATCACAATTGTTAGACAAAATGCAAAGAAAAGCAGCCATCAATTATCACAGGATTGTACACTATCAGGAAGACAAGCACATCTGCTATTCTGTTCTTTTTGGCGCCTTGGTCTTCAATTGGTAGGTTTAATTCCTAAAGATACCTCAAAGGCCATGAACCTTAAAGTGAGTTTAAATTAGAAAATAGTTTGTGTTCCAATACACCACTAACACACCAGTTGGAATACTGGCATTGAGACCTTACTTAAGTATCTCCTATGCCTAATTTATCTCAGTTGGCACCTGCATTTCTAACCATCATGCTGCCTGGCTTGTCTGAGAGTAGAAATAATCACCAGGCAAAGGTGTTTGTGGGAAACTGAATGGCAGAGTCTCACCTCCTGGGTGAACGCCACCATCACTGAACTATTTATAGGAAGGGGTCCTTGAAGAGCTTCACACACTCTTTCTAGGCTTATGCAGGAACTAGTCCCACAGCAAGATGCAGCAGAAGGATCACGCCCAGTCAGTCAACTCTCGAGTGCCCCAGTTTTACCTGCACAGAAACCACTCAGAGCTTAGGAAAGCATAAACTCAGACTTCAAAAGAGCATTAGTTTTGGAAACTGAGAAATATCCTAGTCTGGGTATAAGCCAAGTTGAGGAAAAAGGAATCCAGTTTTAGATTTAAAACTCAAAGTGGCTGACAAGGAGACTGAAACCTGTGAGGAATGAAGGTCTACATCTTTAGCAGAGAATTAGTTTATGCTACTTTCACTTGATGGATACCACTAAATACAGCATAGTTATAGTGAGCAGTCACACAGAGAAATAGTACTTGAACTGGACAAAAGGTTCTGTGCATTTTAAGGCTCTTTTCAAGGACATAATTAGCATCAGAGATTTTTATTTGCAACACTGAGGCATACAACAAAATGATGCTTGTTCCGGGCTGTAGATCAATGCAACAGGGGCTCCCCAGAGCCCCGACACATAGCCAGCCAGGGGGAGACTGAATTAAGAAAGTGCAATGAAGAGTTGCAAGCTTTCACACCAAGCTGACATGTGCAGTTTTTATATCAAACTTCTTTCGACAGGGAAAAGGTCAGGACACCACTTCTCGCCCGCCTCTCACCAATGCTCCTAATACCAACAGAGAACTGTAGTTCACAGCCCTGGAAAGGGTGACCAGAAACAACCTGGAATCTTCTAGTCTAGTCAAAGATCTCATTCAGGTTTAGTTTTTGCAGAAAAAAAGATGTTATTGTATAATAATATTGTATACTAATACAATATATTATACAATTAAAACTGTTGTAGGCACACTTCCTAGTATCCACTCCTTTCCTTGGCATCATGCTTACTCTCCTACTGCCCCATGGGCTTGTAACACCACCATCTCCCACCTGGTAGGGGTAATGTAGCCAATACCACCTGTAACCCAGCTCCTCAGTGCAAGAAGTGTGACGTTGACAATGATCTCTCTAGGCTGTACTTGAGGTCTTTTTTATGTATCTTCTAATACTCTTTAAAACTTACTCTTTTTTAAGGGGTTCAGATTTACTGTATATAGCAGATTTTGCATACAAGCTACATGTGCTTTACTCTCTTTGCTGCCCCAACAGAGTTTTTACCCAACTTCTAAGTCTGCATTTCTCTAACTGAGCATTGGTGAGTCATTTAAAGACATGGGGTCTCTGGTGCCCACTTGTGTGGCACCTCTCATCATCCCATGCCTGGACTCTTCCACAAGGCATCCTGTATCCCCACCTTCAAAGCCTAGCTGTCCCACCACAGGCTGTGTTTCTCTACACATTATGTTAGAATCATTAATATCTTGTCCTATACAAAATTACTACTTGTCACCACTGTCATTAAAAATGTTGTTGTACAATACAGACATTAGCAAAATTAAATTTAGGCTACTAGAAAAATAGCTGTTACAACAAATCCAAGCATAAAAAATGCTCATGACAGGTCATGACAAGCTGATTCAAAGTAAGTGTGACAAGCCTCAGGTCAGAGGCCTTACAAACTCAGTATAAAGCCCAGTGCTCCTTGCTACACCACAAGCAACAACGTGCCTGCTGGGCTAGAGAGCTTTATGCTCCCTCCCTTCCCACACAGCCCCTCCGAGCAGCTCTGCAGAAGCCGATCCCAGATTCCCAATTCAGCTCATTGCCACAAAACTACTCCGGCAGGATCCATACAGACAGGCTCAGGCACAGACACAGCCTTCCATACAGCTTCTTTATATTAATCTTGATTTGAATGGAGCGCTCATTTACTTCAAAGTTATATCCATCATGCAACATACATACTAAATATTTGTATAACAGTTCAAATGAATGAACTTGTGTTCATATATGAGAGTTTTTCTGCTATAGACACTTAACCACATATTGTCCCCAAATTATCCTTCAGAGTACACCTTAGAGAAAACAGAATATAGACGAGGCATTCATTTTTTTTCCTAAAAGTTTCATATATGCTAGATGGGACAAACATTTAAATACCTTTGTACATTTAAAGACACTGAGGTACTTTTATGAGCCACTTCAAAGAGCCACTTAGGTTTTGATTTATAAAAGAAAAAAAAAAAACAACAAAAATGCCAAACAATCAAAATAAAATTCACAAAAAAAAAAAAAATCCATCCCACTTGATTACTTAGTACTGAATATTTTAGGATACAATTCATAGGAGATGCGAAAAAAGATGGAACAGTGGGTTCACTTGTAAAAGACCTATTGGGCAATAACAGCGGCAAATGAGAGTGTTTAGGGGAAAAACCTACACTGAAGACCATTATTTTAATATCTTAGTTTCATGAAATGATTATTTGATCTTTTAAAATTTTTGCCTTAATAACATATTTCTAAAAACTGATTATATAAGTGCAGCTAGATATAAGCCACAGTGTTTCAGATGGGTTTATTCATTTAACCTGCTTCATCAGAGAAAAAGAAGAAAAATTAAGGAATGTATCTGTAACTAAGAAGGCTTCTGAGGTGTTCGAGTTTTCTGTGTAAATTTTCAACTGCTTGTTGCTTTTTACAGAAAACATGTGTTTACTGGTTAGGGTTGTGCTGTAGTGTTTGCAAGGGTAATGAGCTATTCAGTGTCTATTCTGACTGAGCTATTTGTGTCTAGTTAATGCATTTCAAATGTAATTGACAAATTAATATCTCTAACTTTTCCCATTAGCAGTATTAAATAAGGAAATTGCTGTTCCAGAATTGTAACCTTTTTATTTATTATACTGAACTTCTCTTGTAACATATTAGTTGGTCTAAGTTTTCTTCCAATAAATCAAAGCAATAGAAAGAAAAACTTTTTCCTCTATTCATGGTATTCCATTTCTGCATATTTCTTAAGCTAGACAATAAAAATTAATAAAATTAATTCTACTATTTCTATCCAGGTTCTCAATATTGCAGTGCTCAGTTTATCACTAGTAAATGTCAATTATATATTTTAAAAAAAGTGTGAATCATTAAAAAATAACAGAACGTGAAACACTTGTGTTTGTCTTTTTGATTTCAATACTTGCTTCCCTTATTAAAGGACCAGGGCCACGTTGGAAAAAAAGAAAAAAAATAAACTGAAGCTTTTCCATACACATACATACACAGAAACAAAAAAAAAACAACCAACCACACACAAAGAAAAAAACAACACATACCACCACAAACACACAACACACAACCCGTAAAAGCCTCTAAACTACTAAGTATCACTAAGGCAGCTGCTGTAACAACTGAGTTAACTGAGAAGGGGTCAGTTTTCCTTCCATTTTCAGTGCCTGAGTATCTCAATAACAAACAGTGACCAAAAATTCAATCCTCCCTCTGACTCCACTACCGATACTCCTTTGCAAAGACCACAGATCAGCCATTTTGCTCTTTCTGTTGGAGACACATTTGCACACAGCTGTGGCTGCTCATCAGCTGCTCCACTCAAAGGGTGGCAAAATGAGGTTTTCAGCATCACTTTACAGATTAGGTAGGCAAGGCTAGTTACTTTCAAGGCACAAGAGAACTACAAGACTGAAGTCTTAGCAGTGCACTACCAAAAATGTTATTAGTATTTCTCTACTGTAAATCTTGGGGTATTAGGAACATGTTTAAGACTCATTCATATTTTGTAGTACTGAAATAAAGCAAATCCCAGTCTGTGCTTCTAGTGGAGAAATTAACTTCAGGTTTCCCCAGAGTTGACAACAAAGTACTTCTCATAACACTTTTGGTCCTTACTAGGACTTCAGAGCCAAGAACTACATCATTTTATAATAACATTTACACCCATAGATATTTACTGCCAATAAATAGACAAATGAGCTGACTACATAACCTAGAAGTCAGCTGGATAACAAGAACTCTGATAAAAGTAAACATGTCACTATCATTTTGGAATCAATCCACCTTAAAACAAACGGTTGTATTTATCACTTACAGTTAAGATCATTTATACAAAGTATTTACAATGTGACTGATTTCATAGAGAAGAAAAAAAAAACAACCCTACAGTTCACCAAAATACAACTGGAAATTGATTTTAAATATTTGAATTACACACCATGCAGATAAATTAAAATGGTTGATTTCGGAAGAGTTGATTTCCTCTACAAAAATATATTGCATATACAAAAACATTTGTTAGATGAAAGGTAAGCAATGTTATGGGATGTAACTTTTGATCATGCTCTTCGGGTGAAAGGAGAACAGAGTGGCATTTAAGAACCAAAGAGCATATATGTTTTATCTTCTGTATAGCCATGCTCAAAGACACTCACAGAAAGCCAAAAGTATCTACGGTACATTTAATTCTTGTTAATAAGAAAGTTTTAGCTTGCTGGGCAACAGTCCACTAGAACTGGAAGAAACCTGTGCTCTAGGTAAGTGAACTTTCCCATTAATAAAATATAACTTCTTAACCTGGAAAGGCTCATCTTCCAATCCTACAGATCAGCAAATGCAATATGACGGAGCTACTGGAGTAATTCCTATGAATTCCCAGTCAAGCATACAGAGAGAGGAATGCAAACACACCCTCACCTCTGCAGATAAAACACACATAAAAGACTTTGCACTGTGATTCCTATACTCTTTGTGCTGAGAAGGGGCTGTGTGGGACATCTCAGCTCTATAAGCAAAACCGTAGTTTGCATCTCATTGCTCAAAGTAACCAAAACACCTTTTCATGTACCGGGCGGACAAGCTGGAAATGCAGACATGAACATGATCAAACAGGCCCAAAAAGCAGCACAATCTCATTCTGTGCCACAGATGTTGCTTTGGTAAGTGATAGCTGAGTATCTCTGCTTTAAAATGCTTGAACCAGCACAAGTGCCACTTCATTCCTATGTGATGTTTTCATTTGGCAGGACAGGTGCTCTTGCTGCAGAATATCCCAAAAAAGAACATCTAAAATATGTATTCACCAACATCTGTCTTCCTTTGACTTAAATGCATACCTGAGTAGCTTCTTTAAGTATGAGCAAAAAGTTTTTCACTTACTTTAACCTTCTAAAGAAGCTTCACGAGGCCATATGCCAAAAGACACTTTTATAGAAAAAGTAACCTTGACTACATAAAATGTGAGCATTGAAACTTGAGTTGGGAGAGGGGGGTGGAATACAACAAAACCCATAACAAAAAACCTCTCAATTGTCTCAAAAAATATAGAGCTTAAAGCATTATATTTTTCAACTGTGACAACATTTTGGAAGCTTTTTAAAAAGGAGGTATCACCAATCTATTTAATATATTAAATTTTTCAGTTGTAGGTATTTACACATGAGGTTTGCATTTTATTTTAGGCTTCATCAGAAATACCAATAGCTTCATTTGAGAAAACTAATTTGATTTGGGGGTTTGAAGGTTTGTTTGTGTGTTTCTCTTTCCTGTGCATCTAGTACAGCTTAACTTGGGTAGCAGCATTTCACATGCTATGTAAAAGCTACTATTAGAGGCAAAGAAATAATTTGCTTATTTATCTCTCAAGTTTTACTGTCACATACAACAGTACCCAGCCCAAAACCTTTTATAAATAACAAACAAAATCACCAATTAATGAAAAGAACTGCATGTGGACACATATCAATATCACAAAACATGGTGACAGAGCACTGGGACAGGCTGTCCAGGGGGGTTGTGGAGTCTCCTCCTCTGGAGACATTCAAAACCTGCCTGGACACCTTCCTGTGCAGGCTCATCTAGGTGTTCCTGCTCCGGCAGGGGGATTGGACTAGATGATCTTTTGAGGTCCCTTCCAATTCCTAACGTTCTGCGATTCTGTGATAGAAAATGAGGAAAGGTTGGTTGAAACTGAAGGGGAAGTTAGTCCCATAGATAGTTGTACACTAAAATTACATTTTTAAACTTGGATTTAAATAGTTGCTTTCAACCCTTAAGAGCATGTTAGCATCAAAGAATCACATGTGCAGTACAAATTCCTGCATTCTACTATACTTCTTCCTGGAAGACTTTATTTACATATCTGTGCAGTAAGACAGAACCACAGAAATACATGCTTGAAGAGAACCGCCCACCCAGCCCAGCCTCACACTGTGTCTTCAGTCTGGAAGGATCACAGCAGTTGATGGTATAGTAACATCATTACATGGCTGGTGATGCCAAGAACCAAAGAGTAGAATCCCTAGAAATCAGATTTATTTTCTCCAGAGTAAACTGGTCTTTCTGATGCTAAGTGAAAATAAGAGTATTTCTCAACTTTCATGTTTTTTTCAGTTGTTTTACTAAGGCAAGTGATGAAAATGGGTGCTGAAGAGCTATTAATTTCTAATGCAGGATGAATTTTATATTGCTGTTTATTCACAAACCTAAACATTGGCTTGACAAAGAGATGCGATGCATCCAAGTATCAGTGTGAGGCAACTGTTGAGGTAGCAGCAATTCCAAGTGCTAAAAAGAAAATTTAAAAATAAATATTTTACCATTAATTTTTCAATAATTCCCCATAATTTACTTAAAGCTCTGCAAAAATACCACACCATCATACCACAAATACAATGAAAGAGTCATAAAGCAGAAGAATTAAAGTAATGCCAAACTGATAATACTAAATTCAAGTTTAAAAATATTTCATCAGCTACAACAACCTTTTGCAATACATTAATGTCATGTATAGAAAGTTTTTAGTGGTAGGATGTTGTAATGCAGAATGGAAATGAAACTGCTGATGCTACCAACCTTTGGATAAAGAAATGCAAATGTAAGGATCCTGCTCTCTCTCAGGGTGCTTGCTGGAAGATACAGCTTTGTTTCTATTATTTCATTATTCATCCCACTTTACAGTGGGAATGAGGATTAATTTATCAGTGAAATTGCTGTATTTTTTGTAGTAAAAATTAGTATGAAAAAAATTTCAGACTTTTCTCAGAATGCAACAATAAAATTTAGACTGAGAGTTGTCAGAGAGATGTAAAAATATCCACAGCTAAGAAGCTTTCCCCCAAAATACTATTAGATACCAGCATTCGATCCGCCTAGCCTAAATGTACCTCGGAATGACATATAAACGGGATTACATAACATACTTAATGAACCTGAAGGTTATTTGCCTTGTTCTAAATTCTTAATTATTTTGGAGCTATTGTAACAAATCTGTTAATTAAGTTTGCAAATATTTTAGTATTAAAAAGTGATTACAGAAATAATAGAATCATAGAATAATTTTGATTAATGATGTGCAATGGTGACTGATTTCTGTCCATGATGATGAATAAGGAATAAAATAGAAATCTAGAAATGTGGACAGACAACAACAGGTGGCATTCAATGAGGAAAAATGTAAGCTAGAATACTGAATAGAAAACCAGGTATACAATGTGAAGGAAATTATATAGGTAATTTAGTAAAAAGATGTTTAGATGTTCTATCCCATAATGGATAGAAAACAGACATGATCACAATGAAATGTGTCAATAACGAAGGCGTATATAAAACTGTGTGTGATTTTTAAAAATCACGTTGAAGTATACATATCTGCATATCTGAAAATGAAAAGAGGGGAAATACTCGCATTCTTAAAGACTATTCTGCAGAACGTATTTCCATTATTTCTGCAGAAAAAAAAGGTAGATTAAGTATTAGGAATGGCTGGTATTAGCTTGATCTCTTATTCTACTCAATCTTTCAAAGAATTGGTAGAGATTTCATAACTGGGATAATTTTAAATTAGATTAAGCAGAGCACTAGAATTTATACATTATTGTAAAACCCTATTTTGGAAGGAGAAGAATCAGAAAGCCTAAGCAGTCTTTATCCCTCACTAAATTTTAAATAAATTATTCAAACATGACAATCAATGCTACATGAAAAAAGCAGCTATCTAAACAAGTACTTCACTTTACTTAATCAGTTTTTTAAAATTTACCTTCTACAAAAAAAAAAAAAGTAAAAAGCAAGTATTGGTATGCAGTATATAGATTAATTTTTAATACTGCTGTAGATGTTTGAATATTGAAGGAGAACATTTTCATTAATGACTACAACAATAAAACCATTTCTTACAGACCAATCCTTCAACATCTCATCCTGTTACTTAATCCCTCAAACTACAATTTGAATGAAAATAGATATTACATAAAGGGCTTTCTCACTGAAATTATTTTCTGACCTGCTCATACGCATTATGATCAATTCCCTAAGCTAGTGGGTTATCATGGGAAAGACAGACAATGGCTTTTGTAACATGAACATGGTAATATATGCTGTTGGTTTCACTTTCATGTCCCATTTTACCTATTTCCATTACCGGGGATAAACAGCACTGCTTTAGGATCACTGCATTTTGGTGAGCCTTGTTCACATCCACAATTACGTTTGTTACCAGTAGGGCAAGAACGTCTCCAGTCTTGACTTTTTTGGTACCAGTCAAAATTTCCCTTGTGACTGGTACGACCCAGCTGATGCAGAGATGAGAGGCGGCTGCCCTGTCCTGGTGGTTGTTTATTAGTGAGTCACAGGGACTAGTTCTCTCTAATACCTAGAGAAGAGCTTTAGTTCAGAAACTTTAACATTTTTCTAGGCTGCTACAGAACCAGGAGTGGATAATTTGCACAGCATCCCCTATCAATACCTAGAGACACACTCCTCTCTAAAATATTAATACAGCATAGGCATAATTTTTCTAAAAGTCTGTAGAACCATAAGAAATATATGGAGTGAATTATTATAAAGTGTTAAGTCACAAGCCTGGAATAAGATGACATGAATTATAACCCAACTTCTGCTACTTCACTTTTTTTTTCTTTTTAAATCATAAATTGTTAAGGCAAGGACCACTGTGGATGTGTCTACACAATACCTATTAAATAGGCCTCTCACAGGACATGGAATCTGCAGCACTAATGTAGTATATATACATACCATAACACAAAATTTACATAGCTGAATCACCACTTAATAAAGAGACAGGTCTTTTTGCAAAGACCTTAAAATTTTCAAGAAAAGAAGAACAATAAATATATATTTGGGAAGCATTATCTTTATTTTGGTGGGTTTTTTTGTTTGTTTGTTTTGTTGTTGTTTTTTTTTTTAATCGGAATGACTTGAAACACTGAAAACAATTTCAGCTGACTGCAGCTAACATTTTACTCTTCTCAGTGTTTTCCAAACTGAGGGTTTTTTTTATTTTTAATGGAAGCAACCTAGTTTTCTATTGATTCCAGTGCACTTTGAATCAGGCCCATAAGAAGCACTTGATATTTGCAATCTTACTCATACCACACACTCACTACCTTTTAACAGTCATTTATGAGTAAAACCACAAACAATTCACGTAGCAATCATAACCAAGATAATAAACATTTTAAATCCAAAAGCAATACTCTTAGGAGATGGCATTTCTCTGAACTAAACCACCCTTGTACTATAAATTAAAAGGTCCCATCCTAGATTCCTTTTGAAAGTCTTGATAGCAATAGGCTTACTAGTTGTTATTAACCACTAGGACTTCCTTTGCTTCCCTCCTGCCTTCAGGAAAGATGCTTTTTGGAAATGCCGGGAAGTCAGAATTTGAGCCCTCTTATCCCTACCCTGAAAGTCGTTGTGTGAGGAAAGGGCAAGTCCTCATGTCACTTGACTGCCATTCAGTCTCTCCAGAAGTCTTCTGACTACGTCAATCTTTCAATCACCATCTGGGCATGAGCCAGTTGGTGATCTGGTGGTGAGCAGCTTACCACCCATTTGTTCTTCTCATGGCAACTGAGCTGGTATGAGAAACACAATTGCTACCAGAAAATGGAGGAGGTTCTGAGGAACATGGACTTTACAAGACAAAGGACTTTTAGAGGTCTCATATAAAGGCGTAATAAATAAGACTGATTAGATATTATCTATAATGTACTACCATATATATAGTGTGCCAATACCCTCTAGTGGATGAACTTGCCTGTGTTCATATCACACTGCATTAGCTGGCATACGAAGTCCTAGAGACCTAAAAGCCTTCTTATAAAAGATTCCTCTGTTTGTGTGGCAAATGATGGCAGTTTGAGAGCAAAGGTCTTCTTAATTTGTATTCTGCACTGTAGTGTGCATGAGGTTTCATTAACATGGTCCCTACAACAGCTTCTCCCTCTCCCAACACATGTAACTTGATTAAAATCTTGGTGGAGTTTTATGAAATACTGTGTGCATTCATATGGGATAATAAATAGATATAACTGAAGGCAGCTTGACAATTCTGTATTTATTCCTTTCTGTTCACCAGCATAATGACATCTCCTGTTACCATAAAGTGACTTATACAACTTTGTCAAGCTCAAAACGTGTTGAAGAGGCAGCTAGCACGAGCCAGAGTGGGGGTGAGACAGAAGCTTCCATTAGCAGCAGAGAGGGAGACTTTAAATTGATTGCCATACACAGAGAGCTTTCTGAATTGGTAATGCTTCTTTCAGCTGCAAGACAAAGTCCTTGTGACTAAATGGATATCCCTACAGCTTATCTGTAATCATTTGCTATCACACAGCAGAGAGGAAAATGCCACCCATCTTACTGGCTTGCAAGCAGGTACTCACTCGTCAGTTAATGTTGTAAAGTAAGGATTCTATGTAGCAGTTCCTAGAACGGTTGTATATATTTCTAAATTTAGCAAATATGCCTGCATGAAGGCAAGATACTGTTTTTGGTTTGAGGAACTTAAAAATTAATTCTAAAAAAAATTAATTCTAAATTAAAAATAAGATTTGCAAGTTATTTATTTATATGAAAACATTACTAGAAGAAGAAATAAATGGTGCCATTATACTAGATGATTTTCAAAGGTGTGATTAAAAAATACAGCCACGCTCACAATTAACACACCATTGAAATTACATCTAAGACTCCACTACCATCTTCTTGCAAAATGCACTGATGAAGATGTTTTGTGTTTACACTGATTGGTATTCATAAAGCACCTCAATTTCTCAAGAAAATGGACCTTAAATTTGCATCTTATAAAGCCATTGTTGCATGAACAGAGTTAAATCTGTTATTTATATTGCATCAGCTTTTCTACAGCAAATAAAAACCAGTAGTCTTTTTCTGATTACTTTGTAGCCTAACTAGACAGAGCTCCGATAAAGGTTGGGTTATCATGGGGAGGATGGGGTGAGGAATATTAAAGCATTGAACGATAAATTTAAATACTATACTATATACTCTAAATGTTGCCAGACCTAAGCGAACAAGCTGTAATTTGGAATTGCTCATGTCTCTCTGCTGTGAGGGATTAACACCCTGCACAGACAAGCAAGGATATTTCTTGGTGACTCAACCCAATACTGTGCCAGATAATTTTCCATTTTGGGGTTAAAGTCAAGCCAGAGAGAACTTCAGTAAGTCCTAGAGGGAGAGCGAAGGAAAAAAGAATCAGGTAAGGGCTTGACTTCTACTTTGTTTTAGAAAGGGTGGGAAAACACAGTACTTGGACAGAATTTGTTAATATCAAATGGCTTTTTACTTATTAATCACCATTTTACTCTTAAATACATAGGGAGTCTGCACAAAGTTCTAATTAATCACTACTAATACAGCAAAATTAAAAACATTTATAATTTATGAAGTCATATTATTCTGGATTGGGGTTTTGTTTTCTTGATATACATAATTGCTTTCCCAATCAGATATGTGGCCAAAACCAAAGTAGGAGAGAGTATAAATAAAGCAGCAGCAAATAAACTTTCAGGACACAAACAGCTGCCTGTACCACAAGACAACACAAAATTTGGAGTGCTAACAGAACTGATTGCAATCAATGCTGAGATTTAATCTGGTGTTTCAATGATCAAAACTAATTTGTTTTAAAATTATCCATAATTAAAGGGCCAAATTCCCAAACGAATGTTTTCATTTTATCCCCTTGGAAACAAGCAGTGTTCAGACCTGCCCTCCATAATAATAATCTCCTGTCAAACAAATAGCAGAATAACATTTAAGTAGGGTTCAGAACATGAAAAAAAAAAAAAAGGTTAGGACATAGACGAGCTGGGATGAAATAACATGTGATACCTAACTAATCTATTGCAGTTAAACAGCACTGTTCTATTTTAGCACTTGCTTCTCTAAGAATTCAGCAGGCTCGGTTTTCTATGCGTGGGTATTTAAACTTTAAAGAAAAGGCACTCTTCGCTAAGTGTTTATTATACATGCAATAGAATGAAGAAAAACATATTTCTATCAGATTTCTCTCTGAAAGGAGTATATTAATAACAGTATACCTGGAGCTAGCTTAAGTCCAGAAGAAGGATCTTATATGATTTACGACCAGATCAGTCTCTGTACAAATATTACAAGCAGACGGTAGATCATTATTTTTCACACAAGTTTTTCTCTTGCCAGGAATTCCTTTTTGCCAAGCATCCTCTGAGGAAGGAGGGAAATAAACCCACTGCAAACACGTTAAATTGAGCAGATATAAATACATAAGTGAAACTAGTACTGACATACCTCCATTGCAGGATGAGGAAGAGGAGAAGCAGTCACTAAGCATCATACTAAGCTACTCCCCTTCTAGGTTGCCACTTCTAGTGAGACCCAAGACCTTGAGCTACTACCAGTCCTGATAGCTGCTTCATGGCCCATTCTTAGCCCCTAATCAGTTCTCCCTAGAACAGAAATCACAGAAATACTACTAACAGCTTTACTTGGCAGCATCTGGATCAGAAGGAGGCTCAAACCTGCACTGTCATGAGAATTGTTCCCGGCTCCTGCCAGGAACCCCATAGTACCCAGAGTGACCCAGGGAGATCTGCAGCCCTCGCAGCTTTGGGAACTGCTGGTGCTTGTAGGCAAGCAGGGGGCTGTCAGTCTGGGCAATGAGAGGCACTGACAAGTCACTCAATATTACTTCAGAGAGACTTAAAAAAGAGCTTTCTATACATGATGCTTCCAGCCATCACCATGTGTGTTCTATCATGCATTTTGCCTTTTAGAGTGGTCTTACAGGAGACATGAGAGGGGAGATGAGCAAAGACAAGTCAAGAAGTCTGAAGAGCAATTCAAAGGAATAATTTTGTTCCCCCCATAAAGTTAGAGTCGTGACAGCACACAGCCATTCCCTACCCTACATCAAGCTGCAGGCACACTGCTTTGCAGCCAGGAATATGGACACAGAAAATTAAAAAGAAAAGAAATAAAGAAGAAAAAAAAAAACTTATCCTCCTTACATCCTGGCTGCAGACCAAAAATCAATACCAGTTGCCTAAGTAAAATCTCAGCCTGACAGGGCCTCCCTGCTGGCTACGCAGCAATACTAATGGTCTTGTAGTGGTCTTTAGACAACACAGGGATGTCAATATGATTTTGTTCCACTTTTCTTGCTTGCCAGCTCCCATCTGCAACCAATTCATAACCTTAGTTACTCATACCTTTGCACAAATGGACTGACTCTCCACCTACACATTTAGCTGTCCCTTTCCTCACTCCAGTGCTTCTCTGATCACTGTGACAGCCTTTGCAGTGTGTCCCTCCAAATCTGCTTTGCCTTTAATATTTCACTAAAATGCCAATGAAAATTGCCTTCGCCTCTTGGGAGCACAAAAATCTTCGTTTCTTCTTCAAGCGCAGCAGACAAAGCCTATTCCCATCAGACTAAACAAATAAGCAATAGAGTCAGAAAATCAGGGATATATATTGAAGACTTCTCAAATCTTAACCTCGGAATGCTTCAGAGATATTAGTTAACTCCTGAGGGAAAATATTCTACCTCACAGAAAAACAAAAAAATATATATATGCATTTACCAAAAGTGCTGGAAAAATATAGCACATATCTTTTGGTTATCAAGAACATAAACATTCTAAAACCTCGTATCTAAAATATTTATATTTTCTAAGCAGGCAACTGGCTGTAGCAAAACACAAACGGGAATATAGCCACATAGAGATGGATGATGTACAACTGGATGCTAAACACACCTGTGAGGAAGGCTGGTCATCTTTCGGTCAGCACATCAGTCGCATCTGTCAGGAGTACTGGGGGTTTGGGAGCCATTGATCCTGGGCCAGGGTCTGCACCCCAATCTGGCTGGTCCTGATCCTGTAAAACTACTTTAGCTAATGCAGATAAGCGTACATGAGAAATCAAGCAGTAAGACATAATTCATTAGCCTCACAAGGCTGCTGTGAGAGTTAAACGGGCTGGTGGTGAGGCATGAATAAAAAAATTCTGTTGCTTTCACAGGGCTTTCTCATGGTGCCCAAGCAGGTGCAGTGTCAGTGAGCCAGGCCTCCCCAGCCATAATGTCCCTGATCACCACCTTACACGCTAAGCACAAGTGGAAGTGGTAACAAATCTATTGCATTCTGACCTCATACAAATGTTGTCCTTAAAAAGAGAAAAGCACCACACCACAGATGACAGTTCCAGAAGATAGTCCAGCAGATCTGGTCCCTACCATCAGTGTCAACACTCTGCTAGATCTCCCTCCATCAGCTTGAAAGGCAAATGCAAATTTTGTAACAGAATATTTCCTCTGGTACAACACCAACACACATGACAGTACGGCATTAGTTTTTTATAAGCACAGTAGAATAAGCAAAGAACTTGTTAACAGATAATGCTTTCTTAGCCAAAATTCAAAGTTAAACTGTCTTATTTTGGTAGGCAACCACAATGATACGCAAGACCAACAATGGTCCATGGCATAAAATTTTGGGAGCAGATGCTTTAAAGATTTGGAATAACAGGTTCAGTTCCTCATCCCCGTTCCTCCAGCCTTCTCTTTTCCCTCCCTGCCTTATGCACCCACCTGATCTCCAGCTGTTCCAGCTGCTCAGAGCTCTGTTCAGACTCTCAGGCCTTCATGTTCAGTCACTGGTCCACAGTGAATCAACATCTTGCTCTACTCCAGAATTCATCAGGAAAACTGTAACTGCATTGGATGGAAACCTAATGCAAGTCCAGCTGCATTCAAACGTTGTAGGAATTGGATCCCTTATTCTGGAACTATTGCTAACTATTTTTTTGGATCAAATGAAGTACACCAGAGTAAAAAAATCCAATTACTGGTATTCCTTTCAAGGACATTACCCTGTATTCACAGTGCAGTGAGAATCAATCTGGTAGAAACCAAGAAGTCTTTTTTTTGGTATTCCTTAAATTATCTTGAACATTTCTTGCAAGACTTACTGTTTGTGGCGGTTGAGGATCTGGCCATGGTACCCAGAAATCTGCAGCAGTTGCTTATACCTTCAGACACAGTATAGAAGAGTGGTTCACATTATTTCCATAACCACAGCCCCTTAAAGTTTTATTGCCTTTTTGCTTTCTGCAAGGCATTTTGACAACAAATGTATTAACAACTTCAGAATACCATTGCTACATAAAGATATGGATTTTTTTTAAAAGCATTTTAAGAAATCAAGGAAAGTGAAAATTAGCATGTAAACGTCTTATGTGAAATAGAAGCACAGGGAAAGATTAACACCTTGCAGGGAAGAAGTGGGAGGCAAATGCATTATAAGAGATGAGAAGACTTTCAAGAAGATCGCAAAAGGAGCTAGAAATACTGGGAATCATGAACAAGAGCCAGGAAAAAAAATGTGGCAGATGACAGCCTTTGAGAATTCTTATTCCGTGGATGGAAATGACACACCACTCAAGAGAAATTCAAAATTAAAACATGTGTTTGTTTTGTTAGGATGCACCATCTTATTTTGCTACTTTACATTATTCATAGAGACCTTAACTTTCAAATCAAAGTTCCTGCTAATAACGTTCATTGCATGCCTCCTAACAAAACTGATGATAAAACTATTTACATACAGTACTGCTTTTAACATGTCAGCATACTGTTACATAATTTTTATTTTTTTTCCAGTACAAAGGTTATTTGTCTTTAAATAGGACACTTCAGAGCAATTAGTAGACATACCATTACATTCATGTAGGATGACAGGATTAAAAAAAATGGTTTATTCCATTTAAGCTTGATGCTATGAAATACAATGAACTGTGAATTACCACCAAGATAAACGCTAAATATTTCACATTTGGCTAATTTAGAACAAACATTAGCTTTCTTCCTCATAGCCAAAATAATTGGGTCAAATCCCTGGCAGGTACATGTAACTCAAGTCTGTTTACTCAAGCCTACACTGTCTACAGTTCAGATCTTAGATTATGACCTGATCAAGGACTTGAACTCACAAGCCCTATCAACAATTGATAGTATCAACTTCTTATCAAAATTCTTGTGTCATCTCTTAAGATTAATTTTTGACAAAAAGAAAAAAAAAAGCACAAGGGGGAAACATAATCAATAAACCAGAGCTAACAGACAGAAAAAGGCAAGTGGGGGGGTAGGGGGAGGGAGGAGAGGGAGATTGGGAAGAGAGAAATTACCCTACTTAGAAACAATAAGAAATATTTGCAGAAAACCAAAACTTTTTCTGCTGTATTTTCACCAGTTTGGTTACAAAAGTAAAACATTTGCAATGACTGAGAACTGCTTTTTCACAAGATAATAAACCAAGTATGATTAGCACTGTAAATAGGGATATCTTTTAGTGAAAATAGTATTAAATTCTCACTGGGACAAATTTGCTCAAAATTTGTTATTTTGCCTAGGGCAAAAATGTCACATTGAATCCATGCCATGTTAAAACTGTAACCTCTGTCAGATTTGGACAAACTGTCCTCAAAAACCCATGTGCAAAAACACTTTGAAAAACAGCTTTCACATGCCTATGGATAAAATAAAACATAAAACCTTCAAATATGCTGTAATTAATATGGCCAGCTTCATTACTGAAAAGCCACCCTTTCCAGAATGTTTATGAAAGACCAAATGAAGAGCACTGTGAGCTCCTCCTTGTACTTAACCTACAACCAACATGTGAAGCACATGTTCTTCAGTTAAATTCTCTCCCTCCAAACACACATATATAGAGATACAAAATAGGAAAGGTGACAAAATATTTATACTGCGCATTTGCATTACAGGCAATTCTTCAGGAAAATTGTGTGTTTTTTTAGAAGCCAAGCTCCTGATTTTAAAAACAATTACGAGGCTCAGGTATAAATGAATATTATAAAGCACAGTAGTCAGCTCAGAACAATCCAAAGCATGGGACTGCCAGTAGAGGGAAAGAGGTTTTCCTCCACAAACCAGTAAACAGCAGCAAATACGAGGTCTAATTCAGTACATTAGCATCTGGCCTGTCTCAGAGGCAGCAATGTGCAACAAGCTCTCAGCTCAAAGCCTGGAAAAATCCAGTTCCTCCTCACTAGGAACTCAAAAATCCAGGATATACAATAACAGGCCTGGGGAATTCCATTAACAGGAATGCAGATTTCAGATTTGCATTTTTAAATTATCTGGATATTATATAAAAAGAAAACAACATGATTTGTAACAACTACAGTTCAGGTAAAGATGTATTTAATCTTCTGTAGAGTCCATCTGCTGCTAGTACAAACTCCTTAGCCAGGAATGTGCATGGTCTAAAGAAGGCCAAAAAACCATCAACTTCTCAGTAACAAGCAGAGTCACACATGTAGCTACCAGCTCTGCATTCCTAAGCACATCACTAAGGCGCCCCTGCTTAATATCTCAACACCCATTACAGAGCTTAGAACTGCTGCTGGTATAATGCTTGAAGCAGGAATGTTAGAACAGAGGGGATTTCCCCAGTTTAATATTCAGTCACAACTTAATTCATTTATGTTGTAACTCCTACAATGAACCAAGTCAGACTATCAAATGTAATGACACTTATACATTCCCACTACCCTTACAGTTAAATCAGGATTCAAAACTTACCAGCCCTTATGTATAGCAGTAATCATTAGTATTATGATACTATTTCTTAGTGTGCTGTATTCTTAAATTGTTTTAATTTTAGGAAACTAAAAGTTTGAAACTTTCCCATCACTTCCACTATTTATATTATGCCCTTATAATTCTTCACACACCCAAATACTTTATAGAATAATCACGTATAGAAGGTTTTATTATCTAGTATGTTAATTTAGTTTTAAGTTACTGCAGTATCAGCTACAATCTCCTGAGTATGAGGCTTTCAGTCCACCCACTGAATAAGTCAGTAGCTTCCATTCAGTGGTTTCAATCAAAACACAAAGGAAGAACTTTCTATTACAACTTGATCCCTATCAATTTTTTTATTTCAAAATTATTGCATTGAAAAGACAGACTACTATGAATTGTAAGTCTTAAAACCAGTCCAAAATTAAAAGCAAATGCAAGAATTTCTGTTTCAGCTTTGTTCCATATACAAACACAGAGACTCATACAATAAAAACAGGATAAGATGTGAAGTAGAAAAGAGCAAAGCAGAAAAGTAGCCAAAATGAAGTAAAACTTTAACTTCAAAAGCTTCAAGGGATTCTTTTTCCCCAATTGAATTTTAATGGAGTAGGGTGGGAGTGAAACATCAGCTATCTGGCCCACAGTCAAGATGATGCTTTCAGCAGGATCAAATACTATAATAACTTCAGCCCAGAAGCAGTTAGGATCTGTTTCTGCTGGGATTAGGGATCTTGCTTAGAGCTCACCCAAAAGTCTTTCCCCACAAAGAGTAGAGAGCAGCCTGTGTGCCTCACATCAGGTACCAGTGCAGCTCTTGCCCAACAGCTGACACAGCAGAACAGTCACGCAAGAGTTGAAACAAAAAAAGACATGAAAATGTGCAGCTGCCTAGATAAACTAAACAGAATATCAACTCACCATAATCCTGGGTGAGGCACCACAGAGAAAGCAGTACTCAGGCAGAACCTGGTCTTGTCTGCCTCCAAATGGTATTATCCAATACTCCTTATTTTAACATTGTAAGGAAGATCCACATTTTCTATTAGAAAGCACTGTCTTGCTCTTTTCCTGGTTGGTAGCCACCACCAAGACTTAAATCAGCCATTGCAGAGGCAGAAATGACATCTAGCAAAGAATCATTAGAGGCTATTTCCTCAGTTTTCCTATTAAAAGATACTTTACTATCTCAGGAGTGACTATCTGGTGCCTGATCATCAAAAAAGAAAGCATTACATATGACTCACATAGCAGAGAATCTGAAGCTGAACTGAAAAAAAGAAAAAAGTGAGTGAAATGTGAAAAAACAGTCTTGACTTTCTAGTGTATTTGGAGTTAAACGTTTCTGTTTTACTTGAACAAAGATTTAAGTTCATCAGCCTAGCTCTGGGTACGTGAACACCCAGGAATAACTGTCCTGTTAAGCCAACACCTGCACAAGCAGCTCAGCTGCTTTCTTTTTAATCCAGTCTTCTGATGAAAATAGAATATTTTTTCTATCTCCTTCTTCCTCCATACCAAATGTTTAACAATGTAAAGCTAGGAGAAGGAGAATGGGTTAAAACTACATGGAACTGCTCTTTTAGAGGTCCTGGGCAACAAGAAGGTCTGCAGCAAGTGGTGGCAACCCCCAAGGCAGGACTTGCTGCCTCCCTGCAGGGCAGACAACGTGCCTGAGGCAGCTGCGAGGGTCAGGACACATGACACTGATTAACCTGAGTCAAAGATAGTCTTGTAAGAGTAAAGGCAAATCAAACAATCAGCCAAATTTGTTTTTCTAACCGTGGTACAGCAGCAGCAACCAAAAGAAATGCCCTGCCTGCCCTGACTCCCTCTCTCCAACAGTAAAAAAGACAAAAAGAATTACAATTAGCTCAAACGCTGTAATACTTCTAACTCTTGTGGCTTCTGGTCCATTCTCACTCTTTTTTGCTCATCCAGCTGACAATTTTTTGCATGCTCTTAAACAGTTCCAACTCTGAATTTATGTCAGTTGGATCAATATATACAGGCATGAACAGGGCCTTGAAACTCTACAGCTTTTTATATTCATGTGAAGGGTTGAGAAAAACACCAGGGCAGGGTGAGAAGCTACAGGGCCACATCATGTCCTGCCCCCAGAGGCTCGAGCCCCATCCCCATGCTGCTCGGGCACGTTGCCACCCGCAAAGCAGAGCAAAAGGCATGTGCCCCGAGCCTCACTCCGCTGCTGCACCACTGCTGGATGGTGGCAAAAGGCTCCGATAGACAATAATTTTTCCTGGATTTGCCTCAGAAACTATTTCATACCAAAGAAACTACTGATGTGTGAATCTTTAAAGGTTCAGAAGTTGCTCATTTTGGATGAGCCCTGAACCATTCATGATTTTATTCAAATCAGCATGGCCAGCATCTCATGGCAAGGACAGACTTCCTTAGGAGATTTTTTGGAATTGCAACTTTCTCTTCTGTTTTGGAGTGTTATGATTGCTTCTAACCTTAAAATTGAAAAAATAATAAAGCAAAAAGAACATTTCAGAGCATTTATAAATATATAAATATTTTTAAAAGTCTGTGCTTTGTCAAAATTTGTGCTATGTAAGGGGCAGCCCTAGTTTCAAGTTTCTTCAATCACTTTTAGTTATCAAAGTTTCAAGGATATATTTTTTCTGTATTTTTTTAACAGCTGTTTTCCCTCCAGAATTAGAATTTCTGAAATTTATCTAGTTCCATCAGAAACAAGGCTTGTACTTTTTTATTTTCTTGCCTGAGTAACAAATAAAAGCCAAAAAGCTCACTGCTTCAAGAAAAACCTGATTAAAGTCAGTAAAATCTTAAGGCTTCACTTTATATTTCACTGTGAGGGGCCAAAACAGCTATCTTAAGAATTCTGAGTCTCCCTCTTCCATTCTCTCTACATTTGCAATCTTGTATTGCTTAAGAATGCCTTCCTTCCTTTAAAGACTACACTATTTTCATTTCCCTGAGAGATATAATACACAACACACAATCACAAAACATGCTTGGCATGAGCTCGGGCAGCAGCATCCTACCCAGGTCTCTCAAACTATACTTCATTTTCCTGGGTCTTCCAGGTTGCTTGTAAGTAACAAGAAGTAAATTCTGACATTTTGATTTTTACATGTGCGTAAATGCTTGCATTTCCCTAGGCACAGATTGTCTTTATTATTATTTGTGTGTTCTGCAAGTCTTTAAGTATGAACAGGAATAGTTATGTACTTACATCACATTGTCCATGCTTACTGTGTTAAACACAACAAACAGAACTTGCTAAAAAACCCTCCTAAACCAAAAAGAAACTCATGACTCAATGAATTATCCTTGAATTTTCTCTATCACCACTTGTTTAAATTCCACATATAAATTCAATAATTGGATTTTGCTGTTTCAGATATTATAAAGTTCCTGCAGATTTATTATAAACACAGCATATCAAAACATTTAAAGAGGCCAGGATTAGAAACATTTAATTCCTACTCAGAATACAATTGAGGTAAAGTCACCAGAACTGCTGTTCTTGCACTTAGAGCTCTTTATTCATCAGCTCCTGTGGGTTCCCAGTTTATATCACTCTCATGATAGACCACAACTCCAAAATACAGTGCAGCAATTTGTGCAGAAGAGGGAAATCACAGACCATTTCAGGAAACAGGGGCTGTGTTGTCTTGGTGGACTACAAGAAAACAAACAAACAAACAAACAAACCCCTAGAAGCATGGGAACTTTGTTTTCACATAAATGTGATTTTTTTAAAAAAGATATTTTGACAGATGATTCTCAAAAATATTTATGGCACAGCTTGAAGGAAACAATATAGATATCATCTTATTACACACACACTGTAAAAAGCAGTCTTTTACTAGTTAGAGTTCACAAACTGAAACAATGGGATGGATAAGAGGAGAAAAGAAGGGCCATTATCCCCACAGGTGCGAGTAGTTACAAGATCCCTACAGAGATTCACAGAGACCAAGTGACATGCTATAAGGCACAAAAAAATATTTGACCAAGTCTTTATTCCCTCCCTCTGCTCCCCGCCACCAGTCTTAGACACAAGAACATCCATCTTTTCAAAATAAGGCTGGGCATCATTTTATGATTTCCGAGTTCCAGATACATAGACAGACTTGGAGAAGTTGAAAAACTAATTTTGAATAGCCTTGTAATATCAGCAAGTGTTTGACAACCACAGCAAGATCTGAAAACACTCAGGTGTTTGCAAAATGAGACCCAGTTAGTATTATTAGACAGTTCTGTACAGTAGCATTATATTGCCCTAAGAAGCCTTGTGATAATTTGGATATGAAAGGAAACCCAAAATCTACAGACAGGTAATCTTGTTAGTAGTCAACCCCCAAGGAGAAAGATGGGAAAAATAAACTTCTTCAAGATCACATATACATCAATAACACTAGTGAATTAAGAAATCCCAGGCTGTTTGCCTGATGTTCCCAATGTCTCTGACCTGCTGTTTGCAGGTGCAGGTCTAACTTAAACCAGAGCCAATTTTAAGTTCCTTTGTAGTTTAATTCTAGCAGGCACCACAGCTGTAGCAATGGCCTCATTATGTATATTACCTACTGGTTTCACACTTGAATCCATTTTGAAGTCCTCCATGCACCTTCCTATTAGCTTAATAATGAAGAGTGTATCCATGAGTATGTTGCTAAGTTGACTGAAAAATTCAAAGCACTCCCAACGAGACAGTGCTGCTGAAAGCACGAAATAACAGAGGTCACTGGATTCTGTTCTCATTGTGATATTGCTAGTCATTATATTCATGACCAAAACCCAAACATATGAGACAGGCAGAAAAGGACAAGTTTTTGCATCTTTGGTGATGACAGACTTGCCATTGAATTCAAGAATCAAAATCTTAATCTAGGCAATTAGCTGGCCAAACACCATTAGTCTCAGTCGTTTTGTACTTGATCCGAAAATTTGAAAAGTGCTTATTGCACATTAATTTAAACAATTCACCTATGAATAAGGGAGAGGAGTATCTAGAGATTAGAGCATAGTCCCTGGACTGTTACTGTTGTAGCTACAAAGCAAAATTTCATTATTGCATGTGCTTGGCATGCAAAGAATCTCTGTTTCATTACCACCTGTAAAAATAGCTGTGTTTTTTTTTATTTAAATAAATAAATAAATAAAACAGTAGTCCAGACTTCCATCAAAATGAAAAAAAATTGTGGCTGAAGAAGAGTTAAAATTTCTATACCAAAGTGCAAGCATAGGTGGATAGAGTAGTTTCTGCCTAAAGTTCTGCCTGCTGTTCATCTTCAGTACTGCTCTTACCCCAATTAGCTAGATGACACTGGCAAAGCTTGATTTTCCACTGTTCATCTGCCCTCATTTTCTAGTTTCCTCTGTCTTTTAGTGATACTTGTTTTATAAGAAATAGAGCAAGTTAGAAATTAGAGAACATGTAAGAGCAATGAGAGAGCGCTGAGCAAAGGAGATCAGATAGTCTAAATCATTTCAACAAATATTTATCTAAATGGTCAAAGAATTGCACTCCAAGAGAAAACCACAGGCTGATTTTGCTTTAGAATTCACAGTTTCATCACTCATTGGTTCTGAAAAATCAGAGGCAGCACAAGTTCAGAGTAGATGCATAACCAGAATTGGAAGTATACAGTAGGAAACTGTTGTTTTGCAAAGGGCCTCAGATGCCAGGGTGAGCACACCAAGACTGAAAGAGGAACTGCTGAAAGATGACACTTCAGAGAAGCACGTGGTCCAAGAGATGAAATAAAGCTACAGGAGTTTGGATGAGTTGTACAGAAGCTGGTAGACCAGCAAGAAGTCTATTTCATTGTGGTGGTTCCTCTGAGCTACTCTCAATACAGATATGAGACTGACACTAAAATGGTCCAATTAAAGTCATGCAAAAATAAAATTAAAACCAAAACAAGATAAACAAAAAACAACAAAGATACCACACCAGAATTAGTTCACCTTTATAGCTGCCTCAAGTTTTGTCATCCTGGTGGGGCTTGTGGAACTCAGTGCTTAAGATTCAAAAGTATATGAATTTGCCAACAGATGAATATGCAATCAATTAGCCTCCCACCTTCCATTATCCCACTTGCTATCCTTGACTCAGCATTATGTCCCAGTCAAGGCTGTCCCTTGCACACAAAGAGAAATGTAAGTAAGAGTTCCTCACCACTGTTGTTGCTTTGAGAGAGGTGATGAGATGAATACTGATGTTATTTTTAAAGAACAACTGTGCATAGCTTAGAGTCAACACAATTGGGTATGGCTAAAGGGAAACATAATATAGCAAGAATGTACAGATAATACAGTATCTCATTTAAAAGAATTTATACAATCAGTTATACAAGATTTTTAGGCAAGAAAATGACATGTCCTACTGCCAGCATCCTAACAGTACAAACTGAAGTGTAATCATTGGGAACACACGTGTTACTTGTCATTCATAAACTTTGCACCAGAGAATTTGGTTGATATCTACATACCCTGTAAGTTCCCATATGATGTGTAGGCACAGAAAGAATTTTGTTTTAGTGTCTCATGACTTGGATTTTTATTAAAAACAAAGCACCACCACATGTGCAACAACTCACAAGAACCACTGGGCTGCATACAGATGAAACTGTTGTGTAGCATATGAAGACAGTTGGCATCCATTTGTCATGGGAACTCAGACTCTCCAGTTTTGGGAAGAGACAAACAGAAAGTAAATAGAAAAAAAAAAACAGTTTTAGCAGTAAGCAAGTCTCTGATGTGGAACATTAAAGAAAGCATAGATTAACACAGTTTTAGGGAATACATAATCTGCTGAGGGAATTATCACATCTCACAATTAGTCATGCAAGTAGCCAAGGTTGGCGAAAGTAACAAAATAAAAACACTGACAAATATACTTAATCTCTTACCATAACAAATGAGACATCTCCCAGCTGAAACAATATAATTCCACTCCCCTTACTGAGGCAGATATAAGGCAGGAATGTCTCAGAGTTTCTTTTAGGGGAAAAAAAAAAAAAAAAAAAATGAACCGAAAGATTTCAATGCATAATGTACATAGCAGGAAGAATTCTGAGACCAAAATAATACCTCTTTTATTACTACTGATGATGTCTCCCTGCCCAGTACTTGCTGCTTATAAAACTCTGTTTTCATCACCAGGTCTCCCTGCCTCCTTGGAATAGCAGATTCAAGAAGGAACTGGGGAGGTTACTGTGCAAACAGGAAGAAACTATTTCCAAAATACAATAGCTCAGAGAGAAATGACTGTCCTTGTACTGCCAATGACATATGCTTTTACTTTATTTATTATTTTTAAATACTTAAGTTATTATGTTCTATGGCTATGGGGAGAAGCTTTATTTCAATACATTCCAAAGATTCAAGACACAGGAGATGACAGAATAATCATAATTAAAAATATTTAAGACCTAATTTCCTCCACTTCGGATTTTAGTTGGTGATGTCGCCTGTTTCAGCTGCCCTGAAATAGTGAATCCCTCCAGAATCCACAAAAGAACCCAAACCATTGCAACAAGAAAGTGTGAACAGACATCTGATATTTGCCCATATAAAAAGGGAAAAATGTTAACATTGGCATAATTATTGTGCCAAAGACTGAATTTCAGTGACAGTCAATGTTTCCCAATTAGAGACAAAGGGGCAGGAGAAAAGAATTATTGGTTGGAGAAACACAAATGGGAAAGCTTTAGTGGATGAGACCAACACATATAACTTGAGATTCTAAAGGAGATGAAAATATTTTTAAGAACATGCACACACAAGTTCCTGATGATGTTTCCCAATAAGTGGTTAATAGATACATATTTTATTTTCTATTTTATAGAAACAGTAAAATATAAATTGCATCATCTTCTTAAGAAAGCAACATTTAATGTGCAACTTCTATAGTCATGAGGAAGCTTGTAAATATTTTTATATACTTTAGTTAGCATCCGATTATAATTTTGTACTAATTGCTTTAATCGGCCCAACATGAAGTCTTATAGTATTTTTCCATAATTAAGCAATACCACATGACAAGCAGTACTTTTCAGCATTATTATAGTACTTTCTAATGCTATAATAAACAAAGATCATGCATCTTAATTATAACCAATAAAAATTCCATATACATTTAATTATATGCTACAGTGAAATTCCCATAACTTTTAAAAAAGCTCTGTCATGATTATTAAGATGTTGCTAATATGAGCGCACACTAATGGGTTGTGCCCACTATTAATGTCATTGCAAATAGTTTACATCAGGAATCTGTATCTCCAATTTAAATGTTAATGGACTGAGTCTTTTTCATTTATTGTGCAAGAAAAATAAGTCATTGAAGTCAATGAGATTATGTAAAACTGCTAACTAGAATGTTACTAGCTCAATCTCCAAATGCATAGTATGGAGCAAAACAAATTCTCTCAGACTTTTACCCCTAGGTCCTTGTCAATACAAAGAAAAAAAGACTAACAAACAAACAAAAAAAATCAAAACCAAACAACAACAAAAAACACACACACAAAAAATACCAAAAAACACCACCACCCTAATACCACCAGTGCATATTGCATTTGAATCAGACAGAGTAAAATTATAGGCCTTCTGTGTAAATGAGGCTGATGAAAGATCATAGGTATTTTAACTTCATTACCTGTAGGCAAAAAGTTAGCAAGGCATGTTCCAGTTTAGCATGTGAAATGTGACCAGACCCCAAGGTGGTAGTGCCATCCCACTCATCCTACTCATCCTACTCCCAAAGCAGTAGCTCTCTCTTCAAGGTGTCTATATGGAAGCAGTGATGTACAAGCATTGAGCCATCAGGGTTCAGTCTGGAGGTCACTAGCAAATACCTCCACAATAACAAAGCTAAAAGTTTGAAGAGTTATCATTCTTGCTTTTAAAAGATGACTTTGAATGTTATTGCATGAACAACCTCCATTTCTAAAGTTTATTGTCCCCTCCCAATGTGCATACAACACAACACCTACTGAATAAATGCCTTGAAGTCCTTGGTTTACAAGGGTTACACATCAGTTCTACCATTATTCAAACAGATCAGAGACTATTCTCTTACACTTGTTAATATACCTAGATAAGCTCACGCCAATGAATTAGATGACATAAAAACAAACCATGGAAAAATAAATCTATCTGTACAACCATGCCTAGAAAAATAATCTATAATATTATCAATTCTAACTAAAATTTGAATAATCCTCTAGTGCACAAATCCTGAAATAGTACTAAAATAATGTCTCCCTGAAATTGGATAGTTTTGCATAAAAACAATGGCTAGCTGAACAGTGAACAGTTGCTCCATTTCAGGTATTCCCTATTCCATTTCAGTCCTGAATCTCCACATAGCCAGAGAAACCCAGCTCCACACTCCTTTCTCCTCAGCGAAACCCAGACATTGGCATGTTCTCTTGAAGCCTATTACCAGCTCCTACAACTTAGATCAGCTTCTAATAAATCCAAAACAAGACCACCATGGGACAAATCTCAAGAAAATGCAAAGATATTCTGTCTTACCCCACCCCAGCACTGTTGGACCCCAATTTACGACCACTGTTGTCATGCAGCTGTAGTTTGCATTTGCAGTCTCTGCTTCCAAGAAGTTCCTACCATCTTAAGTGGGATTTAGGCCATCTCGAGGGACATTATTGTGTTGCATTTCCTGCACTTCCCTTCCATCAGCACATTCTTCCTCTCCTTGTCTCTTTGTTTCTTACTAACGGTTTTAATCCAAGTCGGTAGTATTAAGTGGCAAATAACAGTCATTAATTAGGCCCACTCCTTCCTTACTACTAAGAGTTTAAAGAATATTATCTCCTCTTTCTTTTTCCTCCATTGCCTTTTTTCCTCATTGCCTCCTGTCCCATTTTTCTTTCCTAGCATTTAAATTTTAACACAGATTTTTGCAATATCACTTCATTAGAACTGCAAGAACTTAGAAAAATATCTGTATGAAATTCTCTATTATTTTATTTAAGAGTCCTCAAGACTGAAGAAAGCATTATTAAAGTCATGGGAGAAATATCTGAGTCCCAACCAGCAAAGTTAAGAGCAAAGTTCTGGACTTGAATTTCCATGTTGAGTAAGGAGAAGCAGCCAACATCTCTCGTGTTTGGGTTACGCATTTAAACAACTCCACTGCAAACTGCAATACTTTAGTGATGACTTTACTAATCAGTGTTAATGCCCTAGGGAGATTACAGTATTTAAAATATCACCTTGGACTACTTCATATTCATGCCACTTATTAGAGCAGGCCTACTTTCCTGGCCAGCAGTGCTCTCAAACTCTCAGCCACAAGCCATTTTCCCTCGTGTGACCATCCTAATGTGTTATGCATCAAAGTAGGACAGTTCTGAAGAGAAAAGACATAATGAATTCTGCTATGCTTGGTTATGTCTATGAAATTGTAATATTTACTTCTTTCTGACTACAGAAGCTTATGAGTCCCATATCACCCTTTTTCTTAGAAGCTACTTCAAACTTTCCAGGTCCATTTTGAAATTCAACCTGTCCTTTGCAGTCTCATTTCCCCTCTTTCCATTTCAGAAAGGTAAAGGTCAAATTTCCTGCAAAAGTTATCAGAAAAGAAAGACATTACAGTGCAGGACAGACAAGTGCTTGATATCTTTATTTTAATCAGCAAGAAGAAAAAGATGAAAATAGTTTCTGAAGGTTCTGTAAGTCCCTAAAACAACTAGCAAGGCCTGATTTTCTGCAGATTATTGGATTCCTCCCTAATCCTCTTTATAACAGATGGACCACCATGGACTATCGGTGATCCATGAACCAGAGCTGGCCCGTCTCATTGTAGAAAATCAGGGATTAATACTGTCAAATTATCAGACTGCTAAAAGACTGCAATTTACTATGAAAGAATGAGATTTCACCATGGCATTAAGTGTTACTAACCTGATCTTAGGGTTTTCTGGGAAAAGAGCTTTTCCCACTTCATTACATTCAGCCACTGTTGTATCACCATTTCAACTGCAACTGCCTAATTTTGCCCCTACAAACTTACCTGTAGTTTTGATTGGCTTCAGTGAGAGTTGACTTCAAGTACACATGTAATGAAGTGGAGTTAGTGACAGTTTAACTACGCTGGGAGAATCAGATTAACAATAGGTGTTGAATGCATTCATTCAAACCTGCACTGGTCCAAACATCAAGCAATTAAGAATCCAAGGTGCTTTAACAGAGAGCAGAAAGCAGATAATTTTCTTCCTCATAAGCTAAATCACAAAGAGTGTTTCTGCTCCCCCTACAACAGCTGAACACATCACTCTTCATTAAAGGCTTTCAACTCAGAAATACTCCAAACTATAATGAGATCATATCAGATACCTTTATGTTGGTGAACAGAGTTTTTGGGGGGCCTCATAAGCAATTCAGCAGTACCTGCTCTCAGCAGGGATTTGTCAGAGAGCAAAACACAGGGTCTCATTTCTCACCGGCTCCTGAATACTGACATTGCCCCAATGTGGGAAATCATCCTAGTGCTCTTACTTCAATCTAATTTCTCTTTTTCGGTCCCAGTGCCCAGCCCCAGACACCAGAGGACAACCACAATCTACTTGCAATAAATCAAAATTTGAATAATAAATTGCAGGTGTAAGAGTAGTTAAAGACAAAAAAACAGGACTGAGTTATATCACTGAATATATGGCAGTCCTGAGATACATTATTGGCATAAGAACAGGTGAGGATTTTATAACAGGCAAAGAGAGGCCTCACTTTCCCTCCTTCTTATTTTAATATCTTACTCTGCGTTGCACTCAGACCGCTTGTTTATTTAAAGGACTTGCTAGCATCAGAGAGGAAGTGTGGTAGAACTTTTACCTGATCAAGAATTGTACCACAGGGGCAACAACCGATTTCCCTGTCCTTGTAAAAAATATTCTGTTGCTGGCCTCCACTACTTCTTATTTGAGTGTCTGTCAGCAGAGTTGTTATAAACTTTTTAGAGTTTGTAACTGTCATTTCAGTTGCTTTGGAATGAAACGTGACCCGTTTTTATCAGAGCAGAAGTCTTTCAGACTGTCTTTGGGAAACAAACCAGAAACACAAGTCTTCTTTATTGTAGATGCAGTTTCTCACACCAATCCTAATTTAAACAAGAAATATCACAAACAAATCTAAAAGATGCAGACTTCAAGTCCAGATTAGTAGTTTTACACTTGTCAATTAGATGCTGAGTTTATGTTCTCTATTACTTCCCAGCTGCATTTTAAAAGGAATGTTACATGACAATTTGCTGCAAGTTTTCGAATCTTTGTCAGCCTGTATGCAAGGCACAAATTCCAATTCTTTCTGAAAGCTGCAGTTTGGTTGTAAATATCTAGTTTGTAACTAACCAGAAACACATGAAAATAAGTAGAATTACTAAACAAAATCTGTTCAAATAACTTAACGCATTCCTACTTAGACCAAGAGTATTAATCATGCCTCCTGCTGACACAATGAACACCAAAATGTTGTAAATCAGTATCTTGAATTTTAGCGAGAAGTACACTGCTGGATCATTAGGCAGTCATCAAAGAAGACTTTTTTGCAACATTCCTCTTTTCTTGCTCTTAACACTTCAGCCTATGGTGACAAACAGAGCATACTGGAGCAACCTCACTCTATGTTCCCTTTCCATCACTCAGCAAATTATGGGTTACATGCTTCCAGGCTTCTGCAAAGTCTATATTTGTGCCACTTACTCATACAAGCAGCAACACTTTTCAGTGTGAATGCCAGTGCCAGGAACTCATAAGATGAGGCGGTTAAACAGGGAAAGATGAATAGAAACTACTATTATCGTATTTTAATGTGACCTAGAAACTGGGAATTGAAACAGTTGCCGACAGTGGGAACTCAGGATTTTGCAATCAAAGGTTTGTACCAGGCTCTGAATGTCAGGCAAATAGTGATTGGTTATTTTGTAGGATAGAAGCAGTTGCAATAATTTTTTTGTAGAGGAAAAAGATCTGGAAACATGATAGAAGAAACATTTTAGTAAGCTTTGGACCAAGCTTTCTTAGATAAATATAATAATCAGAAAATATTTAAATGAATTAATTAGAGTCTGGCAATTAGACATTATTCTGTGATAAGGAAGAAGTAGCATAGGTTATTTGAACGTACTTTAGCATTTTTAACATCGGTGTTTCTTCACTGTACATAAAATATAGCCAGGCTGGATCACTTAGTATACTGATACAAAAATAGGTACTCCTTGTGTTAGATTTTTAAAGAGACTTACCAGGGCAAGACTGGACTCTCAGTTTTAAACTGCTCCTCCCACCTCTTGTATGGAACACATAAAGGTTTAAAAGTATTTTAAAAATTGTGGGGCTTTTGGGGTGCTTTTTTTTGTGGGTTTTTGTTTGTTTGTTTGTTTGTTGTAATTTGGTAGGACTGAAATATTATTTTCAGGTCATTAGAAAATAATTTAGAACATGGACCTCAGAAATGTTCAAAGCTTGATAAATTTAATTAATTAAAATTTAATTAATTAAAATGAAGCTATTTATTTATTTTTCCATGCCTGAAAACACTGACATCCCAAATTCTGTCAGAGGAACAAAACAAACAAAAACCTAAACAAACACCACCCTCCCTCCTCCCCTCCCCCAAAAAAAAAAATTCCACAAGCTTCACTATCCCACTAATTCACCTTAAACAGCTCTCACAACATCATGGTGAGGTGAGCCATGGACAGTCACCTTTTATTGCCTCTTCTCTGCCCAACCCATATCAGCTAAAGGGACTTCAGCAGCAGCCAGTCCGGAAGTGCAGCATGTGAAAGAGTTTCAGAATAAAACCACAAAAAGCTTTGCCATATTCTGACCTTAATTTCAAAGATTAGTTCTACTTTGCCTGTAATTTAAGACGACTGGGGGGAAAAAAAATGGTTTAGGGAAACATCAGTACTTAAACTTACTGTTGACAGCTTGGTCAATAGCCAATAGACTGGTCTGTTTGATTAGGCACTGATTTTATAACACAGAAGTAATCCAGAGTTTGGGTTGGATATATCCTTAGTCAAAAATGAATTCTAACAAATGCAGTTTCAACACCCTCCATGGATAGTTAATACAAGCAATGTTTAGCTATCAGCACTAAATTCTTGATCAATCCATACTGACGCGATCTTTTAGTAAAACTGAATAACGAGTACATTGAATGAGTTTGAGTCAGCTCTTGGACAATGCAAAAATATGCTAAGAAGAAGAAATTTTGATCTGAAGAGTTCAGAAAGTTATTAACCACTTAATCAGAAACCACAGTCATTTATAATTGGCCTTCAAAACCACTTAATAATAGCAATGAACAGATTTACAGTCCACCCTTGTTTTAGGTAGAAATTTCGCTGCACGCATCTGAGACAGTCTCTTATATGATGTATATTTTGTGTCTGTCATGTGTTTCACATGTGGTAACTTCTGCTAAGAGAATCTACACAATTTTGGTTACAGCTGAAGAGAAAGAGTTCTCATTTCAGAAACTCCTAAGTTGGACATTTTCTGGACAAGTCATCTCTTGTGTTAGAGATACTATTTTCTTTTCAGAAACCAGCACCCCAAAAAGTTTACTTCTCACCTTGTTTTGTCTCCAAATCAGACACCCACTAGTTGAAGAGCTAGGGTCAGTCACTTTCTATCACTGCAGAAGAGTTCTATTTCATAGTATTAAAGCTCACCACTTCACAGCAACAGTTTTGATGACACACACGGGTAAAGCCTGTATAATATACAACAGAGGATACCAGGAATGAATACTCTTCTGAGGTCAAGGGAATTGAATTGCATAGAAAAATAAGATCTCAAAAAGAGTATAATAAAGGTATTTGAGATGATAGAAGTGCTCAATAAAATAGAGCTTTAGATATTTTTATAGTGATGAAATAAAAAATTTAAAGAATTACTCACAACTTGATAAAGGAGGAATAGCAAAACACACGCAGAACTACTAAGCTAGGCAGTTAAAATGTAATAAGGTGCTTGTTTCATTTATTTTCACAAGAAATGTAAGCATATACACTACAACTATCTAAGTAGAGACTCCAGAAGATGACTCCCTGAATGGCTCAGCTAGCCAATATTACATTTCCTCAAGGTAGAATTTTGTGTGTTTAAAAATAGGTAGTAAAGCTTCACTGAACTTACTGCAGCTACAGAGATAATCAGGGAGGATGTGACCCTCCTATAGCAACAGTTACCCCACCTCCATCAGGCAGTGCACTGCTTTAGCATGCTTAAATCTGTCATTATCTTTGCTGATTAATATCAAAATAGCTGCTTGCTTACTACTTCAGCAAAGGGGCTTTGTGGTTGTGGAAAGGACTGAGAAAGATCTGACACTAAGGTACAGTGAAATAAAAAGACAAACCAGAAAGTTCCATTTTCAAGAGAACACCCTTTCAAGACATTTTCCCCCAGGGCCACTGCAACAGAATGCTGTATTTGGATCAGCAGGTCATGCACCAGAAGATGGTTTAACTGCTAATTAACACTAGATGATATACTGAAAATTACATGCTAATTAATTCTCTGCAGATCTAAGTGCCCTTCCTTCTATGTCATTTTCAATGAACATATTAACATGAGGAATAGAACAGCATTAATTACTAATTCATATGACAAACATGCAAAGCTGTATTAAATAGTTGATGGAGGTTAACTAAAAAGGAAGATGTGAGTCAATGTTGTCAACCACAGGCCATAGTATCATAAAGATACCACACATAAAAAGAATTCAATCTTCCTGTCAGTTTGATGTTGTTCTCTTACATTAAATTTTCTTGCAAGATGATTATTATTCAGAACATAGGATTCAGCTGTTCAGAATACAATAGTGAAAATCCCACAAAACGAGAGCAAGTGAATTGAAAGGCAATAATCTTATTATTTTAGAAAGTCACAGTGATTACAGTTTTTTATAAATTAACGATTAATTATCCACTCATCAAAACAGTTTGGAAATGGCAAAAAAAAAAATGGGCAGTCTTAAGCTACAGAGGTAGCTAAAGAATCAATATTCCAAATATTGGTTCTGCATCATTCCCGCTCTAGAATAAGAGAAGCCTTTTAACTTACATATGTGCAACATCCGTACTCAGATCTGCTGGTTGAACGTCTCTTAATTTTGAGGTCTGGAACTACTCTGAGTAAAGAAAAATCCAGTCACTAAAAACAAATATCAAGCTATTAAACTCCAGACATTGCCCACGCTTCTAAAGGATCTCAGATTCCATGTGGTGACTATATGTCAGCCCAACTGGGGCTTTCGAAAAGTGTACAGAAGTGGGTATTATGTTAAAACTACATTTTGTGTTTGTAATATACATATACACCTACATATATGGCTATGTCTGTAGTTTAAAGAGCTGAGTTTCTTTCTTCTGGTACTTTCCAGCAGAAGTACTGGTAAATTGTCATTAGAGAAACATTAGCTGCCAAGGTCTATCCAGTAATATTTTATTTTTTTTTTACACAGACTTCATGTGTGCTTATGGTCTATATAATCTTATGTACACACAGAGAGACATACTTAAATGCTTTTATACAAGGGATCACGGAAGCATATTGAAAAGCTACATTCCAACTTCCTTTTTGATTCCAGAACCACTATAGTCTTCTAACATGAGGGAAGAAGCTGACTGTACTAGATTGCAGGGGCAGAAGGGACAAGGAGCTTCACTGAAAAAGGTGAACATAGCTTTCGTAAAGGACACATGAAACGGAATGTGAGACAGTTCACAGATTATGGTGCTAGAGCAACAGGAAGGTCATCCTGGCTGTCTCTAATGCCTTCCCCATTTAGCAAGGAAACAGTTTAGTTTTTCTGTGCCTCCAGTTAACTTTACCTCCCCCACAACAGTAAGATGTAGTTAGACTTTGCTCCTGTATTTTGCTCAGTATTTGCAACACCACTGACAGTTTCCTACTTCAAGCCAAGTAGCCAGTTCCCCAACTTAACTTCAGAAAATATATTTTGTTTTTTAAATAAGCTAATCTTTATTTTTAAATTTCTACTTCAGATCTATTTACTATTTCCATGCATTATTCATTTGGTGACCAACACCTAAATTTTAAATATTTGAGTCAGCAGAATATATTTGAAAGCATTTATGGAAAGGACCTTCTAGAAGAATGTCCTTTATTTGATTCAGCACTGTTAGAAATGTATATAAATAGTATCTTTTTCAATAAGGAGTCATCTCTTCAGTAAACATCATGCCTTTGAACTAAAAGAGACCGGTGTGCAAATCACCCTAAAAATGAAAATAATTCCTTCATAATACATATTTTTCTATTGAATTGAGAATTCCTGCTTTATACATACATAGTAATAAAGTCTTTTGAGGCACCTGCATTAGAAATAATGCTCATTTGTAGGCAAGAGATACAGGGAAGAGGAACAGTAAAGTAATTTTGTTTTATTTTAATAGCTGGATAAATAGCAGAGCATCAGGGAATTTGGTATAAGAAGGCCAGTGACCAAGCCTTGTGTCTTGGGGAACTGGAGTTAAACTTTTATTTGCTGATGGTCTCCAGTGAAAATAGTGGACTTTCAGTCATCTTATAGAACTCACACTGAGCAACAGAACTTGCCCACATGTGTAGGCAGTTCACTATCCAAAATGTCCAGGACAATCTTTCATGAGAGATACATGGAATATACCTGTTCTGCCTAGCATAGAAAGGTACCAAAACTTTAGAAAATATTCAAAATCACACTTTAGCACTGCAATATGACATAGGATACAAAACTGGAAAAACAATACAGCCAGAGTTTTTCACCTTGCTAGAGATGACTGTAGAACACATGCTAAGCAGTTTCAGGCAGATACAGAGAAAGCAGAAATGAGATGACTTTTCACATCTTCTCAAAGCTTTACAGTTCTATGACCAAAGTAAGTGTCCAGTGTTGAAAAACTTTTCCCAAAGACATTAGCATGTGCCTGCAACTTTCAGGACTGAATAATCCTTATAGCTGGAAGGAAAACACCAGACAGTGTAGTAAGATACTGAATGAACGGAGCAAAAGAGAGGAAAGGGTTGGTAGGGTGGGATTCACCTGAATCCAATTTAGGCTGACCATCCACCTCTGATTCAGCTCTAGCCGCTGCACCTGATCTCACTTGAGAAGTACCTGCTACATTAACTTCATTTTACTTTTCCTGTCCAAGAAATTCTGAGCAAAAGGGAAAAATATATTGTAAGTAGTATCTCACTGGCCATAAGTCTGTGTGGTCAGAAAAAGTTTTGTAGATTGCTTATCTTGGCAGGGTAGTCCTCTAAAGCACAGATGCACTTTGAATGAAGCCTTTCAACATTCAGGCTGCACTAGTTTTCAGGCATGAGTAGCTCTAGCAAGGATCTACTGTTTCTTGAACAGACTTTATTATCGAAGAAGGACCTACTGAGATACTTAAGTGGGATTTCTCTAGCTTTTTTAGCAATTAAAATAAATCCTAACGTCAGTGAAGTCCTTTTAACCATGAGTGAGCCAGTTTATAATTCAGAACTCAATCAAGTCAGGAAGGTTTAATTCTGCTACAGATTTTTAAGAGATTTTGTGTGAATGTCCGTTTACCGTTTCAAAAGAGATGTGGCTTAAGTTCTGTTAAGAAATATTTCATTAGGGAATGGAGGGAGAAGTCCAGCACCCATACTGCAAACAGCGATTTAAGTTAGGAATCATTAATACAAACATAATATATCATAACTGATTACACAGGGGAACCATCTGAGACCCCAACTCCTCTACCTGAGAGGATGGCTACAGATCATCATACATGATTTTTCTTAAATACACATTTTCTGAACTAAAACGTGCAAGATTCTTCAGTATCTTACCACACTTTTTAAGCTTAAACTCTTCACAGAAACAGAGGTCACAAAAATCAGCATCTACAAACATGTTTTGTATCAGTTAAGGAGTGGAGAGTTAGCCTTGAATAGGTAACTCTGTTAGGGGTTTTTTAATGCAGTTTCACCTGTATAAGATTTAATCTTCTTTTCACCCTAACCTTTTTTTTTTTTTCTTAAAGTAATGCAGTCTCTGAGAACACATCTATATGGAAATTAGTTCTAAAGACTGTTCCAATAAATACCTGCCAAGTATATAGTACTAGTAGACTTTCTATTTCTTAAATATGAAGAATAGGATTAAGACATGGAAAATTAAAAACTGTTTCACATTTTGCACTTTTATACTGTGAAGCAGAGTACCAACATGCTTTCTTAATCAAAATTACTATTGAAACATCAAATAAGCAAGATGGTTCACCCACAGTACACAAAGTGATTAATTTATCCAGTACCTTTCAACAGTAAGTAATTACTGTTCACCACGAAACAAGTACTCTATGAAGCTAGGGCTCCCATGAGATGCTTATGTACATATTATTTAAACATGCATTTTACACTGATTGTTTCTCAAATACTTACAGTTATCTTCTCAGATCAAATTAGAGAAGCTCTCAAGTTTCTGTTAGTGCCTTAGCCCATCAACACTGCAACAGGCTGTAGTGTTTTTTCAGATGATGGGGTTTTCTTGAGAAGTTCTGTAAATGAGACAGTTAAAAGCAGGGATTAGTTTCTGGACTTGAAAACTAACAAAAAGATATTCAGATATATATGAATATTATCTAAAACATGTAAACGTATAGACTGCTGAACTAAATATTAAAAATTGAAGTTACTGAGTCTACTCTAAGATAATGTTAGTACATAAAATGAAATTGAACCAGCACAGCTACAGTCATATCCCATAGTTTTGTTTTGCCAGATTAAAAGCCAACAGCTAAGAAACACAGTGTTTATTCTAATCAAGAAAAACAGATTTCCTAACAAAATCAGTTCAGTTCACATTTCTTTCTGAATTTTAAGATATAAGGAAAACTTTTAAGCACTCACAGAAGCAGCACCACAGGATACACTTAGCAGTAAGGGCAGGTAGCAGTTCTCCAAGTAGAACCTATGTGGCTAGGGCTTATGCATCCATCCTTCTACCACCAGTCACTGTGCAACACACAGGCTGGCTCTCCTTCCCACAGGTCCAGGGATGCGCAGAGCCCTTTGTAGCCCTGCTGCTTTTCAGGCCTGACCAGGGCAGGGGAGGCACTAAACACTCCAGTGTTCCTTCCTGGCAAGGAAAGGCTTTTACAAAACCCACTGCTCCTCTGAATCACCTCCTGCAATTACTAATACCAACACGATGGTTTTCTCTCTCCCATCACCTCCCTGCTCTTGCTCCAGCCCTTGCCAGGCCATAGTGAGTGGCTGATCTCCAGCCCATAGGTGGGTGCAGTGGGGGCTCCTGCCCCTCGCAGGGTTCTGCTGCCTTTCCAGGGCCAGCCCTGGAGCTTGGTGAGGCAGACAGGGGCTTGTGACTCCTCAACTTGCAGAAAATCTGAAAAACTGCAGAAATATCAAAGCTATCAGTGTAACACAGGATGAAGCTTTTGTGCTCTTTAACTGAGCAGACCTCTCAGCGTGAGCAGCAAGAGTTTTGCTAACCTAAGGGCTAAAGAACTTGGCTTGGAATATATAAAACTTAAAGTGCCTTATGAAAAAAATACATTTATGAATTTATGCTATAGTGCCAAATTAGAGGGTTCTTATATACCAGCAACTATTTCAGGGTATTTGGCTGTTTCTTCTCCTTTAATTTTTGCCCTGGAGCATGGAGACACACTTTGCATTGCAGGATAACATAGAAATAAGCACCATAATCTCACCAGCCTCTATTTTTTTTGCATGAAAACCAGAGCCATAGCTGTCACTAAGCTGTTTATTCAGGCCAAATCCCCAGGGGGCTGCAGCAGCCTCCCCCAGGTGGTTTCTCTGGGCATGGTCGCAACCCAGCAGAGACTGTCTCCCCTGTGCAGCGTTTGATCTCCTCTGCTGAGTTTCTTTCCATCTCTACTATAACTTCTTAAACTTTGATTCCTGCAGGAATCAAATTTAATCTGTTTCAGTATATTTTATGCTCCACTGATTTTTTCCAAAGCTGAATAAAAGCATTGCAGTACTTACATTTCCTATTTTATTTTGGGAACTGTATTATTAGTAGCCCCATTCAGGAACTAGAATAACTTGAGTCAAGCAGATTAAAAACTCAAGCTACACCTGTGGTATTCAGCTTGCACTTTAATCTTATCCACTAAATTAAAAAAGGTCTGGATAAAAATGAGACAGATTAACCTATCACTTGTCTCATAGAAGGGTCTTTATGGTAAAAGAAGATTCAGTTCTCATGCAAGTCTGGTAAATTTTCCCCTTCTTTGCTGGAAAATACCACCTCTGTATGAAACTATTCCATTTCACTGAACAACAAAAAAAATATAGCCCTTTGGAGCTGTACATGCAAAAAACCCCGGTTTAAATTTATATCTAAATGAAAGGAAAAACACTGTATTTCTTATGTTTGATTGATAGTACAAGAAACATTAGAATGCTTTCTCTTTTAGCTTAATATTGATTATATAACCAGTAGGTTATTATTTGATACTCATTTTTTTAATGAGATCCCTCTCTTTCTTTTCCTAGTCACACCCTGGTGTTATGTGAGAGCTTTCTGTTTTTCATACAAACTAAAACTGAGTAAAGGATGAAAAAAGTATATATAAGAAATATTTTAATATAACATGTGTATTTGTATATATACATATATGAGATGATCAGCTAGTAAATATTTTATTTTGCTCTGTACAGTGTAGAATGTATCTAGATGAGCTCAGACAGATTGAACAATAAAATGAACATGACAAAATGGGTTTTAAGCCAGGAAACAGAACAGTAAAGCAATTTCCTGAGTTATTTAAATGCTTTCATTGGAGAAATGTCATTACATACTTGAATTACACTGGAATATAATTATATAAACACCACAAATAACAATGTTTTACCAAGAAAAACAGAAGTTGAGAGGGGAATTATTTCCTGCCATATTTCTTCGTTTTAAAATCAGGTTCTGGTAGCTATAAGAAATAAATCAAAAGAAGCGTTCTAAATTTATTTCAGGAGCCCATGTCCTTTACACTTATGCACATACTTAAAGAATCCGATATGTGAGTAGCTCTGTATATGTAGTCCCCTGCATTTTTAAGATGCATCCCTTACTCAAAAGTCTTCCCTTTGAACTAATTTGGTGACCTTAATCAGAATTTTATAATAGCTTCAAAATTTAGCATCACTGAGCATGCTTGTGAAAAGACTGCTTATAAGCAATTGATTCTAATCTTTTCTTTCCACAGGCAAAGTCAGAGGAGGCTTTTTTTCTCTCATGGGGTGTTCTTAGTTTTGGTACTATATGTACAAATTCATTGCAAATATCTGCCTGGTGTGTCTAGCTGAAAGACTGCAGAACAGTACTATCCAAAAATGGAGACTAAATAAACAATCTGAAAAGTTGTGTTTACTTAAAAATTTGAAAGTTAAGCAAATTTTAATAGCCTGCAAGTGGTCAGATGAGAAAAGAATTGTAAAATGTGTATTGTGGAATGTTTGTTATCACTTAGAAATTTTAATGTTGAAGTTGTTGTAGTTGAGCACAAACGTACACATAATACTGTTCATCTAACCTCACTGATTTTATGAATTCTCACAAAAATATCTATTATTAGAATCTGAGCCTTATCCAGCCCCAAAATTTCCATTAAAATTTGAAAGCCAGTTATAGCTCTCTACTTGCTTTCTCATCAACTCAAACAACCCTGATTGAAACCAGCTATACACATTACAGGTAAAAGTCACTTTTCTACTCCTAGTGAAGGTATTTTTCTAGAAGGACTATAAGCTACTGTCTATCACATTGTGAATTAAAAAGGAGGCTTGTATGGAGATAGTTCCAGTTTAAATACATGTACTTCTTCAATAATTGTTCCATAAAACAATATGGTAAAAGCAAGCAGCTCACCTCTTCAAAACAATATTTGTCTTAAAATTACCTTTTGTAAAGATTAGGTAATTGATAAAGAACCATCCCCATATGAATATGGCACCAAACCAAAACAGATGCACTTCTCCTCTCCCTCCCTCCTCAGTCCTTACTGAATCCAGGGAATCTCCAGGGAATGAGTTGGAGACAAGAAAGACTAAATCACAGCAGATTCCTTTTTCACTACAGCTCATTACAAATTCCCACATAAATTAGTCACTTACACTTTTTTCCAAAGGCAGCAAACATTGTTTGCCACAGTGTTCAACTGAACCCACAACTTGTCAGCAGCTTTACAAAGGCAAATTCTTGCCTTTGTCTGTGCCTCAGTTTCCCCATTTGCAAAAAGAAGTAATGATATAACACACATCTGTTTTAAATATTATTTTTTGAACAATGTTTGAATGATACTTCTAACTGTTCTACAAAAGAATGACTATTCTAAATGGACAACTCCTTAAAGCTAATGCAACAGAATAATGTGGGCAAATGCAATGGGTAAGTTATTCGTATCATTGTAACACAGGCAGTAAGGGAATTAACTCTTACCTGTAATATTTAGACTGAGAACAGACAACAGCTGTTAAGAGTTAAAATATTTAAAGTATTTATGGGGTTTTTTAATCTAAATTTAACAGTATAATCTTTTAAAACAATCAACAATTGTTTAGAGAAGTGGTCTTGTTTTATTCATTAGCAGAAAGTTGCTGGTCAGCAAAACCCAATGCTTTTCCAAGCAATACATAAGTAAGCTGAAATTTCTACTTTTTAGGAATTATTTATTGTTTATTAGATATGTTGTTCTTACATTTAGGAGGTCTTCCAGCACCACAGGACCATGCCCAATAGCTTTGTTCTTATATTCTGACATCTGTCTGAATTTGACGCTTATCTTGTTTCTGGGACCATTTTTTGTAAACTTATTGGAAGTTGATAGTGACATCCTATGCATGAAATATCACACCAGCTCTGCGGAGCTGGTATATTTTGGTTGTGGAAAATAAAATAGGAAACAAGTCTCTATTTGTGTTTCAAATTTTTGTTAATAAAAAAATGACTTCTTCTTTAAATGTTACCTTGAATATTTAAAATGCTGTTAATCTAGCAAAAGTCTTCAAGAGCTTTATTCCTCCTTACACAAACATGAAACACTGACATCAAAACAAACTAAAAGAAAGAAAAGTTAGTCTACTATAATCCCTGAGGATAGGGAGAATTGCTGTCGAAGATAAATAAACCAAGGGGAAGTGAGGTGAAGTATAGTAGCATTCAGGGAAAAAAATTAAGGCAATAGTATTCTTTCCCAAACAATGACATATACTTTTGACCATCAATAGAAAGAGCTTTTCCTTCCCAGCACATTTATTTATATCCTAGTATGAAAGCTATGCATGCACAGCAAGGAACAGAAAGGTCTGATGTATTTCTATTATGAAGAGGATCTATCTGTACTATTGTTTCAGATTAAGATTGTGCCTGTTTTAAAATACAGATGTCTTTAAACAAACTGTTCCACTCAATGAATAAATGTTAATGTTACATGTTAAATTAAGTAAAGAATTTTTGAAAAATCAAAATGTGGACTTTGAAGGTAATTTGTTTAGCGCCAACAACATGCACGTTGCTGTAGCATGTTCCAGCTACAATGTGACTCGTGAGCAATGACATGCCCACGTAGGGTCCCTGCACAAACGCTAAGAAAACTGTTCACCTGAACCAGTGTACAGAAAGAGAACCTAAATGATACAGAAAGATTTGCAAGAAAGAGCTTAGACACACAGTGCACTTTCAATTAATTCTGTATCCTGTTTGCAACAAGAAATATCCTGTCAGAAGAGGTAAGTATCTGGCATACAAAAACAGTGCAGCAGACAAAATTCATAGCCATAGGAGTACACAAAGAAACTACAGGAATTTTTATGTTTGAGGTTACTGGAAGATGGAGATTTGGATTCAAAAGAAAAATATTTAAATATTTCTTCTTTCTGTACAGTCTGTTAAAGTAATATGACATGTTTCCATAGTAATAGGATTGGAAGGTACACAGTTCTTGATGTGTGGGGACTGTTTTCAGTAAACGGCAGTGGAACACTGCCATTTTATTATTATTTTAATAGATTAATGACAGTGGTTTTCATTTCTAATTCTTACACAGCCTTGATTTAGTACAGTCTATCTATAAGTTCCCCAGAGGGTTTTGTTGGCCACACTGAGGCAACTGCAAGTGGAGCCACTTGACAATGGATTGGGAAAGGCGAGTAGGAAAGCCACATAAAGACAGAAAAGAAGATAGTGAAAAATCACATCAGACTCAGGGAGTTAAGGACAAGTCTTGTCCTTGAGCACTGCAGAGCTGATTACAGTAGAGCATATTCATAATTGCAGCTTTTGGTCAAATAGAAGGCTGTAAACATTCAGGTTTCCTCAGGATTTTCTTCAGAAGGAAAGGAGAAGAGAGCTAAAGTCACCCCGGCAGTGTGTCTGCACGTGGCTCCAAAAGTATATTTCAACCACTTAGAGAAAAGTCTCCCTAATCTTCTATTCTTATATAGTCACTCCTGCCTACCTTCAAGGAATGAACTAGTTTTATTTATTTGTTCAGACTAACACCGTTTAGTGCTATAACGTAATCTCTCTTCTCCAGAGGGAACACGCTCAAGGCCTTGTATTTCAGACAAAACAAATGACCCCATATTAGACTTGTCATCAAAGTGAGAGGAATTTTTTTTTCCAAAAAAAATCCTTCTATTTTTTTTCCTTCCTGCTTTCTTTAGTTCACAAAATGTTACACAAGAAAGCCAATTAAAGGAAACAAAAACAGAAAGAGAAGAAAGAAGAGCAAGATAATTTTGTTTAGATCACTTTTTGTACACATTCTGATTTTTGTTAACAGATTCTGATGACCAGAGATATAATCAGATCATAAAGAAAATGGCAGAAATATCATATAGTGAATGAATGTGCTGGCAGGTTTGAAGAACTTGCATTTCAGGCAGAGAACCTAAGAATCTACCTCCTCCTCTCAGCTACATTCACGAATTGCAAAACAATAGCATACAATATCATGCAAAAATGCCTTGCCTATGCATTTCAGAGATATGGCATGTAACACATGTACAAAAAAAAAGAAAGAAAAAAAAAAAAAAAAGAAAAGGTTATCCCTAGCTTATAATACCCGTTGCTTATACTGTTAATAGAAAATAGGATATTTTCACAAGATCTAACAGCAGAAGAATATGCCCACTTGTCTTTCAACCATGGTAACAGCATTAACGTTATCCACACCATTTTCAAAAGCTCTTGGCTTCAAGGGATGTCCCTCTCCAGTTGTTGGTTGTAGTAAGAGGTTGTAGTCTTGTATTGCTTTTAACATAAAGCTAAGGGAAGATGGTAAAATAAGTGCTTCTCTAAGCCCCTTTTAAGCACTCCTTACACTAAATATCAAGTAGAATATTTTCAGTCAACAGCAGTGGCTCACACCGCTGTCAGGCACTATAGCTTACAGCACACGTAGTTCAGGATTACAGAATTGTTATTAACTGTGGATAAAACATATGTAGAGTTCCCCAGATGACACAGTTGTTGGAGACAACATCTTGTAGGGATTCACTAGGAGGCAGATTACATACATATTACTGAAGAAAGGATAGTGAGGCACCCTACAAGGAGAAGTCCCCATGGTCATAAACAAACAACAGAATGGACAGAAAAGCACATAGGAAATTTTTTTTATACCAACTCAGCACACTCTTTAAGCCTTTCACTCATTCTAAGCATGCTGATAATTACATTAATATGTTTGAAGCAAGTCAAAGTACCTGTCTCCAAACCTGTATCGCTTCCAGGGAAGCAGTGGTTTTTCTCAACGATCTCAAGAAAGCATAAATACCAGTAAGAGCGTAACCATGATATCATAGGTTGACCTGAGACCATTCTCTTTGAATTTATATAATGACCCTGTAAACGCTTTAACTGTCACCTTCATTTTTCCTTTCCCTCAGATCCATTTCCTTCACAAAACTCTATCTCGAGCTGGCTGGGCTAACGTGGGGCACTGTTGAAGTCTCATGCTCATTCACTAACAAGGATACAACAGTTTTAAGTCCTTCCCAATGCTAAACCAAAATTTAATTTTTCAAGAGGAGATTCCATCATGTTAGCAAGCTGAAACAGAGTAACTCAATATACTAATTCTAGACACCTGTTTTTTTAAGGATGGTCTTATACTATGGCTGTGTCTCCTCCTCCTACCTGCAAAGTTCCTTCTGACCTTCCCTATCCCTGTTTGTCCCTGTCTCCAGAACTGCTCCTTTACTGTTCAACTGCCTGTTGTTGTGTTTACCCTTCCCTATGGAGTTAAAGGAGAAAGGAGGAAAACATCTACAATTAAATTGCTCTCTTAGTTGTTCCTCCTTCTTGGCAACTACTAGTTGTAATTCAGTGATTTACAACTCTCCCTCATCACTTCAGAAAGAATAAATAATGTAGGGTCTTACATTCATATTTGCAGTAGAAAAGAAATGCTGGGAGGTACAAATTGCTGCTGAAAAGACAGCCACATTCAAGGGGGCAAAGGCTGGAAAGTTAAATCTCTCAAAGGGGTCTCTAAGACAAGAAACACTAAAAAAAGTATCAAGTCTGTAATGGCTTGAATAGACTGAATTCCAGTATGGTGAGTTTAGAAGAAGTTTGTATGTCTGTCTAAAGACATAAGTAGACAGCAAATTTATGTTGCAGAATTGTAAAGACCAGCTTCAGGACACACCTATAAGGAATTTCTCTCCAGTAAACATCTTGCAAAACTTCAAGCTTCTGACCTGCACAAAGGGTTAATTTTGGTACCCTTTTATCAGCCCAGGATTATATGAGTCTTTAGCAAACACTTGCCCATTAGGGTATTTTGCATGTCTTATTCTATAGATAAACAAAACAAAAGTAAAGCAACTCATCAAACAAATTTGAAAGCACAGCTGTCTTCAGGTCTAGTGACTGAGGAGTCTGATGGCTGAGCTTCAGAATCACAGACTTTCAGACTGGCTGAGGTGGGAAGGTGTCTCTGGAGATTGTCTAGTTCAACCACTTGGTCAGAGCAGGGCCAGACAGAGCAGGTTGCTCAGCACCATGTGCAGTCAGATTTTTAATATCTCTAAGGACAGTGACTTCACAACCTCTATGGGCAATCCGTTCCTGTGGTTTGTCATCCTTACTGCAAACATTTTTTTCCCTATATTTAAATGGAATTTCCTGTATTTCAGTTGTACCCATTGCCTCTTGTCATATCACTGGGCACTGCTGAAAAGTGCCTGGATCCATTTTCTTTGCTCCCTTTGGTGCCTACACACACTGATAAGATTCCCCTAAGCCTTCTCTTCTCTGGGGTAAACAACCTCAGCTGTCTCAATTTCTCTGCATATGACAGACATTCAAGTCTCTTGATCCTGATGGTACTTCACTGGATTCACTCCAGCAGGCCCATGTATCTTTTGTCCCAGCAAGCACAGAATTGGACACACAACTAGATGTGCTTCACCAGTGCTGATCTGAGGAAGGCAATCATGTCCCTGGACCCACTGGCAATGTTCTTGTTCACCAGGACGCCAAGGTCATCCACTGCAGAGTTCCTTTCCAGCTGTTTTGCCCCCAGCATGTACTGCCATATAGAATTACTCATCCTCAGGTATAGCACTTTGCTTTTCCCTTTGTTGAACTTCATGAGACTTCTGTGAGCCTCTTTCTCCCAGGGTCCCTCTGCAGGACCCCCCAGTGTATCCAACACTCTTCCCAGTTTTCTATCAACTGTAAAGCTGCACAGGGAGCTTTCTCCCCCATTGACCACAACATTAAGGAAGATGTAACACAGTAGTGAACTCAGAAGAATGGTCTTTTCAGTAAAGACTGAGGTCAAAAAGGCATTGAGTATTTTGGCCTTTCCCATGTCCTTTACCAGACCCCCCGCCCCACTCAGCAGAAAGTCCTCAAACATCTAGCTGTTGTGATTTTAAGTGCTCCCTCTACCCAGCTCTATCCCAGTACCATAAAATGGGATGCATGTTCACAGCTTGGAGTTCTACCTTCATCAGCAGTTTAAGCTATGCCACTGAACTATGAGCTACATAGTGGACCCAGTCTGCTGCCTCTGCTCTTCAGGTAGTTACTTCCAGCTGAGAGGCAAGGTGTAAAGGGTTAGCTTTCCATCTCTGCATCTGAATCTGCCAAAGCTAATCTGTCAGAGCACTGACTTATATTTATAAAATGCCCAGCTGGTGAGTACCTCTAATATGCAGTAACTCCTCTCCAGAGGACAAAGGGTGGAATATTGTATCAAACAGGTGCAAAATCTATGCTTACTGGACTAGAATTAACCAGTACAGAAAGCAACGAGCAAGTGGGCATCTCTTCTCTTTTTTCCTTTAATACAGTTACCTCGCTACCCTTTCACCATTCACTGTGCAAACATGGAGCAACTGTTTTTCCAGCACCTGAGATGCTTTCAGTACTACAGGACATACTCTGTGCATGGCAGTGAGGTGAGTGACAACATGTCACTCACCATGTCACTGAGGATATGCCATGTTATACAATAGCAGTAACATATCACAAAAAACACGTGACCTGACAGTTACTTTAATGATAGGCATGCAAAAATCTGCAGTCTTTGCTTGCTTGGTCTCAGTTCCTCCTCACTTTGAACAAATGCTTGTGCCAAATGTAAAATGTTTTTAAAACACTGCTTGCAATAGATGATTATACAATAACTTTTCAGGATAATTTATGTGGTTTAATTTTTTAGCACAATTATAAGCATTGTCCGGAGAACACGATCTCCATCTACAATGACAGTGTGAGACTCAGAGATCACTACTCAGATGACAGACTTGTGCTGTTCATATGGTTAGAATACTGGAAAAGCAGGAATTCGCAGTCTCTCTTATTTACTTGACAAGATCTAACATGTAGAAAAGAATCCAGAAAAAAAAATTTTCCACCAAAGTTGGCAGTCACTGAAAATGCACATTACCACAGGCTGCTATGTCTACTTACAGCTGTCCTCTTCTTCCCAGCACAGGAAAGGTGTTGCAAAATGGGAAGATCCCTTTCCTGCAGGGAAGAGGGCATGAAGATGACCTTTGGGAGGGGAAGAATCTGACTGAATAGGGTGAAGGCTTTGTTTGGCATGTTCAAACACCTGCTCAAGTCTGGGAGTTGAAACACAATGTCAATAGGGAGAAACAGCATTGACCTAAAATTTCTTCCTATGGTTACAGAAAGCAAGATGCCTATCATAGACAAAAGATAGTTTGGAATGATTTTTCCAGCTCTAGTGCGAAGACCCAGAGGCAGCGAGGGGAGTACCTTCCACAGGTCACTGATTGCAGATTCTTCAAATCCATTTTCAATGAAAGATCATTATATAGCTTTTGTATTACAAAAAAAAAAAAAAAAAAAAAAAGACACAAATCAAAACAAAACAAAAGGTGTAAGAACGTTTTGAGGGCATATAATAACAGAATTGAAATAAATAATTAAAGAGTAAATACAATCATTTGTACCTCCCATAAATTGACACCTGCTTAGATGCTGACAAAAAAATGGTGAAAAGGAAAAATAATGTCTCATCAATGAGTTTGGACAGTAAAAACTAACTAAACAGTGCAAATAATGACAAATACACAAGATTAAATTTTTTTTTAATGTCTAAATCCCATTAGAAGTTATTAGAAACACAAGTGAAACAATGAAACTTGAAATAAATGCAGCTTGGTTTCCTGTGGATTTGTATCTCATGGTTTAAGCTCTGTTTTGATCTTTTCCTCTGTTATGGGAATTTATAACCTTTCTCACAAAAGATGAGCTCTCTCTGCTGTCTCCCTCAGTCAAAATGGTTATGGGGTCTTATTTTTACAAAACTACGAAGAATTAAATTATCTTTGATACTTCTGCCTTCTGTCAGATTTGGTTGACACTGGCCATTGGGTTCAAAATTATATTTAGACAGCCACGCACAGACCAAATAAATACAAAAATATTATTTTAATTTTAAAAAGGCTGAAATAGATTTATATTAATTTTTTATCTTTTTATGTTTCATCTCATGCACAGGGAAATATGTGACACCTGTATCCTGATAAATCCTAATAAACAAGTCAGATCATTATTTAAGACTACAAAATTTCAGAGGTAGGCATAACAATACAAGATTTCCTAGTAACTGAAATTGTTTTGACAAACACTGGCCCTTGCAAATCTCTACAAAATGACACCAAATTTTACTCATGCTAATGAAAATCAGCTTCTTGCTAAAATAAATAGGAAGTGAAGGTAGCAGGGTGAGCTCACAGAACAGGTAAGTACTACAGGGCTCAGCCCAGCAGTATCTAAACTGATCTCCACTTTCAAGACATCAGTAATCTGTCCAACTCACTCTCTCTCCTTTTTTTTCCCCACCTTTTTAGGTCAGACGGAATAATGTGTAATGTGTAATTTTTAATTAAAGTACAAGTGCAGATAAGCTCTTTTTACATCTAAACAACCTGGAAGTATCCAGAGTTCACATTTGGCTAAATAACGCACTTGAAGTAAGATTTTTGTAAAGAATCTTGTGATTTTTTAATGCATAGGTTAGTCTCTTATAGACTACCATGATATTTAGAGACACAAGGATTAGTTTTGTAACACAAACAATGTCTTCCTATGTATACATTTATGGAAAAACACAAATGAAAATATTAACCTGAATGCTGAATTTAATGTAAGCCTAATTCAGGCTCACCATTACACGTATAGCTGACCTTGAAAAGCTTTCATGTTTAACAGAAAAGATGGTACAGACCTAGGACACAGAACTCAGAAAGATTCATTGCCATCCAGACTGTATTCATCACTTTGGGATGTAATAATTATCATATATTTTTGCCTTAAAATTACATTTTTGGTTTTGCTCTCAATAATTGATTTATTCAGTAGTCTTAATAAGAACAAATAAACAGAACATTTATATGAATTCCAGGAGACCTATGACAAGAGCAGCAGAGATAAAAATATAACAGTACCTGATCTCTTATGACTGAGAAAGTGAAAGACAGAAGGGCACTTTCTAGCACCCATTTTTGAAGAGAAGTTATTCCAGCAGAAACAGTCTGCAAAAGGAGGCCCTGTGGAACAATCGTGAAGGGACAGGTTGAGAGTCCCATCACCAGCAGGGAGTAGGGGGGGGCTGTTTCAGCATGGCACCCCTGTGATGCCACAGTGCCAAATCTATATGGTGCAGGAGCCAGTCACGTGAGAAATCAGCACCTGCAAGAGGGAAGCAGCCTTCTGACAGGAGAGTTTCCATGCTTCTGAAAACTCTTATAGCTGAATTATTTCACAAACTTTTGGGTACAGGGCAAGGTCTCCCTTTTCATTACACTGCCTAAGTAAGCACTAGAGCACTTTTAGCAGTAGAATGAATACATTTTATAAGTCTCTTTAATATCACAGAGACAAAAATCTGATGGTTTTTATTATTTTGTGGGTTAAAAGTGGTTTCAGTGCTGTGACAGTGGGTACCATTAAAAATCAATCCATAAAATTCTTACCGCAACATCTGTAAAATTTTGTGTACTTAACTAAGGACAAGGCTCCGCTTCCATTGCATCACTAGATCATGCAGTGTGGCTTGAGCCTCTGAAAACCTACCTTTTAGAGAACAAAACCATTAGCAAGATAAATAGGAAATGCAAAATAAAATAAACATAGATTGCACAGAAAGACAATTTTAATCAGATGACTAAGCAAACTCAGCAAATTCAAGCATAACTTGTCAGTAGCTAGCATTTCTCTGTGATCTTCATGCTTCATTTTTCTTGTACAACAACAATCATAAGACATCTCATTTTTTTATTTAAAGGTCATTATTCATGTGCCTTCATTTCTAATATGTTGTTTGAATTTATTTTACCCAGGTTAAAATGGAAGAGTATGCTTTCTAAAGACCAGCAAAATTTGCACTTTTTCTTCTAAAACTCTCCTTTTAGCTGTGTCCACAATACCTTGGGATGCCTAAGACCTGAGGCTGCAGTTAATTCTGCAATTCAAATACCAAAAAGCAGAAACACTTGGAAATTCTTTCTCCAGCCTCACTATGACAAGACAACATAAACGTATTCTCCCTGGAAGTGGGGGAGGGAAAAATGATCAAAGTTTTTTTTTTTTATCAGTCTTTAAGCTGTGAAATATACAACAACAACAACAAAAAGAGCACTAAGTGACAGAAAAGGCAAAAGTGGCAGTGCATGTGGCACTCTCCCAGGGCACTTTTATCATGGAGCTGCATGAGCTGGGCTCTTTGCAGCAGCCTGCGGTTACCCTCAGTTCATGCTGGTCAGGTCTTTTACCAAGAGAGTTTTTCTTTCAGTATTTGTGTAGTGCAGCAGGCAACTGTTTACCTCAGAGGCATAAAAGTAAATCCGGATGTGTTTGATCCATAGTGTCACCACGGCTCTGTTGCCTATGGAAACAAAGGCTCTTTTTCAGGGAGTTCACACAACAGGCCCTGCAATGCCAGAGACAGACATCCATTTCAGCCGCTGTATTATTTGCAGGTATTTTGCTGATATGTATGTATATGCACACATACATATAACAAAATATAGTCTCTGTAATATTCCAATATGATCAAGTGAGACAGCTCCTGAGTCTCATATTACTTATCTGTTACTTTATTTAAATAACATAATCCCCTTTTAAACAAATTGGTAGTTGAAATCTAATAAATGTTCAAGCTATAACCATGTCTTTTGTTCCTCCACCATTCACTGTGTAAGTTGTTAAGTAATTTGTGGACAGCAGCTTGACAAATCTGTTTCATGCTTACTCACAAATTCAGCTTTTGAAGATGACCCGGAGCGTAGAGTTTTAAGATGCTGCAGAGAATGGATAACATACCAAGAGCACCCTTGTTAAAGGTTTTCTTTGAAAATCACTTATTTGTGAATATGCTATAAGTTTCTGCATGCCATTTATATGTGGAGCTCTGTATATTTTACAGACAACTGATCAAGTATGGCACATTTTGACGAATCTCAGTGTGCTGTGTTTTTACAGCCTTTTTCCAAAGGAGAACCTGACAGAAGGAAATTGGTCAGATCCAGGACATGAATGCAAAGCACATGATATCTTGACTCCGTGTACAATGCAATAGTGGGACAAATCTTCAAACGCAGCTCCAGAGGTGTAAAGAACGTAACTCAATGCCTACTCCCTCTTTGTTGACATCATTAAAGAATATCTTCACAAAATTTATACCTTATATGACTTTGCTTAAAGACATCTTGTATGAAACTTCAGATTTCAATTTAAGAAGGCATCTAGAAGCTAAGAGCAACTTATTTAAACCACTTCCATTTAGAATTCACCGATTTTTTTAACTTGCTTATAATTTTTGCATTTTGGCATATGATTACTTTACTAGATATAAAAAAGAACCAATAATTCCCAAAATCTTTAGCTATAACCAATATCCTCAATTTTACATTTTTGTGTAAGCATTAGTTTATACAGAGTGATAATATGTCATAATAAGTTAAAATAAAACAATTTAAACTCATTTAAATGGTATCTTACTCTCCATTAAGAATCTAGGGCCAAAGAAGCCTTGAAAATGTCATCTATATAAATATTCATGTACCTGTGAACAGATAACTTTAGAAGCAGATTTGACAGTGGAGACAAAGAATAGCTTCTCCACTTTGCAGTAGATGACTAAGATCGTTTGAATGATTTATTGATAAGCCAATGTACAGAATGAGTACAAAGAGGACGGGCTGCACTTCTTGTTACAAAAAAAAATTGATTACAAGACTGGCTAGCATATGAATTAATAAATATAAGAGTACTATGGGTACGTTGGCTTCGCAAAAGGTCCTGCATGATAAGAGAAAGATATTGATGCTCTCGAATTCCATGACTTTTCTACTTTTTTTGTTGTTTGAGGATTTTTACTTGCTTAGGGTTTTAGATCTTTACTTTTTTTTTTTTTTTTTTTTTTTTTTTAATAACTGGAAGGATGTTGGAATTCAAACAAAAGCAAAGGATGGGTTTGTTTTGTTTTGTTTTCTTGTTATTGTTGGGGTTTGTTTTGTTTTGTTGTTGTTTTGGTTTAGTTTTTTGTTTTCTTTTGAAAATCTTTCTATTGACCCTGAATTATGCCACCATTTGCAACAATATAGTCATGAGCAAATCAAAAACAATGAACTTTAATCTCATAACAATCAGGTTATGGGCAATTTAGATACTCATGCTGTCACCTTTCTTATATAAGGTGGTACTCAGATGAGTAATCCCATGGAAAACAGAAGGAATACTTGTGCACAAAGTGTTACTTGGTGGAAGGGTAGCAGGCTCAAGGCGGACTAAGAACGACTTACTAGTTGATAAACCAGTTACTTCCTGGAGAAGGTCAAGGGGAACTTCTGGGTAGAATTTAACCTCATTTCCCAGAGGTACCAACAACCTCCAACTCTAAAAAGCTAAATACTCCAGAAGTCACATGAACAGTCAAAAGCTACACAGGATCATCATCAGCTGCTCAAGATATCATAGGATCAGCATTAAGAAATACATGTCAAAACTTATGTTCCAGCTCTTTTGAGACATTTTGAGAGCTTTTTCTTTCTGGGCTGTGTCTGTAGCTATGCCATCTCCCAACCTGCCCTGTAGCTGGCTTCCTAGTCAGGGCACAACACACAGAGCCATACTGCAGTGAAGAAGAGTAAAAACACAATGGTGCATCAAGAAGAGACTTTTTTTTTCCTAAAGCCTGTGCACAGGACTATGCTGATTTCTTTTCTTAGCTTAGTATAATTTGGGATACCTTTTCTGCTCCATGACCCAGCAAGACCTGGGTTCAGCAGCAGAATCCTGATGATCTCCAGAGTTCAATATATTTGACAAAACCACTCCTTTAACCATCTTCCATCCTGCATACACGATAAACAAAAACGTAATCTGGCCACCAAGTATTCATGCTGATTAGCAGCTGGCAAGGATTGAACCTTCCAGTAGATACTTAGTAAAGCAAGGAAGACTAAAATTCTGGATTAAATCCCAACCTATTTTATCATAAAGTATAGCTCCTAGATTGTTAGTCTACTTAAACACTTGAGATTTTTGTCACTATGTAGACAATAGAGCAAAAGACAGAATGTTGCCTTCAAATGCCACAAACTATATCCTATACTTTATTGCAACAGCTACAGCTATTCTTAACATTGTAATTCAAATTATGTTCAGGATACCTGGCACAGCAATAATTGTGTAATAAATGTATCATCCTATAGACCTAGAAAACAGGAGATATAATAGCAGCCATAAATAAAAAATAAACATCAGATAAACACTTTCAAACAGATGGAAGCACTAAACATCTGGATTACAAACTTGAAAGAGTCAGAATAAGAGAAGAATGTTAAAAGAAAAGCCAGCGTTAGCTTCAAAACTAAATATTATTCTATGTTGTGGGGATTTTTTGTATTTTTTTCCTTCTAATTCCAGACTTAAACAAGAGGTAGTTGAGCAAGAGCAAAAATTCAGGTGCAAAAGCAGGCACATGTAACAAGTTCAGTAATACATGAATAGAGCTTGAAGTATTATACGTGGCTTAAAAGATTAAAATACAAAAAAATAAAAGTGGTATTCTTAATTAGAGAACCCATATGCTCTATGAAATAAATCCTGAGAGTAGGATACCTTGTAATTACAACCGTATTTTTAAACAGATCCTGTTAATTCTGTATTCCTCATTTATTTAGTAAAATATGAAGATCACAAAGTCATTATGAAAAAGTGCACTTCACAGATGAAAGAATATCAGATAAATAATGTTGCTACCTCTCATCCTACGAACAGGAGATAATAAACAGGCTTTCTGTGTTAAAGATTATTTTCTTATCTACAGCAAAAAAACGAAGAAAACAAAACTAAGAAGGAAAAAAAAGGGAAACAAAGAAAGAACTGCCATAGTGAGTTTGTCGTGCCCAGTATACTGCCTGTAGCGGTATGATATTTAACAATGTTCAAATTAAAATAAGCTTACAGTGCTGCCTACACATTTGCAATCCAGAACGGCCATATGGAGCATCTAATCCAAGTACCTATCTCAACTTAATCTTAGGCCTGCTCTGAATATTTTTTTCAGGTGAAAATGGAACTTATTTTATTTTTTTTGTAACTCTGTTTATCTGAATGGTATAAACTTTTGACTTATGTTTTTTAGAATAAGTTTCTGTTCAGTATAATTTACCCATATTTCTCCTTTTTAAATTGAAATATATTTAATACAACATTCATCCAGAGACTCCAGAAGATCGCTGCCATCCTTGTGACTTCTATCAGGAAAACTCAAAATAAGGTGGTTTCATACAGGAGCTATCTGTCAGTTTCAGAGGTATGCATGTGTGGTTTTGTAGCTATATAACAGGTAGGTATGCATGTGTGGTTTTGTAACTACATAATAGGTATAATTCCCAAGCAGGCATCACAGTTTTTCTAGGTGCCAGACTTCCAACACAATGAAGATCAGTCTGCCTATATAAAAACATGAATCAGCCCATACACATCAGAGACAAAGATAGTAGTTCAAGATAGTAACTTGACTGTATTTTCAGCCCTGTGAGGCCCAGGTCCCCTACTTACTAACCTCTCAGGTTAGGATTCTATATTTGCATGGCTCATTGGTGCTGGCACTTACCTGTATTCACTGCCACCATCCTACAAGCATGCACGTTGCAGCTCACTTCCCTTCAACATCAACATCAAGCAGCTGAAACAGCCTAATGCCAGTTCTGCTCTTCTGATTGCTGAGCAAAAAGGACAGGAAATCATTATAGTCCAAACATTTCTAAAAAAAGGTCACTTTAATACAGAATTACATCAATCTCTTTGAAGAAAAAAAGTACGTTTCAATTGATGTCATTCGTTCATGGGCTAATATAATATCAGCTTTAGTTTTAAAAAGTTAGGCTGGTTCTGGAGAAAAAAATCATTAAAAATTAACTATGCCTTTCAAGACAGATTTAAGTCTTGTGTGAGACGATAAAATTGCATGAGTTGTTTCTTATCATAATCCAAATGGTGGTTTGAAAACTTTTTTCTGAAGACATTACTGTGAAAGTAGTATTAATGCAGAAGAATCAGCTAGAGAAGATGACTATGGATAACGCATTTTTCAGTATTTACCACAGTCTGGTTATATGCCTCATATAATCCAGGCCTTTAGCCCACATATGTAGCATCATACAAAGGATGTAAGCCAGCAATATTATACCTATATTTCACAATATATACACATATTCACAACTATTAGACACACTAGATGAGGTATCTGACTCTGTATGAAACTTCAGGAGTTGATTTTGACATGGCCACATTTTAAAAATGCTATTTGGAATTGCAGACAAAGCTTTATACATCTAAAACTTTTTACTGGGAAAGACTAAATGAATTTGCAGCTATAAATTAGGTCCCAGCTTTTGGTCATTAATACTCACGTGATTAAAGTTTCAGTGACTTCAGTGGTAGAGGATCATCTCATATCTTAATTCAGGCTATAAACCACTCATCTATATAAGCATGTGCTTAGAAGTATGCATTTAAATGGAACTGAAGGACTTAGCTATGTGTTAAACGATTTGCTGAAGGAGGATGTATGGATAGTTTGGAGACAGTGTTATTGCCAATGGTATCGTGGATTTGGATTCCACACACACACAAATCTCCCATTTAAATGCCATCTATTTAATCCTTATATACATGGAATTCACAGACATGTAAAAACATGGAAAACCAATAGAGATGTACATAATTTTACAACAAGGGTAAACATCCAGTCTCAGCAATTTTGCCTTATGTATCATAATAAGGTTCATATTCTGCAACATTACAAATTATCTAGTATCTGCAGGATATCTGCTATTTGGGTTAGTCAACAGCACAGTTTTAAGTCCAGTGAAGGTTTTTTCAAGGCTAAGGGCTATCTTTGTAAATTCATATGCATGCTGCAATTTGAAAAACAATTCCTCAAGTGTTTTAATCTTGATTTATCTGCAACACGTCTGTGTATGGATTTGTAAACAGTATATTCAAGCAGCTTAATTTCAAATCAGCTGGAACACACTGTTTTGAAAAGGCTGGTACAAAACTGAATGTCACTTGATTGTTATTCTGCTTGGGAGAGACTACAAATGAAGAATCAGTGAGGGAGCAGAGAGAAACTCCAGTAAGAAACAGGATGAAAATGGAGCTGCAAATGTGAAGAACAAACAACTGAGTGTGAAAAAGAGAGGCACAGAGGGAGAAAAAAAAATGCTCATACGTTGGCATTTAAGGGACAAGAAGCTTACACAGGCCACTGAGCTGTGCCATTGTCACTTTTTGAGGGCTGGTGCTTGCACTTGCTTCAGGAGAAGGTTCACTCAAGAAAAGTTTACTACATTGAAACAATGATTCAAATAGCATAATATCTAAAATACAATTTTGCAGGCTCTGCAACCACCCCCCACTCCCATCCTTCTGTATCCTCTTGTCAAGTGTACACAACCTTGTATGTGTGAATAAACCAGAGATTCCAGTTCCTTTTCAAAGCAGTTCTTTCTCACTTGCAGCCCTCCACAGAAGAGGAACCTGAAACACGGAGCTTGCAGCTTTGTGAGCCGAGGCTCATGAGCTCATGGTAAGGCTCTGTCATGCTGTGCTGGGGTCATTCTCCTCGGAGATCCGGAGCCATCCTGAAGAGCTGCAGACAGGCTGCACAAACTGCCACAGACCTGCAATGGCAGGCTCTGGATTGTTCTCTTTCCCAGTTTTCCAAGCCATGGTTTCCAAAGACAGTGGTAATTAGTCTTAAATGCTTTATGTGACATAGAGAAATGTAGGAGAATATGTCCAGCAGGCAAGGTTTTTTTAAAAGCCTCTGCCAACGCTTTGATCACAGAATGAATTGTCTGGAATACTGTGAACTCTTTACTTATTAAAAATGAAACTAGGGTGTTGTATCAATGAAATATATTTTATTGTGTTCTGTCAATGAGACATATGCTATTATATTATCAAGGTACAGATTCAGACTATAAAATCAGCTTTCCATTCCTCTTAATGAGAGGCTGTACCAAAAGTAAATTACATGAGTTTTCATCACTATATTCTTAATAAGAAAAAAGACATTTTTGTTCTTTTGTCAAGAGGAAGCTAATATAGTATTTATAAAGTCCGTGCACTGAACAGTTAAGGACTAATACTGAATATCCAAAATGCTACAATATCTTCAGTCAAAATGGAGCATGACAGTATAAAACACAAGGCATTTTTTCAAGAAAAAGAAAAAAAAGAGTAACAGAGAAAGAGGAGTGTTTAGTATTGGGAGAAGGATAAAGATGGGGAAAGACAACTAATGTTTCCAGAAATTAAACTAGGGTGTATTTTTTTAAAAAGAGTTGTATTTTCAGAAGATGAAAGAAACAAACTTGTAACTCTCCAAAGACACTGCAAATGTAGACACTGAAAAATCACCACAGCATTTGAAGAGAAATGGGATCTTCTTTTATAACCATAAAACTATGGGCTGTTTCTTTTATTATTTAAGGGGTCTTGCTTTACCATTCTATCAAGACGACTTCAAGGTCAAAATGTCTGTGTGCTTAATGCCACTTTAGGTGCCAATGAAAGGAGATTACAAGAAAAATGAGAACCCTGGGGCTTGTCAGGCCTTTCTGGGATAAATGCACCTGGTAAAGGCAAGGTTATATAAATGAAGAGAATCCATCATCTGATATTGTTGTAGGGGATTTATTTACATTTAAAGAAAAAAAAAATAATAATATAAAATAGCAAAATGTTTGAAGATGTCTCTATGAAAAAGACAATTAGATAGTATAATTCTGTAATAATAAGTCAAAAATTCTTTCATTTCAAGTGAGGGGAGAAGCAAGTTAGGAGAAGAGAAGAAGGCATAGCTTGGTAAAGAACTTCAAACGAGGTTAAGCCCTTTTCAAATTAGCATAGTGTGTTCCCTGGAAACATAAGGACCTGCTGAAGGCAAACCAAGATTGAAGGGAACTCAGTAGGAATCCAAGAATGTAAGAGAAACTTGCCCACATCTGAAAAAACATAAAGTTAAGTCTATTAACATCAGAAAAATGTACTTAAGTGTACAACCCAAGGAAGTGTTTTGAGGGTGATATTTCAAATGTTTACCATCAAGACAGACACATATGTGGAGAGAAGTTTCCCTGCCATGGAGGTTCAGCATTCTGTAACAGTTGTGATCAGAAATCTTGTCTATAAAGACACTGTAAGAGTTGATTATCTTGCCTTGCGGTAGCATGGCAAAATGGATTTTCAAGGTCTTCACAAGGTCCATTTTCCTCAAGGGTAGAGGGATCTTGCCCTCCATCCCCGTTCAGTCCTAGCACATTGTTGAAGATGTGATTTCATGTCTTATTGGTCATTGTCCTGTCTTATTATAATCAGAAACTCAACATCCTGCACAGATGATTTATTCTGTTAGGCATAAATGCCACATTAAACTCAGCAACTACAGTTCAGTAAAGAGAGTGCTGATGTTAAGCTATTCGATTTCCTTTTCCCAATACCCTGATGGAAGTAAACTAGAGTTTCCTGGGAAGTTCAAGGTCTAGAGGGCATTCTTTCCATTCAATTTAGTATCCTCAGTGTTTGGATTTGGAGCAACATACCTCTTTGGTACACAGACCTAACTGATGCTAACATCAAGTACATTAAAGAGGGAACTACTCCTTTAGAATTTACAGCAAATTTAACTGTTAATTGAAAAGATTATGCCTTTGCATAGAGACTATATGCTGCTGTAATAGAGGCTATATATTTAACAATGCAAAGAAAGGGCTGATGAAAGTACAGAAAACAGTTTACATACAGCTTTCAGGAGTACAAGTTATCTGAAAAGGGGAAAAGAGGAAGGAAGAGCCCTTTACAAGATGGCTAAGTAAGGAAAGAGACTGAGAGCAGTGAGGAGAAAGATAAGCAGTGGTGAGAGAGAGGGGCTGGGCAGAAGGTTGAAGGACCAGAGTTTGCTGGTTCAGAAGTACAAATGGCTTTAGAGTTACAAAACTTTCTCTGCCAGGAGAGGAAACCCTTCCCCTCCACTAGTGGAAAACGAGGCCTTTGTGAAAACATGCACAAAGAAATGAAACAATGCCAATTTCTCATATGGTCCTGTAGCATTCATTTTCCACTACAGGAATATAGCAGCTCTCTTGTTGGCAAAACCACCTGTGAAATCTTTTGACCTTCGTGCATCTTTCTTGGAAGACAAAATGCAGGCAGAGTAGTTCCTGACAAAGTATTATCCTCTGGTGTTTGCTGTCTTAACCATGGGGCATCAGAAAAGCAGAATCAGCAGCTGCAGGTGTTAAAGCACACTTTTTAGGAAAAGAATGCTACATATAGGCAAGGAAACATCCATCACTTCCAAAAGGCATCTTGTCATTAGACAGGGACTCTAGCACAGCACTGAAAGCACTTACTTTGGCCCCAGTCTCATTTCTCTCCATTATGCAGCTTGTAGATTGTCCTGTTCTTTACTAATCTCTTGGACTGAGTACTTCACTAATGACAAAATGCTGCTCTGCAGCACCCAGAGGAGCCAATATTCACCCCTGTTTGCAGAATCAGCATAAGTTGCACACAAATTCTGTAAGTTTTTCAGCTACAGTCTTATTTGTTGAAGCTTAGTAAGTGCTTTCTTACAGAAGGGCTGGAGGATCAAGCTGGTATTTTGATTTCCAGAAATGTGGACCTCCCAAGGCATAAAAGTAGCCAGAGAAGTAAGTACCAGCAACATGCTGAGACAGAGCCCACCAAAGTCAATGAAAAGACTTTTTTTAAAACAACAGGATTTTGGATCGAACTTTAAATCACATTTGCTGATTTAGCCCTGAGGATGCCTGATGAGATTCATTATAAACAGGCAAATGTGGAACGCAATTGTTGTACAAGTTTGCAGGATAAGAAGGAAGATACTCACAACAGAAAGCTGCCGTCTTACTGTCAGCTCCGAGGAAACTAAACCAGCAGTTTAGTTATGGTTCCCCATCTTGTCTATGGCTTGCTTTTTGCTATATCTTGATTTATATCAACACTCTTGAAGCATTATTAATGTCACAAGAGACAGACCTGTCTACTGGAATAAGACTTGGCAAATTTGCTCCCACCTACTTTCACTTGCAGGTTCATCAGATACAGCATTTTTTTCTGCCATTGCCCAACTGTAGCTGTAAAACATGAGAAAAACACATTACCATTAATTGCAAAGGAAAAATAAGAATATCTAAACAGAAAGAGCTTGGGTAAAAGAACAATACTTTTGTACAAGCCCACTGTAACAATTTTTTAACTCCAGTCACAGGTGAAACAGTTTGCAGTTCTTTTGTATCACCCTGAAAAGGCAAAATAATTAGCAGAATGTGATTTATATCCTAAAATTATTCCTTCTGCAAAACCAATACTCCCATATATGGTTTCAGAAAGTATCCAAGGGAGAGGTAGGGAGTCCCACAGGGCAAGCATGGCACATGAAATAATGTTTGCAAGGTCAAGACCCTGTTCTTTTAATAGTAACATATTCCGCCAAGGTTAATGTGCTCTCGTACAAGATCCAAGACAAGGCCTACAAATCACTGGAGTCCTTCCCAAACCCCAGCTGCACAGAAAAGAACATTTAAGGCCATAGATACACAAACTGATCATGACAATGTATCATTTCACACAAGAAATAGAAATGTTCAGGTTAAAATCTCAAACCCATAAACATACCTCCAAGTAAGCCACAAGTACTGCATTTGTGAAAAAGCTAGAAGATTTGTACTTACATTGAATATTAGTGATAAAATATCTAAGATATTTTTAGAAACAAATCCACTTGCTGAAACATTGATGTCTCTGCCACCTTGAGCTTCTGTAAACCTGTTTTCTGGGTGTGTTTTATCATGGCAGAGATAGTCCTTTTCCAGTTTTGTAGTTGCGCCCCTATCAAAACCTTAAAGACAAAATAGTCAATTGATTCTAAAAGCCCTGCAATTAGGTATTGATCTATTGGCATTCAAAGGTAGTTACAAACCTGATATTTAGAAAATGTCCTTCCATGCAATTCCATGCAAGTAAACTGAAGCTGAAAGACTGAGCTAGAAATAATCCAGATCCCATGGCATGGAAAACTATGCTCTAACCTGTTTAGGTTTAGACAGCAATGAGAGACTGGCTCTAGATCATTGTTACTGTTATTATTATTACTTTGGTATAGAGAGGCCTTAGATACTGTTTCCCCCAAGAGGAAAAAAAAGGCATGATTTGGTTTGGAAGAGGTCATGTAAAATTAGTACCCTGGGCTGCACAAAGCTAAAATTTAACTATCATAGCTGTGAGCATTATATTTAAAAAGGATGAATGGGTGAGAGAGCTCAGGAGAGGGTTTCTTTCATTTTCTCTGCTTTTGGGAAGAGGAAAATGTAAGAAGAATACAAATTGACTGATTCATACCTATCTATTAGTCATAGCTCTGTTGTGCTAGTTGCTTATTCTGTAGACGTTCTCTGTTGTATAAATAAGGTGCACTGCCTCAGGGCTTAATATAGTATATGTCTTTATACCTTTGTTTTCTAGTTTTCTTTCTAGCTCCTGATCATTCTGCACTTTCCTTGACATATTTTGTAACTCAGCTAAAGAATTTCATAAAACAAAAAGTTTGTACTATTCACTAGTACTTTCCAATTAAGAGTTGCTGGACTTTCAACCAGTGGATGGCCATCCATTTCCTAAAAAAAAATATTTGTTTCTTTTACTATTTTTAGGGAAAAAATATTTTCACGGAATGTAACAATAAAAGATCGCTGTATGTCTATTTCTTCTAAAGAATATGTTATGAGGTGAGATGTTTATTTCCAAAACTACTTCACAAAAGGGTCATTTGAAATTTCTCAATGTATGCACTCTGGGTTGATTTTCTTAGGGGAAAAAAAAAGAAGTCATCTTGCACCTTAACTAAAATGAAGCTGTATGCTTTTAAACAACAAATTTTAACTTTTTTTTCCCCCTTTGAACAACCAGTTTAAGGAAAAGTATTGGCTTGACTACAGTTTTTGATGTAAAAAACCCATTTTGAATTAGACTAAAAGATATGCCATGCTATAAATTTGAGCAAGCTTCAAAGAAAATATAGGGGAGAAGCATATAGGACACAATTCAAAACTTCTTTGCCAGGGATTTCTAATCTCTCTGCATATATTATTCAAGGCTTTGCAAAAGACTAGTCTACCGTGCTGAATATTTATTTTGCATACACTAGTTCAAATATTTCATCTGCTGTTTACTTGAGTTTTCTTTTTTGATTTACTAACAGTTATTTTTTGTAAAAAGGAAAACTAGTCATTTATTTAACCTAAAGTTTAAAAGTTACCATAACATTGGTATTTTTTTCCCCAATATCTGTTCATATGGTATGAATGCACAAGAAATCTGGCAATTTACATAGCCAAACTTGCAGTCAAAAACTCATAAGCGATACGTGATTTGACAAGGAAGAGGTTCAAGATTCTTAACTGACTGTTTCTGCATTAACCTTTACATTTCAAGTCAAGGGTACAATAACCTTAACTGATATGGTTTTGAACTTTTTAGTAGTGATTGGTGCAGAAATGTAGTGCTGGTGTACTTTACCTCATGCTATCGCTAAGGTTTCTTATCTCCAATATGCTCTCTTCTTTTATCCTTGACATGAAAATAGGTAAACAAAAGAGCTACCGTGATGTGGTTCTGGAAACCACAGCATTTTTTTCTACTAAAAACATGGGGTACAGGCACTGCTTTGTTTTTCTTAGCTTTTAATGAAACCTCAAAATAGTCCATGTATAAATATTGCCATATCAATATTTCTCCAAAGCAAACCAGACCAAATTCAGAAGTAGTTATTCAAAGGAAGTATGCCCTAGCTTCATTTCAAGATTTGTCCACAAAGAACTCAGCAAGCATTCTTTAGGATTTAGCCCAGTGAACATTCACCCATGCAAGAGTTTCCCAATGACCAGACAGACCAGTTTCACGTACCAGGTTTATGGAGCACATCACTTATAAACACACCAAGAATAGTATAATCATGTTCTTGGTTCTACCTAGTTAAAAGGAAAAATTAATACAGTACTAATCTGAAAATGAGTCCCCTGGCTGGGAGACACGTAAGTAAATCCTCCTCTCTCCAATGAATGCTGCACAGTTTCAGTGTCCTGGACCTGGGAGCAAGAGTAACCATCTAAACACGGGTGGCATTCAACACACATCCTTATAGTGACTAACTGATTTCAGATGGATTAGATCTGAACCCAACTAGGCTGCCAACATTATTCCAGATGGATTAGATCTGAACCCAACTAGGCTGCCAACATTATTCCTCGTGTGGATGCATGTCACAAATTTGATCAGGCCATTACTGTATCAGCAGCATTCAAGTCAAGGGAAGTTTTTCCACTTATTTGAATAGACACTGAATCAATTATATAGAAAGTCACTGAGTGGAAGCCAAAATCTTAGACTTAAAGAAAGCATCCCCTCTCTTCTTCTGGTCACTTTTTGCTTTGACAGTTTGCCAGTCACCAAGCTGCTCTTTTTCACATGCTCTTTCTAAAAAAAAAAAAAAAAAAAAAAAAGACACACCTCTGTTGTGTTTGCCTTGCATTCATACTTCATGTCTCAGTCTGGTTGTGTGCATTGTATGTAAACCCTGTCATCTTTTACTGCAGTTCCCATTCTTGAGGGAGAGGGGAAAGTGTCATTTGTAGTTTAGTTTTCCTGGGTTTATTTATATATAGATATTTTTTTCCCCAAACAAATTCCTCTCCCTCACGGCAAGAGCACCTGCTCTTTGGGTCTAGCCTAAGGAATGTTCTTTGATATTAATTGTCTTGGCTAGATGTATTCAACTCCCTGCCTGTTTTGTGTCCTTAGTTTAAAGAGAAAAGGTTTACCTATTCTTTTAATTCCCTTAACATTAATTCAAGGCTGTGTAAAACATGAATCATTGACAGATTAAAGTAAATCTGCCACAGTGAGATTACCGTGAGTATAAAAAGTTGCTCAGCATGTGCCGTTTTCCTGTGCTAGGGGCTCAGATGAAAGTATAGGAATCATGAAGGTAGGTTTGGCTTGGTACAAGAAGCAGGGCCTCTTTCATTTATCTAACACAAACTAATGGGGAAAAAAAAACCTAAAGTTTATTTAGTGCTTTCTATAATTCATTTAAATTCTATTTAAAATCCTGTGTCTTTGTCAAGGTTAGAGAGGTTTAGTTTGACAAGGGTGCAGGGGAGGAATGCTTAAGGAGGGTTTCTGTAATACTATTGAAACTGAAGAACACCAATCCCATCTGAACCGGGATGGCTCCCAGGAAATCTTTTAGCCTAATGAAAGCAAGTAGCAATATTTTATATTTATCTGATAGAATACAATTTAAAAAATTGAATAAAATAAAAATATGACTAGTATTAAGTAATATTTAACCAGGCATTAAATAGTAAGGACATTCTGAGTTTGACTCTTTCAGCAGAAAAGTTATGAAATAAATACTGAACCAAGAAACACCCTACCATAATTTTGATTTAATAAATATTGAGGCTTCCTTTTAAGTCTTTTCAAACAATATGCTCTCATCTTTGTGCAGGTTTGTTTTTTTGATTTTTTTTTTGTTTGTTTGTTTTGGTTTGGTTTTTTTTTGTTTGATTTTTTGTTGTTGTTAGTTTTTGTTTGGTTTGTGTTTGGTTGGTTTGTTGGTTGGTTTTTCACTTTTATTTTTTTAATGATTTTTGGTGAAATTTTTGAAATCAGCAGAAATAGTCCCAATAATTACAATGAGCTTGGAATTAATTTGATCAGTTGGGATTTCAAAGTGGTTAAACTAACCAAGAAAGTTCTGAAACTGGTAGTCTAGAGCACTGGAACAGCCACATCTCCTATGTCCCATTTAACATCTATACTCAAACTGCCTCTGACAAAATCACTTCAATTCAAAGGAATTATCCATACATTTAAAGCATGAAACCTCATAGACAAACAGTAATCTTCAATCTCAGCTGATCTTATTTCATACTGCCAGCAACATGTCAGGTCCTTTTGACACTAACTGTAAAATACTAGTCCAAGGATAAGAGCTATTAACACTGGAGCTATGAGTGAGGATGAAAAGACTTTTGGTGTCACTCATTTGCTTCTGCACTTTACTCTGTGGTACCTTCTTTTCACAGAGAAAACTGTATTGGATACATTTGACCTTCCTCCATTCCTAATGCACAGAAAAGAAATTAGACACACATTATAATTCAATCTGGCTCTAATCTATACAAAATGGGGAGAAAAAAAAAGTCCATTATAGTTACAACCTATACAAGTTGGCTTTCACTGCTCTGAATTTGAGGGTATAATATGATAATATAATATGATTGTCTGGATAGTTACACTCAAAGAGTTGCAGTCAGTGGCTCCACGTCCTAGTGGAGATCAGTAACAAGTGACGTTCCTCAGGAGCTGGTGTTAGGACCAGCACTGTTTAACATCTTAAATGACAACATGGACAGTGGGACTGAGTGCATCTTCAGCAAGTTTGCTGACAACACCAAGCTGCGTAGTGTGCTTGACACACTGGAGGAAAAGGATGCCATCCAGAGGGATTTTGACTGGCTTTAGAGGTGGGCCCGTGCAAACCTCATGAAGTTCAAAAAGGCCAAGTGCGTGGTCCTGCACATGCATCAGGGCAAACCCAAGCACAAATACAGGTTGGACAGAGAATGGATTGAAAGCAGCCCTGAGGAGGAGGATTTGAGGGTGTTGGTTGATGAGAAGCTCAGCACAACCCAGCATTGTGCGCTTATAACCCAGAAAGCCAACCATATCCTGGGCTGCATCAAAAGAAGTGTGACCAGCAGGTTGAGCGAAGTGATTCTCTCTCTGCTGTCGTGAGACCCCTCCTGGAGTACTGCATTCATCTCTGGGACCCCCAATATAAGAGAGACATGGACCTGTTGGAGCAAGTCTGGAGGAGTGCCACAAAGATGATCAGAGGACTGGAGAACATCTACGAAGATGGGCTGAGAGAGCTGGGGTTGATGGAGAAGAGAAAGCTCCAAGGAAACCTTATAGCCGCATCCAGTTCCTAAAGGGGACCTACAAGAAAGCTGGAGAGGGACTTTTGACAAGGGCATGTCGTGATGGGTCAAGGGGTAATGGTTTTAAACTGAAAGAGAATAGATTTAGATTAGATATAATAAGGAAATTCTCCCCCTTGAGGGTGATGAGGCACTGGAACAGGCTTCCCAGAGAAGTTGTGAATGGCCCATGCCTGAGAATGTTTCAGGCCAGGTTGGATTGGTCTTTGAGGAACCTGGTCTAGCAGAAGGTGTCCCTGCTGATGGCAGGGGGGTTGGAATTAGATTATTTTTAAGATCCCTTAGAACACAAGCCATTCAATTATTCTGTGATTCTACAATAAACAACAATTCCTAGCATCATCAAACCACACACTGGTAAGAAATGTGCCATTAGATAGAGGATTACTTGTAACTCTGGAGTTTGACATTTACATGATTAAGTTTCCTTGTTTTATATGTCAGCAAAATGCCTACACCTTGGAAAGAAAGCATTTCAGAACACAAAAGCACACTGAGAACTAAGATGAAAGTTTGCATGTGGCAAAACCTTTCATAGAAAGGAGACACTGAGTGACCCCATACTGTGATTTGGCAGGTTGATGGGAGGAATTTGAAAATATCACCAAGCCATCCATGGAAAACAACAGAAAAGTATGATGGTAAGAATTTGTTCTCGCTCTTCCCATTTTGGATCAAATTCTCCCTCAGTACAACAACTCCTCTGACTCTGTAAAATCTACATTGCTTACATGAGAGGCTTTAGGCAATTTTTGGTCTTTATATGATGATGTTCCATACTTCAGAGAAGCATTTAATGAAAAATGACCAGACATGTTGCAATCTTTGTGCCTCGCTTTTATTCTTCGAAGTTTTTCTTAATTGGCTTTAGGACAGGACAAGATGGGTCTTGGGAAGGAATAACCTCATGTCACAAGGGACTGTGACTGCTCATTAACTGCTTAGGTCATTATGGAGGATTCCCTATGCTGCTAAAAGAAATCTATATAGACTGATCAGTTTTTTTCAGCTAACTATATGAAAGACAAGTTCAACTTCACAACTAATTTTGAAAAATTATTCTTGTTTGAAAATGTTTTTTCCCCCTATTTTGTTTGTACTTTGGAATGAAGAACACTTCCAATTTAAGTTTATTAGAAAAATTATTGAAAAGGCAGTTATGTTTTACAGCTTCCTAACACATATGAGATGATAATATATTGTACTCCTGATACCACTTAAGACCAAGGGGATTAAAAGAATTACTAAGAGCACCAAAAGATAAACCATAATCATTGGCTATGAATAGAGGCAATTCCTTCATGCCCTTAGAGACTATTCTAGTTTTGTGGGTTATTTCTTTTCATTCTCTCACATGTTCATAATTTTTTACTTCTCTAAGTATATATAAATTTTCAAAGATGTCAAGTCTCAGCATGGCACCTTTCAAAACACAGAAGTTTTGTGGAAAGTATCAGGCAGGGAGCAAAGGTCCTATTTTTTTCTGATCAAACTCAGTGGCAGACCTCTCTCTGACTTCAAATGACCGAGCTCCATTTTCTTGTTAGTCAATCTGAGTGGTAGACTGATCCATGCAGCAAAGATGTCAGTACCATATAGTTCCCTGAATAATACAGCACATTCACTTTAAAGTTCTTTCTTTTCAGCCACACCTTTAGACCCAAATTCTTAAGCAAATAGGCTGTGCTCATCCTATCATTGTGCCAATTTTCTCACTTATTCTTCCACTAGGTTCTTTGTAACATAAGTTTTTGCCAGATTTATTTCTCTAGATAAAAATCCGAATCAGTTAAACACCAGGTTTTTAGGACTTGGGATTGTGAATTTATGAGAATGAGTTTTGATGAAAAAAAATAATATGCTGAGTTACACTCCTAAGAGTGGGAAACAGAAACATATCAACTGACCTCCACGCTTAATAAAAATAGCCATATTTTGGTTTCTAAATGCCAAATGCTGATAATATTCATTACTGCACTTTGTTTTATTGCCATTCCATCCCATATTAATCTAAAATTCTGTACTTGAAGTATTGTACAATCTGAACAGAGGATATACAATGGAAGATGAGAGCATTACCGCATTCAGTAGTTTTTCTTGCACAATATTTGATTAAATACCATTTTCTGTGATAATTTTGATTTTTTAAATCACTTAACATACTCTGAGCTATGCCCTTGTTCCAACACTGAAGTATCTAGAAACTTTCAGAGAATAAAAGCAACATACTACATAAATCATCACACGGTGAGGTTCGCAAACTTGATTTGTCTTAATAACATTTCCCCGAGTTTAGAGAATGGCTGGACTTTCATGAGGCAATTGCCTTAAAAGAGAACATGTTTCAATAAGGCAGCAAGGAAAGGGTAATATCCCTTGGATATCATCATTTGATCACATCTATACTTTGGTGACCCTGGTAGAGCTCTGTATAAATGTGAAGGTCTGTCACCTGGGTGGACTAGAGCTGTACTGCCATAGTGAATGCTATCATAGTCAAAGAAACTCAAAATAAACCAGGAAATTCATAAACCAGGAAATTCCAAATTAATCTGGTCTTATTTTACACTACTGTGGAGAGAGAAAAAAAAAAAAAAAAAAAAAAGAAAAATTCACACAAAGGAACATTCTTCTATCCATATTCAAATCAGGTCTGTTTGAAAGGATAGAAGACACAAAAGGTCAAACAAAGGTGACAAAGTGTGCATATACATTTATTACACAATTCTCTGCTTGCTTAGTCTTATTTAAGACCAAATACTGAATATCACCTTTAAATAAACATGAAATATTGCAGGTGACAACAAATACAGAAGCATTATCGTATGATCTAATAATATTTGTCATTATTTTAACTGGCCAAGTAGCTCATTTAAAGTTTGGATGTAGTCAAAACACAATCTTCACCTGAGGTGAGTATAAGAGCCCTGGCGCTGTGTTAATTCACAAGAATGAAGCCTTATTCCTGGATGATTTCTTCATCTACCTTAAATCAATTATAGCTGACCTGGGGCCCCCTCGGGTTGTATAGCATAAGAAGGGGACTGGTTAGTGAAGAATAAGTGGACCACACAGCTTCCTTAGATGGAAAAGGAGCACTGCAAGTCTGACTGACAGCAACCCCACACCAACAAGGGCTACTTCTTTTGTAATGAGAAGTTTTGAAGGAAAGTAGATAATAACAAATTCATAGGCATTAATAATTTTAAACCTAGGATGCTGTGAATTCTCTTCTTCAGCTGCTGAATGTTATAGCTTTCTGTACGCTCAGAGCAATTCTTTTAAATTCAGATTACATATTTTGACTAGGGTCTGGATTCTGAAGTGCTTATTCAAAAATTGGTTTAGGTAAAAGTCCTACTGAAGCTGCTGGGAATTTTATTTCTAGTGCAGATTTCTAGATTTCATCCCCTAGAGTAACAGACTGTGTAAACTAGAATGAATGATTGGAGGGTCCAATAAGTAACCAGGCTCTTTTAAGTCATTAATATTATCCTTAGGGAAACACTTATCACTGTGCTTCCTATGGCAATTATTGTCAGGGGAAAATAAAAGAGAATATCTTTTTAATTTCTAAATACCTTGAAACTGAAATCTTAACTCATAAGACTGACTTGCTGTTGAACCAACAGCTTCCTATTTTATAGTCTCTTCCTATTACGTTTGTGGGTAATTTAATTTAGGATTCTCACACTTCTGTAATTCAAATATAGTCATCGTTTAACTACATTACCAAACGTTTTAAATTTGGACACATATGCAAACAATTTCACTAATGATGAAATCTAACGTACAAAGTCAATCGTGTTTCCTTGGAAAATAACCTTTAAAAAAATATCTGTGGCCAAGACAGGACCAAAGCCAAAGTTGTTGATCCCTGCTGCGTGTTCATAACTATAACACACAGATAGACGTGGATTTGAAAATTAGTTAAGTTGCCTACAAGCTGACTGATAGTAGCAGTAGATATGCATGGATAGTGACCTCTTAGGTCTTAGTTCAGCAGAAAAAGCCTATAAATGGTGACTTTTTATCCCATTTACCCCTTCACAATAAAGCAAGGGGAAACCAAAATGCCCTTGACAATTTCCCATCACTCTGCATCCAGCAAGTAGAATCATTTAGGTTGTAAATACCTTTAACATCATTGAGTCCAATCAACTGTCACACACCCATGAGCACATGTGAACTGCAAGGCACTGCTGCAGCCATCCCCTCCCCAGGTCACCAGAAGGAATCAAGAGTTCTAGGTTCTCTTCCCAGCTCTGCCAGATTCCTGTCCGACTTTGGGCAAGTCACAGCGGGCTAACTCTTGCATGCTGGCAGAATAGAACTTTTCCACATATCTCCATATGTTCCCCTATCTATAAAGCTCAAACAATACTAGGTACCACAGACAAGGGTTGTGAGGCTTCACCTACTTGATCTTTGTAAAACCTCTTCAAGTTTTCATTTCTTCTTTCAAGAAGTATTATAGAAATACACACGATGAAGTAATGGGTTACTATGAATTAATATTCACACTAATGTCTTTCAAAAACACTAATATGACTGGTACTTTGACATATTCCATGCTAACTGTAAAAGTTTTAGAAAAAGACCATGTTCTACAAAAGTTATTCACACAGATAGCAACTGCAACCACAAGGTCTTTAGTAGGGTTATTAGTATGAGCTATTTATCAAGGCTAGTAAATAACATTCTGACCCTCTCCATGTGCTATTAATAGTACACAGTAAGATATGTTATGGTGTATTCTCATAAAGCACAGTAGCTTGGGCCAACAGTTAGACAGTAAGTGGGAGGCTAAGCCATGTCTGATGGAAGTTGTGTTTGAATTAAACAATTCTGCTTCCGTAAGCAAAACTTAACTGCCTCTTACACATGCTCACTTCTTAACTGTTAAATCAAGGAACATGATCCGAAGACATTGCAAGGTTTTGTTGGTTCCCCTCCTCCTCCATGTAGTTTGTCCTGAAATTTAGTCAAAATGTAAATAAATGTCAGCAGGAGGCCAGAGATGTGAACTTTTCTAGAGCAACAATCATCATGTCTTCTCTCAGCAGCTGCCCAACTGCCTGCAGTCACTAATCAGCCTGAGCTGAGGAGGGGGAAAGCTCTGAAAATCTTGGTGTGATTGTTCAAAAAGTTATGAAACTTGACAAACAGCTTTACATCATTAGGGGAAAAAAAAAGTAAGCACTCAGTGCGACCTTACAGGGCAAAAACCATAATTCCCAGATCTTTGTTGAAAGAATGGGCCTCTTTTACTTTTCTTTATCATTTGGGAATATAGACAATAATAGATTTTGAATGCTATCTCAATAACACAGTTAAATCTGGGATCAGACATCAACAAGAGGATTGCTACATATAAATCTTTAAACTAAACTAGTCTTTTTTCCTCACATCCAAATACTATAAAGTTTTCAAATTTTTTCATCAACATATCACGACTTGCTGGCATGCTACTACATATAATATTTTAAAGCTTATTTCATAGCCATGACAAGAAAAATGAAAAATGTTCCTTTGTTTGTTTGTTTTTTTCTGGAAAGAATGAGCTTGAAAAACTTCTCTGCTCTAAATACAATAGTTGTAATTTTTTCTGTAGCTTTCATTGATCTATGGGTATGAGTAAAAGAAAGCTATTTTAAAAAGATTGTGTGACCAAATATCTATTTGCTTTTCTTAACTTGTCAATAAATCAGAATTGTAATTACAATAATTTTCATTAACAAGAAATGCCTACTTTCCAGCAGGAAAGTACTTATACAATTTAGGTTGCTCGACTCTGACAACTGCTTATTTATCAGACCTTTATATTCATTCACAGTTATGCTTACCAAAGCAGTACTGAGCTTACAGGTGCATGCATATTTGAGACCAAAGCCACCATAACTATCTCATACTTAAGAATACTTTGTTGGAATATTTTTGTCAGATCTTTATAAAGGATTTATGTGGTAAAACAATAGCCAAACAATTTCAACCCAGCTGCCAATATGACTCTTTAAAACTTACTCAAAAATATTTTTATGCAAGTAACCGCTTAGTGAAACAATTCTCCTCAGTGTTAAGATTATTTTAACATAGAAAGTAGAAAAGCCACCACAATCACCTTCACAATTATATCAGCTATGAGCTCTTAGTTGTGGTCTGTAAGGACCTGAGTACAGCCTGGAGCACCAGAGCACTTTCTTGTCCAATCATTCCTTCTCTGCTCCTCCCAGCTCACCATACTCTGAGTTACTGTAGGATTTAATATCACTTTAGTAACATGAAATAATTTATAGATACTGATAGCTATATCTTAAGAAATATCAGCAGATTTGGCACCAAGTCCTCTAAGTGCTGATCTAGAGCTGACCCATCTGAACTGTGTTGAGACAGTCCCAAAATTTACTGCAGAATCAAAGTGATAGTAAAAGTCTTTCATAGTAATATACTTTTTCCCATATAATTCAGTTTACAGTGCATCCACATATGCTTTCCAGAAAAAGACTAATCTTTTTATCCTTCAAATAAAGCTAGTCGTTGCCATCTAATTGCAATAATAAATTTTAAATTACTTTTTATATTATGTGTCTGTAATGTAACTATGCTGAAGATTTCAGAGCAGACCAAACCAGAGAGGTGGATGATTTTTTTGTGCTGTATATTTTCAAACATTAATAGTATCATTTGCATGCTAAAGAAATGAAGTTTTGATTTTACAGAGGCCACTAAGGATTAACTTAATGATTTGGGTAGAGTTTTGACTGCTTCCCAGGGGAGTGAAGGTTAAAAAGTACATCTTGCTAAATATTTAAAATATTCAACCTTTTCTGTATAGAGCCAACTGATTTGAAGTCCACTGTTCCATTACTTATATGGCAAAGTTTTAACTGCCTTCAAATTTACACTTCTGATCTATAAATCCTGAGGTGTTGTACATGACTGACTTCTTATCTAGCAATTTATAATAACATTTTAAACCTTCACTTGATGCATTTTCAACAACCCTAGCAAATTCCCTGAGACTTTCTGTTCCCATTGAGAAGAGACAAGACTTCTCTCTCCAGTAGTACCTTTTCCCTTTCAGTTCAAGGTACAGTCCCATTCATAACCAAGCAAATGTAGTTGTTGAATAGCTCACTCCAGCAGCTCACAAAGGCAAAAAAGAGGGGGAGAAAAAAAAAAAAGGGTAACTTCTTATCAGTAAATATGCATTCTTGGAGTTTCTGTATACATCTGTTCATTGACATCTAATATTCTTCTCATGTACTGTCAAAAGACAGTGCCAGCCCATATGCACGAAGTTTTTGGCAGCAAAGCACACTTTGTAGAGCATCAGGTTTCTTTTTCTATCATATGAATTCTCCTTGCACTAGAAGAAATCTGTCAAAAATACAACTAAACTGAGTCACTTTTTGTAAATATCTTCAGAGGATGTCTTTAGATTAGTTTATAAGGAACATACAAGTAACTTATATGGACAAGCAAGAAATTAATTTCTTAAATATATATGCAATGATCCCATAAAAAAAGTAATAAGAATATTTGGTCATTCAGGAAAAACACTGAAAGGACAAAAACCAAGAGAAAAGCTGCCTGCTACAGCTGATTTGCATCACAAAAAGACATTACCATGTAACACCTAGTATTGATGCTCACATAACCCAGGTGCATGGATCTGCTGTTTGCTTAGTAAGTCTTAGCTCTTTCCAAGTGGTACCTTTCTTCACCCTTAATGGCTCAGACACAGCCAGTTTTTCAGACTTTGAGGCTTTCATGCCTTCTTATTTAGAGGGTTTTTTTGACAGTCATTTAAAAAGTCTACAATTTAGTCTATTACACTTTAATCTTTGTGCAGTTTCAAGATAACTCCCTTCTGACAACCTGTAGCTCTGAGAAGTTCTTGGGAGTTACACATCTGCAACTCAGCGGGTGAACACCGCACAACACCATGCTGCGGAAGCTGCAGAGGAGCTGTTTGTAGACAAAGGTGCCCCTTCAGCATTAACAACAAAACCAGAATCTGTCCCTTGGAACATATCATCACATGTGATATAAAACATACAAAGATATTCCCTACAAGAGTTCCAAAATCAGGAAAATTTGGCACAGTGCAAAGGTAAGACTTTGCTCTTTTTCAGATGCTTTAGAAAGTCCAACTGGGTGTATACCTACATCTTCTAAAGTTAGTTCTTGGGTCTTACCACACCCAAAGTACATAAAAATGTACTGTCATATGAAACTGAAGTACCAGTACATAAGATTGTATATATTAAAATGAATATCCTATGTGTAATATTATGTATTTAATACATAATAACAACATAATTCTAATGCGCTGATCTTAAATATTGATCAGAACTAACACAATACTTGAAATACACACATTGGTATTGAATACTATGGCACAATGAGTCCATGTAAATTCCCAAATTGACTTCCACACATTTCTGTTCACGGAAGCAGCCAAAGACAAAGGTGAGGAACCATCTTGCTATGGCTGAAAAACACAAGGAGCCAGGTCTTTCGCATAAGCTTATCAGGAACAATCATAATGCTTTTGAATCATCTTTAGAATCTACCAGAAACTAAGATGATTGAACTTTAATATTTTCCTTCTTACTCAGACTTCGTTCTTACTTCTGGAAACATATTCTGGGAGTGACTTTCATGAAAAAAGATTGTGATATTGGAGTTTATCATATCAAGGAAATTCAGGACAGTTGCAGTAACTAATTAGTAGTAATTAATTTTAAATAGTTTAAGGTTCTTTAGTAAAGAGATACTGTTATACAATATGCTTACTCCTTCTAATGCAATAGATTTTCTCTTTGTCTTGTCATTAAAACACATATTTCTAGAATTATTTAAAGAAAAAAGAAAAATCAAGATTCTTTTCCTTTAAAAGGAAAAACACATTCTGAATGCCAGAATTTGAGTCAGCTACAATATGCTGTATGTTATACCTTGATAAAGTTCCTGAGCCATGAACTGCAACAAACAGAATCACAAGTTGAGTCACGAGAGAGGGCTGAAGTAAGTGGTTTAAAAACATTTACTTTCAAAAAAATTAGGCCTGCTTTTAGTTTCCTGACTAAAGTCATTGTGATTTGTAGATGGATGGCAGATCTAGTTTGATATTAAATATATCAGGGAGGAAATCAGGTTAGAAAAGTCAATGGCTGCTTATGGATACTAAAATCAAAATAAAACTTTTGGGGAATAGAGGCATGAGACAACCTTCCAAACCTGCTCTATTAAGGACTTCTGGACCTAGGGTTGCCTTTATTTCAACAGCCAGAGAAATGTGCCTGCTCCTATCTTTGGCAGAGGCAACAGTAACATCCACTGGCCACCTAAATTAATCCAACTGTACATTTCCTGTAAAATATAAAATCACTTTAAAGAACAAATGAATATAAACAAATTAGATCTGATTGTTTCTCTACTTACAGCAACAGAAACTAGGAGTAGTTTTGTTAAATGCAGGTAGATGAATACCAGATGGAAGCCTGACAGAGTCAAACTTACTATCTGATTAGTAACACTGGAAAAAAAATATGAAAACCCAGAACTCCAAAATACCCACCAAACAACTTCATGTGCACAAAAGCAAAGTAGTATTGTATTGTGTTGAGACTGCCAGAAATACTTTCGCAAACTTATAATACATTCGTAATAGGCACTCTAATCTAAATTTCATTATCAGTGTTTTGATTTTTGAAGTGCTGCCTGCAGCCGGCAGCTGGTAGAAATGTATTCACCTGATCCTAAGAGGCACACAGAGTAACACAGTGTCTGCACTCTATGAGCTAGGCCTGTGCCTGGCTCCAGGAGGGTGATCCCAACTTCATTCCCAATTGTCCTTGCCTGCTTTAGAAAATGGTAACAAATTGCCGGGAATGAATACCTGGGATATGAGAGTGTGAATAAGCTCCAGCAGCAAACTAGACTCAGGATTAGTGGGGAAAAACCCTCCCCTTTTGCCCTCTCCAAGTGTTTTCAACAGAAACTGAAGCTTTTCTGCCTTTTAAACTCTGTCTCTCTGGACACGTATTCCCTTATTCTAATTTTATAGTCCCCCCTGCTCCAGATCTACCGAATAGAGAGAACCCCAAATTTAATCTACTTCTGATCACTTCCAATATTTAAAGAATATAAAAGGGATCAAGAAACCAACTCTCAATTCTGTGCTACTCAACTTCTCTAAATGCAGAAGAACATTGCAGAAACTGTGTGTTCTGTGACAAGGATTCAGAATTGCTGAGAGCTCAGCCACACATGGCGACTCATAACAATAATGTTAGCAATGGAGATTGGAAATCGTAATCTGTCATATATGAAATATTGTGTCTATATTCAGAATTTGCATTTCATTTTGGTTGCAAAATAATGTTTTACAAATTTGTTTTTAAATGACTTATGCTTTGGCTTTCTTTTAAAATATGTTCAAAATTCTCTCTCATTTATGATGAATGCATTACTGCCTCCATGAGAACATAGAAGCATGCATGTTGCGATTGAATAAAAATACAAAATAATATTTAGCAAACCGAAATTAAATGTTGATTTGAAAAGCATGAGGGAATAAAATATCATAAAGATCAAGACCTGCTGATTTTCTGAAATAAACCTTCTATTAAAAATTTGATTTACTGTCCTGCAAGACACAGATTTATCAGTGCCTTCATACCAGATAACAGCTGTGCATTTAACATCGCCTGTTTGTCTAAAAAGACTTTGTCAAGCTTTTGAATTCATTTAACAGAGACTGTTCAACGATGTACTCTTCAACTGAAATTGATTAGCAAATATATCAAATTAATATAATCAATCAGCTCAAATTACCAGTCTTTTCCACGGCCTTCTATTGTATTTCCACAGCCTTCTATCATAATATATAAACCTGTTGCTAAGCTAGAATTGGACTAGAGATGGGAGAATAGAAGTGACTTTTAGAAACTCCAAATCTTAAAAACCCTAAATAGATATGTATAAATCCCAGACCCCTAAGCTGCACAATGGTTAATATCCCAAATAGGATGTGGCAAGTTCTGCTTACCCTACTCTCAAGTCTGCTTGTTCAATTGGATCAGCCTTTCAGAAAAACTCATTTAGGAGTTTTCTGTGGCAGCTGAAAACTATCTTTGCAAAATATCATAATTCCTTTAGTGCACATTCTGGAGTTTTTTGTTTGCTTGAGAGGACCAGATTGTTTCTACTGTGAAAGGTAAGAACCATTCTGGAGATCACAGACTATCATTGCTTGGCTGTTCTCATTCAAACTACCTCCAACTTTGGTATTAATAATTCAGAACTTATCCAGCAGGTAAAATCAAGTCTACAAATGTATATCTCTCTGAATCTTTCTTCCCTCTTATAAAGTAAAAGAAGAGACACTATCTGATTCAAAGAATCTGATAGGTTTGTACCCTGCTATACTCCTTTCCCAGCTCAACCTCCCCCTGATCACACCATCACGTGCCTTGTGATGACTCCATCCACTGCTCACCAAAACCTTCACCCTGATCTTCCCAGTTTGGCAGTTCATAGTCAACACCCACCCCAACAGTGCTCACATTGCTCTTCTCTTCAGCTGTCACACAAAGATCACTTTCACAGGTTTTTTGCCCTCCTTTTTCTCTGCCTTAGAACATACGCATAGTTGCTACAATGCCCCTTTCCTTGCAGGCTTCTGTTTTTTTTTCTTCACGGAAGAAATAAGCTCCTCATGTATTAGTATACCTGTCACATAAATTACTCCATAAAACCAAATAATCTCTATAATCTCTACAAAGACATCAAAGGTAATCTGAAGACTGACCTGCTATTGTTCTCTGTTTCTTCCTTGTGCTTGTCAAAAAAAAAATACAAAACTTAGAACTTTTAGTCCCAGTCCGTGGCAATGCCACTTGCAGATTCTTATCATTCTCTCCCCATAGGTCCCAGTTTGAAGCCCTGCACTCAGATGAAGAAGCTCATGAGCACTGGTGTAATTTCCAAGCTGAACCAAGGGATGGTGCTCCAGCAGAAGAGCAAACAAAAATAAGGATTTAAGATGAAGCACTATCACTTTACCTGGTTATTCACCATCTGCTACTTCTTTCTGCTTTATCACACCTAACATATGAATGAAAGAAAAATGCAACAACACACAGAAATGAGAGAAAACTATAAGCAACTCGATGGTCACAACCCCCTAGTCTCACATGCATTATAGGATTCCATTAAAAGTTACATCAGCATGACATTATTTACATCACTTCTACATTTAGTTAAAAACCATAACAATACAAGGCTTATAGTATTCATTTTCAAATTCATTAAATTCCTTTTCTTCTTGAAAACAGCGGAAGAAAAACTTTATGGTCAGGAAATATTTTGCAAAATGCATGTATAGATATTTACTAGATATTGGTTTATTGACTTAAAAAATGAGGTGTTCTTACATGAGGCATATGAAAAAATTTATTGACACTAAGTAGTTAGGACAAAAATATTGATTCTGTACACCACAAGCAAGTTTAACCTTTTACTACATTATACTTCCACAATACCTGTGAAGGCATATATGACAATCTCTGTGCCTAAATTCTTCTCCCATTACTTCTGTTGGGCTTTTTAAAGGAAAGATCATAAAGGAATAATTATGTTATTGGTTGAAACAACACTTTCACCTAATTCAGAGACTCCACATATGGAGCCAAGGTTGAAGTCAGACTATTAATATAAACTCATGGACAGAAAACCCATTTTAAAAGGCTGCAAGCAGAAACTTCTCTTCTTTTCAGAAATTGTGAAGTTCAAGACAGGAGTACCACCCCCACACATATTTCCAGATCTCAAAAACATCAAAATAAGCTGATGCATCAGCCTTCAAATCTTGTAACAGAAAAACTTTAAAGTAAAACTCTTGGCTTTCATTGACTTGAATCAAAGAAATTTTGAAGAGCCACAGCGTATTTAAATTTAGCCTCTGCCATACAAAATTCTCTACTATATTTCTAAGTCCATTAATGCTATGGGAGGAAATCAACAGTACATGTAAAAATATAGCAAAACAAACACCATTTAAGATGAAGGTACAGATGCAAACAAGAATAATGCTTTTATAGTAAAGCCACCCTGATAGTCTAACACAGGCAGAGCAAATGGTAAAGCAGGCAGAACTTCCTCTGTACTTCTATTTCCATTCCAGTCAGAGATTTTTTTTTTGGGGGGGGGGGGTCAGCATTACTTAATATATTGCTTTTTCCTCATATAGGAAACTAGCCTGGGGCTGACAGGGACATCACTTATGCATGAGGTTGAACAGAGAAGGCACCAGCCCCCCCCACGAGGCCCCCCTGGACAGGCCCTCCCTGGCCCTGACATCGGACCTGGATGGCAGGAACATCTCCCAGGGCCCCCAGAGCAGCCCCAGCTCTGAGCCCTCCTCACTGCAGGGCTCTGCGCTGCACAAAATCACATTGAGAAGTTTTAAAATTCAGTTTCTTATGGAATTATAATCGCTTGACAACCAGGAGAGAACACAACCACCATCACCCTTTTGTGTGATCTTTTTTAGGTAATCATATTAAAAACAAGAAAAAGTGTTATTTAACAAACAAACAAAACAACCCTTATTACAGAGCACAAAGAGTCCACATTAGTTCTCTAGTTCTTGTCCTGCTTTAAAAGCTACAACCACTAAATCTGATGAAGAAAATCAGAGTAAACCAACACTGCTTACTTAACACAATTAAGTCAGCCTAATTTTGATCAACTGAGGATATAGCATAAATTTTTATTCCTTTAAACTAGCAAAGAAGTAACTCATTTATATCCATCTATTTATCACCTACTTAGTCTGTTTTCCATGACCTCAGGCTGTTTCATGAAATCCATTTTTCTTATACTATTCTGGTACCATCACTAATGATGAAAACTATGCTCATTGTTTCCCTATCTGCTTAAAAGCTCATTTAGAGCAGGTAGTTCCCCCAAGTCGAAAAACCGTTTATCTAGTTAAACACTTAACTTCTTTTCATCTTGACCTATGAAAGACACTGTGAATCACATGTACAAACAGTCACAGCTAGTATTGTGCTACTTTAACCACACCCGTCATGGGGCAGAGTTGTTTCCCAGCATGTCAGTATAAAACAAAATTAGATTACATTACTGAAATAAGTTTCTGTAAAACAGAAAACATTTCGTATTTCAGTGATCTGAAGAGCGTGGCAGTTCACGAATACTACAGCCTGCTGTGGCTTGCTCTATCACTTCTTCAAAATTACTAATTCAACATAGAAATCTGCAGAAGACCAGGATCTCTACAATGCCTTCATTTGAAGCACTTTGCAGCAGTGTTTTGCATTTGATGTTTTCCAAGTCAGGTGCTTGTGTTGGTAGTTTTCCCTTTTAATTACTCATCATTTCCCTTACCTGGGCAGCTCACCAGGGGCTGGTGGCTTCATCTGACTCTATCACAGGGCCAGATATAGATCCAGAAAACTGAGGCAGAATGACCTTTACAAGAAACCTTGGTATTTTACAATGAGAAGTGGATTTCTCCAGTTTAGAAACACAGCGCAGTATCTAGAAGAGTAGAAGGAAACTAGAAAGAAGTCATTCTTTCCAAGTCTGACAGAAAACCTTCTTTCTTGATTTCCTACTACTGCAGCAGGGTGACTTGTCTTCCTGTCACCAGGATGCTCCACTGTTTCACCTTTTCCGTCTTAAAAACACAGCATGTCACCAGTGCTTCCAACAGTATCTCTGGTGTCTCCACCACAGTCAGTCATCCTTTGGTACATGATGCACTCAGGCACAAGCCGCAAGGAAAGGACACTGCAAGGGAAAGAGGTGAGGGTTCTTCTCAAAGACAGGGAGAACTGAGGAGCCCACATGCAGAGAGTCACGCGCAGCTGACAAAAGAAACACCTGAAAGCTCTGCAAATCACTAAATGGAGGAACCAAGGAAAATAAATTGAAGCAATGCTTAAACAAAAGGTGACATTCAGGAAGAATTCTGTGGTAGTTCTTAGGTACAAGATATCTGTTCCTTGTCGGTAAGAACATATCAAACTATTAGATGGGGCAAATTATACTCTTCATCTCTGAATTTGTCACTTTCTTTTCCCTTTACTTCAGTGCCCTCTTTCTGCTTTACCTTATTTGCCCTGAATTCCTATGGATTTCCAGCCAATATTGCCTAGTCTCTTGGTTTTACTATATTTGGTATTTTGTAACTCTGAGGAAAGTTTTAAATGCTAGAATCTGCTGATTTTGTGAGAAGGTAGACATTTAGTTTAAAGGAAAAATCCTCATAAATACAGAGAGAAGATGAAAACAAAAAAATAAAAAGTTCAAAAACTCCATTTAAAAGAATATGAAGTTCCTTAAACATCCTGTAAGTTACAGGTTCAGTTTTGAGTTCTTTATTCATTTTTTAATGTTTGTCAGTGGCTGCATTTTCCCTGCATCGTTTTCTGCCTCATTTCTAGCTCACCCAGCTGTATTCCAAAAAGCAGATTAAAAGCAGTAAAAACTCAAGTTGTTTGCCGTTTCTTTCCTGTCCTAACCTCTTCTCTATTATTCAGGTTTCACTGCTTCAAATGCAAGCTCATGTGATACTTTTGCACACTCTCCTAGTGCTATGAAAATAACGTGTTCTAATGTAAATCAGAAATAATTGTGACATTGATAAGAAACAAGCAAAATCCAGTTGTGCCCCAATTTTCTTCCAAAGGTGTGGGGGCAGGGAGATACAACAGACTTTGCAAACATAATAATTGTTATGAAGTTTCTGTGATGAGAGCAAATTTCACTAGACAGCAGGGGGTAAATCCTGCACGCCAGGATGCCACACCAGCTGGACTGCCTCTCTCAGCTCTCAGTTCATGAGCTTTGCATCAGTTCACAAGTGTTACTATAACTAAGTTTCAGGTAGTAAAACTACAGGACTTTTTTTTGCATTCCCCTAGATACAACCATAAAGCAATTATACAGCTTGTTAGAGCCACTGAAATCCTCTTTGTATGAGAAATGTTAATTCTTCTCAAAATCATACTTTATATGCAGATGAATTTTCACGGCAGAGTTCATTAATGAGGATGCTTTTTTTTAAGCAGTAACTATCAATTGTAAAGTTTCTGGAACTACAGTTGACAACAATTTTGCATTTTTATTCCTAACTTTTTTTATTGGCTGTACACTGTTTTTTAAGTCATAAAACACATTTCATAATCTCTTTGTAATCACCGACTATGAAAGTCATGATGGTTATATTCAAAACAAGTTTATCCACGTGTGCACTGAGTGCATGATTCTGCAAACACTATCCATTGATACATTTGGGGAGAGCAGTGTTGGTCAAGCTTTGTGTAGAATAACCACTGCTTCCAGAAGAGACATGCTCAGTTTTGCAAAAATGTTATCAACCTGTAGTGATTTGGAGGGTCAGCCCTGTGCACCCTGGTACATCACAGCGCTAATGGGTTCCACATAACAATTGTTGAGTCTTCAGGCTAAAAACTACTTATCGTTTTTCTTTCAGCTCATTCCCTCCTCATGCCAGGATCCACCTTTGTAGAGAACGGGATCTTTTGTGTTTGGGTTCATTCTCCTTTGTTTTATCACCAACTTTGGTAGCACCTGGGTCCTTCTTGGTGCTATACAAACGAGATAATAATGCATCATATTCCCTTTCTTTGGTGGAAGGCATGATTCATCCCCCTCATCCCAGATGCAATGATGTGTCCCTGAACAGATGAAATCATGTGGTTTTGGTTAGGTAAATTCTATCAGAGAAAGCCAATTAGTTCGAGATATATTTGCGGGAAGCAGGCTTTTAATCACAGCTTTCAGAAGCCTAAACTATGGTGTTAAATAATAGAGACAAAACAGTATTGATTGCGCAGGCTGATGTTAAAAAAAAAATATCCATTTGAGAATCTGAAGGACATTTTACATTGTAACATATAATACTCCTATATTCACGTTGTTTCACATGTTTAAAATTTCGCAGTATCTCTCAATAGCTGCTCTTCCTTCAGTCAGTGGGATGATATATGTTAAAGTATAACTCAGATTGTCTACACTATGCGTAGAATTTACATACATCTTTCTTTCATAATCTGATACGGTCTTACAGAACCACAGAATCATTTCAGTTGGAAAAGACCCTCAGGATCATCGAGTCCAACCATAACCTAACCTAACTGTAGCACTAAACCATGTCCCTAAGAACCTCATCTAAACACTTTTTAAACACCTTCAGTGATGGTGTGAGTGTGATACATGGGTTTTCAATAACAGCAAAACAGAGGATGGGGAAAAAAAAAATGAAAAAAAAATAAAAAAGAGAGAGAGAGAAAGAAAGAAACCAGAAGTGTTTCTTTCATATGATGAAAGTTAGCAGCAAATCTGAGTCAGTGGAGTCCAGCGGTGCTGCTATGGAGCTGCACTAGGAAAGGTCAGAAGAGTAACATGTGATCTATGTTGAGGTCTTTGGAAAATACATATATTTTACTGACTAACCTTTATAAATTCTGTCTCAAGTAAATACAACTTTAGCTGAAATTTTCTCCAGGTCCTAACTAGGAGGTTTGGGTCTGTAATCAACTGATGCATGAAGATATTAGGTCTGTGTCATTTTACCTCTTTCAAAACATTTCATTTAGATGTGGCCATTTTTATATTTATTCAAAAATAAATAAATAAAGCTGAAAGAAACCTAAAGAAGTCATCCCATCTATGCCCCGAAACGTGACACAAGGTCATGTATAACTATGCTGTTCATGAAAGATGTTTGTTTAAGCTATAATTAAGTATCTGCAGTAAAGGACATTTCACAGCCTCCAGATGTTGCCTACTTTGGTTCTTGAATATCTGTATAATTAACGCTTTTTTACTTAACCTAAATCTGCTTTTTTAAAAATTAAGGTAATTATTCCCTTTTTCATAGCCTATTAATTTTTAGAAACTATTGAAACTTCTCCATTCAGCCTCTCTTTTCTGAGTTAAACAAATACAATATCTTAACTCTTTTCAAGCATTTTGTAAATCTTGCACATATTGTATGGTATGTTTTATATACCTATTTAGTATCAACCCTGAAATTATAGCAGTGCAATAAAGTGTTTTCAACTTGCTGAAACAAAACAATTGTATAATATTCCATGAAAAATTTTATTACTAGTTATATTCCTGTGAAAACCTGCAAACAGTTGACATTTTTAAGTCAAACGAAAAATAAAGCACCAGAAGAAAATAGAATCCACAGGACCTGCTTTCTATTGGCAACATTTCAAAGGCCCAAGCATATCCTCAGATATAGATTATTTACTAAAACTAGGTATTATTTGTTGCAAACATTAAAAGTTTGGGCTTGCATGAGGCGATAATCAATTCAGATTCATACATTAGCTAAACTGCTTGTAGTAACAGTCCCATGTCCTGGTTCCACTAGAGCTATATCACATAGCTGTTACTAAGGGAAATTACCTTTTCTTCCTAACCAGACTTTCTTTTGAAAGAGACAGTTTTGCTTAAAAAAAGAGTTTGTGGGAATGACCTCAGATTCAAATTATTTAGTCATTTCTTTCACCAAAATCAAAGGGTTTTGACTAAAACAAAACTCTGCCTCTGAACAGTTTTCTTTCACAAACCTGAACTCTGGCTAATAGAATTTTACCAAGACAAAAACCATCACTACTCCAAACTTCTGGTCTATTATGCCATAAATTCAACATTTATATAATGACTGTCTTTTTTTGTGCATTTAAAGACGAAAACAGAGGAACTCAGCAATTTTAGATTAATTAGCTTAACATCAATGTACAGAAAAAATCTGGAACTTTTATTAAAAATTATTTGTAAGCAATTGGACAGTAACAAGGAGGTTAACAGCAGCCAGTGTGTTTGTCAAGAACAAATGTCTAATCAGTCCAGTTTCCTTTCAAGACAGACTGCATGAACAGCTAAGAAGGAGTAGGTGTCATATACCCTGTTTTTAGTAAAGCTTTTGACACAGTTTTGCATGGCATGCTCATAGGGAAGTTTCAGAAATATGATGCAAGTGAAATTACTATTAGATGGATGCAAAATTAACTAGATAACTGACACAGAGTCAAGGAGGATTACAGGTAACGTTGACAAGCAAGATTACAGTTTGAAATAATCTTGACAGAGGAAATCATCTTAAAAAGATGAAAAAATTACGAAGTGACAAGAACAAACTGCTGCATGCAGGCAAGAAAGATGAGCTGCAAGGATGGAAGTGCCTACCCGGGGACTTGTAACGCAAGGAAGGGCCTGGGAGCCGTTGCAAGTTCATAGACCAAAAAGGAGTCAATAACACCACAAATGGTGTTTCAGAATGTGTCAGGATAAAACCCATGAAACACAAAACTTGGGATTTCCCACACCTAACCCAACATAATTAATAGTTCTCATAGTTTTGAATATTCTAAAGAGATCATATTAAAAAAAAAAAAAAAAATGACAGTCCATTTCATTTTACCTGCAGCTGGCAGTTCCAATGGGACAATCCTCTGTTCAAAGTCACAGAAGAGAAACAGAGTCCTGCAATGACTTGGAGATGTACTACTTGTATGAATGACTGAAACCCTTTCAATATTTATTCGTGTGCCTTCATTTTATTATCGCTATCAATTCCAGAGCAATAAGAAATTGATCATAGAACTAACAGTATTTTTATGTGCTATTTGTCTAAATTGATCATAAAATATGACCAAGGGGATTAGGCCCCAGATGTGGAGTAATTAAGTAAAAAATGGGTACCCTATTTGACATTATAATTAAGTGAGCAAGGTACAAAGGAAAGCTTGTGGCTTGTGTCAGGTTAAGGGGAAAAGGTTAAAATTCAAGCTTTTCTTGGAAAGATTATGTAGGTCCTTTGAACTATTATGTGAAGTGAACTGATTTAAGTGAAAAAGCACTATAAAATTAAGTACAGGTCAGACTCGCAGCTTATTTTTTTTCCTTCCATGACATCAGTCATCTTCCTTTTAAATGTGATTTTTTTCAAGTAGGTCAGATAAAGTATATCTGCTGCACTCAAGTTCTTGTGAGCTGATCCAACCTGACCCTAAATCAACAAGTCTGAGTCACTGCCTATGCAATCCTTTATATTACAGGGCCAGCCTCATTGAAGCTGATACAGAAAGCTAAAAACTGAGACTCCAGAATCTACAGGTTGCATTTCTATTCTCACCCTCCTCAGGAAGGCTTCTTCTGGGGCAGAAAGGGGTATCCCCTCTTCAGTGTGCTCAGGAGGATGTGTATATGGGTCTGAGGATGTTTGTCTGCAGCCACCAAAATCTGCTGCTGAGCTGTGCTCTGTGTCTGCTGCAAGAGCTGTGACTCAGCTTCCCTGTGTGTTCCCTTCTAGGTACCTGATTTATTGTTGCCAGATATAAACTTGGCTGTCCGCTAAGGCAGAAAGGAGGAACAGTTTAAGAGGTGAGACTCAAATGCATGTGGTCCTTTAAGAGAGAGATAAAAAGAAAAAAATCACATCTGAAGAGTTGGGTTCAGCAGAACAATCATTTCATACCCTCCAAGCTGGACTGACCAGAGTTTCACTATGTGCCAACACGCAAATGTCCTTGCCTCAGGCACCATGGGTTGTTGGAGTAAGACACCTGAACAGCAAGTTTGTCACTGTCTGGTCGTCTTAACACACCTTTGCAGCTTACTTGGGTTTTTGAATATGCTTCCAAGGATCAGTTGGCTCCTTGCTGAATATTCCCAACACTGAAAAAAATTGAAATATGCTTTTTCCTTTTCTTATTAATGACATCCTGATTTTCCCTGATATGCAGATTAAATTGGCTCATATTATATAGCATGACTCTACTACCTTTTTTAACACTACGTAATGTCTCACTCTTTAAGCAAACACTGTTAAACTCCTGTTATTAGTACTCTTTAACATCGGTAAAGCAGCAGAATTTAGTTCTTAGGCAAGATTCAAAAAACATCAGACCAAAAATCAACCCCAGCATAGACAGTGGTTAAGTACTTTCCCATTCACAGCTACTCTGCTCCTTGGAAGTCACATAAAGTGTCAGGTCATATAATTTGAATAAATAATTATTTAAGATTGACTTGGTCTAAAATACAAATGATACTCAGCAGCTCCACAGTTATTTTCAGCTGCTGCAAAAGCCAAGAGTTGATGACAGTTGTCTTACTCTACTTCATTTGAATGGAGATCTTGCACAGTAGGGGGGAAAAAAAGGGCAAAAAACCCAAACCCTATACTGCATTATTTCCTCTGGAAAGCTCTGGAGTTTTAAAGTTTGCTGATGCTATACATTTAATTGAATAGAATTTGATGATAGAAAAGATTAAATATTTCGTAACCTGTGTTGACATTTTGCAGTTGATGGGGAGGATACTTCAATAAAACAGGATTCGAGCACTGGAAAATCAATAAGGAATGTGAACAGAATGAAAATTCTACATTGCAGAGAAGTGCTTCTGATTTCCATTGAAACTTGAAGAGGGATCATTATTCTGAGCATGATACAGTTATACTGCAACTTCATCCACGGCGGTTTCCTCAAGGTGGCCTTTGACTTGCTTTTAGTTTGTGAAGGTAAAAGATTCCCCTGCAAGGACCAAATAAATATCATAAAAGACCTCACAAATGCAGAGTGGAAATATATTGTAGGTAAGAACAGAATATTGAAAGAAAGTAAAAGAACTTTCCAAAAAAAAGTGCTTGTACTTAACACAAAAACAGAGAACACCTTTCTGGAAGTGAAAAATATCTTTATGCTGTGGTGCTCTTGCTGTCTCCACAGGGCAGCTGGGCCTTCTGCACCCTGGGAGAATAAAGAGGTGTCATATCTGGGATACAGTCACATACACTTGGGGGAAGCGTGAAAATTCCACAGCCCCAACATACTTCCTGATGCCCATTCTGCAAGAACTTCTGCTCTCTTTGGAAGAGGAGGGCAGGGGTACCTCTGGGGCAATAGCTGTTACTACCAGAATAAACGTAGAATGGCACAAAAAAAGAATATGTTAAATAAATAAAAATATTTACATCAGACAAAAATGAGGCAGGAAAAAAAAGACCTCCTACTACTTTATGAAGTCCCTGGCTGTCAAAGTGCATAGCTCTCCATGACACAAGAGAATGTATATGCAACAAAAGCCAGCTTGCAAATATGAACCATCACCAAAAACAAGTTTCCTGTTAAAATTGGCAGCAAGGATGCATTTAATCCTTTTAGTATTTCACATGGAACAAAGTTAACAAAAGAATCTAAACAATTCCATCTTGTTTATTCTGTAAAATAGTCTACAGCCAGCACTGTTTTGCTGTGCTCTACAGCTCTGCTCCCCTTTCTTTAAAAGGTATATTTTAGTGAAATGATAATTCAAATAGAAATAATAGTAATACCTATCCCAATAGACTATGCAAGGAGAAACAGGTTTCCTTGGTACTTTAGCATTTCTAATAGGATATATGTGAGGTTTGTAAAGGATCTTTGTCATTTTGCACTCCTTTTAAAGCTGGGCTGTGTTTGAGGTGTCTTAGCTTGGTCCAGCAAGCTAAATAAATTTCTAACAACACAAAGTTTCAGCTACTCAGAATAAAGAGATTAAATTCTCCATAACACATCAAATAACAGATTTAGTAATTATGGATAAACTAAAATGTGGACCCAAAGACTGGCGAGATCTTCCTTTGTTTCAAGAATGCAAGAACTTGAATTCAAACCATCATATTTCACCCTTTTACCTAGAAGAAAGGGTTCCCAGGGATATTCAATTGCCATTTAATCCACTGGAATGATCAAAAACCAAACAGTGGTATCACACAGTCAAATATAAAAGAACAAGAGGAACATACACAATGAAATAGCAAAAAACCCATCTGCTGCAAAGTATATCTTTTTCGACAAAGCCTTTGAAGAGTCTTTGTTTCATTTTTAAATGCTTTCACCAGTGAAATACAACTTTTGACCTTTATGTGTACATTGCCTATGTTTTAAGGCATAAACATAAAGTAGTATTAAAAACATGAATAACTACAAGCTCATTTTCAGCAAAGCACATGCATGTTTCCATGAGCAAGATTAAGCACAGCTACTGAATTCTACAAATTACACATGCATCAGCATGCGTTGCTAAAGCTGAACCTGTGTGCATACTAAAATTCACATGTTAAGGTTTTGATACAACCCACGTAATACCAATTTAACCTGGACTTTATTGAAGTGAACAACACCAAATCAAGTCTACTTGTAATTATGTGGGATCCAGAAAGTATTACCTTAGACTTTCCATTTCCAGACTGAGATTACAGGGATAACCATGAGGAAAAGTCTTTTTATTTTATGAGATAACTTAGTAAGAAAATGGGGGAGACTAACAAACATGGAAATCCAGGCTACAGTTTTTAAACAATTTGCACTGAACTTTTAGTTGTTCAAATACTCTCTGTATCTGAGTACACTTCTCACTTTCCAGCACCACAGGCCTTTGGTTGTTGCCATCCAGTTCCATCCATGTACGTTAACACCTGCAGAAAGGGGTCTGGCCTTTTCTGTCACTGAACCTCTGGGCTTGTCTTGCCTTCTCTGCAGACTGCTAATGACTGTTCCCCAAATCCACTAAACCTTTAAGAGTTTATTAACTCATTGGGAAGTTTAATGCCTCTTCTTACTAAGGAAATATAACTCTCTGTTATATGAACTCCTATTTTCCATGGGAAAACTTAAAGTGGCAACCATACTTAATCAACTACAGAACACGTGCACACTTGATCAGTCCTGACACAGCCAGTGACTTTGTGGTGATAATGGTCTCAAGTAAATGAGCATCCCAGTCCCAGGCTCACATACCAAATAGCAGGTGAATGGTGTTCAGTGCAAGTATAGTAGTACATAATACTCTTCTTATGACTAACGAGGGGTTTAAAACATAAGAAGGGTTATACAGTTTTCATTTCACTGCAATCCAGCTATTACTAAAATAATGGTATTAAACCTTCCTTGTTGAAACTGCACTCTCCTTCAAGTAGTCTTACATAAGAACCTCTGAAAACCATCCGCTGAAGCATGAGTCATGCCCCGGTGCCACGTGCTCTCCCCCACTTCTACTGCCTTTTCAGTTTACATCAATGAGGAAATGCTAAGTTTGATACCAGTCATTTATAAAATACACATCACTTGGTAACACTTGACTGAGTCAGGTTCTTCTATCAGTAAATTTTGTGCAAGTCCACATAGACTTCACTGACTGAAGTAGTTATTCTGGATTTTTAACAGTTCAGCTGAAAGCTAAATTTGACCAAATTCTCAGCAAGACTCTTTCTGAGTCAGAATTGGGCCCTTTCTGCTAGGTGGAGGATCAGGAACAAATGTGTCAGAACATAACCCTGTAGGCTAAAAAGCTTTCTCTTTCCCATCGAAATTAAGCAAGTATTATAGTATTTGCCCTATATCTACCATGAATCATGGATACTTCAGATCTTTTTAAGAGGATTGGATAGATTCAAGTCTGCTATCAGTGTATCAGATGCCATTCTAACCATATCCTTGTTCTCAAAGGACCTGTCAAATGATTCTTAGATAATATTTTCTGAAGCCAAATTTACCTCAGAGATTATGGTTTTCTGTCAACACATTATATAATTTGTTTTCAAAACTGTCCTATTCAAGGGCAGAACCAGAGCATATGCTGTAGCATACCTCCCCCATACACCGCTTCTACTGCTCCTTCCAGTTGGTGGGTTTCATAGAGATTAATTTAGCAAGTGTATAGTAAAAATCTGAATAAAGTAAGATTTTACTGGATTTGGGCCAAATATTATAACTAGATATAGCACGACTTCATCCCTATTCAGTAAGTAATATACATTTGACAAACAGTATGGTATTTAGTCCCATCTAGAATTTATAAAGGCCCAACCTTTAAAAATCTTCATATGTGAAGTATCTGAGGTCTGCCTGATTTCTACCCTGAACACCTGGCAACAGTACCTCTTATTACCTCTCTCTAATGTTTACAGCTGGTTTCAGAGCCAATGTTTCCATCAGAAGCAGATTCTTGATTAGGGAAAAAAAAAACCCAACACCTCTTTGTTCAGTCTTTCTTCCCAAATGAGATCACTTCATATCCTATTCATTCTGTCTCCTCACTAAGAGAGCCTTGGGAAAGTACTTGTAAACATTACTCACATATGGAAACTACGGTATCTGTTTTGGGGATTTTTGTTTTGTTTTAGATAGGGGTTTTGCTTGTTTGTTTTGGAGGGATTTATGTTTGGGGTTTATGTGCTTTCTTTTCTTTTATTTTGTGGGGTTTTTTTTTTTCTTTTTAGGCTAATAGTCTTCCACACTGCATTTAATACTTAAATGTTTCATTTGATTATAGTAATATGAAAATATAGTGAGTTACAGCTGAGTGAATTCACCTTGAACTTTCAATTTTTAAGTTTGTAGCATGGCAGTGAGCACGAGGACTGCTTTCCATCCCTAAACTAAAATTCGTTTTGAGCGTGCCTTAGTCCCACTATAAGAAGTTGTTCATAAATTACTGAACATTTGTAATTATTGAGATTTTACTTGGGTTTTTCTGTGAAACAGTCCTTTTGAGATAACAGGATGCTCAAAAAGACTTTAATTCTCTGCAGCTCAATAGGTACAGCAGAAGGATCTTCTCTCTTTGCTTTGCTTTTACGTTGCATTTTAAACCACACAGTGTGAAGCAGACTTAATTACCACCCTACATGCCTTCTTCCTGGAATTATTTTACAGAAGGAGAAAGGTTGGAGGACAGTTGTCCTTGCAATCCCACAAGGAGGGAGGGGAAAAAAAAAAAAGGCAAGCAATTTCTCAGTTCACTTTTTAGAAACTGAAGTTTAGTTACTCTTAACCTTTGAGTTTTCTTTTCTCCCCTCCCCAAGATCTGAAATTTGGCATAATATGAAAAAGCACCTTCAGACATGTCATGTACTTTATTTACTTATTTAAACCTCACGCTCTAAATTTCAGGAAAAAATAATAATAAAAAAATATACCTTCCTTTTTACTAACAGAGCAATTTCAAATGATTTAATTTCCACCAAGCTCTCATCTCCCTTCTTAACATATCTAAGAGAGTTTTTAAAATATTAAGTTACATTCATATAGATTATTACCTCACTCTCCTTCAGACCCTTGATCCATTAAAGCTCCCACTGCTTGAGCACACTCATAGCTTGATTCCCTCATTTATGTGCCCATAGTACTTTCTAATTCTTTACTCCCAGTCCCATTTGGTGTGCCTGTCATGGTCAGGTGCTGCTAATGAAACCTGAATCTGAGTGGGTATAAGGCACTATTTCCTTCTCTTAAATTCCCTTGGGGTAATTCTGTCCACATTCAATTAACAAATATTGACTTGTATTATCATAACATTTATGCATCAGAAGGGCAAAACAGAATACAACAAAAACATACCAGCTACTTCATATCAAATTCTAACATGGAAACATTTTGTACTGATGGCATACTCTGCATTTTTCAACTCTGTGACCACTAATACTGGTTAGAATTCCAGTCATACTGCTAGTTTGACTTAGTATCACATTACTACCCTTCTTTCTGTTTCTAGAATAATTTTTAATGCTTGAAATGGGGGCTTTGTTTTGGTTTGGTTTTGTGTGTGTGTCTGTTTTTTCTGTTTGTTTGGTTTTTGGTTTTGTTTTTTTTTTTTTTCCAATGTATACACAACAGCAAAGTCCTTTACAGAGCCATCCCTTTTTAGTTGTTAATCTTCTGACCTATAGACACTGTAGCTCTGAGTTCTGTTTTTCGTTTGGGGTAGAAAGTTTTTTTTTTAAATTCTCTTTGTTTCTGACTAATTTTCCCACATCTCTTACTCTGCTTATCTTTGCATAATTAAATCTGCAGAGTCACGTATTGGCCATTGCCATACCCATCAATCTCAGAATTCCCAGAGCCACTGAGAGTGTTAGTTATTTATTCTACACAAATTTGTTTTCAGGTCTTACTGAGAATTTTTATCAGTCCTAGGAAATGCAAGATAATTCCAGGAAAGTGGCATAAACATGGCATCCCAGAGATGGGGTTGGCTATATAAATATTATGAGACTAACTTGTACACATTTCATAGACTGAAGAATTTATAATTTTTCTTCTGCAAGCATTAATTTTCAATGGTGGGATTATGATAGGGCTTTTGAAAAAAGAAAAAGTGGTGGACCATTTACTTTTGGAAGAATCCAAAACAGCTAATACAAAAAAAAGAAATGAGAAAGTAGTAGTGTCAGAGAGTCATATGTGTGAAAAACAGGAAAAAGGTAGTAGAACTACATCTCTGATGGGATACGGTATATACTGTATGCAGTTTTGGGCTCCACAATAAAAGACTATAAAATTACTATAATGTATCCAAAGGAGGGCAACAAAAATGATGAAAACACTAAAAGGCATGACTTATGAAGAGCAGCTGAGGATACGGGGTTTGTCTAGAGCTCAGAGAAGATGGAGAGTGACCTCATTGCTGTGTACAACTTCCTGATGAGGGGGAATGGAGAGGCATCATCTCTGCTCTCTGGCATCCAGTGACAGGATACAAGGGAATAAATTAAAGCTGCGTCAGGGCGTATTGAGTTTACATGGCAAGGTTTTGGTACCGGGGGGATACAGGGACAGCTTCTGTGAGAAGATGCCAGAAGCTTCTCCTATGTCCAATAGACCCATTGCCAGCTGGCTCCAAGACAGACCAGCTGCTGGCCAAGGTTGAGTCCATCAGCAACAGTGGTAGTGCTTCTGAGATAAGGTATTTAAGAAGCAGGAAAACAAACAACCCCACACAGAAGAAACTGCAGCCAGAGAGAGGAGTGAGAACAGGTGAGAGAAACAACTCTGCAGACACCAAGGTCAGTGAAGAAGGAGGGCAGGAGGTACTCCAGGCACTAGAGCAGAGATTCGGTGAGTCCAGCTGTCCCTTCGCAGCCCATGGAGGTTAATGGTGGAGCACAGATCCAACTGCAGCTCATGGAGGACCCCACACTGGAGCAGGTGGGTGCCCAAAGGAGGCTGTGACCCCATGGGAAGCCTGTGCTGGAGCAGGCTCCTGCAAGGACCTGTGTACCCTGTGCAGGAACAGGTTTGCTGGCAGGACTTGTGATCCTGTGGGGGACCCAGGCTGGAGAAGTCTGTTCCTGAAGGACTGCACCCTGTGCAAAGGACCCACACTGGAGCAGTTCATGAACTGCAGCCCATGGTAAGGACACAGATTGGACAAGTTCATGGAGGACTGTGTCCCTCAGGAGGGACCCCCACACTGAAGCAGCGGACTTGTGAGTGAGTCCTCCCACAGAGGAGGATGGAGTAGCAGAGACAGCATGTGATGAACTGACCACAACTGCCATTTCCCATCCTCCTGCACCATTCAGAGGGGAGGAGGTAGAGAAATCAGAAGTTAAGCTTGAGAAGAAGGGAGGGGTAGGGGGGGAGTGTTTTCAGGATTTCATTTCTCATTATCCTACTGTGATATGATTGGTAATAAATTAGATTATTTTTTTGTTCCCCTAAGTCAAGTCTGTTTTGCCCATGATGGTAATTGCTGATAGACCTCCTTTGTCCTTATCTCAACCCATAAGCCTTTTTTCTTTTTTTAATGCTTTTTCTTCCCTATCCAGCTGAGGAAGGGAGTGACAGAGCAGCATTGGTGGGCACCTGTCACCCAGCGAGGGCCAACCCACCACACAGGGGAAGTCCAGGTTGGATAGTGGAAAAAAGTTCCTCTCTGAGACAGTGGTCAAGCACTGAAACTAGCTCCTCGGGATGTGGTCATGGCCCCAAGCCTATGGGTGCTCAAGAAGCATTTAGGCAATGCTCTTAATTATAGGGTTTAACGTGTTGCTCTGTGTGGAGTCAGGAGATGGACTCAATGATCCTCATGAGTCCCTTACAGCTCAGGATATTCTACTATTCTATGGACAGACCACTTCCAGTTTGGGCTTCATATGCAAATAAGGTACCATAAGCACAGATTTCATAGTCCATTTCCTGACAACTAGTCAGACTGCACAAACACAAACTACCACACAAAAACCCCACACCACCAACCCAGAAAATGCAAGAAAAAAAAAAAAAAAGATAAAAGGTGTAAATTACTAGTTTGGAGATTTTCTTAAGTGATTAAATAGCAAATCTCTAACTAGCCTAGTTAAGCAGTGTTTACAGCAGAAGTTCCTCAGCACGTCCCAAAGCTGTCATCCAAAGTGGCTATCAACATATGGCAGTGGTGGTTTTGTCAGGGTTGGAGGGAGGTGATGTTTGTGCATTTGTTTGCCTTTTTTGTTGTTTGTTTGAAGTTTGTTTTTCTTTCCTTGTGGTGTGTTTTGTTTTGTATGTTTTTGTTGGGTTTTGGTTGGTTGGGCTTTGTTTGCTTGATGGGTTTGTTTGTTTTTAAATCCTTTCTGAAGGGTTTTGTTACCTGTTTCAAACCCAGCTCATTACAGATAGGAGCCAAATAACTAGGCTCAGCTAGGAAGTTTTTTGTCCTGTGTCTGAACACCACAACTAGAGGAAAAGTTTCAATGACATAAATGTGACATATAACACAAATAAAAGCTGGATCAAATTAAGGATATGATAAAAATAGATGAATACCTGGCAAATTGTCCTGACACAGAGGGAAATAGGTAATCTAGACCCCCTGCATAAAACTAGACAGATTCAAGAAAAACCTAGGAATAGCAGAGAAGGGAGAGAAAAAACTGATTGACTTCTTACACCCTCTCTTTTCACCTTGAAGATTTTTTTAATTCAGTATTTTCCACAGAAACATATCCTGAAAACAGGTGTCCTGTTTCCAATCAGTTGTAGTCATTTGACTATACTGTATTTCTATTTAAATGACCTGCTTGGAGTAGAGATCATGTAAAGCCAGTCAGAATCAGAATGGGATTCCTACAGCTGTGATTTGTAATGATTTCTTTCTCCCTTCATGTCAAATTTCAAGATTCACGACTTTGGTTCAAAAAAAAAAAAAAAAAATATTTGAATATTTGAAGGCAAATGAAAGCACTCCCATTAGTTTTAAAAACTTCTTAAGCTACTCAATAATTCCTTCATGGAATTCTCTTAAGGTTAGAGCTAGACAGAAGAGCAATAATGCACTACAGCATGGGAGAAATGCCTTAGTTAGGAGTGATCTGAAACAGTTTAAATTCTATTCATTGAAGGAAGATTCAGGGATGGAATGCACAAATGTATACACGTTTGGTGGAGAACTATTTAATATGGGTACTTGCTTATGTGTGCATACAGATGAAGAACCTTGAAAAAGTTCCCAAAAAAACTTTTTTCCATAGTTGAGGGGAAAAAAAAAAAAGATATTCTGTGATTGCATAGGCATATCTCAGTGTCTTTTTGAATGCAATCACTCATCATCCTTCCAAGGCATGGTTTTCAGTAAGAGATAAGCAATCAATAACAGTTACTGCCAGTGACTTTCTGGAAGCCCCGGATTTGAAATTCACTGGGAGTTATGTGATAGTGCCAGAAATTCTAACAGTCTGGAAAGAAAACCTAATTAGTAGAGCAGTATCACACTTGTTCTTAGTGCTATAGTTCAATTTGGCTAACCACATACTGTATGAAGGGAAGAATTCAAAATGGATCTGGGTAGGAGTAAGCAGCAACTTTTTGTTATCACATTAGATTTCAAAAGGGTAGGTGTAAAAATATATATCCTGCGATAAGTGTTCTTCGGTGGCAATACCATACAGAAAAATCCGTATATTAATGCTATAAATTGAAAATACCTGTTTTTTATGAGTAAATATTTTTAAATATAAACATATATTTTCCAGTCCTTAAACATGTCATAAATGTGCTTTTACACTTTTAGAATTTTTACTTTGACTAAGCAACTCTGATTATTAATAGCATGGCCTACATCTAACACTCACCAAGCTCTTACATTCATTGCTTTAGAGAGAATTTTAAATACAGGTTATGTGGTGTCTGCCTTGTAATAGTTTGTGCGTAATGCCCTTGTACTGCAGGGAATTTCATTAGCATGCACCCTGATCTTGTCCTCCAAACCCTCATTGCTTTAGACAAGCATGGATTTAATTGAGAGAAAACCAAGCTGTGACTGTGGCTCAGGTGTGAAGGCTGTTTCCCTCAGCAAATTAAATCCAATGTAATGATTGAGCTTTCTTTTCCTTACTATCCACTTACGGAGAGATTTAATACTGCATAGTAATTATTATCATGGGCTGTCTTACTATGATGTTGTTTTTCCCACCATTTTGTGGGAGATTGATGCACAGATAAAATTGACTGTTTAATGTACTGTGAGGATGATTAACACCTTGAGAACAGATCACAAGGTTATTATATGTCACCAGTTTTTATGACTTCTACTTTAAATCATGAAACTCAACAAAGGGTAGCCCCTGCTGGTGCAATGTTGTATTTGGCTGAGCCCTATAGCCTTTGCACCAGAGTTTTCTGCAGAAAGGCCTGAGAACCTCTTGTCCTCCGTGCTCATGGGGAGCTCTCCAAGTGCCATGAACTCCTAAGTTCGTGTCCAGCAACTAATCTTGATTTGACAGCAGTACCAGTCCAAATACTCAGGGGTAACAGCCTCAATCAAACCTCAATGTATAGTACCTCCAACCCCATAATAACCTATACTGGTACAAACCAGCTGTTCATCTTTGGGAAAAAGAAAAAAAACAACATGCAGCCCACTGGAGATATTGCCCCAGCAGAATGGAAATGAGAAGTCTGAAAAACAGGGGTCTGCTTTCTGTATGGAAATTGTTTCAGTAGCATGAATCTGAACTGCCAGGCCTGTTCTACCCAAGATATGCATTTCAGTCACTAAATGTGAATGAAAGAGCTAAACATCTTTAATATACCATATGACCAGTATATTACATGCATGCACATATGTATAGACACACACCAAATTAATGAATCGAAAAGGTGGAGCACTGTTTCTCACTTCCAATCATCTGGAGTGAAGCAATAAAATCTTTCTGCTGGGAATGTAAGCAGTAGCTATACCTGCATGCAAATCCTGTTTATCACTATTGCCATAAAGTTTCATCAGAGATCAATAAGCAACTAGTAGCAAATCACCAAAAAAATGAAATAATATAATTGACTTGCTATATTCAGGAAAACATTTTAAGTAGTCTCCTATACAGCATGCAAAGTCTCTAGTTCTAAGGAATTTAGTAAATCACAGGAATTTAAGGAAGATCAGCTGTAGTAGATCTACTGAGCCTTTTATCTCTAAGGACTGAACCCAAACACATTATTTATTTTACATTGTAAGATCTTTGGTCCGTTCACCATATTGTTAAGCATATTAGAGTCAAGCAGACAGAGACAGCTATTGATAAGGTTATGATAAATTAAATAGGTTTATAATCATATAAATTATACCCCAGTATAGAGATTTGTACTTAAGTGGTTAAAAAAAACAAAAAGGAAGTTCATTAGGCAGCCTGTCCCCATGGAGTCACAGTCTTTAGGCACATGACAGATATCCACTGGGTCAAAACTTACAGTCTAAGGGACGTAGTGTTAACTGTCGACTGGAAAGATGCTCCTACTCTGTCTTGCATGCCCACTCAGCATCAACCATTAATAAACAGCCAGAAGTGTTTAAAAGACTACAGCATATTTCACACATTTTGTGAAGAGTAGCCCTATAAAAAGAGGTGGGACTCAAAAGTACCAAGATGTAGAGAGAGTGGGACGGGCACCTTGGAAAAGCCCCTAGCTGAGTTGTTTCAAGCCAGGTCCTCATAAAAACATTTGTACCTTGATCTCAGCCACTCAGAGAATAACCTACACTGGGCAAAAATGTGCTGCTACAGGTGGAAGCTTAGATGTACCCAACCAGTTTTAATGCAAGTCTTCCAGTTCTTTGTTTTGTAGGGTCAATTTAAGATGAAACTTACATTTAAAAGGTTACAGATTTTTGCTCCAAAAAGCTGTATTAAAATAGAAGCCTTCCAAAAGAAACAGAAAGAAGATAAAAATAAAGTAAATGGCTCTAGAATACCAAGTAAAATACCATATCTTCACTCCTGAACCCAACACTAAGAAGTAAATATAAACCCTATACTCCTAAGTGCCTGAATTGATTAAAAAAAAATCTGATCATAACCAGAAAGACTGTTATAAACTTGATTGTGTCCCTTCCCCACCTCTTTCTTCCAAATTTCTCCTATGCTTCTTTCCATTTCATGCTTTCTATTTGTATTCTGTGCTTGTTATTTTGTAACTCAGTCCTTCAGAAAAAGTAAGTATTGATCACATGGTTTAGGGGAAAAAAAAAAAAAAAAAAGTCTTTCAGTGTTTGATTTGCCTCATTTTTCTCAATTCCAAAAGCTGTGTTTATATATACCAAAAGACACATTCCTAAAAAGCTCAGCAAGAGCTACAGCTCTGACTGACCTCAGTGAATAAAATCATCAATGAATAGAAGTGTTCTGGGAGAGAAAACAAACAAAAACCAACCAACCAAACAAAACCACAACACACCACAAACAAACCAAAAAATCACCACACACACCACACCACCAACTAAGACTCCAGTTGCCATGGGGCAGCAGCAGCCACACTAATCTTGTATTTCTTCATAAAAAATTGACTTAGATTACTCAGTTAACACAAGTGGCACAGCCCATTGCTTTCAGGAGAAAAGAGACCAATTCACCTTAGCTGACAATCTAGCTTTATGCTTTAGGCAAACTTTCTATGAAGTCCCCACAAAATGACAGTATCTTGCACATTGCAAGTGCTCCTCCTCTCAAGTTAATCCCCTAAGCAGCAAAAAATGCTATTTGTAGTCCTACTAACAAGAACAGCACAAAAGTTGCCAGGGTGAACTTAACCACTCACCTCTGTCATCCAGAATTCTCTGGTTTCATTGGCATTCAGCCTTGACAGTGAATTTGACAGCATTTTAAACTTTGTGAGAATACTGTAGGTTGGTTTTGTGGTTGTTTGGTTTTTTGTTGTTTTGGTTTTTTTGAATATATATTTAAATACATTTAAGTATACAAAATCACACAGTATATATACACAACATGCATATAATATTCTTTAAATGTTCTTCATCCTGAAATTACTTCTGTGCTCTCAAACTTCTTAACACTTTAACGAGGTATTCTGACTGGGAATAAGAAACTGCAAAGCAAGAGATCCGATATTTCCTCTTTGAGATTTCATGAAAAGCCCCAAATGGCTAAACTGAAGGACAACAGAGGAAACTAAAGACAAGGAAAGCAAGAAAGCCTGTTGAATCAATAAGTGGCTATTTCACTCAAAAGTACTCTGAAAAGATTGCTCTTGGGTCATGAGTCTGGGAAGGTTTTTGAACACCCGTCTCTTCGAAGGATTTAGCCTTTTGGCTTTCCTTGTTCAGTGTAAAAGTCATCTAGCTGCCAAGATTGTAAGATGGTATCTCAATCAATACCTGCTTTAAATATTTCTGGCAGGCACTCTGCTCTAGTTGACAACAATCTAATATTTTTTCTTTGTGCTGATTTCAGCCAGATTTTTTTTGCTATCGAATGTTTCACAGGGAAAAGGTATTTGTAGAAGGCTAGTATTCTGGTATTAAGCTTATTTTTATTATAATAAACTTTCAAAACATTTTCATAGCATCTAGAAATGGGTTAATAACTTTTTCTTTCACCACTGTCAGTAAGAATTAATAGCTTTCCAAATGCAAGTTTTATTTATGTATAAAATGTAGTAAATCTTTTTACAATAAATAAGAATAACATATTTTTGAGAAATAGAATAATTAGTTATTATTAATAGCCCAGGACAGGTATCAGTCCTTGTTCAGGCTGGCAAAATGCAAAATTTAGGCTGGCCTTAAATAAGGATCCAACCTTTTGTTTCCCAGAGTGGAAGAACACCTCTGCTTATAAAAGGCAAAGGGAGGTATCCAAGATCTTCACGTGCTATTCAGAAGCACAGGTTTACTCTTCATCTGGAAGAGGTGAGTGACAACCAAACTTCAGTGAATTCCTCCTGGATTAATGACTGAATGGGCAAGGTAAGTGGCCTTTCACTAAACCCAGGAACACATCCAGCATTGTTGTTGTTTTTATTCTTTTAAAATATTTTTCTTATTAAATGCACTTCTTATTTTCAGTCTTGTCCCCAGGTAGTTGGAAAGCTTTAGGTCATAATTTGGTAAAGTGTTTAAATGCGTGTGCAAGTCCTAAGATATTTAGTGAGAATGCTTAAAGATGCTTAAAACTAAATATATACTTCCCTGTACCAGAATGTTTTCCTGTGTTTGTTCTTCAGTGCTCTTTACAGATTGAGTGGCTGTTTTGCAATATTTTCAAGTAACCTATAGCAGTTATCAATGACGACTTGTTTCATTGGCATGTTGTATAGTAACAGCCAATGTGGGATGCATAAATGTTTACATCTACAGATATTTTCAATCTATCCTCTCTTTTTTTGTCAATATTATTTCTGTGCACCATTTTCATGGCAGAGAATTGCTGAGCTACAGGAAAATAATGGGAACAAATAATGACTACATGAAAACTACAGGTAAGTAGCTAAAATAGGGCTACAGTAAGCATTTGCAGTCTTAATATAGCTAGTAACACTTCAAAAACATTTGTCAGTATATGAAGCTTGGTGTCCTGCACTGCCCAAGAAAAGCAAGCTGCCCTGGGGAGTCTGGGACCAGTCATTTATTTTAGGCCACAGTCAACTCCCTTCCACAAAAACACCCTTTCTGTAGAATCATTGTGTCAATTTAAAACTTCAGTCACAAAAGTATCAAGTACAAATCATGTTTACATCTTTAAGAAGGAATTAAAGCAGGACAGTTTCGGACAATGCCACTAAAGATGAAACCACACAGGACCTACATTTTGCTGGTTTACTGCACTTCATTACCACCAAGAACTGAATATGAGCTATCTGACCCTTTTTTGGAGCTGTAGGAACAACCCAGACTTCAGTCAGGTGGGATTTCTCCTCCTTTATTATAAGACTGACTTTATCATCCTGTTTAACCATTGCTCCCAACCCACTGCTTATTGCTCAAATTCAGAAGTTTATGCAACCACAGGGTGCTGGTTAAAAACCAGTTCTACAAAAGGTTTAGATATTACGCCAGTAGTTCCAGAATCATCTTCTCATTTGAGCTCGTTAGTGAAAGGAATGACAATCTCACTGTGCTAACAGGGGAGAAAAAAAAAAAAAAAAAATAAACAAACATGTGACTTAGAATACAGGATTAGATTGTCTGGGCAGTCATCAATCCCTCTTTTTAGGTCCAGAATCACAATTATCCTGCAGTGTCTCCATCACAGAAGGGAGGCCAACACCACCAGGAAAGGACAGTGCAGGTACAGAAGCAGATGGCTCCTGTTTGACCAAGAGAGATATGATTCAGCACCTGTCCCTGGGCAGAGGAGACTAATTTGGCAGAGTGCTGCAGTGGAGCCTTGAACAGGCTTGTAAAGCCACTCGCCCATCTGGGAGCAGCTCCTCTGCAATGCAGCTGCTCTCCAAGGGTGCAAACTGGTGCCAAATTGCCTAAGGCCAGATTCATAGCTAAGATTCAGTGTGCATTTGTTTGATTTATTTTCCTTACCACTACACTCCTGCTGCTCTTTTCCAGACAGCAACCTATGATTTTAATAGACGATGCCTTGTTAAATGCTGTTTAACACTGTGAATGCATCTGCGGGATCTATTTTGCCTATTTTAAAGTTGTGCTATAAAGCTAGTAAGTTTATATCTTGATTATTAAAAAAAAATACTTTAGTTACTTAATAGACTACAGGTGAACTAGTCAGTCCAGGTTCCTGAAATAGCTATAGGGAAATAGTGGATATCCTTCTATAAACTTTTTCTACAAATGAGTTGTTATATCTATACAGTCACATGTCTCACACATGGAAGTGCCTAAATGAAAGACAGAAGTTCAAGAGCCTTCATACTGCTGGAGCACTTGAGGAACCAGTTTGAGAGAGATCATTTCACAAACCATTGCACATTGCACTCATTAGCACACTCCACAGAACTGAGCACGTAGACATGACAGGGATGCATACCTATTAACAGTATAAGTTGCACAGTAATCACCTGTGGAGATACACCCTATCTAACGTTAGTGGAGGATATCTGTAGTTCTTTTTTAGCTCACTGGAGAACATGTCTCCTAGGCAAAAGCACTTTGTGTGGCTGCTGATTTTGAGTATATGAGAAATACTGAATGTTGCTGCAGGTGTTCATAGAGCTCCTAATTCCACAAGCCTGCTTCCCAGGAAGGGAGTAACTGCAGACAGCCTTTTTTTTTCTCACCTTTTTTTGCCGAAGTGAAATCAAATCAAGACACACTTGCCTTAAGCATTTGACAGTGTTATCTGAAATTGTTAAGTTGAAACTTAATTTGCTGCAAAATTTTTATGTAATAACACCAATGGCTATTTTCTTTTTAACCAACTCAAATAATATTATAATAATGCTATAAGTCAAATAAAACATGCTCTAAAAGTCATAGCAGATGTTTACCAAGCTAATTGTAACCACTTAGAAAAAAATGATCGGGAATACTACAGAATACAAGAGTAAAACATGAACTTTCCGTGGGAGTATCCTTTGAAAAGATATTCAGAATTACTGCACAAGAACAATAAATTATTATAGTAACATTTTGACTGCAAATGTCAAAATCTTATGTGAAGGCAGTGGCAGAGAAAACTTATGTTGTGCATTTCAGATGAAACACCATAACAAGAAAAGCAGGCCTTGGGATTAGATCCTCTCATTTCCAAGGCTGATTATGAATGAAATAATGGGTTTGTTTCTTGCCTGTCAGAAAAACTTTTCCTTCTGTTTTGATTGGTGTTTTGGTTAACTTCACTTCTTGTTTTTTCTTTTTGAAATGACACCACATGGACTTATTACTTATTCTGTGCTAGGTCAGTAAAAGCCCGAATCCACACTGCACTGCAGGAATTTCACCAGCTTCTACAAGTGCCCCTGGGTTATGTCAACATTAAACCCACAATATGATCTCAATCTCTTATCATTGTGAAACACCAAATCCAAACTGTTATTTTTATTTGTCTTTCTTCACATTTTACTGCCTGCAAACTAACATAACATCTCTCCCTATCCTTCTACAAAAATCACAATGGGATTTTTGAAAATACTACCCAGTAATAACAACCTATAAAAAAAAAAAACACAACAAAAACAAACCTTTCAAATATTAATCTACTTAGAAAGATTAGTCCAAGGCCTAGAAATGTAGAAAATGCAGACAAGCATAAAACTCCATGGGATTTCTTGGAAAAGGTTATTTTTCAATCACTTACAGCAAAACTGAGGCATCCAAGCATCAGAAGTTAGTTTTGATTTTTGGTGTTGTGGGTTTTTGGTTGTTTTTTTTGTTTGTTTGTTTGTTTTTAAAGAAGTCATAACTTACCTCTGTCTCCCATATCCTTGTATGTAAAATACATGCACACACTGACCAGTGTTTGTAAAGGGTGTGAGATTGAGAGAAAAAGCTCTGTCCAGGCACTAGGCAGGAAAATGCATACTGCTAAGTAACCCATTCACCCACCTTTCACTGCACATTCTTTTTGTGAGAGAGGTGGGACAGTACAGTTACTCCACAAGTCTTCCCTCTTCAGCAAAGACTTACAGAAATGGGGAACAGCATTATTTCTATTCTCTAACACAGGAACAATTCACAAAACAGGAAAGACTATACATAACTTTCAGACAACATAGGCTATCCATGGGATGGTACAGAAGTTAGAGATGAGCAGTATCTATTATACAGCAACACAGGTTATGAGTCAAAGGGGTCTCAAAAAGAAGCAGCCTTTGCATTTAATGGATGGCAGGTTATCACTGGTTAAGCTGAGTGACCTAATCTTTGAATCCCTGGCATCAAGAAGAATGAGTAATTATTTATCAGACATATGTCATGCTCTCAATACTCCTGTTTCTCCAGGTATTAAAAGGTTCACCACAGAACTAGTTTAAGATGTTCCCTTAATTTAATGAATACCTACAGATAAAAAAAATGTGATCATTTTAATGTATTTCTGCATAAGGAGGATGGTATTCTCCATTAGGGTACATCCAGTGAGGTCAAAGCTGTGCCAGAAGAGAATCTGACTACTGGTGTTTACCTTGCTGCAAATTGGAGATAGCATAACATAAAGGTCTGCTCAGTTACTGTACTGCCTATATTCAGGAAAATTATTCAACAATGCAATAGAAACCAAGAAGTAATGCACACCATCTAAGCCATATGTGACAGTTTACATCTAAATGTTTATCAACACAATCATAAGAATCTATAGAACAAAATCAAAATATTTTAAAGATTACAGCTGTCATTAAAGTATATATCAAAAGTATGTTATGATTTGCAATGAGTCAAAGCACCATTTTAGCAAAACCACAAATTATTTATAACAACGAGTAAAGCGTATCATTAATAATAACCACAGTTCCATATATGGGTTGAACTCTTTCAGGCAGAGGATCACTGAGTGTTTTACTCTCTGTATTCATGGCACAAACCCACTGTCTGCATAAGTGGGCTTTCATTCTGGAAAACATTGAAGAAATAATTGATTACAAGACTCATCCTCATTCCTGAGTGCACTGATAACAGTTGTGCACAACATTCACTGAGCTATTAGCTTGCCTTCATTCTCCCCAGTGCAGGCTAGCACTCTCAGGATCCCCTCGCAACATCCCAGAATTTTTGTGTTGTTACAAAGGAAGTAACAAAATAAGTCAAATATAATAAGTCAGGTAAAGGCAGACCACAGCCTGCCACAGAGAACCCTTGGGCCCTGCAGTGACTTCCTGATCTGATGAGGCTGAAAGGTGAGTTTTGAGCAGAGCTCTTTTATCAACATCACCAGGAAGTAAAGCCAAGGGCTGGTGTGGCATAGAAATGCTCTCAGACACAGTCTACTTGTAACTATTTCTTTAACTTACTTCTCTGAAGTTAGACAAAGTGAAAATTGTAGAACAACCACTTTCCTAGTAAATACTGCTGCACTAACAATGAACAAAGTTTCTCCCAGCATTTAAATAAACTGTATTATTTGCTGTGAAAAAGATACATTCTTCAAACAAAACAGAAAATGATGCAAAATACACCAAAGAGATCCGCAATAGCATGTTAACAGATTAATAATAATTTTCTTACTCCCCCAAATGTATTTATACTTTTAACACACACAGTGTAATTACAAAATGAGATAACCAATTCTAAATAAATTCAACAAAGAATGCAAATCTGCACAGCAAGAGCTCACTCCCAACATTTGCAGATCAAACAGATGCAGGACCAGGCTTTCATAAGAGCTCAGGGGGTTATTTTCAAGGGCTCACCCTCATTTGTGGACAGATTTTCAATATTCTAAGGTCATATTTAGACACTTCCATGACGGCTAGATCCACAGAAGCAGTTTCTCCCTCCCTGTTGCCCCAGCAGTGCCACAGAGATCAAAACTTTGCACACATCCCCCTCCATTGAGCTCTTTGACTTACTGTGGTCACTTTGTTTTGGTGCCTAAACTGGGGATAAGCTTTTCAAGGAAGTCTGGCTTGTAGTGTGGATAATGACTTTTCTTTTAAAAAATCTAGTCCATAGAGCATTCTTTGGATTACTGACAAGAAACTCCTTTCTCATCTAAATCCAGACAGACCAACTGGGTGACTTGCTGTGCATAGTCACACAGAAACTGAAAGCTTATTGCTTTATCTGAAGTGTTCACTGGCCAAGCATCCTAACTATAAATGAATATAAGCTGAAGTTTTTCCTCTTCAGTTTATTTGCAAAATTCTCAGGTCTCCCATACTTCTAGAAAAGGTTATGTGGTGCTACAGTAGCATCTGTCAGCCTTTACAAATGAGCTCTGTGATATTGTATTACTGTACTACTACCACAGCCAACTATTCCAACAGATACTGAGTCCTAACACGCTAATTGTAACACAAAGGATGTTGAGAGAGGCCCAAACACACAAAGATTTATTAGTAGGGTCCATGGCTAATGGCATACATTGACTCTAATGGATAAAATTAGTTTGGTGAAAAAAAGTTCAACAAAAGGACAAAGAGAAAAGGGAAATCAAATCTCTCCCCAATGTCCAGCAGAAGGGAGATGAGCATCCTACCCTGGGCATCCTTTCTAGTGCTGCAGGTTGGCTACTCCCAATACATGTCCCACAGTAGCTATCCTGTTTTCATCAGGACCTGATTGAACTCCCAACAGGTTGCTCCTGCTCATGATGCTGCTTGCACTGACTGGAGCACATGGTAATCAGAGGCAGGTGTTGCACACCAGATAGTCTGTAATCTTTACAGTTGTGTATCATTCAGTTCCCTGCATTAAACCAAGAGCTATAGCCACCTGTCAGGAAAAAGCAGGTAGGCAGTGAGAGACAAGTCTCATGTTGGTAGCGATCAGTTCCCATGAAAACTGTCAGCCCCCCAGTATGGGATTTGCAGTTGTGCAGCCAGGGGCAAACCCAGCACATGAGCCAGGGGCAAACCCAGCAGCAGCTCAGGGAGAAGCTGCAGAGATGGGGCAGGCTGCAGCAGTGCAGAAGGGCTGTGGCAGGGCAACGGCTGAGCCATAAAAAGCCCAGCATGGCACAGTCACTGCTTGGTCACTAAGAGGCAGATTGTTCCTTGGAATAGGTAAGGCTCTTGTTATGATGATGCCTTTATAGGGTTAGAAGTAAACAGGAAGGTACAACATCTTGCCCAAAATTTCACTACTGTTCAAGCAAGGGAAAGTGAACCAAAGCAGCATTGTCTCAGCTGAGCAGCACAGCCAAGACAGAGCATTTTCTTGCGCCTTCTAGGTCATTCCAAATCTGTGCCATTTACATAGCAGTGACTTTATACAAATGTTTTCCACACTCTCACCAATGCAATCATTCTGCCTGCACTCGAAAATGAGCAGAAGCCTGGGGGCGTGGGGTGCGGGGGGAAGGAGCAAGTGAGAACACATCTGTACTAATGCTAAGGAAAATTCAACCTACAATGTGAAGAATGCACTGTAATATTTATTTTTTGGTTTGTACCTGTTCCCTGAAAAGTTTCAAGGCTTAAAAAGAGACTTTCAGAGGTATTGGTATATCTATATTTCAAGGTAATATAATTTGTACACTTCTATCCTTCAGCATCAGGATGAGGATACACACACAGAAGATTCCAAATAGTAAAAGACATGATGTTTTCAACTACATGAAGTCATGCTTTCTCCTTAGAGATAAACAAACAAACAAAAAAAACCACACACACCACAAACCTAGAAGATGGTGAAATTCCTGATTAGCCAATAAAACAATGAACACTTTATCAAGTAGGTATTCCCAGCTGCTGAATATAAGGATCTTTCAAGAGCTGATATTCTGTAAGGTCACTTCCTAATAGGTACTGTAAACTGTATCCACCAAAGCCCTCATATTTAGGAAATTGGCTGTGAAAGAAGCAGTTAACCGTTTCCAAACTATACTAGGAAGCAGGACTATAACCACTAAAGCAATGTGGGTGTTCTGCTCTCTAAGGTCATAAGTACTATCCACACCAATTCAAACAGCTTTGTTGGATCTTAGCAAAGTCCCCAACAAAAATCACTCATGGAAGTCCCATAGGATAAATCAACACCATATAGCAATAAAAAACTCAGACAACAATTACACCACTACCAAAACTGGCAGGTACCAGCTGCACAGTACTAAGGGGAACACATTGCTTTTGAGACATGAAGAACCATTTCCACATGATGATACCCTGCCCAATGTGGATGGCTCACTGCACTTCAAATGGCACAGGGAATTGTACACTGTGTTATTCTATAGGGTGTAGACACACCTAAAATGTCATTCAGAGCAAAGATTAGATTAAATGGACCCTACATTCATCTCTTCTTTGTACCAGAAGCTATGGGAAAGACAGCAATGAATTGCTATTGCTGTATTATGAGAACAGTGTATACTAATGTCTTGTGCACCAAGAATCTTCACCATTTTTAATAACTGTTGATAAATCTAGGGATCTGTAACAAGTTGTAAAAACTTCTGATTCTTAGAGAATTATTTGCTCAGTTTGCTGTAAATCCACAGAAACCTCAGATAAGGCCGATGGGTAAATCACTGTGGAAAAAGCAGCTGAGCCCCCTGGGCGCACACACAGTGCACACATTTACAGAGAATGTGGCAAGCCAAGCACTACTTGTAACACACTTGAAACAGGCACCTGTTTCTGATTTTTATGGAAACTGCAGGAAAGCCAGCTTGCCAGACCACAAAAGGAGTCTACACTCCGCAGTTTACATAGACAGCTCCCATCTCCAGGCGTTTACAGGGGTTTTGCTGTGTTCGTACAGTACTTGGCCACAACAGAACACAAGTCAATAACTGGTGCTCTTTAACAATGTTGCAGTATAAAGAAGAGTACATTTCTCTGCCATGTTACAGGGCATGTCACTATGTACTTTCCTCACTCCTCCACTCCTCTCTCCTGAGAGAGTGGTAAAACTCTGAGATTAAATGGTATTCCCTCCCACTCTCCTGTTAAGGATGCTTTAAGCTTTAACTTTTTGACAGGCTGCTCCTGTTTCTCCTTTCCCACTGCTCCTTGTGTAGGTGTGAGAAGGTTTTTGCAGACCCGCACTCCCCTGGCTTATGCATCTGCTCCCTCATGGGCAGATGGTGTCCAAGGCGTCAGCCTCCTTCAAGGGCTCCTGTGATCGGCCTGCTAAACGGGATGGGCAAAGCCAACACCTTTGTCCTCCTAGAGACAACCATGGGTTGGAAGCTTGAGCCTGTTCTCTAGATTAAATCCTACATGCAGAGAGACACTGGCACCAGCCCAGAAGCAGTCATTCTCAAGGGAGGAACAGTTAGTCTTTGCATCAGTCAGGAAGCTTTGGCTCAGGAACAGCTCACTTCCTGGGGACATCCCCTGCAAATCTCCAAAGCCCTTACCCAGATTTTTTGGCCAATGGCCCCTTTCTGCTGTCCCTGATGCATGGTCACCCACATCGCACCCTTCTGGAAAATGGGGTCAAGGCAGAGGTGACTCCACAAACAATCCTTGAGGGAAGTCACTTGGGCTGAAAGCACATGTAAACTGATCAGACTTTGTGGTTCAATGACTTCTGTGATGAGGTCTCCTTGTTTCCTGGGGAGGAAAACAAGCATTGTGGGGGAGCCTCATTCTTCCTCAGCAAAGCTCCTGGTTGAGGGCATGGCCCCAGGTGCCACCTCAACATTCCAGGGCAATCCCACAGCAACCTCTCCCTCTCAGCCAGTTCCAGCCCTTCTCCTGTACCTGCTATGCTCATTAAAGTCACTAAAACATTGAAGATTAAAAAGTAACATTTTCTTCTTTTCATCTCAAGAGAATCACAACTTTCTGCCCACACTGAGATGAGAGGGAGAAGGGCCAGGCAAGAGGAACAGGACACAAAATGGCAGGGGACACTACCTCGCCCAGGGTGCAGGCTAGAAGCACCTCAGCAGCATTACAACATGTCCCAGGCTCTTGATGAGATGAAAAACAAACAAACAAAACACACAAACCCAAAAACAACAACAAAAGCACCACACACAAACACATTTCAAACTCTAGCAGAGACTCTTGCACGATTTTTGACAAAATACCCTTAGGTTCTTTGCCTTTAGTTCTCTTCAATAAAAGGATGCAGCGCATTGCTGTGCAGCTCAAAATAGATCAGGCTCTGGTCTCAGCAGTAGGGGCTCAGACAGAAGTGTCCCAAAACCAGAAGTTATAATAGGTGATATTCTTGGTTTTAAGTTTCTCAATCTTCTTTCAAAGAGCCTCTCATATTTTATTTGTGAAGTAGTGAGGCAGTGTAACTGCAGGCCTGTTACACTAACAGTAATGAAAACCCAGGTTTCCTGCTGGTCAAGCAGCCATGATCAGCATAAAGGATTTATTTTTTTTCATCTTGTTGTAATGTTTTCAAATTACCTTAACACACTGACTGGCATGACAATTTTCTAAAATTGCCATAACTGTTACTATAAAAATGTTAGTAGATATTACTACTCTTTTTGATCTTTCTTTTCACAAATAAAATACGAAGCTGTAAGAAATAGTGTTATAGAAAAAGGACAAACAAACAAACAACTGGAAGTTGACCAAAAAAAATCTTAATATCTTACAAAAATTACTAAATTCCACTTTCATTTCTTTCAGTTTGCTAAATACTGATTTCTTCTATTTGATACTAAGTTCTTAACAAATATGATCTACATATTGGGCCTGGGAGAGCCCTATTTGCTGTACAGAGAAAAACATTTTGATCTTGATTCGCCCATACAAAACCATAACAACTGATTTCTGTGATGCAACTCTACATTCATCCTAGTGTAACTGAGTCTAGACCCTGGCCCTCAAATTGTTCCCTAAGAATCAAATGCAGCCCTTATTACTCGAGAACGGTCGTGCTAGTAAAGTGGGTACTTGAAACCACACTAAGTGTCTTTTCAGTAATGCTGTTTATGAAGCTACGTTGTGTTTGATTCATGAGGGATAGTTTCAACCCTGTTTGGGCACTGAGAAAGGGTTCTTAGAGAATGCAACAAAGGAGATCCATACAATAACTATGTTACTGAAATAAATGAAATCACTTTGAAGAAGAGAAAACATCCAGATGGACAAGATGACATGGCAACAATTACACAGTGACCAGCAGTTTTGTGACAGATACACAAAACAGAACGAGATATCTACAGAACAGAATGAACTTATGTTGACAACACTTTTAAGAAAACCTTTCAAAAGATACCCTTTGTTCTAGGACCAAAATGTTTTCCGGGACCATTACATCTTCCAGGCTCCTCATTCTCTCCATTTTTAATTAGCTTTTTTCTTAGCTGTGCCTGGTTCCATTTCCACTGTAATTGCTGTCTTTACTGCTATCCTCATACCTGAAACATTAGCAGGCAATCAGTGCTCTTGGAACAGGGACTTGGATTACAAAGGCACAGAGAATCACATTTATGGGCCAGGCTTCTCCTGCCTTTGGGCAGTAAGCTGGTCTGAGTATGGGGCTCTAGTCAAAATGGACAAGACACACCTGGCTCTACCTAGATATCTATAGGCAGAAGCAGAACTGGATCCAAGAAATCATGAGTCAAACACTTGAACATGTATTGTTTAAAGTGTAAACATAACTCCATAAGCAGAACTCAAGTCACCACAGCTACAAGGTGAGATTTTTAGTCATACTTCATAAAATACATGGTATTCCAGAGGTGATTCCTGGCTTCTATCACTGCATCTTAGACCAGAACCTAACCTCTAGCTTTTTCTAATAGGAGTAAATATATCAACCCTCTTTTGCACTATCTCACTTCCATTATGCTCCAAAACTGTTAAGCTTCTCAAGGGGTTGATTCCATAACGCTGTAATTTTATCTCCCCAGCTACAATTGTCAGCTCTCTCCTAAATGGATTTCTTGCCAACAGCAAGAAGTCTGTTGTAACTAAGAACAGTATGCTGATAAGGTACAAGTAGGTACCATTAACATCCAGCAGCTGGGTTTGCTCCTGTCATTGCGCTCAGTCACAAACTTGGTAGAAGTCACAGGTTTTGTGCTCTGCATTGTCAGAGATCACTCACTTCTGCTGTCAGTTCTGGTAAGAAGTGTGCCAGAGGGAATTAAGAACCATCACCTTTTTTTTTATCACTGACAAAGTACATTACAAAGTGCACCATTCCCAAAGGCAGCCAGGTTCACAAAAAAATGCAGGCATTTCTTTCTCCAGAAGCTGATACTGGGATGCTCTTCTTCCATACCGTTTCCTACCACAGCTGTTCGTACATACTACAGCAGACAAGACCATGACAAAAAGTGCATTGCACACAGAAAGCTCTCTGCAAACAGTCTTGGGGGGTGGGAAGGAACTCTCCAAAAACCTAAGCACACACACAACTGAGTATCCAAACTACACATGCAGAAGCAAAAAGACAAAAAAACCTAAGACCACAAAAATAAATGTCATATCCCAAATCACTAAGGTTAGATCTCTAGAACTTTTCCCTCTCCAGAATTACCTTATTTATGCACATTCCCATGCTTTTTAGTCCCTACTAACCCCAGGAGATACAGAGATATGCAAAAATTATTATCAGTTTCTCATGCCTCCAGTATTTTTGAATATTAACTGTTAGTTCAGTTTAATTCTATTTTTATCTGAACTACTCTGCCCATATCTAATGGCTGGCTTATATTCAGAAAAAAACCAAATCAAAACAAAATACCAAACTGAAAAAAAAAAAACCAAACCAAAACAAAAAAACCCCACCTCTTTCTTATTTTAGAAAAGAGATTGTAACTCACTTCTCACTTATAAATGTTTTAAGGTCTATTTACTCCAGGTTTTTCCTCCTTTCTGTGTTAACAACAAAAGGTGTAGTTCTTGTTTTAAACTGCTTAATTGATACACAGTCATTTTGTAAGATATTTGGCAGTAGCAACTTCTCCAAAATTATGATCTTGCAATTACACACGTTGAGTTGTAATGACAGAAGACCAATTCAGTTGCTGCAAAATTAACGTGTGCAAAGAGCTGTCTCCCTGAGCCTGTTTACTCTTATATACTGATCCTTTAGAATTCTAATCAAAAGCATGATAAATTATTAAGATGTATGACAAAGACTCCTCCCTGAATTATACTACAATGACATTCTTCTAATGCTAAAATCTGCTCATTACCAAAGAAATTGAAGGACACGGGAAGATGAAGGAAGGTCCTGTATAAGATTCATTTCAGGAAGATGTTTGCTTAAGGTCCTCTAAGGAAAGACTCTAAAGGCAAAGTACAGTCACTGTCATCTATTTTATCATCATAATAGCCCTTGGCAGGCTATCCTTCCCAGCAATACAACAAACATTTTAAATGCCTTTTTAGCGAAGCAGTTTGGAGAACTGTGCAAAAATAAACCACAAGTAAGCAGTTTCAACCCAAGCAACAGTAATTATTATTTAATTCCTACTCATTTGCAGCTCCTGTTGGGGCAGCACAAAGGAAGTAGCTAGTGGGGATTCACTGCTCAGGCACATGTAACACAGAGAAGTGATGAGCTGCTCAGTTGTCAACCAAGATGATCAACAAATTTTCACAGAATCACAAAATGCTAGGGATTGGAAGGGACCTCAAAAGATCATCTAGTGCAATCCCCCCAATGAAGCAGGAATACCTAGATGAGGTTACACAGGAAGGCATGCAGGTGGGTTTTGAATGTCTCCAGAGAAGGAGACTCCACAACCTCCCTGGGCAGCCTGTTCCAGTGTTCTGTCACCCTCAGTCTGAAGAATTTTCCTCTCATATTTAAGTGGAATCTCACCTTCACTGAAGGGATGCATTTACTTAGTGGAATAGAGTTGATAAGCCTTTGGGATGAGGAGACAGTGATTGACAATGAATACTAATTGACTAATGAAACAACCTGCAAATCACAGGTCAATTCAGACCAAGTACTGTGTACTGCACTTGAATCAGCAAGATTTCAGCCCAGAAGTTTTTCTTAATTTTCATTTTATAATTAAAACTCCAATCTTCTTCTAGAATACTGTGCATCTATGATATTTTTTTCTACATGTTAAAATCATACGTTTTTCAGCAACATTCCCAAATTGCTTATATTGAGGAGATATACCTTGCTGCTGACTGCAGGAAAAGAGTGTTTTCATGGAGAGGGATAAAGGAGAGAGAAGAGAGTGAAGTGCTCAGCTATAAGAAACAGTAGCTTGGAGTGGAAGCAATATTTTTTTTTCCTAGCATTGCACTCAGATCTTGGACCAGTCACAGCTTCAGTCTTTCTGTTCCTCTGAGTCTCAGCCTCTAGCATTTGATAAGCCTTCAAGACCCTGAAAAACAATATTTTCTCCAGATCAAGAGGTTACTGTCTTTCGTCTGTAGTTTTCCTTTTGTTTTAATGGAGCTGCGATTCAGCTATAAATGCATGTGACCTCCATAAGCAGCAAAGGAAGCCAAATCTAGTTAGTCTGTTCCCCTGCTAGGTACTAAGTAGATGTACTAGCCTAGACCCAACTGCTCCACAACACACACTCTCCCAATGATACACTCTAGTGCAGCAGTGAGCTATACTGATTACAGAGGTACAGATTTTGCCCTTCAAAGCGTGACTAAATGCACTCACCAGACATCTAATAATTCTAAGAATGTGCTCTTCAGAATACAATATGTCAGTATGGAACTGACTCACTGGACACCCAGTCTAGTCCCAGACCTGACTTACATTATTGTCTCACCTTAATTTTTGTATGAAGGTGACTGTCCACCTGCTGCACCCTCTAACAGGAAAGCAGAGGCACAGCCAAGCCTGGCTGCTTTGCTCTTTCTAGGGGAAGTCAGATGAAAGATCTTTCAGCCCCTCTCTGTTTTCCCCTGCAGCCATATGGCTTAATTTCCCACTTACTATTCTTGCTGGAAGGATGCTCCAGGTCCTTACTCCAGGAATATTAGAAAGCTATTTCTAAATCAAGCTAAACATTCTCAATTTATCCATTTTTTCTTTTCTTGACATCAAATTAAACATGAATGATGTTTCCAGTTCTCATGTATTTGTGATTCTCCATTGTATTTCCCTCAAGATTTTTTTAAAGAATACCCTTCCAAATACTTCCCTGCTAACCAAAATGATGAAATATATAGTGTATTGCCTTTGTCAGTCATCTTATCAATGTACAATACTAGTTTAAGCTACCATTAGTCACCTAATTCTGATTGTATACCATTTATTTTCTTCTTTCTGTTGTGTATTATTTTTTTTCCCCATTTCAAAATTTGTTACAGAATTGTAAACTATTTCATGGTCAGACAAAAAAAGGCTGTACTAGTTAAGTGGCTAAATACCGTACTTTTCTAAAATGATTGAATTTATTTCACTGACATTAAGTACCTGTTCTGTGCTGCAGTTAACCAGCCTGAATGACAATCTGGTTATTTTCACTCCCGAAAATCCCTTTTCTGATCCTACCTGTAAAAGAGAAATAGCTAGAGGAATGATTGGATTGCTTGAGAACATGCCCCACAAGCCTGATCTTGCAGGGTGATGAGTCATTAATTCTGACTAAATTTAGTGAGAGTTCAGGTTCTCAGCATGTTTCAAGTTACAGTCCCCAAGTTCAGAACCAACCACTGGTGAGATGTTTTCAGTGAACATCCACTGTGCGGAGCAGCCACAGAAAGTAGGAAGATTGAAGAGTTTACAGAAGAACAGGCAAAAGGACAGGAAAACTGGAGAAAGATAATTTGAACATAAATCTTTAAACATCTAAAAACACAGACTAGCAGCCAATGCATATGTTGAATAAATGAGCTATTTTTCTTACTCAAATAATCACAGCAGCATGCATTTGGGTGCCTGTTTGAAGAGATTAGAGAAGTGATAATAATATTAAAGTCAGTAAACAACTAGTGTACATATATTTGTATTCCACACCTTTTATTACTTAACCCTTTGGAATAACAATTAGTCTTCAGTTTAATCGACCAAATAAAGTTGGTAGAAAATTTAAAACATCTTCCAAATGACAAAACTGAGGCATTTTATTGATTATAAGGGTTTTTAATGCAAACTGAGGACTGCTGAGGTAGCAGAACTGTCTGCAATAGGTTACAGCGTACAGCGATAAACTTCCCATCTCCTTGCAAGCCTTCAGTGTGCTGTTCACTATGCAGTCTTTATCTTCACATGCTGACACATGTAATCTAACATTCTCACTTTGCCACAGTAGGAGCAATTGCTTGACAATTTGATTACAGTTTCCTGTCAGCTCATACACAGAATATTCTTTGAGCTTTCAGGAATTGCAAAATATTTTGATTTTACAATGATAATAATCTTCTGGGGAAAACATCATTTAAAATATTGATTTCTGATAGCAAACCTACTCCAGATCTGCGTGCAGAAACTCCTCTGAACATCTAGAGACTGATATGCAGCACATGAAAAGCGAGGCAGAAATGACACTAATACGCAAACGACAGAGGGAGAGGGTTGGTGAATGAAAGCAGTTACTATCTGACAGCTGCTCTGCACCCTGTGTGAAGTACCTGGATAGTCCCAGTCTGGGCTGTGAGAGACAGGTATCCTTCTCACAAAATTCCAGACAACAGGCTGAACACAGAGGCCAAATCCTGACAGGGCATGAGGACACCTTTTATGTCTAAAAACGGCTTTGGCAAATCCCAGGTGAGGTTCATCAGCAGAGGGAACAGTGGAAGACATGGCTGGTTGCTGCCTTTCTGGTTGCTTCACTGAGGCATTTGAGCATTCCACAGCAATTACTGTCAGTCTAGCACATTTGGTTTGTTTTTCAGGACAATGTCATATAGCTCTTTCTATGGCAGTTGCAACTATCGCCTAAGTCAGAGGTTGGGGACAAAACTGAACTGGTACCACCTTTGCATTCCCTGTGCCCTATGTTGGCATGATATTAAATTGCACCCCTCATAGCTTGTTCCAATTTACACTAAATGTCAAAACCCACAGCGGGTCGGGGTGATATCTGACACCATGCAGCAAAGTCTCAGTCAAACTCTTTAGCTCTGGCCATGTTCTTTAAGCTCAGCATCCACAGAGATCTCTTGGTGTGAGCCAGAGGTGCCAGGTGGGCTATGGGTGCCAGCAAGACAGCCAGCACAGCTGTAACACACTTGGTAAACTAAGCTCATGCAGTTATGTTCACTGACTTCAAACAAACTCTCAAAAAGTGTTTTTGTAACAAAAGTACACAAGTTTCACTGAATGTTAAGGGACATAGAGGTCTACATCCTGAGGAGCAAATTGTGCGAACAGTTTAGAGACTAGTTTCTTTCAACATGTAGTCTGGACTCTTATTTCTAAGAGAAGCAAACAGAAGACAGACATCTAAATAGTTTTACCTATGTGGCTGTTGAACATTTGTGAAAACATTATCCTAAAAGCCAAATTGCCTGTCACAACAAAGTCAAAGCAGACATTTTACTCACTTAAAATGTAAAGGTGACGGGGTTTTGTTGTTGTTGTTTGGGTTTGTTTTGTGTAAATTGATATTTCATTGAGACATCAAAATAAATTTTGTTTTCATTCTTGTTGTCATCATTCTTGAGTTATGACAGTTACACAAAAGAGAACAATGGAATAACTACAAAGGGAGTTATGCAAGATGCTTGGATGTCTAGAATCTGACTGAAAAGTGAAGACATTAAAATGGAAGAGACATCACTGAAAATAATCCTATTACTGAAACTGCATGACTAACAATAATTTATAAACACCCAGGAACATATGGGCCCCCTCAGAACACACTCAATCACTTCACCTGGAATTTAGCCACTCAGCATTATAATATTCATACATACAAGCTGTTAGGTACCATTAATCAAAAAGCCTTTAACTACTTAAACTTTTAAACAACAATTTCATGGATTTATACTAAATTAGTAAATTACCATAACTTATTTTAATAGGTATTCAACTAATATCTTGCATTCTGCCAAATGCTAGAGCCAATCTAGGTATGTCATGAGAGGCAAATACGTCAAATTGACAGCCAGTACCATGGAAAACCTTTGCAAGTCTGAAGAGTTGTGACATGCTGTAAGAGAGAGAAGCCTCAGCAGAGACCAAGAGCAGCATGGACCTCAGCAGACTTGGAGTTTAGCTCCTTTACATCTAAGGGGATCACAGGAAACCTCCAGATGCAAAACATCCAAAAGAAAGTCATCATCTTCACTCACACTACAGCATACCACAATCCACTTTGTTAATTGCTGAGCAGGAGGAGCAGCTTGGGAAATAGCCTCCTTTATATTACACTATATGGTTTCTGTCTTCCACCGAACATGGAAAAGGACAAAAACTTCTCTCAACCTTGTTAGATGAGACTGTCTAACCTACTGAACTGTAGTTTGAAGAGGAACAATTTAGCTATAACCAGTTGATTCTGCAGTTGCACTGTAGCCAGTCTTGCCAAGAGTGGTAATACCACTACTATTTCAAGACAGATTTTTTTGTAAGAAAAAAGAAATAGGACAGCCTGCATGAGAAAGGAGTATAAAATACTAAAGCGGAGCACTTTGACAAATGGAGTTTCAAATTAGATTAATTGCAATTATCGTATTTTTTTATACATTCTATAAGTAATGCTGACTTACACATACAAATGGAATGCATTACTCAGCAAAACGTAGCTCAGCTTTTTGGATTCATATAAAACTCCCCATCTTTAAAGTGATCCAAAATTTAGACTCAAGTGCTTTTCTAGATGGTGTGTAAATGGCTGAAGGGGCTTCTTTTCTGTTTGTTCTAACTTACCTTTTTAGTGACTAACATAGCTTTTCTCACCAAACTGCTCTTTTCAGAAGAGGTACAACGTCTGTGAGGCTGCACTGCCTAACAGTGTAGATATGAGGCTGTGATAAAACACTTCTGGAGTGTTTTTCTTCTACATTTTTTTTTTTTTTCAATACTGTGCAGATATCTTTCTCAGAAACTGCACAGAAGCCATGAGTTCAGTGGCATCAAAACCACATTGTTGGTCCTTTGTGGTCAGATCTAATAAATGTTGAAAATATACAGAGATTACCAAAAAGATCTGCCTCTCATCTCTCTGGTTGACTCCCTGAAGCACATAGTCTGTTTTATAAATGAAGAAAATATATTTTTATAATTGCAGCAGGTGTGGAATATAGATGCCTCTTTATTTATGCTAATAATTAAAAATAAATGTCAGGCCTACCACATCCCTGATCATTTAAGTCACTTTAATGTTACATGAAATATAAAAGACAGCTTCACTAAAGGTCTCTAAAGAGAAAAGGGCAACACCACTAAATAAAGAAAGATTATTGTGCTGGGGCAAATTTGAAAGATGATGGCATTCATACAAAATGCAATTTACTTTGACAGTAATTTTTTGTATTTCCCCTGCTATTATTGAAGATACATGTGTTTGAATAAGAGCTTTTTTCTTTGAGAATCAAACTGTTCATTCTCTTTGGTCTACAGTTAAGTCATATAGTCCTATGTTAATGGCTTCACCATTTATTACATAAGAAAAATTATTATGTCATCAATTTGTCATTTAGAGCCCTACTGCAAGGTCAAGTAACTGAAGTGTCTTGAGAAACTGAACTGCAGTGTGTCTCAAGAAAAGTCATTGCTTTCAGAATTTTGAGGTAGGTTTATTTTCTTTAAATGGTGAACAAAAAAATGTGAGGAAAGGCACAAACAATTCCTCAGAGCATATGCTTTTATGTGGATGCTATAGAGACTTATTTCAAATGCCCATTTTCAGTCTCTCTGCATTGATATTCTTGGATACACTGTCTACCTTTAAATCAGAGAACTTTTTTTCTTACCTCTTTATTCAGAGTGGTCAAGTATGATTATGACATTGTCAAGAAAAGAACCACACAGCTCTAACTGAGTTTTTGTTTGCCATCATTTAAATTCAGATATGCAGTCTTAAAAGTGAAAAGAGGTAACCCCATTAATTGCATTATCTTTGGATTCTATATTTCCCCAGAGCAGATAAGAGTTCAACTTAAACTCCTACCTAAAATAAGACACCATGCAAACATAAGCAATTTAAACTCCCATAGAGTGTAAATGTGAATGATGGATGTACAATAATTTCAGAAATCTTATTCTACCTCAAAAATGAATGTGGTGAAGGCAGATAATTACCAAATCAGTTTCCAGAGTTTGTTCCTGAATTATGACAAATGATTACACATTGTTTTAGTTCCTATACTTTGACCCTCAGGGACCTCAAAAATCACTCCAAAAGGAGAAGTCTACGGACAAAACAGAAGTGTAATGAGGTACCATTGTGAATCATTCCCAACAAAAACAGGCATTGTAGAGTGACATCACTGACGGCACTGTAGGAGGACAGACCTCAATGTCCACTGAAGCTTTAACCTGAAACCCTTGGATATATTCAATAGAAGTCAGCATAGCCTAAAAGAAACCAATTATTGTATCTTTATCTCTGATTTACAGAGTTGTAATACAACAGTTAGAGGAGAAGACAGTGTGAATCAGTATGGTCCTGCCTTATACCACACCCAGAGGAAAGGCAGAAGTGTCACTTTTTCCCTTGGTCTGCACAGACCAAGGTTAGATGTGTCACCACCTCCTTGCCCACCTCAATAAGACCAGTCCCCTCACACAGCTCCCAGCTCCACAGCCCTCTGCCAGCAGTAGTCTCTGGCCTTCACTCACACCAGTGCTCTGCATTCACTTCCGTGCACCCTGTCTTCAGACTCTAAACCCTGTTAGTGCAGTCTTCTGGAATAAGTTTGTCTTCATTATTTTTTCCCCTCGCTGTTGTCATTTACAAACCATGTAGATGTAGAACAGCCCTTGTGGGGAGTTCTCTTTTAGCAACTACATTGGTTCATCACGTGCATATGTTAAAAAAAAAAAACACAACACAAGTAGCAGGAACACATCTATATTTTAACATTGTTATTATTCTCTGCATAGCTTTTATAAATTACTTCCCTCTATTGACAACCATTTATGTCCAAAAAAAAAAAGCATCTCAAACTATAGCAATGTTGACTTTTTCTGCTTTACCACTGTGCTCTCCTACTTATGTTCTTACAAGGTAAAATTAGTATAAGTGGCAGCATGTTTCCACAAGGCACGGCAATGAAGCTGTCATATCAGGAAAGCTAGTTTGTCTCACTAAAAAAATTCCAGAGAACACAAGCCACAGAAGGCTTTTTGCTGAGAAACCATCTGCTTTAACTATCAGACCATTTCCTGCTCGCTATCTTATGCTATTGTGGGGTAAGGACTACAAAGAATTTCTCCCCCTGTCAAGCAGTCTTCTTGCACAAGAGTCCGAGCCCCAGGCAGCTTAGATATGACTCTCTTATGACATTCATGTTTTAAAAAAAAAAAAAAAAAAACTATCTTAAAGACTGAAAAGTGTCAGAGAACTAGTGAGGAGATACCTTCTCCTTGGCAATGAGAGCAGGAGTAGCTACAGCAGGGCAGAGACCAAGTTTCATCACTTGAGGACAGAGTCATCTGCATTCAGGAGTCCAGAATTTCTCACAATTTCTCCAGCCTTACAGTACTCTAGCTTTCAGGGGACTACCTATGCTGAAGTAGTTATTAAACTACTGTTCACACTTAGTCAAAGTGAAAAAAAGGTAGACAAGCAAGCAATGGCAGTAGTTGCTATTTAATAGTCACAAACCTATTAAGGACTGTTCACCTACACTTTCCACCCTCTCCCTCCTGCTGAGCATCTCCCCATCATCTCTGAAATCTGTTGCAGTAACTGTTCTCCTGTAAGAAATTCCCCTGGGGCCTTGCACTGTCCTGCACTAGCCTTCTTCAGTGGCCAGTATTTCATTTATGCGTTGTTTCTCAATGGTGCTTTTTTTAATGTGTCTTAAATCCCAAAACAAGTTCATGTCATTCTATCCAGTTAGTGTCCATCCTGTAGCCTATGTGAAATGAGTTGGTGACCATTTTCCAATTTTGCATCAATAAATCTATTAAATCCATTATCCCAGCCAGCATGTGTGCTTGTCTCATGAGACTGAGAATTTCATCTCAGGTGCTGCTCTGTGACGTGATTGTGACAAGCAAGAACTGCTCAACCAAACCATGCTTGTTGTCTAAATGCAGCATCTGCTTCTACCATACAGACTTCAATTTGCCTGGAGATATACAGAGATGGGTGAAAGAATGGATGCCTGATCATCTATCAACTATACCTTGTCTGCAGAAACCCCTGGTGTAAAGCCAGTGACACCAGCAATCTTGCACACTTATCAGTATAGCCAGGATCGCCCGTCAGAGCTGCTCTTAGTTTATCTGTGGTAAAGCAGCCAGGCCAAAGATGCATTCAAAATAAGGATGCACTGTGAGGGTACTGGTATTTCCTTGCTGGGGCAGGGTTCCTGATGCAAAGAGAGCTAAACCACATGTGTCTGTCCAAGCCTGCCATGCTGTCACTTCCACCAGTGGTATCAGCCCACCTACTGCCAGATTTCCCCTTTGCACACAGGGAGCAAGGAAAGGGCTTTCATGCTGTTCCCATTAAATGTGAAAGCTCAGGAGTAACTCAGACTGTCAGGATTTATTCTGAATCACCTTTGCCCATAATAAATAGAAGTCCAGTTCTCTCATGGTTAAACAAAATGAAATGCACGCAGTGAAAAAAATTAAAGCTGCTGAGCCATTAGATGACTCATAATTACGTGCATAAACGTTCCAATTTTAATGGTGAAAGGTGTGAGTGTTAGTAATTAATATTAGATGTTGCCAGTAAAGATTAAGCTTAGTTATCAGAACACTGGCTGACCTCTCTAAACTCCAGATCACTGCAAATGAGATCCTTTTTTTCATTACACAGTTAAGTGTTCACATACAGCATCCTATTTCTGATGAATATAGCAAGCAGAAGGGGTATTTCTTACAGTGATTTCCCTACAGGTTTGAGAAGCCTGGAGTGGAGAAGAAGGAATTTAAACAACTAGCTGCTGACAAGTTGGTTATACTATAATTACTATCATACATTATTTTTACCTGAATTTTCTGTTCTATATTCCAGTTGTGAAGGGGTGAGGTTTTTTTATTTTTTTGGACTGAGCATTTTAACTACACAAAATATAATTTACATACCAGGAAGTGTAATTCCAGGTCTAGTTTTCAACAGTAATTCTAGAGAATTAGGGAAAAATACTTAACAGCTGTTCCCCAAGTGACAATTTTTGACTGCTGAGTATTCAGCCCACAGCAGCAGACCATGTGCTGGACAGTCTATGGGGAAAAGTATCCTTTGCTAAAAACTGATGCTAAAAGTAGCTACAGAGTTATTCATTTGCCTACTGTTTATTTCTGTTTCCAGCAGAAAGCAGGAGACCCATTTTACGTAACATTCAGTTCAACCCAGCTGCTGGTGGGTGGGTGGCCATGTCCTTCCTTCCTTGTCTCTTTAGTGACATGATCTGCCCTGGAGCCCTTCAGGCACATAAGGGAGGGTCATCTGCTGACAGCCACAACAGCACACATTGATCCTCCGCAGCCTCCTTGGCACTGACTGGAGCAGCCACAGACTTTCCCTCTTTTATGCAGCTGATAGGATCAGCACACAGGGAAGGAGTACTGTTTGGGAAGAGGGCAAGGGCAGCAGGCCAGGAGAACCCAGCAAGAGCTCCAGGTGCCTCTCCCTGTCAGTGCTCTCACACCTGGCACCACCCCAGCACCACACTGCATGCACAGCAGCAAAGGAGAGGATCCCAGACCATGAAACACTCCAGTTCTGCTGTGTCTGGTGGGAACAGCACAGCAAAAGCAGGCTTCCCCAGCTGTCCTCATATCCCACCGCTACTTTCAGAGCAAGCTCACCCAGACCTACCTATCGCCTGTTTTTACCTGGCATTGTCACCAAGTTTTCTTCCGTTACACTTCATAGTGATACGCAAAGTACTTAAAAGATGTAAGCTATGAAAAGCAATTAATTTTCATTGGCCATACAAACCTAACAGCTATGCTCGAATAACCTGGCTGCTCAAGCCTCCCCCCAGCTTATTTTGCTGCAGCATTAGACCATCCCAAAGTAGGGGAAAGTGGGATTCACTTCATGAAAACCTGAATAGAAGTGATTTTTCTTTTACATAGCAGAAAAACATTGAAGTGAAAGACTAGAAAATTACATTAAACAGACTCAACTCTATTTGCTAAATTATTAATCTAACAAAAGCCAAGAAAAAAAACACACATTCTAGAAATACTGCATTTTTTTATTAATTAGCCAAAAAGAAAGAAGCCTCCCAGTAGCTTGCTCGAAGACTCACTATTGCTTAGTAAAGAGGATTTCTAAACAAGAAAGTTAAATTGGTTTGTAATTAGCATAACTTGTAATTCATCATGTGTGTGAACTAACAGGTATATTAATATCACCATTTTTACAATTACTCCTTGTAAAAGCCCACCCATTGTACATCATACAAAGGAATCACACTGGGCTTTATGGCACACAAAATAGTCCCCATGGCTGAAGTAGCTACTGAGGTTCAGAAAATTTAGAGATTATACTTGGGAATGCAATAGCTCCTCTTCACCTGATAGCTTTCAAAGGCTGGTTCTGACCACCCTTCCTAACTACTTGCCTCATAAACACAGTGCCAGGATAAAACTTACTATATCTTTGGATATCTGAACAAGGCAATGGTTTCACTAGGTGATGGGTGGTCACTCAGCATGCAACACTACACAGCAGCCACCACCAGCCTCCAGCCCAGCTCAGGCTCCCAGACTGGGCAAAAGACTTGGCTCTTTCACCTCTCAGCTGTAATCTCCCAAGAGGATTTACCTGGGGAGGCAGGCAAAGTCTTTACCAGGTGAGGCAATACTCACCAGGATATATCACAGGGACAAGAGTTGTCTTCCTACTACAGAGTTTCTAGATAAAGAAAGCATGAAACCAAATAGAAAGCCATCCACCTTACAGGCTTTCCAACAATTCCTCTGACTCCTACCATAAAGCCACAGATAGGGGATAGGTTTATCAGTCTATTTTATTCCTGGTTTAGGAAGAGATTTACTTCAGTTTCTCAGATAGCTTCCTACCCAATATTGCTGCTAAAACAATTTTAAAAGCAAACACTCTTCTATTCCTGTTCCCAATTAAAATACATGTTCCAGAGTCCTTGAACACAGGTATTCCTTTTCAGTTTTGGTTGCTTGGTTGGGGGTTTTTGTGTTGGATTTTTTTTATTTGAAAGAAAGTGTGATAGAAGTTTATTTCGTTTCTGTAACGCATAGATATATACCACCATCATTCAAGTTCCTCTTGGAGAGGGACCTCAAGTTGGCCCTGCTTTGACCTAGCAGATGGAATAGCAATGTAGTGTTTGCAGCATTACTTACAGATACCTTATTAAATGCATAGTGTGCCCTTCAATACTCTTAGGAGCAGTTATCTGGCAACAGCACAGTATTACCAAGTCAGTTACTAGATGTCAGTCGAAAAAAAAAAAAAAAAAACAGGCAACAAAAACATCCATATAGCATTACATGCCTTGGCAAATTGTGATTAAAGAAATAGGTAATTATTTGTACATGAAAGTACCTAGACAGTAGATCACCTGATTCTCCTGTAACCTTCTTGCTGCAGAAGTTGTCTACTAGAAGTTTTATTTAGCATTTTTTGCTTCTTCACTTTTTCTTTTTGTCTTTAGCAAAACCTTTTCCATCTCAATAGCACAAACAGGATTTTTTGATAGATACAGGACTGCTGATGGCAGCACAGACATCTAGTACGGTTCATACCCAGCCCCCTCCAAGCAAGGAGGCACGGCAGAAGCTCCACATGACTTGGGACAAACAGGCAACAGTATTCCCTCCGCAGTTGTTTTGCACTTGTGTGCAGAACTAGGAACCAGATTGCCAGTGTCCATTTCACTACAGCCTTATTCCACCCAGCCACTAGACAGGAGCAAGAGCTGATGCTACGACTGGGATAACAGGCTGTGTTTCCTCTGCAGCAGATGCAAGTAGCCCTGTCCTTTCGATATCAATATTGCTGCACTGATTTGTACTGGTCAGAGCTGGACACTGCCTTCATTACCACAGAAATACTTCAGATAAATTATTTATAAAATGCTTCACTGCCTGTGCTGTATTAAAATAACATACACTTCTCCCTGATCAATGCCTCTATGGTATACGCAAGTGTATCTGTTCATCTAAAACACAAAATAAAACAAATATTACTAGCTGAAGACCAAATTCCTCATTAGTTAAGGGAGGGAAAAAGCAAGTTTGACATTAGCTTTTAGAATTAATACCAGTCTTGAAGTGCCACTCAGCAAGACATACCTTTCATCCAAATTTACTGTCGACTCTCCTTCTATAATACTTACGTGGGCAGGGGTATAATCTTAACTTCTATGCCTGAACTTGGCATCATTTTTTTTTTTTCTTCATTTTTTTTTTCTTTTCCTGACTGTTATAGGCATAACTACGTAAGTGTTATAATAGAAGTCTCCATTTTAAAAGCTTTTTCTCATTAGTGTCTGCTCTCAGTTCTATAAATCACTGATCTGTACATGTGATTGTGCCCTGCCATACAATTCCAAGCACCGAAGTAGACAAATGAAGCTGTTACCAACCAATGCTGTTTGACATTTTCAACCCATACATTTTGAGAACTTTTTAATTACATACTTACTATGATTTCTGATTAAACCAAAGTTGTTTTCAATGGCACCTAATAAATCACACCACAGAATTATTCATATTGTTCTGAAATACAGTTAAATTATTTGTTTGCCACATTTGTGACTTAAGTCCATCTTCCGTTAAGAAAAAGTAAAGTAAAAGATAGTACATCTAGATACTTCGGTAATTCCAGATCTCTATTACTTGTTCTGCCTACCTCGCTTACCCACCAAATGAGGATTTCTACATCTTCTTTAGGTAAAAGACTTTGCAGCAGGAACATGCACGACATTGTATGCCAGTGAAGGTGGTTGTATATACTGCTTTGTACCAGGCATCTGTACATCTAGAAGCACAATGGCTTGTGGTCAATTTTCATCCTCACAAAAGTATTACAACAAAGATTCAGGAATTATCCTGCTAAAAAGCACAGATTCTCCACAGCCAAACATTTTACTGAGAAATAAAGCAACTACTAACCTATTTTCTTCATCTGTTCAGGCCTTGTTTCTGTAAAGGGTGACTTTTAGACTTTTTTTTCCCACCGTCTCAAGCCATACAGCCCTTATTTTCCCCTCATTTCCAATAAACAGTTCAATAAAGCAGTAGCCAGTTTCTAGAAATACCTACCCATGAAGAAAGACTGCTTGACTTCCAAGTATTTTAAAAGCCAGAATTAATGACCACAATATCAAAAAGCCACTTATGCTGATTAAAAGAAGTCTCATTTGATCCTTTTGTCATCTGGAATACGCAAATACCTGTATTAAATACACTTACAATCACTTTATCCTCATGGGTCTGTATGCTTATATTTCATTGCAGTGAAAAATATGACCATTGTCAGCTGAAGAATAGGACCTATTAATTCATGGGGAAAAAAGTAAACTTTTTTTTAGTGCCCTTTATATATGCAACAGCTCTTTCTCCTGCGAGGATCTCATAGCCATATCTCAGTACTTTGGAACACAATGCCACTTAACTGTTGTGTGATTCTTCAAGATACAATCTAGAGTTATTACTAGGAAGAGGTTTGTTTACTTACAGGAGATTAAAATATGCACAACACAGACTAGCAAAGGATAGACACTTGTGCTTGCTCAGCATTAATTTATGCTTTAAAAGCACTCTTCATATAAAACATTTGGGACTTTACTACCCCTGTGACAGCCTAGTTAGTATAACACTTCAGGAGATAGGAAGGCTAGAAAACAGTTACTGTAATTCTTTTTTTGAGTAATACAGGAAGAGACATCCACAATACAGAGGATATTTAGCTTACAGAGAATATTGCACACAAAATTACTAGCAGTTCAGTACACAACAGGAGCAGCCACAACAAGGCTGAGCTATAGCACACTGACTTGTTGGAATGGGAGAGTTTTCAGTGTTCATTAGCATGCCACAAATGCTGCTGTTCACACAACTGCTATGATAGAAATAGCTGTCTTCCTATATCACAGGCTATACCCTTCAGCCAGCTATGACAATTAATCTGCCTTCTACTCCTGAGTTTATGGGTCAATTTCTGGCAAAGAAAAGGAGTGATCAACAATTCAAATTCACCTCAACAAAAACTAAGTAAATTTCTTGGTTTGTTTTGCTCTTTATCTTGAGAGAAGGTCAGGTTTATCACTGCTCTCCCCCAGCAAGTTGTCCTTAGAAAATACAAAGCCATTAGCCAAAAGCCAAAACGAAGGCACTAGCACTTGCTTGCCTTGGAACTTCACAGGGCAGCTACACTGAAGGACAAAACCCCAAAATCAGGTTTCCAAATTGGTCATGCAAAACACATACTTTGAAATCCTGGAACACAGAATTTTTAAAGTTTCCTGCTATCTCAGCTGCTGGTTTCATGCCTTTCTCAGGGAATCACACCACAGAGGAATTTTAATTAGACACTTCTTTACTGGACAACCTACCTTCAACCTGAATGGCAGGAAACAATCAACACCTTGAAGAATAAACTGTCAATCAAAGCATATCCCTACATTTTTTTACCATGAACTTCCTCAGGCAGAAGAACACCTTGAAAACATACTCCTGTTATTAACCCTATCTACACTGCAGTGTCAAGAATGGGACAATTAATCCATTTTTCATCGACCCTTAGCACCACCGATCAAATAAATTCTCCCAAGAATAATCTTTTGTTTTAGTCCCTCACTCTGCCACTTAAAACACCCTGACAAAAGCATTTTTCATCAGCCATTTCAAGCATGATAAGTGTTAATCCTACTGAATCGTTTTACAATATAAAATATTCAGTTAAACTGCACACAGCACTAAGGGTGATCACCAGAGATCAAATTGAAGGGCAGCCAGAAGTTACTTATCTATGCTCAAGTCTGGTCACCCCCTCAGTTCCTTGCTAGGGAATGTGAAGGAACAGATCAATCAAACACAGTGGCCATAAGTTTACTTTTTTTTTTGGTAAGCAATCAGGCTTCCACAGTCAGAAAACCACAGACAAGTCGATGCCTGATTTTCTCAGCACTCATGGCTCACAAAATCTTGTGTTTGTAATCAATCTGCAGCAAATAGCTGTGGTTCTACCAGTCACCACTGCACAAAGGGAAGACAGGAGCACTGTGCAGGATGTATCCTCTGGTGCTGGAAAGCCTTCTGACTGAAACACGCTGGTTTAGTGTTGCTGAATGCTGAGTGGGACAGAAAGGCAGATGTGTAAGCAAGACATCAGAGAACTACTTTAAGACCATCAACATCTGGCCTACATTTTCATGTGAAGAGTCACTAAGTGTAAGAGCTTTGACTGAAATACCTCTACCATTTATGATAATATTTATAACTTCAAAATTATTCCTCCCCCCCCCACATCCCAGGCTTCATTAAGGGAAAGATAGGGAAGAATAAACATGTGGATCAGAAGAACCTTAAATTAACAGATTGACAGTTTTGTGGATGATGATGCAACTGAACTTATTCATTTTTTATCATAATGTCTTAACCTGTGGTAGAGAAGGCCAAGGTCAGCAATGTATTTAAGGAAGTCTTTACATCAAAGCAGATAAACAGCCATACTACTGGCTATTACCATCGGATCATTAAGATGCTTAGAATTAAGCACAGGCTTAACTTATTGTTAGATTGTGGCCTTAACACTGGTAGAGCAGAAAAAGTGGGAGATGCTGAACATTCAACTCATATCTTACAAATACATTCCACGATTGCAGGATTCTGAATAGTTCAGAAAAAAAGAGGTTCCTGTATTCCTCTGGAGTGAAGGCTGTGGGTTTAAATTTAGTAATTTCACTTGTAGTGAGTGACATTTGAGTAGGATGGTCAGTGTGGTTTACAGGAATTACATGCCAGCCTGAGTGGCTGCTGTTATGTCCCAGCAGGTTATGTAGAACAAGCATTTTGAACCAATTCTGGCATGACTGTTGTTTAAAGCTCAGCCTGCAGCTGACTGGCTCTCCTGCTTTTACCTCTTTCTCTTTCCAATGTTTGTTGTTTTTTTTGTTTTTTTTTTTTTTTAAATAGGATTTTCTGTTCTAGGCATGCTACAATGGACACTTCCTGATGAAGTAGATCTTTCCACCAGCACCTGGAGCATCTTTTAACCCTGGAACAGCCAGATGGTGAAGAGACCAGCTCTCTGCAAATGCCATTATAGTAATGAAAGCAGTGTCTCTGCAGAGAGAAACTGTCCCTTGGGAAGAGAAAGGAGGAGAGAGGACAGGTTATTTAGGCTTAGCTTTCCTAAGGGTCATCTCCTTATGCTGCTAGAAGTCTAGCACACTGTGCCACACAGAGTGGAAACCACAGGCACACAAATAAGTGAGCCTATTCAGAACCCTACAGCTAAACTGGTGAAGCGTTGCTCAAAGGCCATATTACACAGGGGCCCAAACAGCAGTTGGTTTTGTGAAGCTTTAGGATTACCCACTTAATCTTCTTAAAGAATGAAATAGAACAGCCATAGAAGGCTCTTACAGGAGAAGATCACAAAGTTAATCAGCTGAGATGTGATTGTAAGAGAGCTAATCAGTTTATCCACAAAGTAGATGATAGTATTTGTTCTTTGGAAAGCTCCTCAGCTTCCTTGGAGATTGTCTTTTCTCCCCTTTCCCTGTCCTTGTCCCCCTTCTGTTTACTCCCTTTTGTCCATGTACACAAATTAACACTTTAGGTTAAATATTTCATTTTAACCAAGGGAAAACAAACAAATATCAAAACTTTTTCCTACATACCAGTGGTATTCCTGTGGATTACAGTAACAGTTTTAAAAAACCAGGGAAGGATCACTCCAAAATTATCATTTCCATTTGCACTTCTCACATCTATTTGTATCTGTGTTCACTGTACTGCTGTGCTCAGTTTTCAACAGAAACCAGCTCCAGGGTTTACACAGCAAGCAGTGGTATGAAACTCTGAGGTGCCATATATCTGTGTGGCTAGCCCTGCCAGAAATCAGTCAGTCCACAGAAAACATATATGTTACTTATATTGTAGCAAGGCAGAGCACTGTTAACATGTCCTCTCCATGTCCAGGGCTCTGCAGAAGCTTCAGTTTCCTGACAAGGAATAATTATTCCCGTGCCTAGATGCTCATTTAAGTAAGACCTTTCAGTCCATGCAGTAGCAAGCTCCTCCACAGAAAGTCAAGCCTTTTGTTTTATTATGAGCTACCATTAGCTACACACAGAAATAGCACCTAGTAGACAAATGAAAGTGGAAACCTTCTTGACAGTGTGATCATTGCCCCCTACTTTCTGTGTTCCAACCTCTGTCCTAAACTACATTTCCAGGGAGCTTTCTTTTAAGATTACCAGAACACAAGCAATAATAGCTGCAGGACTTATTATTTGAACACACAGTTGTGGGACTTGGATTAAAAACACAAGTTTGTTTCACTTACCAGTCACTAAACAAACAGCTTTCAGCAACTCTTCCAGTCGTTCAGGCTTTATAGCAACACCCAGAAACTACATAACTCCTCTACTTTTTTAAATATTTACTTTTCTAAAGCCTGTTCTTAAAATCTCTTTCTTGGCAACAATTGCCTTGAGGGCTTCCTGATATCACTTAGGACATGGCCTGATTGGCCACAGCAAAATCATTCCCATCTGCAGATTTATCAGGATCAGGTGAGTCAATCAGGTACCAGAATTTGGGTCTTGTTTTGTCATCTCAGCAGCCAAAGGGCCTTTACTACCTGGGATTATTTTCATGTCAGAGTACTTACATACCTTAAGGCCCTCCTTTGGTTGAAATCCTAATAGTTCATTTTTGCCATATTCTTATTTTCTCTTCTTTTCACACTTGGACTCATTGAATCAATATAATGAAGATCTGTAAGAGAGCTGTAAAAATCATGGCATATGTTCATAAGTCTCTACGGGTCAAAGAAAGAAAACTGAGCAGAGTCTAACAGGAAACATAAATTGGTGTAACTTGCATAACAGTATTTCAGCTTCCATTTACTTTTATTTGATTTTTAACCATCTCTGAATTTAGTTTAAAGTTGCAGAAGGCTTATCTGTTTGTTGATTTACAAAAGTCGTATTAACTCTAAAATAGTTAATAATGTTTAATCATTGGGACCAACTTAAATGGATCTACAGACCTGCTCAGCTGCTTTTCCAGGATCCATGTACTTCTTTCCCAGCATCTGTCCCAGTTCCTTGTGCATGTGTAGCTAGTCCAGGTCACCTCCACCTGTAGCAGAGGCACAGAAGGGCAGAAGTATCTTGTCACCTGCTTCCGGGGTCATGAACCACATCAGCGTCACTGTGCTCTGTGTGCAGTCAGATTTTGCATGTGTTTTTAGGTGCCAGGTTAAGAAATTATCTGATAGATGCCTTAGGAACACTTCTACACACAAGAGAAGATTTGTGTGGGAACCACTTCTGTAATAACTGAGAGGAATTTCTTCAAGTGCAACATATATGGCTATTCTTATCTTTAGGGGATTCTGTAAACAGAGTGCTTTATCTAAACCTTTCACAGAATACTGATTGAAGAAACATTAAATCAGTTCTCTACTTTTGCGGTCTTACTCCTTAGCTGGTACTATTTATTGCATAGAACTAGCGACACCTTGACTCTGGACCACTATGCTGCAACAATTATGTCTGGTGCTTTTTTTTTAAGGTTTCCTATTTTTTCCAGTTCTAGGAAGACTTACAAACAGTACTACATGCATTTTCTTTGATCTTACTTCAAGAAAGAACTTTTGTATGTTCTGCAGCCCACCTCCTCTCAAGGAAGCATGTAAACACACGCATTATGTTTAAGTGCTCTCCTAAGGATATTTTCTGAGTCAGGACTTGAACTGCCATCCATAGCATGTGGTTTTCAATCCTATATTTCTTGTACATGCATTTCTTTGTGACTGATGACATAACCTGACATAAGCTCTTGTGAACATGCTGTTCACGTTGTCATCTCAGATGAGTGGAATGAGCCTGAGAAAACTCGCAGTATCAAGCCATCCTCCTAAGGTCACTGGGAAATTCAAGAGAATTCTGAATATGAGAATATTGTTTATGTACCTATGTAGAGCATTCTACTTGCTGGATATTATTTCTGAGATTAAATTAAAACCATAAAAAACTTTGTCAGGTATTCCTGTAGTCTCTTCAGGCAGGGCTTTGTGATCAACTCCAATGGCATTTTACTTGCATAGAAAGAATGCAAATAAACTTGCCCAACTAGACAGCCAGACCTATGCTAAAACACACTTATTTTTCAGTGAGCTGTTAAATAAAAAGAACTGAGAGAAACTGAATCTGTAGTCTTTACTGAAAAACAAAACCAGTACTTGTCTAAAAATGTTTCGTGTTACAGGAATTGTATGAAGGAAACCAAAATCTGAATCCAAAACTACCCTTTAACATACACCATACTCAAGATTGCCTGTCAAGCTGGGGAACACTGCAGATACAAATGCAGCCAGTGCATATGCTGGCTTTCTAAATAAAACCTGTCAGCTTCATATTCAAGGGTCTGTTTTCCATGTCTGTATTCTCAAACTAACCTCTCTCAGCACTCTAATGTAAATTAAAAAATGAATTTCCCAAGATTGTGGCTGTTGCTCAAGAGCAGTGACAACACTATGGATTTTTGATTGCTTCCACTGTCTCGGGTGTGGACTTACGTGGGCAGTTCAGAAGAGCTGTGGGGGCGCTGGGGGTGTGCCATCTCTGCTGCTCCCAGGGCTGTGTCAGTGCGCCCTGCACTGCTCCCCCATAAACCAGCTACCCACAGTGGAGCTATTCCAGTTCCCCTTGCTGATCTGAAACTGCATTTCCAGGATGGCCTCTACTATAAATTATTGATTATGGCTGAAATTGTGGCCTCTGAAACCAATGACAAAAATCTCAATGAATTTTCAGGATTTTTGCCACTTGGCTAGGAAGGGTCACTTTGTGCTTGTGAGCCATATTTTTTAGCAGTTAATGGAAAAGTCTCTTCTCACATTCTGTAGAGACTTGTAAAGGCAGGTCTTGATTAGTTAAAGTAGTTGGCTACTACTTAAAGTAGCAGGCTCTTTTATTTCAAAGCCCATTTGAATTCCTACTGTCCGCAGACTGTTGCGCATATGAATTGGTACAGCCTCAGTATTTCTCTGATTTCCTCCACCTAATTCCATTGCCTCCTAACTGATTTAGTTTCAGAAGTTGCTTAGGAAAAGGTTTGTCTTTCTGCTCCATGTGTACCTAATACTTGGGGTCCCCTCTGTGCCTGCAGCAGCGGCTACAGTAATAATTCGGGTTGGAACTAATGACTCTGAAAGTGAACAAGTCCACAAGTCATTTCTAGCTCAGGCGTGTGAGATCCACGAGCTTGGTGCCAATAAAGCACCGTATATGCCATCCTCTGCTGGGTGATCTGTTCTCGGTTCAGTGCATTAGAGTGACAGTCTTGTAAGGAACTGCAAATTTTTGTAGAGGGCTTTGGATCTGAGGCATAAGTCATGAACTGGACCTTATTCAACAGGGACTCTGGCAGACAGGCAGAGCAAGGGGATGTGTTGATGGTAATCTGCATTACTAAGCCAGTAAGTGACTTGCAGCAGTTAGAGGGTTTTCACTGTATTTATCTTAAGACCTTGATGTAATGAATTGCAATACTGAAAGTTAATAAGCTTATGTACGTGGATCGTGATTTCTAGACCTTTCTAAGAAAAGGAGGTTCAATCTTTAATCTGATCAGTGGCAAATAGAAATAGGTGTGCTTGAAATACAACAGTACAACATCAAGATAAACCTGCTGGATCATTCCCCTTACAGAGACACTGTGGAAAAAAGGCCTAAATTCATACTTTGAAAAGCCAAATAGTTAAATTACACTATTATCTTCTTAAATGAAATACTTTGTTAAAGTAATAAAACAGGATAGAATCAATTTTTATTGTTCTATCATGCCTCTAAACTGATTGCAGCTGTAATAAAATTAGGGATCCCATTTCACCTAGAGCAAGGAAAGTAATTTTATTTACCTTTTTTCTGTCACACCCCCACACAAATGCACGCATGCACAGAGCACTTGTTAGCTCGCAGATTAAATACTTTGTCACTTAACTCTGAACTAATTAAAGAGAATTGAAGCTGCCTGTATGTCAGCCAACATAGCATTAACTGAAATTCCTATGCTTCACTCATTCCTCATCTGCAGAACTGGGGGAGAGAGATCCTTTTCACTTCTTTCAGCCAGCAGTTCTACCAATAGATCCATCCTCGGCTGCTGAGATTTCTTTGGTCAATAACTTTTGATAGCTGCACTAAACGAATAAAATTTCCCAGTATCTGCAGTTTTGTCAGCTTTGTGACCCACAAACGCCCAGCATGTGCTCAGTGGAAGCGCGGTAGTGAAAGATGACTGAGAGTCCAATGCTGCTGTTCTAGATGGTGTCTGACACATACTGCTGGTGTCGGAGGGCACACAGACCCTGATTATCTAACCGCTGAAAATGCTTGTTTGCCAAACTAACCACCAATTGTTAGTACAAAGTTCCAACCCCTGGATGTCTACTAATTTGTAAAAATCATAGCTGTGTTTATAAGAGTATTTGTTTGTTTGTTTTGAGTTTGAGACACAAATCCTAAAGCCTCAAAGTCTAGGGACTAATTAAAAAGTTTTCCAAGTCTTTACATTTGAAAAGTCATGATTTCTAAGCCTACATCAAGGTTCCTGAGAGCTTGACTTGCAAACTTCAAATTTTGTCACCAAAGCGGAATTATAGCCCAGGGAAAACATATCCCCAGGAAAAGCCATCTCTTTCCAAAGTTAACTACTTTAAACAAATGCATTTGTCCTCTACCCTCCAAATGAAACACACTGTACTGACAAATGAAGTACAGATTGGTTAGCTGCTTAGGTACCTGTCTGTGTTTGTAGTTTATGGAGCTGATAAATTAATCTAAACTGACACTTTAACTATACGTATTTCACCATCACATTTTTTGGAATATAATCAAGCAGATGGTGCATGAACATCACAATATATTCTTGGGTTCCCAGAAGGAGTTAATATTATTTTTTTTTAGAATGGCAGCTCATGATATATGATAACTAAGGTTGTGTCACCCTTTTCCCAATGAACTATGATTTTCAAAGGTTTATGATGTAACCATAAAAATTCATTCAAGGTAGAAAAATAGCCTGAAACCAAGAGCTCAGTTTTTGTTGATAAATGTCAACCAAGCCATCTTATCATTATAAAGTTTTCATTTTTTAAATTTTCTCCATGCATCTATATAAATTGTTGGGGGAGAAGTGAAAGGGGGGGGTCCTAAAGATAAATAAGTTATTTAAAGAAGGCAAATACTTTGTGGTTTTATGTCAAATTTTAAAGAGGTTTAGTACATGCCAAACATTTTTTTTTTATTATAGTTGTGCATGTTATAAGTCAACAAAAGCAGAGAAGTTCAAAAGAAAGAACAATAGTCTTACTTGGCCAAAGCAATTTTTAACATCTAAATTGGAAAGAAATTAGGCTTTTAAAATTTCCATATAGATTGTACATCCCAAAGTTTGTTTCCTTCATGTCATCTGCCAGTTGTAAATAGTCGCTGCCTTTAGGATATGTAAAAGCAGCAGTAAAAAACAAAACACCCCCCCAAAATAAAAATAAAATAAAAACCCAAAACAAAACAAAACAAAAAAATCCCAAACCCACACACAAAAACACCAAAACCAACCAAACAAACAAACAAAACAAAACAAACAAACAACCACAGTTCATCATATCGGGCTTAGCTAGGGCTGTCAGGCTGTAGAAGCATCATCTTACTCCCACTACAAGATGGGTTGACTCCACTTGTGTTTCACTTTCTGTTCACAGGTGAAAACAGAAGCAGGATAAGGTTTGGAGAAGGAAAGCATCAGTCTTTTCTTGAGCTTCAATGATTGCACTGGAAAAATTTGGTTATTTTTATTTTGGATACATTCAGGTATGTGTATACAGACACATGCACACATGCCTTTTGCTACTGTACTTCATTTTAAATATATCAAGCTTGCCCTGCTGGGCATCTCTTGTTGCCTGTCTGTGCTTCATTACACTTTGTCACCCTGTGGCTTACACTACATTCCAAGATTTGGGGGCCCTGTGCAAAGTAAAGATGTTACAGGGCCCTATCCACTTCAAAACTTGTTCTCCTTAATTCCACAAACTAAGCTGTGCATTATTTCTTTTTGGAAGTACTGCAGATTAGACAGCAGACGAGATGAGCGAAAACAAAAGCATGCAGCATTTCAGAGCTCCCTCCCCTATCATTGCACTCCCTGCTCTCTCTCCAGTTTCCATCTCCTTCGTGTTTCTTGTCATTTTTTTCTTATGGTTCTGTTTTAGGGGGTTTTTTGTCTTGAGTCTTTAAAATGGACCTTCTCTGTAAAATTCCTCAGACACTCATATGAATAATTCCCTGTGCACATTGTATATATGTGGCTTTGGTAGAAAGGCACACAATGGCATGCAATGGTCCCTGGGAAGAAGAGCACAAGCCAACCCCCAAAGCTGCTGGTGAGCAGGACAGCAAGTGCCACCAGACAGCAGCAAGGGGCAGTGAGCTGGGGCAGTGGAGGGGAATTACTAAGGTGTGGGTGAATTGTAGCAAATTCTCTTGACTGCAGAACAAAATTACCTGCAGTGGGAGGCCGGGGACACGTCACCAGCTCTGAGACACAGCTCAGCGCTGCGTGCAGGCTACAGCTGACTCACTTTGCTTTGCCTAGCTAAAACATGGGCTCGTCCCAAACAGCCTCTCTGCAGGCACCTGTCAGTGACACACAAGGCATAAAAGCCACAGGAATACAGAGGCAGAACTGACTGGCCCATCAGTGGACAAAAGCAAGGAAAAAATAATCATCAAAGTTTTATGCCCTTGGCCTCCTGCTGTCCTAAGAGCTGAATTAATGCAGCAGAAGCCAGTGACTGGCTGTGACCCGGGTGCTGTGTTACGTACCCCAGGGCAGATCCGCGACCCAGCTCTGTCCCTGGAATGCTGCTGTCCACTCTGACTTCTGCACTTCCGAACATGAGGGTGATCCTCAGCTATTCCTTTATGGCAAGCTCTGGTTGTGCTGCACCAAAACAGACAACAAAAATAGGATCCAGAGGACATGATTAATACAAGATAGAAGTTACATGCACACAAGACTAGAAAAAATGTTTAACATCTACTGTGAAACAGCATTGATTAGGTATTACTCAAGATGATAAATCTTGTCCTACTCCCATGTGAACAGCTGGCAAATGTACTGTTATGATCAGGTCAGATTTGGCAGGTTAGGGGTGTTGGGGTTTTTGTGATCAAGATACTTCATTATAATCACAGCCTAATAAGAATTCTTTCTTAGTTTATTAAGAATATTGTTGTCTGCATGAGTGACAGTGAGTGTCTCATGTCCCCCTAAATAGTACTATTATTTGATACAAAAACATTACAGGTTAAAAAGTTGCCAAAATACATTCATAAAGCCTTTTGAAAGTGCAGGCTTAATTTGCACTGTTTGTGATCATTTAACTGAAGAAAGATTTTTGTCCACATTCTTGTTTATTCAAATGGTTGATTGCTTCATGACCACGATTTCTTTTGTTTTCATCATTCAGCGTATGTTCCATGCCTTTTAAACTCCATACCTGTAAGAAGCATGCTCTCTTGTTTAGATTAGAGAGATTCGTACATATTGTGCTCTTTTTCTGAACAGATTTGCCTGGAACACTTTCAGGCTGACATTAACAAGATAAGGAAATACGCAATAGAGATGTGCTATACTACTTAGAATCATCTTTGAGCTTAATTTTGTGCAAGTCTGGCTTGTTTTGTTGTGGGGTTTTTTGGCATTCTTTTCGTTCAATGCAGGCCCACACCTATCAGTGTGGTCAGTGATTTTTTTACTAACAAATTTCAACCAAAGTTTTCCCTCAACGTTTCCCATGCCAGAGAAACTGAAATCTGTTGCCTTGACATTCTGAGGGAAAAACTTGGTTCAGCAGTTCCTAAATTATAATATTGTAAGGATACTGCAGTTCATGCTGGTTCCTTGTGTGCATTCTTCTCCCAAGTAGCAAGTGATAGGATAAGAGAGATAGCCTCAAGTTGCACCAGGGGAGGTTTAGATTGGATGTTAGGAAAAAATTTTTCATGGAAAGGGTTGTCAAGTGCTGGAACAGGCTGCCCAGGGAAGTAGCTGAGTGACCATCCCCGGAGGTGTTTAAAAGTCATATGGATGAGGCTCTTATGGACATGGTTTAGTCCCAGAGTTAGGTTAATGATTGGACTCGATGATCTTGAAGGTCTCTTCAAACCAAAATGATTCTATGATTCTATAACTGCGGGATAGAATAAGACAATTTAGGGTTAAATGCTTCCAAAACCTGATTAAAAATAGATCACTTTATGTGCTCAGTGCTAATTCAGTGAAATCAAGAGAAACTATTTGCACCATCGGTGGCAGAAATTTTTCTTAACTATAATATTCCAGGAAAAAAAATCCAAGATTCAAAGTGAGATTGGCTTTGATGAAAAACTTTTTGAGGCAACGACTGTCTTCTTGCACAGTGCCCAGGACACACAGAACCCAAGTCATGACTCCAACTTGAGGAACCGGCATAAAGAGGTGATGCCCATTAAGCCCACTAGGTGACATTCTGTGGTGTCTCTGCTGACACCTTGCATGTGGACCACATATTGCTAGAACCCTTTAGACAAGGTGAAACATCAAGATACCTGTTTTCACCAGCCTACCATGCACGTAATTTAATATTTTTAAGATCCTTACTAAGACAATTTCAATTTGTCACTGCGTAAAATATGGGAAATGTCACTTATTTTAAAAGGCTATATTTAACACACACAGAAACTGCATTCAAATGCAGTTAAGGTTGTGACAAGTCATGAAATATGTAAAATTACAAATAATGCAAAATGGGCTTCTTAGTCATAGAAATTAAAGGTTTCAAAGTGCATGAAACATTTGCCTCCTTCCCATGCAATGCAGCAGTGTGAGAGGGTGGCAGGCTGAACAGCTGGTAGTTTGCTATGCCATTGCTAAAGAAAAAAATGTTTCTTTTTACTCTCTCTATGGAAAATTATCTTCAATTTTATTATAATGCATTGCAAGTGTCAAGCTTATTCTTAGCAACATATCTTTCAGTCACATTGTAAGAGTAATTCTAAGAAAGGGGATATGAAAAGTATTGCTAGTAAGAATAACATCTTACTTTTCCACAGATCATTTTGTCCAGAAGGGATTCAAGTCACTCTTGCAAACTGTAGGCAGAACCCTGTTCTCAGACCCTTGCAGAAGCGCTCATCCCCAGTGTTGGGCTGTGGCTGGACATGCACAACCCAGGCAGGAGGGTCCTGGAGGCTCAGCACAGATGAAGAACTCACAATGATGAAAGTTACAGCCTCTCTGTAAATCCAAAATCTGAAATATGCTCTTATCTTTACCACTGCAAAATGCTTACCTCTTGCTGCACCCATCTCCCAATGGCTTCTGGAAAAATATCTCAAGTCCTTGGAATTTCCGCTGAAATCTTAGGTCTTTTTGTGGAACTGTAGCGAAGATGCTTTCTGCACACTTCTTGTCTGCGTGTGTCTGATAAACCTGTGAAAAGGATACTGGAAGTATTGCAAGATAGACGTACAACTGGCTCAGAGAAAGCAAGCATTCTGAGGACAGTTCATACTCAAAGGTCATGGATCCTGATTTAAGAGTGAAATACATCTGTATCACTTGCTCTTTCAACAGCAGAGGGAAATTTGGGCACACTGGCGTGGCAATAAGACTCCCTCAGGAACATTCCTTTAGACTTTATCAGTTCTGTTTTATGCAACTATTGTCTACTAAAGTGCCTTCTTATCTCTGTTGGCTGTGATAACCATACATCCTAATAAAATGCGGTATTATGAGACAATCTTGCTAACTTCCACAAAGTATTATACTATGCTAAAATTTTTGCTGCAGTCACAAATGGAGCATTTCAATTACCTGCTTAGAATCTCTGAGAAGGAAAAAATATAAATTAGCAAATCATCATGTAGTTATAATTTTCGGTCCCTTCTAAACAATGGTACCTACATCAGGCTACAATGTTGGTTTAGCAGCAAGTTCTTATCAAAGGTGTTTTGATGTTGAGTGGAAGAGTCTGATCATTGCCTTCCAGAGGCAGGAATTCAGGTTTCAAAGTGCTCTGCCCTACAGAGCAGGGTTAAGCCTTCAGTCCAGGAAAGAAGTCAGACAGTGTGTGGAAGGGCTGAGAACTGAGATGTAGAAGTGCCCATGGATGCAGGAGGACAAAAGGGGCCATGAGATCAAGCAGGGACAAAATGTTCTGAGCTGGCCAAAAGCATTCCTCTGGAGCAGGATAGAAAGGACAGAGAGGATTTTTGAGGAGACAGAGGGGGAAAAAAAAAATAAAGGGGAAATAAGCTAGAAGAGCAAAAATGTAAACAAATGAGTCCTAAGCTAATGGATGCAAGTGAAGAATACGTGTCTGCACATGCACCTGGGTAGACACTCAACCTCCTGTGTACCAAACATCATCTTTGGGAAAAAGTAAGCTTTTGCACTGACAAACACATGCATCTTCCTCTCTTTTGGCTTTCACCATTTATTCAGTTTTCTGGCTAGAAATAAATGGTTTGGCCACAATAAACTGTCAGGAGAAGTAACATCTGTTATGGAAGGCAAATTGGCATGGACTACATTAAAGTGGGATTTGAATAACGGTTGTTTTCCTCAAAATTTAGACTACATCCAATTTTTTTAGAACTACAGATATAATTAATGAATTCATATTAAGTCAGGCCACACTGTTTTTATTCCTGGGCTTACTTGTCACATTGACCCAGTGTTCATAGTCCTTTTTCTATTCCTAATTTTCACTTGAAGTATATCAGCCACAAATGTGACAAATACACTTGCATATGCTGCATTTCTCTTTATTGTACCATGGAAAAGTACTTTATGCTGTAATAAAAACAAGCGTATATATATAGTAGGAAGTATTAAAATGTAGGATCAGTCACTATATTTTGAAGAAAAACTCCCTCTTTCAGCCCTTGTGCTCCTATACCTGTATATTCTAATAACCACCACATCAGGAAAGTGATTCCAGTTATGTACATTCCTGATATTAACACCTTTACTGGAACAGTGTAGTGCAAACAACATAGGCAGCAATATTAATTCTCCTGTTTATACATTCTGTTAATATATGGAAATGTTAAATTTGCACTTAATGCAGACTCCTTAAAGAGAGTTGAGAGGACACAAGGAGGAATATGTACTCCTTCCTGCACAAGTTTCTAATTCCTGCTCGAGATTCTGGTGAGAGCAGCAACACTGGCAGTGATGTTCAAGACTTTGGTTTATGTTGCCAAAACTCGTAGGTGAAATTACAGTCACAGCATATGTGTCTACTGGGGGAAATAATTTATGGGCATGTACTAGAAAAGCTACTCTTGTCCTTCGCCTAGTTGGTCTCTTGGCCTCCTCCTCCTGCATTTTATAAACTCCAAACAATAAACTGTCACAATGAATCTATCTTTTTTTGCTAAATTACAACTGTTTTGAATTTAGCTCCTTGTATGATTACCCATGGGAGCTACCATCTTTCTGTTCCTTTACACTCCTCGAGTAAGACTTTTGCCCAAGGGAGCCCTAACACGTGCTAAAACGTAATTCAGATCTTTTTGTCTTAAGCAAGCGAGTTGGTGCTGCTTCTAGTAAGCCAAAGCATAGAAATGTCAGTCAGTGCACTCTGGAGCTTTCCCCAGCCTGATTTGTCAGTAAATTAGTAGCAAGCATATAAAATGTATCAATCAACACATTTTGGCAATTAAAGAAACACAAGCTTTCCCAGGCAGTATTGATTCTCCTTCACTGGCAGCTCAAACCTGGATAGGGCACACGGGGCAGTGGGGTCATTTCTGAGGGCAGGGCCATCCAACCCTGTCCCACCAGTCCCGTCAGCCAGAGAGGCTGGAGCTGGGGCTGGGGCTGCTGTCTCGGTGTCAGTGGCACCACAGGACAGGTGCCACCAGCAGAGACAGGGGACCTGCTCACCAGCTGGGGCCAAGGTCACTTGTACAAACATCATTGTTTCTTGCCCTTGCACCACACTAAATCTCTACCATCACCAGAGTTCAGGCCACTCGCTGTGGTTTCAGAAAGAGCAGGCAGACTGTAGCTCCAGCTTTTGCACACCAGCACTTTCAAATGTATTTTAACATGGCCTAACAATATAACTTTGGTTCTTTCTCCAATTTCACATCTTTTTGGCAATAAGATTCTCCCTTTTCAAAATACAGCATTGTCAATATATTATTTCTCCATAGGAATAACTCAATTTTGTTTAAAGGTCTTTATCTTCCACCCAGGACAACTGAAGAACAATTGCTTTAAAGTAACGTTTCAAGACAGTTCTTATTTTGAAATAATTATTTTTATTTTTGTTTGCTGATTCTAAATGAGAGATTTGATGTTAACATGTGAAATTGCTTCTGACTGATGGAGCAGTCAGCACCGCCTGCTTTGGCATTTCTGATCTAAAAGTCTTTAGAAGACTTTTCTCTTGCAGAACTGTTGAAAATACCAGCTTTCATTCTAATTTGAACCTGAGGTAATACCAAATTATGACTATTCTCCCATAAAAGTACAATTTGGTTTCAGACAGTGGGTGGGAGCAGGGAGGGAACAGTAAATTGCTGCCATGAATGAGTACAGGAACTGCTCGTGCTTTTCTGATTTTTTGCTTTTTACTGCCTTATATACTCATCTGCTTGTTTTACCTGAGCAGACTGCATTTTTTAATGAGAATTATGTACACGGTTTATTCCAGTTCCAGACTAATGCAAGCTTTATACTCAGCATTTAAAGGCATAGGTTTCCATTTTGCATCTAATTAAGTTTAGGGAAATGAAGTGGAAGAGCCAGCAATGCCCTGCAACGTCCGTGAGAAGACACTTGCCCAGCCTGGCTACATACCCCATCATGTTCAAGGCGCATCCGACAGCGAAGCACGGCAAGCGTTGCCAGTAACTCAAGAGCTGGCAAACAACACGCGAAGTGCCCTGAGGTTCACTGATTCACAAGACAGAGGGGAGACACGTAAACAGCTCCTGAAAACCACGCCACTGATCCACCAGGAAAGGCGGCTTCTTCCAGGAACAGGATCTGCCCCAGCATCACTGTTTCATCAGGAACCCAGCTAGAGCCCTGGGGAGGAGGGACAGGGTGGGCAGCTGGCACCCTGCATCACACCAACCTTCTTCTCCTTCAGCTTCAGAAAGACATAGGAAGAAGGAAGAAGGCACTTCAAATGAGGCCCTCCAAGGGCTGATTTGGAGGTATATCACTGCGCAGGGAGCAGTGTAGCATTTACACAGCAGAGCTGTCAAGGTGGCAGGTGATGCACAGGAGCCTCTGTGGGCACCCGTGCTGGCAGGGTGACTGCCCCAGCCCCTCCACCCCTGGCTGCTGCCCTGCTCCTGGCAGAGACCCTGGCTGGGGCATCTCAGAATGGCAACGTCACAAGCAAAAGCTATGTCAAGAGGTTCCAGCTCCAGAAGGGATGGTCCTGCTGCTCTCACCCAATAAAAAAAGTCTGTGAGAGGAAGAGTCAGAGACCCAACACAATTTCTCGGGAGAAATCCCAGTATGTGTGTGGGAAGTGGGTGGCTGTGCTGCCAGGCAGCTGGGCTGCAGGGAATCACAAAGCCATGGTCCCAGGGACAGTGACTGCTAAAGAGCCCATGGCATTTTCTGAAAGTCTGGGAGTGTTAAACATAACAGTACCTGTGAGATAATTCAGTTTGGATAAACCAAATTACTGCTGGATTTACAGTCAGATGCAGAAATATTTTTTCTTTCTCTGCTAAATTGTTCTATGGTATTTCTGAGCTACTGTGGCCCAGACCAGAAGCAAGTGAAATGATTCTTGCCTCGGGATGAAAAGTGTCTTCTCATCCTCTTTTTTTATTTTTTTTAAAACTCATGAAGCAGCTAAAATAGATATCTAGAAGTACTGATACAACATCTATTCAGTCTATTTGTATACAATTAAAGCAATAATGTGTGAAGTGCTGTTATGGTATACTTGATTATTTCTAACAGTACTTGTGTGGGGGTGACCATCAACTCAGCTCTGGGATGAGTAAATCCATTACATTCTAAAAGGCCCTACAGAGAGGTTAATCTCTAGCTGGAAACTTGTATCTCTCTTTTTCAGGCATTTTTATCTCCATTATTGTTTCTTTTCTTACAGATTTGCCACTGTAGCCCTTGGTATTCAATGGATCACATCAAGCAGGTAACATAAAGGGTATGCTTCTGTTTATTTGAAAACATATTAAGCTGCTTTCTTACTGTCTGCATGAAATTGCTACATATTATATAATTAAACACACTTATAATGTGTGCGCTTAATTTCTTCATGCAAAACAAAGCAGTTAAAAATATTAGAATTGGAAAATGCTGTTCACCAAGCTTCTGCTTGTGACCTGAAAAATACAGTTAAACTATTTTACTTATGATTTCCTTTTAGGATATATAGACAACTATTAAATTGAATGAGGCATTTCAGATTTATTTTATGCATTGAACCAAAGTCTGATCATCTGAAAAAATGGTGTTTCACTTGATAAACTCATAAAAAAATGGAATAATAATAAAGGTAACCTGAAACTTACTTTAAATATTTGTAAAGGTTTGTGAATTTCTCCTGTGAACACCTCTGTGGAAGAAAAAGAAAAAATATTTGATGCAGCAATACTAAATTACAAACCACCCTATTCTCTGATGCAAAGCAAGAGTGTGACTGCCCAAGCTGTGCTTCTTATTGGCTCCTGTATCACTGATTCCTTTTGGCACTTTCTATCTAGAACACAATTAAGTTGTTCAATCTTCATCATCATGCTACCTGCCAAACTTTGCACTGCCTGAACTGTGCTGCTTTGTTTGGAAAGGATTAAAAATTATGTACTAGAAAGGGTGAAAGTGTTTGATGCTCAGGTTGCAAAATAAGTGGCTGTTCTCATAGTCATCTATCAGAGTATCAAGAATACATTATTGTTGCATGTGCTGTATATAAAAATTCATTATAACTACAGGAGAGCCAAAATAACAAGTGTAGATCATGATTTTTTGCTTTTAAGGCCTGTGCTCATGTTTAGATTAACTTCTCACTACCATGGCATCACCCACCTGATTCTTCTCATAATCCTCAGATTGTTATCAAGACAGAAGTTACCATTTGGGAAGGAGAGAAGATCCTTTACTTCATAAAATCTTGCAGATATCAAAGCCAGCAGGAGACTGTAGCCACGACTCTTCTAAAAAATTTCTCAAAATTAAGTTACTTGCATTCCCAGCAGATGAAGTCATTGCTCACCAATGGAGGTACATGGAGAGTAACAAACAGACTCCTCTAACAAAGAGCAGATCAGCTGGTGATATAAAACACTGGCCAGGAGCATTTGCTGCTCTCCTGATCCTATTGCATGAGTTGTGAGATGAGCAGCACTCTGCAATCCAATTTTAAGAAAAGAACAGTATGGCTGAAAAATAACCAAGGAGAGCTATGTACAGCCATAAATAGGAAATCCCTAAGCAACATATACTGTGAGCATGGCTCTGGCTAGAGAGGCCACTGTCAGGACTTAATTCCCACAGATGATTACACAGAGGTGCAATTTGAAGGAACAAAAAAGTGCTTTTAATTCTTCATGATTGGAGGGTAAAACCAAGCAGCAACATATTTAACAACAGGCAAAAAGAGTGTGCGCATTGCATTAAAGAGGCAATATTGTTGCAAGGCTGATAGAGACCTAAGACCAAAATTTGCCAGTGTTTTCCAACTAAAACTGCTGATCTAATAAAATACATTATCCTTCTAAAATAAACTCTCCTTCTAAAAACTTCAATTCTCCTTTCTGTTATGCCCCTCCTTGATACTGTGATGATCATTACAAAGCTAAAACCCTTAAGAAATATCCTAAACAATCTGCTTATGAATACAAGCCTTTATAATGGAGATATACGTGTATATATGTACATGTATATGTAAGAGCCTAATAGTATTGTTATTGTAGTACTGATGTTCTAAGGATTTATCTAGCTCATTTACCATTAATAACAATCTAGCCTTATTAATTAGGATTTATGATCAACTTGCTCCCTCTCATCCAAGACAGACGTAACTATCAAATACCTTCATTTATTAGCAGTTAAAACTACAGGAGTAGCACCTGAAATGCAGATACTTGGTGTTCAAAACTAGCCCTCCATAGACTGCACTTAGATCCCACTTCTCAATTTCTGAATACCTCCATAACCCAAAGAAACCACACCCAAAATACCCTATTTGGAAGATCACTTTCTATGTTCCTCAAAACACACAGATCGTAAAATTAAATGTGAGTACTGAAGTGTGTTTGTACAGCATTGAGGAAAATGCACGCTTGCTCACAGGGAACTAGCTTTTGCAAGGCAAAGTCATCTTTTCCCCTCCTTTTCTCTCTCCCCGCCCCCCCCCCCCCCTTTTTTTAATAGTGAGAGAATAACTGAAATTCCTTGCACTCACTTTGCACAAGATCAGCCTGCATCAAAGTAACAAAGAGCAGAAGCACTAAATCCCAACACTGGTGTTTGGCAAGAGCTTCACTGAGAACAGGGACCTCAATGGCAGCAAACAGCTTCCCACACACATCCAAGCTTCCCAACCCACACAGGATCTGCCGTTCCCACCTGGCAGGGCCCAGGACTTTTGGAAGGACAAAGAACATGCTCAGCCCTGCAACAATCGGGTGTTTTTGCTGAGTGGGATTTAGGAGCTGGGTTAGGGAGTTGGCGCTGCTGCTGACGCCGTGTTTGTGGGTGCAGCAGGTCACTCCGGCACAGGAGCCAGCAGTGATCATGGGCTGCAAAACTAGGATCAGGTAGAGGAAGAATAAGGGTCATGAAAATATTTGCAGCTAAAAAAAATAACAAAATTCAGCCTGGCAAGCTTAGAAACCACTGTAGTCAGTAGAAATCTGTAAAATAAATCTTATTGTAAAATATATCTTTCTGGGGTTTTCTTTTTATAGCAAGCTTTATTTTTTTGAAAATTGATATTCAGTCTTATATTTACAGCTCTTATGAGCACAGCGATTCCTGCTTTCCTTACTGTTTTGATGTTAGAACTTGATGAACACCTTTGGATGTGTTGCTATTTATGATCAACCTCAGCTACATTAAAAACTCAAAGGAAAAAGATGTTGGTCACCTGTTCATAAGAGCCATTCATTACAACATGCAGAGAACTGGGTTGCACAAACTCTCATCACAAGAAGTAGGAGGTTGGAAATATTTGCCATTGCCAAAACAAATAAAAAATTCCCAAATCAGGAACTCTCATTTTTATTATTCATTGTAAAACAGCTGAGGTGATTCTACTCTGCAGACACCGAACTCCGTGCCCATGAAGCCAATTAGCATAGTCACTGTTTGTTCATTACTCAAACCTATGTCCTCCAATTTACAGTACCCATATGCTGGGCTAATTTTGTATGGCATAAGATGCCAGAGAAAGGTGCCAGATCGCTAATACATAAAAATTACAAATCCTGCAGTGGCTCAGCTGACAGGCAGGACTGCTTCCAGGATGGAGCTCTGGACCAGTCTGTCACAAAATTCACCCTGCCCACATGAATCCTTTAAATCATTCTTTCCCAGGCTAAAATTGGATTTTAGCAATGTGAGGGGGCAGAAGGGGAAGGATTTTCCACAACAACCGATTTTGGTGGTGACTGTGCAGAACTGTATGGGAGGTATTGCAGAGATTAAAAGAGATCACTTTCTAACAGTCTGAAGGGATGTGCATGTGTAAACATGCATTTATCACAGAAATAACTCTGATAAGACAGAAAGTAGTTTTCCACACCAATTCTCCACTTGGTGCCACAAACTCACAATATATAACATAAGGGAGGGGTATGATTAAGCATTTACAACAGGTGTTGCAGAGGCGAGGTCTGACAAGGGGAGCCCAGGTCTGGCCCAGCACTGAGTGGGGGAAGTATCTCCCTACTGCAAGACCATTAGATGTTTGTGATGCAGGGGGGAACCTCACCAGCATCCATAAGGACATGGAGATTTTAATGGCTGATATAGGAGGCACCAGCCAGACTTTCTAGTGTCTGGAGGAAGGAATGTGCCTCCTCTGCTTAACCCCTTAGTGGCCTGCAGGAACTCTTGCCAAGGAAAGGGGACATGGGCAAGTGCCTGCCGGCCCCTCATAGCGTGGCCCAGTCTGGACAAATGCCCAGGCTCAACCTTGCCAGCACACAACCTGCTGCAAGGCAAAGCAAGGCTGGAGAAGCCTCCTCTCTCCCACATCCTGGGCGTACTTGGGACTGTGGCTGCTCACTGCTCCCCCCGCCTTTACAGGTGACCTCCCCTCTCCACTTTTCCCACTTAATCAGGTGCCTTCTGCACACCCTCCTATACAGACATACCAGTACCATCTAAGGAAAAACTCACTTCTATTACAACAGAAAAAAAATCAGCAAAACCTTAAACTTTCGAGCTAAGTAGAACATAGAGACAAATTCTGGAAAAAAATAGCTGAGTGGTTGTGGTTTATTTTTCCCCTATTCCTACTAAGGAAGACAAAGTAGCGGTGCAGGAGCTATGTGAACTTCTCACCATGCGTTACTGTTCCTTACAGAGCCTCATCCAGCAGGGAACACCAATCAAACAGGCCATGTGAAAGATGGAAGCACAATTAGCACCCAAACAATAACTAACAAAGGTGAGGTGCAGCCCTCTGCAAGGGCAGGAATTCAGCTGTGCAGCCTCCTTCATCTTCATTATCCCATAACATGACTGCATAGGGTTGTAAAAGGAAGATCCTCCTGCCGAGACTGACCGCAGATGCAAACATAACTGTCTACAGAAATTAGCAAGGCAAATAGATCAGCAGAGTCTTAGCGAGGCTTGTGACCACTATTATATTTGGCTGCTGCAGCTTTCCTGGTGGATATCAAACACTAAGTGAAGGGAAGAAAAGAAATCTATTGCACCATCCCTGTCAGTGAGCCATGTGCAACCCAGCCTGTAAATAGCTGAGCTAATTCATAGCCATCACATTTATAAATGCCACTGAAGTGCTGAAGAGAATGCAGAAATCTAGAGCCGTGCATTGTCCCTGATCAGCCAGAACAACGCTACCAACCCTTGCTCCTCTCTGCCAAAGGGCGCTGGGCTAATACGGCTTATAAGTGTAATTCAGAAGGCCAACTGTCAAAGCAGATGAAATGCATGTTTTCTTCCCAGCCTTGTGACGCAAATCAATATGTCCTGTTGAAAAATGACAATCTCAGGTTTCCTTCTTGTACCCAAATAAAAAGGTGCCGGCTCTCAAGATCTGCAGAGTCATATGCTCTTTATGCGTAGGGCAGTGAGGGCAGCCAGCTACACCAAGAGACCTGCCAGCATCCCCTGCCAACATGCTGCATGCCAGACCTCAGGCACCCAGGCAGAGGTTGCATTGAGTGCAGCTTTGATGGACAGTGGTGCCCACTAGGAACCAAACTGAAAGCACAAGTTCCCTACGCCTACATTGCTGCATTCTGGAAGAAAATGTAAAACACCTGTTTGTTGCTAATTGGGAAAGTAATGGACTTTACTTAGAGAAAAAAAAAATATATATATATATATATATTTGCATCTTGTAACCTTGTCAAAAAGCAAATGTCATCTGCACTAGGGTATGCACAAAAACGTTGCTCATGTCTCACCCCTGGTGTGAGAATCAGATTGCTTCAGAAAACATATTTAACATTATAGGAGTTTAAGCCTCTGCTGAAACCTTTTAAAAACATCATATACAGCCCTTCAAAACTCAAATCCCAGAGCCTTCCTGAGGATAATGGAGAAGTTAAATCAACTTTACTCTGGGATTACCTTGCCCCTCCAAGTCTCCCCTTGGTCAGAAGTAATTTATTAGACGATTACCTCCATTAAAATCAAATCTCTACCCTCCTTGTAAGTATTCCATTCCAAAGAGTAAAGAGCTTATGTTACACTTTGAAAAGATGGTTAATCAGAAGGATATGAGTTAATTTCTCTAACATTCTTCACAAAGTGCTGCCATGGAAGACGATCTGGTCAGGTTTGTGGACAACCATCAAGCCCATTTTTCCTATATTGATTACAGACAAAAATTCATCCTCCAGCAAAGTTGCACACATCCTACTGCTTTTAATAACATCCTTGATATGGGAGCAGTAGGTGAGCTTTCTCGTTAACAGCAACTGCTTTTAGTCTGTGTTTCTGCTTTACAGTACAACGGCTGAAGCTCTCTTTGCATAACTATATAGGACAATAAATAATACAACATAGGAAAGTGTTAATGAATCTGTAAAGTAAGCTAGCAGACAGGGTCAATGATGTATTTATTGTCTTTAAAAATAGATCAATCTGGCTTAAAAGGTGGTTCTGCCAGTAGAAACATGTGAAATCCCTATCTGTTAGCCTATGATGTAGAGTAAGCAAAAAGAGCTTAAATACCAAGTTTTCTGTGCCAAGTAAACTGTTTCAGAGAATGCATAATTCAGTGCTTTAAAAGGGTGGAGATGTCTTTTTAATCTGTTTAAATTATATTTGTTTCTTGCTCAAGAACAATACAATGTGAGAACAGCAGAGGCCTTAGCTTGAGGGGACGCAAGCCAAGGAAGTGTTTGCAGCTTTCCCTTGCATGTGGTTAAGCACATATATAGCAGTTCTCTGTTTCTATGTACTCCATACACTCCACTGCTGTCCCGCGCAGCCTCTGGCAGCTGGAGACCAACCACTGCAGGTGGGCGGAAAGGGGGTACCCCGTACCCTGATGGAGCAGGATCAGGCTCCCTGTCCAAACACCACAGCTCCCCAACAAAACCCAACTCCAACAAGAACCCTGAGACAATGAGAAAATTGAATTAGTCAAGAATATAAAATGCTAATTCAAATACTTGGATGATAATCAGACAGGAATTCAGCTGCATGGCTTTAAAAAAATTAACAGATATAAAAGGATCATAAAAGTGTAATTTCAGATTTCACACGCAGAAGAACCGGATTTCATCGATGATGCACTGACATAAGGAGCACTAGAATAGAGCCTTTGCTTGTTTCTGACATCCCTTTTACTATTTGATGGTATGAGCTATATCAGTGCAGCATCTTTCTGGCATTTCAGATGCATGTTCTACCTGCCCTCATCTCTCCCTACCCTCCCAATACCATCATTTACAAAAGTAAGGATTTTGATTAATGAGTTCTTCCTGCCAAAAAGCCTCACAAGCAGCAGAATGAAAATAAGTTAGATTGTATGGAGCCCATAAACACAATCCTTCTGCACAAAAATCTCCAATTAGTAGCCAGGCACACTAGCTTATGAGTCATTAATGAATACTTCTATATGCGAACATTCATATCTTTCTGTTTGTGACACCACCTCCAAGCTTGACCTCCTGTCATCACATCAAAAGGATCAAGGTTTGTAAATGTGATATTAACAATTTCCTAAATACCTTTTTTTAAACAGCATGGAAAAACTGTGGAACCATGACTGTTCAGTCATAGATGACTATTGAAAACCCAGCACATCACCTCCTCAGTTCCTCAGTAGCTGAAGGCATGAATGCCACGTGTTTCACCATATATAGCATTTCCGTATAAGAATGCAGGAATTTTTGGTCATGCAGTGAAGTCTTTGCAGGCAGCTTCCCTGCACTCACATGGAGATTTGTGGGTGCAGACAGCAGAAAAGCCAGGTTCTGTGTGACAGCATCAGGAGGAACTCACCTGTAATTTGCTTTGACTTCTAAAAGGCAGTTTGATTCCACTAGGTATATAGATTGGAGAGAAACTTAATTAGTACGTCTTTTATTCTTCAGCTCTTTTTACTATCCCTAAAACTGTCTTTTTCATTATGTACAACTTACTCTTTATTTTAAAGTGAGGTAATTACGAAATCTGGGCAAATTGCAATTGTTTTAAATTTAGGATGGCTGATACGATTTGGTTCTTGAACCATGTCTCTAACAACCATAACAGTGAGTATCACAAGAGTAGTAAACAAGGGGTCTGCAAGGGTGGAAGCAGTTTCTTTCTGCTCTCAGCCCTGCCCTGCACAGCAGGGACAAACCCAACGGCTGCAGTCCCAGCTGTACTCAGTTCTCCGACTCGCCTCACGCTCCAGAGCGCTCCGCACCCACAATATATTTGCTACTGGTTGGTATTGGATATGTTTAAAAACACCAAATTTCTATAGTTTTAGCGTGCTCCCAGGTTGGGCGCAGCAGGGCTGGCCACAGTGTGATCCCCAGTGTTGTCCCAGTGCTGGGCACAATTCCTGTCCCTTCCACAAAGCTTCCACGTTCAAGTCCAACATGCGAGCAGCTGTGACACAGCCAGATGGACTCTGCTAGGGACATGGTCCACTGTTCACCCTGCCCCTCCAAAGAATCAGAGGACTTTACTGCAATCTTGTTCACACAAAAGCAAAGGACGAAGATTCAGATATGTTCATCTGGCCTCACTGCTTAATAAATGAATGCTGTCAAAAGAAATCCAGTTCTTGTTATTTTGAGGCTTGCATAGGGTCATTGTGTGATGATTATTCCTAAGCGGTGGAGAAAAAAAAAAAAAAACAAAAGGAGGCTATTTTTGTGGTAGATTGCTCCGTTATATATGAGAAACTGTGTAAGGCAGAGGATATTAAAAAAAAAAAAAAAAAAAAAGCACAGAAGAGGCTCACATACATTATTTTAGGCTGGAGGAAATACCTTTCAGTGAGAGACCTGAACAGCTCAATCTGTTTATCTTACCAAGAAGAAGATTGAGTGGTGAGTTGATTACAACAGATAAGCACCTCATGGGGAGAAAATACCAGGCACTAAAGGGATCTTTAATCTAGCAGAAAAAAGTGTAACAAGAAGCAAGGGCTGAAAACCAAAGGCAGATTAATTCAAACTAAAAACTAAGAACATATTTTTAATTATTAATTCAGCAAGTTATTGAGCCTGATAGCAAATGGAGAGAAACTGAAAGGTGTAACAGAAAGAGAAGGTTTAACTGGCTGATCTCAAGGTCCTTCTGGCCCTGCACTCTGAATTTCAGAGTGGGGTGGGGGACTAGGAAACACTCTGGTTTAAGAAAGTGCAATTCATACTTCTTGTCAAAATCAAACAACTTCACCCACCTATGCTTGATTACTTTCTTCCACTTGTTGGTGAAACGGATATTGTTAATTTTGTTAATCAAGAATATTTCAAAAGCTAAATCATTCATGTATTTTAATGCAAATTTATTATTATAACTCCTAATGAAGTCACATCCAGATAGCATGTTAATAAGTACTGGGAAGTACAATTCTCTTCATATACTTTGCAGAGGAATATTCTATCTGTAAGTGTTGTTCATAGTAACAGAAGAATAAAGTTAGAGAGCTAGAACTGGAACCAGGTGAAGAAAGGTTTCAAAGGTTGATTAGATGGGACACTTCCAAGGGATAAGAGTAGCAGCAGTGTTCACCTCTGGCAGAGGCCAAGCTGCACCCCCTGGGCCCCTCCCCATCCCACAGGGGTCCAGCCCACCTCACACTGTGGACGCACCACCTCGGCTGGGACAGGCAGGGTCTCATAGTGACCAGCAGAACACAAACGTGCCATGGGGGCCTCATTCCAGCCAGGCTAAGAGAGATGTAGCTTGGGGTTCTCTTCCATGTCCCACCGGCCATTTCTTGATCAGGCACTTGGACAGGAGTGCTGGAGAAAGCATTTTGCTTATGTGAAAGCAACTGGTTTTGTGCATTTTCAGTTCCAGATCGCTATATCCACCAGAAAACCAGTGCTGAAAAATAAAGCCTGTATAGAAATTGACTGCTTTCCCGTAGCACTCCCTGTTGTGCTATGGGGAGCTATAAAGCTACGGATATTTACCTTGAGCTTTATTTTTCTATTTACTGTAGATTTCAGTTAAAGTAATTGCTCTGGAAACCCTCATGCCAGTTACTATGATCTCAATATATACTGTGCTTTTCTTTAAATGCACACATGCTACAAAGAATGCAAAGAGTATCATAGGAACTACTACTTTTTAATTAGAAATTGCATTTAACTTAACAAAATGTAATAAATAAAAATCTGCTCAGTTTTAACCATATAATCCAATAGACATCAGTACAATTACATTCATGTAAATTAGTACAGGGTTTCACCCAGTAAACAATGAAAAAAGGTTTTAATATTTACTGAAGAAACAAGAAGAGGATCCATGTTGTGATCATTGTTCCGTATGAAACAAAACAGGTACTTTAGATACTGCAACTTTGCCCAGCTGGACAACCTGGTGGGTGAAGAAGCTCAGTGCCTGGGAACAAAGTACAGCTATCTCCCAACTCTGTATTAGGATTCCTAATAATTCTCAAGAAGGAAATTGCATCCATCAAAAACACAGTTTGGGTCGCTACCCCAAGTGACAGCCAGGAAGCTTCAGGAATCACCAGAAAACATTTGACCAACACTAGAAATGGAAATTGTTCATGGTGAGAGCTGAAATTATAAAACCTATTTGACTATCTCAGAAAAAAAAGACAAACAGCGTAGATGCTGCATAATACGCTATGCAGTGTGAAGATCTCTTAAGTGTTCAGGATTTTCATATCTGTAGTAAATGCTCTTTACTAATCAGCTTAAATAGTGATTTGAAGTTCCTGTGGACAAGAAGTCCTTTGAGGTCACACAGGACCAGGCAGCCTGCACTGATGGGCTACCTCAACTGAAAGACATCCACAGAAAAGGAAGAGAAGCTTCTACACCCAAATGACACATCAAAAGATCCATCTGCAAAAGAAGGTTTAAAGTAAACAGGATATCAGAGATTTAGGCAGGTATGGGATGAATACGTATTTGACTAATCAGAAGCCCCGTGGCAGGGTATGAGGTGTCCAGATTAGCACGAGTAGGCTAAAGCAGAGCAGCTTATTCCTGTGGCTGCTGTGTTACGGGAGCAAAAAACACATGCTGAAGACAGCTTAACTTGTCTGTGACACCATCTCATATATTTAATGCAAAACCCATGAGATACCTAAGCACAGTCTGAGGATGTAGAGCCATGCTGCAGGTGTGGGATCACAGGCAGAGAAACCATCAGGTCTCAATACAGCATTAGGCAGAGAAGTGGAAGATGTTTCTATTCTATGGGCTTGGCCTCAGGTTGGTAAGAGAGGGGAAACGGTAACACAAGTAAAGGTTGTACCAATTATAAATTACCCACATTAAAATCATTACCATCTTTCAGATATGCAAAACTTAGGTAGAAGTCTGGAATAATAAATTTGAGTATTACTCAGTTCAATTCCATCTGTAGTTCTGCCTGCCATCTGATTTCCATAGGATAGAAAATATCAGGGAAAATAGAACTAAAAGCAAGAACAGCAGAAAAAATTTGCCTTTGGCTTACAAAGTGCAACTGCAGGAAGCAACTGGCAGAAGCTTGGAAGGGGGGAGCTCCCAGGGACATGAGCACCATTTAGAAATGCTTTCCAGGGTAACAGTTGACATAAAAGATAGGGAATAATCATGGTCTCAGAGAGTAGTATGACAAAAGATAGTGAAGCTGCAAAAGGAGAATTCTAGGCTGGCTGGTTTTTGCCAGAGAAAGCCACTGTGCCACCCGGATGGTGCTGGGGACCCAAGCTGGGGACATGGGCAGCCTTTGGCAGCCTGACCTGCCATGATTTATCTCCTGTGCTAGAGCCCAGTGGCTCCCAGGGAGTGGAGGGAAAGCAAAACATAAGCAGACTGGTGCAATACTTCATGGAATTATTCTCTTAAATATTACTTAGGCAACTTGCTAATCATAGCGCAAACAGCTACTTCTTATCAGATTGCTATTCTGAATGGGGTTTTCTCTGCCTCCTCTAAACTTTAATTTCATCTGGTAAAAAAAAAAAACATAACGCTGAAGGCTTGATATTCATAGCAAGCACAGTTGCTCTTTGCCCCTCTGTACTTTTAATATGTTACTGATAAGTAAGATTGAGTCAGATTTACAATTAAGATATTTGGTCATGCAATTAATGATGAAATTATCTGACACATGTGTCAGTAGTGCAGCAGGGTTCCTATGGAGGCTGACAGTTCTACTTTTGACTTCAGTGGCAGCAGAGCCAGCCTAATGGTGAGCAATTCAGAGTTTTCTAGCTTAATGCTTTTTTAATGCCATGAATAGCATGCTGTATCCTTGGCAGCATGTCTTTGAGGCTATCAGTTGGCATGGCGTAATTATCCAGTATCAGTTTTCAATTACAAGCATATGAATTCTGACATGGCTGTTAGAAGTCTAACAGCTCTTTACCCAAAATTTACCTGCATTCTCTGGTGTCCTTAGGCACAGTTTTTCTTCCCCGTCATGGCAAAATGTGACCTCTTTACTGGCATTAGCAATGACATTGTAGTTCATAAACTATCTTTAGTTGGGGTTGAAAAGCATTGTAATGATGTGGAATATTTCCCTGGAAAAAATAGATTCTGCCTGCTGAGGCACTGCCTGACAGCTTCGACACTCAAGAATCATAATACTAAAGATATTTTAAGTCAAAGAAAGCTTACAGTAATAAAGTACAGCCCAGTATATACAGGAAGAAGTCATTGTCTTAAGTGTGAAAATAGAAGAGGACTCTGACTTATACCACATTTTCTCTTAGTCTTATAATGCATCTTATTACATCTCTCCTGCAACTATGGTGACAGCAAGACCAGTTTAGAGCAAACCTTCTCCAGGACTGCAGTCCTGGAGGTCACAGCGAGTCCTGGTGTTCCCAAAGGCAGCATGCTACTGTGCTGAACTAGGATGAGAAAAATGGTATCAGTGGGAGCAAGCTAAGGAAAAAATTATTCTTCTGGAGAAAAGCTTCCTAATTCTATTATGATTTTCATTATGTTTCCATTTTAAAATGTCCAAATGATAAACTCACAAAAATACATAATAAAAATAGTCAGACCATTAACTACAGTCAAATGCAATATCACTATAATAGAACTCACAGGTGCTCCTAGAATCATCAAAGCAACATGATTCGCATTAAACAAGGAAGAGGGGATTCTTTGAAATCTTTTACTCCTGCTACCAAATATTTAGAAAAATGCAGTTTTAGCACTGCAAAATATGTTTCTTTATGTTGTTATTTTCCTGAACTGGATGCTGTGACAACAGTCTGCATTTGATATGGCATGGTTTCCAACCAGCAAAATCTATTCTCAACAGGAAATATGCTCCACTTAGTCAAAATGTTCTAAGGACATCAAACATTTGTATAAACATGCTGCATGATAGTTGAGAGACTTGCTAGTACTCGGGATTTAGACAACACTTTACAGCTTCAAGGTGCTGTACAAACATTTAACTTGTTTATTAATAAAGTTTTCTAACTATGGACATAACCTAGATTTAGTTAGAAGGTAGCTGTGGATGAGAGGAGGTTGGGTAAACACATTTATCATGTTTATGTAAAAGACTGTACCAAATCCTCTTAGAAGAGCTTCCTTACCAAAACCAAAAGGTAAAATTGAGAAGTTTCTAAAGCTTCTAATCCCTGGTAGGCAACCTAGTGGGCAGCTGTCAACAGGTCAGCTCGGACAGACCAGGCAGAGAGTTTTGGAGGTATTTGTCACTGGTCTCCCCAGGTTCTCCCAGGGAAGCAAATATGCTTTCCACTGGATTCAGTGCAACCTGGATGAATATTTAAGAGAAATTCTTCCTGCCACTCAGCCATATCCTTCTCTACTCTATAAACTAGAGCACTGCGAACCATCAGCCTCGGTACTCCTGCTCTGGCTCTCTGGCTTCTAGTTTTTATTACTGCACTGGGGGATATTTTGAAAGACTCAGTTGGGAGTTATGACCTAGATTTGGAAAAAAAAAAAAAAAAAAAGATTTGTAATTCCTGTTAGCTGCTGAACATTCAGTGACATCAACAGACTCATGGCCCATGTCCAGCAGGGTTTTTGGTAAGAAACATTTACCTCACAACTGAATTTTGCCCAAACTCCAAAATTGCTTGGAGTCAAACACAGTATAGCTAAAATCATCTGCCCTCTATGGGTTTGTGTTCTGACAACAGAGGAGAGTGAAACTCTCTCATCTGATATAGGAGTGTCTCTGCAACTTATTACTCTTTCATTGGCACATAGTAAATTGAGCTCTGGCAATAGCAATACTACTGGGAAATAAAGATAATTAAGAAACATAAAGCATGTCACTCTTCTTGAACCCAGTTGGAATCTTGGTTTTGTGTGTCTCTCGTCATAGGATTATGAACCTAGCTTTAAGCCTGTATTCTCATAATTTTACATAATTGACCATTTGCAATCTTCTATAATCCAAAATGTCTAATAACTATGCACAGAAAGTGAGCCCTTTCCATAATATTTATAAATATTTCATATGAACTGGAGTTAATACAATTTATTTATAATGCATGGGAGTCTGCAGTGGGTTTATAAAAATAATGGGTGTTAACATGCAGTCATGATTTAATAATCAGAGACTAACTTCTAAAATACATATGGAGAGTGGCTGGTTCCAGTAATTGGTAATGGGATTGAGAAGTGCAGATATGGACAGATCACTGAGCTATGGTTAATAAACCATACAGGGTGGAGCAAAGATTGCATTAACAAGAACTTCATCCTACTTGTACCTTTATGCTTTTCAGTATCTGCCAGGAAAAAAAAAAACTAGAATACTTTCACCAGAAATCCTCAGGCTGCTGGATTAATTCTATCCTCCTGCTAACAACCATTGTGGTAGAGGATGATGTCATATATATTATGTCACCATGCTGCAATAACACCACCCAAGGATTCCCACCTTCTCAGGATGCTGCCAAGGATCCATCAAGCTACATGAACCACTAACCATCTATTAACTAATTGATTCCAAATTGTTAAAAGGCAAGAAATGTTCTTTATCTGTTCCACAGTAAATGCCTCTCTCTTATCTGATGCACCAATGTTGCTTAAGCAATTCCCACAACGTTTTAGAGATCTACATGGCAGATGAGAGTGAAGAAGCCTACCTACAGGAGAAAACAGCTGAAGTTATTAGGTCAACTGGAGGACATGCATACAGCTGAAATGTACCTTTTGGGTTTTATTTGTTGTGAATAAAAGGATGTAGAAATAAGCAAGTGGATGAATCTGATGGTGATAATTATAAGACCTTGGCTGCAGCGAGACAACCGCACACAAGTTATCCTAGAGAGCACCACACCAAGGGAACAGACTTTCCATATTAATGTCACTTTTTACACATATCTCAATTTACTTCCCATACTCTTTGAGCAGCCTGTATTTGAAAGATGATGGAACAGCAATTGTTCGTGCCACTAGTTGCTCATTTCTGCATTTGGGGGAGGGGAGAGCCATAACACCCACAATTAGCCCATGAGATTGCTATTGCAGTCATGCACATGCTTCCTCCCTGCAGTTCCAGCTGCACATTGTTTATTATTCATTATGAGACTAATCACACTTTCCATGACGGTCCAGTGACAAAATGACGCTAGATGTATTTCTTCAAGATTTTTTGCACTACTCAGCACCAATAAACTGTGAAATGTATTAGAAAACAATGTTTCTAATGGCTTTCTCTTAAAATACATTCCAAGCTGTTCATGTTGAGAAATGCTCATCTTTCCAACTCTCAGATTGCTGGGCTGAAAAAAATGTGGCCTTTAAAAACAAACAAAAAAAAACCTCAACCAAAAACTAGTTAAGATCCCCATTATAATAGAATTTTTTATAAGAATCTGAAAAGAGTAATCAGCTATTTCAGGGCAGATGGACTAAGTTCCTCAGAAGTAAATAGGTGTTCAGGCAGCAACATCTGCTATGACACGACCCTAAATATTGCAATTCCCTATTGTAAAAGACTGTGTTTTCTGTTTGGTAAGACATCCTCCATATTTTTTTTACAAGAGAATGCAATTACAAAGACAAAAGAACCCTTAGGAACTAAAATGAAATAACTCACCTAAGTAGAGTTACCTATAAGCTTCAGCATCTGCAGTTACAAGCTGTACTGCCTCTACTCTCATAGGAGTATTTAGCATCTTCCCCCTGGCTCCCCTACCCCATCTTGCCTGCTGGTGGTGCCCGTTATGGGTTGTTCCAGCAGGCTCACTTCAGATTGCAATCAAGGTAGCATACTCTTATTTCCTGCAAAAATATTGGTTAGATCCAAGGCACCAAATATTTACAAATGTAAAATAATATATTTATGACTCGCTATAAATAATATATTTTTTTTATATGTTGCAATATATATCAGTCAAGCATACAATGTTTCTCAGCTTGGATATAGCTTATGATTTCAGGCATCAGGTGAAGAATATGAAAAATGAGAACAAGTATTTCAGTCTATGTTCTAACATATGTTGGCTATGCTCTTTGTGCTCTACTGCTTCAATGCCCAATTGTATGTTCTTCGTATAATTTTAACTGCAATTTTTCTGTTCAGGAAAAAATATAGAGAGGCACTGAAAACCAGAGTCAGAAGGATACACATGGCCAATACTTAAAGTCACAGCTTCAGTAAACAAAGCTGCTGAAATCAAAGAGCCAAAGAGGGGGTAGAAGGCCCAAAGGACACATTGCAGGTGTCTTCAGAAGAGCCAAATCTGCCCCTGCACCTGTTGAAAGCAGTTATGGCTTTAGCCCCAACTACAGATGGATGTTAGATGCATACCCTTGGCATTTAACTTCTGGTTTCAGAAACTTTTATTTCTAATCCTTTTTCTTTGTGCTTAAGTCTTAAAAAGAAAAAAAAAATAATAATTATGTTAAACTATTTGCCTTTGGAGATCTTTCGTATTTTACCAGCAGACTGTGCCCATCACCCAGCCTTCTGCTCTTAACAAATCCCAGGTTCAGCATGATCCAGTTTTGCTTTTCTGGAATTACTTGTCTGTTGTAAGCAGTCTATTTCAAGCTCTCTTTTATAAGAGAAAATTCAAGGTTCACATCTTTTGTTCTCTTCACATGCCTTTTTGGAGCCTGGTACAGCAAGTACCCATCCTCTCAGTTCCCAAAATCAGTCCTTGGACCCCACAAAAGGTCCAAACTCAGAGGAGGAGAGGGCATGCATGTACCCTTCCCCAGCAGCATCAAGGTCACAACTGTGTGTGATGTCCAATACAATGCCTTTTCAGAGGATGTGTCAAGAAAATCAGGAAGAAGAGATTAAGAAAAATACTTACCCACAGAAACCTTACTTTCACATGCCCTGGAGAAACACAGAAAACAAACAAAAGAAATCTCCAGAGACAGACTGCCCTGTGGTCTGAGCTCACAAGCCTGAGGCTGGTCCATGTTTTAGATGGTTCTGACCTCCTCCTGCCTTCCCTCTCCTCCAGCTCTTGCTCATGCCAGACACCTGCAGTCTGTGCTCCCTGGCCTTCTCTGCTCTCTTGCTCAGAAAGAACGTTGTCTGGGAGGACACAGCCACCTGGGAGGTGGCAGCACTTTCCATACCCAGGGACAGCCTCACCTGCGCTCCTCAGCTTCCCCTCACGCACAACAAGCACCACAGCTATTGAGCCAATGTACTGACAAGGTATCATTTCACCTGGGGGAAACAGGGTTTTTTTTTATTATTTTTGTTTGTGCTTTTTTGGTTGGTTGGTTGTTACCATATTTGTTGGGGTGGGGGGTGAAGTAGGAGGAGAGTGTGTGTTAGTTTGTGTTTTTTGTTTGTTTTTGTTTGGGTGTTTCTTTTAGATGGAAGCCCAACCAATGCATGGAAGCAAGGAATGCAGAGCTCCTCAAGGTCTCTGAACAACAGCAGCAGTTTGGGCAATCAGGGGTAATCAGTGCTCAGGCTGAAGTGCCAGGGGGCCACACAGGTAACCTAGCATACTTTTAACATGATAACACAATAATAATTATGTATATGAGAATAAATGTGTAAATATTACTGATGAAACTTCAGATCAATAGATGTTTTACATATCAGAGTAAGCATATAAACTTCAGTGTCAGATAAGCTTTTAATAATTTAATTCATTTGTTGATTCATTTTTCGTTTCTGTAATCTGATCTATTGGTGTGGTTCTCCGACATAAAAACCATTATTGCAGTAAATGTGGCTATTTTAATTTGTAACCAGTGTCTCAGACGCATCCCACAAAATATTATTTTAATTCCTTAAAAGGAGAAGGGGAATTTTTCCTGAATTAATTGGGCAGTCTTGCACATTAACTATAGTAATAAATGTCTTGCAACACAGGTGAAATTTAAAATATGAATAAACATTGTTGACTATAGGAATGTGAAAATCACGATATTTATATTTAGTTAGTACACAAGCCTGCTAGAGAAAGAAAACAACTAGAGTCATCTTGGCCCTGGCAACCTCCCTCCACCACCGCAAGGCTGAAGGTATCACATATGTGTGTGAAAGAGAGGGTGAGGAAATAAAAGCAGCACCACTCTCAAAAGTGGTTTAGCAGAGCTGTCCTGGGGCTGCAGTGACAGGGCCCAGGGGATCACTCTCCTGGAGCCTGCCCCAAGCCACAAGGCTTCCAGTTGAGTCCTCTCTGCAATGAATCTTCCCTAATTCAGCTCTCTTTCCTGGCAGGAACCTTCACCTATCTCATCCCCTCATACTAGAGAGCCAAGGTAACTCGCTTAGACCAAATACCTGCTTTTCTGTGCCTGGAGTGCCACGGATGTCATTCCTACCCTGTTCTCTACCACTTGGACCCTTTTTGGCAGGTAGTCCAGCTGTACACCAGAAAGACTTCTGTGAAAACATCTTTAAAAAACCCTACTGCAAAACACTGCAAGTACACATTAAGAGGCACAATCTGAATTCACATTAGTACTTTAAATATTCAGAGTGCATAAAACAACAACAAAAAAAATCCAGATAAAGCAAGGAGCTCTGTTAACTCTAGCAACTGTTTATAACTTTTCTGATAAACTGGCTTTTTGCTCCCAGCAGAGGTATACACAATGATTATTCATACATGTATCACACCCCAAAGCTTCTGAGGTAAATAGATGCTTTTGGATTAATAAGTAAGGGCTTTCCCGACTGCTGGGCCTTAGGCTAATCTTTACCATGTGCCTACAAAGCTAATTGGCAGTGTACCACCCAAAGGCTCAGCAGGAGTCACGCCACTCAAAGCTGCTCCTGGAGACCCTGAGCATGTTCTCCATCTCTCTGCAGCCTTGGGACCACCCTGGGTCTGCACAACCCACCATGGACTGGCAGGGCAGCCAGAGGCGACAGTGGGCAGCGCGGAGGGGAAGAAGACAGTAAGCCTGAGTGTGTGTATGCTTGCAATCTCTTTAGCGCTAAAATACTCCTAGTATTAGAATAATTATTTGCTCTGTAAAAAGGAACAATGCTGCTAATTAATATTGCTGATAGCTATTTGAATACAAATGGAGAGACCCTTCCCTACTATAAAATCACAGTGAAGTTCTGTACTTACAGGGTATTCAGTTAATCATCTAACAGGACTGATACATCTGTTTTTCACAGCCACGACAAATACTTCAAATTCAGAATGATGTACAGCTTTGCTTTTACAAGCCAATAGATGAACTATTGTGTGCATGAACTTATACTATAACATATCTTCCTATGGAAAGCCAAGACATTTTTGCTGGGGGGGGGTAGTTGTTAAAGTAATTTTTAGATGTGCACATGGGCATAGAATATTTAAAATGAGACTAAATGGTAGAACACCTTCTAATTTATTCCCTCCCAAACACCATAGTAAATAACACAGAATTTTGAAAGAGTTTGTACAAGTTTACAGTCAAATTTTCAGACTTGAGGAAAAAAATTTGCCAATGAAAGTTCTTTCCAATATCCTGCTATATTGAGTATAAAGATGAGTTTATCAGATATAGCAATCATTATTTCCTATAAAAAAATGCTGAAGGAAATTTCAGAAATAAATGAATTAATCTCATCTACCAATTTGTGTAGAAAACCATACCTCCAGTGTTTTGAACTACAAAAATATCTGTATTATTGTTGACATATTTCTGATATGAACCATAATTCAATCTGCTAAAATCTGTTTTGATGCGTAGATCCTATGGTATAACCTAATAAAGCAATTGAACTGACCATACTCTTAGCAAGAGATTCAGCTTTTCAATAAATTAAATGCCCTTTCCTAAAATCCATTATAAGTAAGCTGTTAATTTGTAGCTGCAGGATTCCACTCTGATGATTACAGAATGCTCTTAAAGTTACTGTTTCGCACTAACACAGCAATGCAAACAATTTCATAGCAAATGCAACCAAACAATTAATGTTTACATCATTTTAAACTTTAAAATAAAATTAGTGATCTTTCTAGTTACCTAAAACAGTTGGTTAGTGCTGCCCTTCACTGGCTTATAATGGTATATCACAAATCAAAACTAATGGTTACCTGACAAAAGTGTCATTCAAGCATATGAAAATTGAGTTTTCCCTACTACTCTTTCCAGGAGTCCCAAACTCCTGTCATATGAACAACCAAAAATGCCTCTTCATAATCCATGTTTTCAAGAAGCAGATGTTTTTATATACTTATTTCTCCTTTTCATTGGGAGGGATAAGACAATTTCAAATACTGTCTCTGCCCAATATTCTTGTATTTTTATCAAATGTCAGAGCACTACTGTAATTCACTCCTGAATGTTAGGTTTTGCTTTTCCTTCATGAAAGAAATTCATCAAGAATAGAACAATGAAAATCATCCCTGGAGTGTTTCTATTCAATATTAGAATATTGAACTGATTAAAATTGGTACTAAGTAATGTCCATATTTGTGCAGGAATGCACGTGGTGTTGGAAAAATTACCAGTCATTCTCAATGCATGCCTTTTGCCCTGCTGAGGGAACAGAATATAGCTGGTTCTTTAACACAGCAAATGTAATCATCATTGTACCCAAACATTAGGCTCCATTTGGGAACTGAATTTGGAGTGGCTGGTTGTTTCAGCTACCTATCACATACATACTATGAGAGCTATACATCTTTAAACAGCTATTTTTGAAAAGGAAAGATGTTTAGGATAGTATTAACAGCTAGAAGATATCTGAAAACAGGTGATGAATTTTTGTTAATGACTGTGTGTAATATATATAGCCAGTCCAGCCTTAGACACATAACTCAAATGAGAGCAGTGTTAGGTTCTGTACATAAATGTAAGAAACAGTGCCTGACTCCAAAACCTGACAAGTCTATCTGCTAAAAACAAACAAAAAAACCTAAACAAACAACCAAAAAAAAACCTACAAGCACATGAAATATTTTCAAAACACAGAGTTAAAAAATGGAACCTCCATTTCAAAAACAGGCTCAATATTTTGGGGCAAATAATCTATTCCATTTATATAATATATTATGCTTACTATTATGCTTGAAAAATTGCTGAAGTTTGCATTGGTGCTGGCCATTGCTATAGAATATCTCATTCTTAAAAGCCTTTTTTGAAGATGCAAAAAAACCTTTGCTGTGTACATTTTTAATCAACTGTATTGACAGCTGTACCCTATGGTCACCCACATGGGTGACGAGGCTCCCCCAGGACGCAGCTCCATTACAGTGACATGAGCCTCCATGAAGCTCTACATGCCTGTGGGTTTCCAGCAGAAAAGGTGCCCAAGAAGAAGGTGAAGTGAGCAGAGAGAAATTCAGAAAAGAGTAAATTTTGAACACTTTCCTCCAAAACACTTTGGAAATATCAGTCAGGGAGTTTGTCACTGTAAAAATGGCTGAGTCAGCACAGCCTGGTTACTCTGAAACCACCCTCATTAGGGCACTCTATTTTCATTTGATCAATAAGGGCTGGCCCATGAATAGCAATTGGACTTTTATGATCTTTGTCTTCTACAGAATGCATAATGATAACGTGAAAATGCTCCAGATAAATCTCTTCCATCTCCTCTCTTATTTCATGCTGGAATATTAAGGTTTAGTTTTTCTGGATGGTTTGACAAATTTCTGGGCACCCTCACGTCATCCACACTGCTAACCATAACCAATGAACTGAATAGCTAAATCTTCGACAAAGATGAGAGTTATCAGTTGGTTGGAACAGAATGAATAAGAGCAGAACAAGCACAGAAACTATAAAGTCTTCACACAACAGACTAATAAAACAGCCTCTGGTATGAGCATATCACTACCTTTCCCAAAACGTCAGCTCAACCTCCTCTGGAAAGCCAGCTATTTCCAGTGCAGTTTAGCAAACCGAAGTTACATGTGGCTGGACTGATGAGAAGACAAACTACATTCCATCTTTTACCAGTGTTAAAACACGATGCAATTTGTTGAGTGGGGCTCATGAGCAGAGCTCTCAGCCCGGTGGCTGCTGCTGGCTGTGCTCACAGTCAGGAAGGGCCGTCACACCATAACCTAGAGCAGCTGTGTTGCCAGCCGCCAGTGGGACAGCCATTAAGAGCAATACAACCCAAAGGCTTTGTCAGGAGGTTACCCAGCTACTGCTGGTTTCTATGAAATAATAAAACCTAAAAATACTGAGCTCCGAAGAGAGGAATCAGTAGGTGAGAGAAGGGTGTACCTACATCTGCCACTCTGCACCACTCTAGTATCTTGTTCTGCGCCATGTGGAGTCATTCTCTGCCCAACCGCAAGAGTGACTTTGACCCCAAGAGGTCGCTTCACTCTTTCCACTGCAGTGATGAGCACTGATGCTCTTGTATCTCACGTTCCCATCCCTCCATTGCTGGGATTTTGATATTAGCCACTTCATCTTTTTTAATAATTATAGACTAATTTTCTTCTGAAAAAAAAAAAAAAAGAATGTGTGAAGTATTAGTTCTTTTCAAAGGAAAACGTTTAGTTTAATGACATGTTTGTTCACAAAACAAATCACGAGTGATTGAAAATAGGATGTATGCTACCACTTTGTGAAAGTCATTTACAGCATAGAAAGACCACTTTGGCAGACACATTTATGTCTATACAAGATTAGGTTTTGCATTTATTATGGGCATGTGGCATATTATTAATTATTAACACCAAAAATAAATGTTTATGTTTGCAGAAAAACAAGCTGCTAAATTCTGAAAAAATATTGTCAAGGATTTACACATTGTGTCATGTGTGTTATGTAAATGGAAACAGCAGAGATTTGGTATTTATTATTAGGACAAAACGTTTTTCATCCTGCGAGTGGAAATCCAGTCTGTAATTTACATGCACCTCTGAATCAACAAGTCCAATATTTAAGAATAACCCTTTGTATATCAAATAACTGACTTTGCCTTCTCACTGAGGGCACACCTCATGCAACTCCTTTGTCCTCATTCTCCAGAGATCTGCTCAGGAATTACAACAGCACTTCTCCCAGGAGACCTGAAATGGTTCATTTTCTATCCTAAAGTGAGGAATAAGTTATGGGGTCCTGCACCCTGCCATAAGGAAATAATCCCAGTCAAATGAAAAACCCTGCTGATGAGGTAGCCTCTCTCCCAGATTTCATACATACCCATTTTCAAGATTTCAGACCAGGATGTCCTGTTCAGAGTAGCTTTCAGCCCTGAAACATGATTGGGAAAGATCTCCTTACTCTCTAAGGAGAAAAAGTCATTATCAAGCCATATGGAAATTGAGGCAGGAGTAGGATGTCAGACTCACATATCTCTCTGTGTAATGCTCATCAGTGCAACATCATACTCCCAGGTGGCCGCCCAGATTACCTTACTCAGGGGCTGGAGGGCTTTTGAGAGTGCTGCGTGCCTCCACTGGCCTTTTCCATCAAAACTTCCCAGCGCAGCTAGATGGGTTGGCTCTGGGCAGAGCACTATGATGGAAGTCCTGGTCTAGACTAGGCACTTGTAGCTGCCAGCATCTTTCTGTTCTGCCATTCAACCTGCTCAGAGAAAACCTCTTGCAAAGCGTACTGTGATGGAGGTTTAAGAGCAAGGGGTGACATTCTTTTTTTTCAGTAGCCTCCCTGTCCGCTGCCTTCAAGCTGTTTTAGAGCTCAAGCAGTGGCAAAACACTGCTTGGAGATGTCTGCCTTTTTGCTGTCTTTCTGAATAGAGTCAGGATTTGTCCCCCTGCCTGCACAAATGCAGAAATCTTTTGATTTTGTCATTTATCTCAATACAGTTTTCCAATCATTCTGCTGGAAAATACGCTGCTGGAGGCACTAAAGTTGCAAGTCCAGACCAACATTCAAATCCTCACCAACCACTTGACTTTATAGAAGGTTAAACTACTGTGGGCAAACCAGCAATAAAGTGGACACACAAGCTCTGCCTCTGGGAGAGTTTGCTATTTCTTGGCTATTTCTACCCCTGTCTCAGGCCAGCAGGGAGAGGCAGGGGCAAACTAGCACTCCTCCTGCTCTTGCCTCCAGCACCTCTTGCCTGCTGCTTTGCAAAACCTTTGCAAAACTCCTTTAGCTGACAGCAAAAGAAGTTCAGAAATGTGCGTGTACTGTGCTGGCGGAGCAGAGCAGCACATGGAGCGGGCAGCAGCTCCACAGCACAGAGACCCCCGCTTCACGCAGCAGGACCTCCCCTGCCACCGCTCAGCCCTGAGCGGCTGTACCCACTGCCTGATCCTGCTGCCCTGCCAGGGCACCAGCCCCACCATGATCAGCCTCTTTGTTTTGAGGTCAGGCCTCAGCAACTGCATCACGTCAGTGTCCACATATTTCACTTCAGGCCTCCGATACCACTACTGACTGTGACTCCAAACACTTTTCCAGGGACACCTGCTACTTCAGGTAAAGCCAGAGGACTCTGCTGCTGTCCAGTGCAGTGGTCCTCTGCTGCATGAAATGCATCTGTAAAATAATTCTGCTGTATTATTAGAGGTCAACTCGGACTAGAGCAGGTAATAAAAGGTTCATAATTGCACATGAGGGGATGCATTAAATATCTAAACTGCAGCTTGAAATCATGCAAAGCTTGATTAGGTTTAGGACTTGGTTAAAAACTCGCAGTTCAGCTGGTGTTTCACAGAAAAGTTTGTAATCAGTGATACCACTTCTGTGTCAGCAATTTATGCTGCTTCCAGTAGAAATTATGCCTTGTAGCAAGGAGTATCCTAACAGGCATAGGTGCTCCCATGTTCAGGCCAGTAATCAAAAATTAATCCCTTTCCCTCATTCCGCTAGAGGCCGATACCAGCTATTACTGGGAAGACATAAGAAATACTGCTGGAAGCACTTTCAAGATAACGCATTTGCAGTTTTGTGACTTTCCATCCTTTGGTATTTAATGACTGGCTAAATCTTCGTTTTAGCCAATTTCCAACCTAGTAAGGCAGGTAGTGGGACCTGCAGTAGCCTTTACCTTTAACCAAAATTAGAATGGAATATTTATAATCTTATTTCTGTCTAAATATCAAATCTGCTTTAGGAATCCTGCTAAAGACCAGTCTCAAGGTGATGTGGCAGCAAGTTGCCCAGTCCATTTACATGTGAACAACTGTTACTCACTACTAAATGGAGTCAGAAATTCAATACAGGCATTCGTGCATTATTTTCAGGGTGATTTAAAAGGCATCATCCTTTCCCCATTTTATTCTAGTTTATGACTCCAACAAGAACAAAAACAACACAGGGAAGTCTCCTCTAGCTGCTGAATTCCATCTGCTTTTCCATCCTTGCAACAGCCTTTGACAAAGAATTTAAATCAGATCCCTTTTTCTGATGAGCTTGAAATTCAGCTGTGAAGTCTGGCCTCATTGTCGGACTGGATTTGATTTTTGGCCATCATTTTTACCAGTATGGGACATCTGATCTCAGACTTGGAGACACTGCACTCAAACCAGCTGCTCCAGCTTTGATACAGTAGGGGCTAATATCATTAGCAATAAGAACTTAATGATGTTTGACATATCAAATGACTTGGTTCTGCCTTTAATCTTTGTGGACAGCCAGTCCCACCAGCCAAGAGATAGTCTCAGCAGACAGGCCAAAGACCTGGCACAGAGGACGGGAAACTTCCAACACTACCTCGTAGGTAATGTTTAGGGCACATCACCTGAGCAGCACAAGGTGCAGAGTGGGTGCGTATGGCATGCTCATTTCTGCTGTCCACCAAGTACACCTCTGTCGCTGGCATTATCATAACATGAAGAGCTGTGCTCTCCATGCATGGAAAGGAGGCTTTCTCTTCCCAATTCAAGAATAAAGCAAGAGAGCCATCATCAAGCAGTCACAAAGCCTTCACCTTGCAGCATCTGCAAACAGCCAAGCCAGACCTGCCTGCAGCCAGCCAAAGCCACCAGCCTGGGGCACCTCTGGGCAAACGTCCCCAACAGCTGTCATGGGCAGAGGGGCTGGTCCACCCGCACGTACTGCTGCAGGGACTTGGCTCACTGCATACAGTGTCTTGCATTTTGCCATACAGCCATCCATCTTGTAAATAGGGAAACAACCCATTTCTTTCAACTGCAGTGAAACTATGCCCCTTTCCTTTACAAAAGACCCTGAGGACCCTTGATGCCTGACACACTTCCAGCTCAAGTTGTAAAAGAAAACTACTGATTTTCATCTTCTATCCTTTTGTACCAGCTCAAGGACAATTTTCCTGCACCAGGAGGCTGCAAACAGAGCAAGAACTGCTTTAGGGGCTGAAAAACCCCAAAGTTAAATTTCCCCACCCCTTTGATCATTCCTGGCTTTCCTACACAAAGGGCTTTTCCATGTATGTGGCACCTCTGCTAACACAGCCACAGAGATGCCAGAGGACGAATGGAAAGTGCAAAGCAACACCACTGCCCACATGAGAAAACAAAAGCTGGGAGGAACTAGAAGGCATACTTTTGATTCTGCTGGTTTACCTGTCCATAAAGGGAAGAAGTAAAAAGTCCTTCTCAATGGATCCTGCCAGTTATTTACACAACCTAACAGATTCCACAGCCCAAAAGGAGAACAAGTCTGTTAGTCTACCAGAAATCCATCTGGTTACACACTGGCACTTCAAAATGCCAAATTTTGTCAGCCAAATACACTGGTAACATTACCTACATAAATGCATTTAACACTTCTTAAAATGCAAAACACGCAGGCTCCTGGGCGTTCACAATACAGCCAGTGCCTGGCTTCCCAGAGCTGGCATCTGGAGTCAGTCAAATTCAGTAACCAGGTAGTTGCTAGGAGTAAGCACAATTCCTACACGGGACTCACTAATCATTATTAGACACCGTTTTACAGCCTGGAGAAGTCTGAAGGGAAGAACTGTGTACGCCTCTCATACAAACAACAGAAGCAAAGCGGGTGCAGGAGGGAACTGGACAGGCAAAGCACACCGTGCAGCCGGAGTTTTCACATCTTTCTGGAGCCCAGAAGAGCTGGTACGAGCGAGGCGGTCATAGTAGCACCACAACAGCACAAGTAACGCGCTCTCTCTGTTTCGCTGGCACTTTGGTGCTGTGGGCAGAGAAGAGACCAGCGCTTTCCAGGCACCTCCAGCCCTGCGGAGGGACCCTCCGGCGGGGCGGGCGAGACGCTGCCCTGTCCCCGCGCCCGAGCGCCGCTGCGGGAGGGCGCTAGGCTCAGCCCGTCCGGGCTCGGACAGCAGAAGCACTTCAGGCGGCCTCCGTGTGCGCGTTACCGGGCTGAACCCGAAATCCAAAAGGAAAATTAAGGCTGCTCCAGCGGGAACGGATCAGCCGCAGCCCCGCCGGAGCGGCGCTGCCGGGCTGGGCGGCTCCCGTTCCCACCGGGGCTGAGGACAGGAGGGCTGCGGGTCCCCTGCGCGGGGCGGGCGGCGCCGAGGGTGCCCTCCCTCCCCCGCCGCGGCGGTGCGCTCGGCGGGGGCGGCGGGGCGGGGAGCGCGGCGGCGGGGGGGCGGGCGCGGCGGCGGCGCTAGGGCCGCGCGTGGCGCGGGCCCGGAGGTGGGGTAGCCGCCGCCGCCCCGCGCGCCGGCAGTCGCGAGGAGCTCGCTCCGAAGTGAGGAGGCGCCGCCGCCGCCCGAAGTTTGGCCGCGCGGCCGGAAACCCGCGCGCCGCAGCCCCGCGCGTAGCGCCTCATGCAGCGGCCGCTCCGCGCGGGGACGCCCCCGCCCTGAGAGGCGGCGACGGGCGGGCAGCCCCGGCGGGCAGCACCTGCGCGGCGCCCGCGGCGATGGTCTGCGCGCCCGCGCACCGCCGAGCGCCGGAGGAGAGCGGCAGCCCGCCCGCCCAGCCGCTCGCCCGACCCGCCGCTCATCGCCCGCCGCCCGCGCACCGCCAAACTTCGACGCCGACAAGTGCCTAGGGCCGGCCGCCTGCGCCCCGCCGAGCCCTCGCGCCCCGCCGGCAACTTTCTCGGGGAGAAGCGCACCCCGCCCGCCCCGCGGCCCCTCATGCCGCCGCCGAGGGAGCCCCAGCACGTCCCGGCGCCGCGGCAGCTCCGCGCCGCCCCGCGGTGAGGCGAGGGCGAGCTCGAGGGGTGAGTACCGCCCGCAACCCCGCGCACGCCGGGATGGGATGGGACGCGGGGCTGCGCGGCCCGGCTCTATGCTATGCCGCTGTGTGCGCGGCGTCCCCCACCGTGTCCCCCCACCTCCCACGGGAGGCCCGGGCCGCGGACCGAGGGCGGATCGGCGCGGGCCGCGCGCCCCCTGCCGCCCGCGCGGAGCGAAACGCGGCGGGGGCCGGGACCGGGGCGGGGCGGTACCTGCGCGGCGCTGGTACCTGCGCGGCTCTGCCTCCTCCGCGGAGCTGGGGTCGGGTCCCCCGGGCCTCGCGCCGGGCTTTGAAGGGGCGCGGCCGCGGCGCGCGGGCGGTGGGAGAATCCCGAGGGAGGGGCCCGGCCCGCGCGCCGGCACCCGCCCCTCTGCGCGCATTTTTCCGCCCGACGGGGGCGAGGAAGAACGAAAGTCCCGTTTAAGCGAGGGCGGTGGTGCCGGGAGCAGCCGCGCTGGCCGGGGAGCTGCGGACAGGTCACTGGTGCTGAACCTGGAAACAGTTCCCTCCCTGGCATCGGAAACTGCAGGCGGCTTTTCTAACCGCTCACACACAAAAAGCCTCTAAGAAACCCCACATGGTGGTGAGCGGTGCAGATCAGCTAAACCCGATAAAACAGATGCTTTTGTACTTTCAAAGTTCGTGCATGTGCATTTTCTGCCTCTGCTGAATATACTTTTATTGTTCTGCAATCAACTTCTCAATATTCCGGATCTGATGTTCTAGGAGCCAGCCTGACTTCTGTGGAGATGTTAGCAGAGACAGTGAGTGAAACAAACAGCGGAGATGCTTTTAAAGAGGGAATAAATCATTGTCATGCCTAAGGACAATGCGGTTAAGGATGAGAAGCTGTGGCCTGGGCAGCCAGTTGAAGGGAAGAAAACCACAGCAGAACTTTCCCTGGCCTGTTTTTTTGTGTGCTTGTGGGGGTTGTTTCATTTTGGGGTTTTTTGGAAACAAAGAAATATTTATTTCTGGCATATTTTTGGAGTTTTAAAGGATGTTTACCAGAGCGATTCCAGCAGTTAGTAGGAATATTCTCATGGAGTCATGGACTTTCCTATCCACCCTCAGCCCTGTGACACTGATAAGAAGTGGCATGAACTTTCTAGCTCCGTATATAAAATCCAGCAATAGCACAGAACAAATTTAGGGTCCAGTAGGCTTTCGTTTTCATTCATTTTTTAGGCTAAGAACTTGCAGTTTGAAAGACATCACCCACATCACAACTTGAAAGCCTGGTAGCCCTGTACCCAGGATACACTGCTTGAGGAGTGGGTATTACCTTATTGAGGGTGAAAAATAACGATAAAAAAAACCTGCAACTGCTCCAAATGCTACCTCTGGGGGAAAAAAACTGGCAGAACAGATTGATAATAGGTACAGAGATATCTGAGGCAAGAAGCCACAATTATAAAGATTCTGGAGGAAGAACTTAAAACAGGTAAGTATGAAGGCTCTAAAATTTTAGTAGCTGGAGTGCTTTTACTCTATATGCTGACAGCTGATGGTACCTGTCAAATAATGGCAGTAGGTGTCACTCAGCAAAGAATTATGTAGGAAAACCAGAAATATTTTAAGTATAGTGCTGATTCCCAGTTGTTTTCTAGCAGAATGCTGCATTTTATTTTCTTCAGCCAATAGGTATTGACATTTTAAATTCCTCCTGAGGCAAAGAAATATTTTTCTGCTAAATAGTTAAATAAGCCAGATAAAAATAGAACCTAAACTTTGGAGCAGCATTTGAATCCAAAGGCACCACAGCAGTTGTTTGGAATATACTGTATTTCATGCAAGTATGATGGAAGGTGTGTATAAAATCATTAAGTACAGGGTCCCTTTCTCTTTGCGTAGCTGAATAATTTTGCATTTATAAAAGAGGCTAGTATGGGTTTATTTTAAATATTGGAGCTTTACATGTGCCAGGTTCTCAAGTTTTCTAGGTGTAGCAAGGTATAAACCACTTGTTTTTTATTAAATATTTTAACTCGCAAGTACTTTTATACATTGTAAACTGCCTTTAAATAATTCATAACTGGAGTGGACACAAAGGATCTTTTTATCTGACCTGGATTAGATACATTCATCTGGTGAAGCTGTTAAGGATAAAAACTTAAAACATGTATCCTTTGGAAAAAAAAAAAAAAAAACAAACCTGTTCTGGAGGTGCCAATGCTGGGAGGTTACAGCCAGGACCCCTTGCTGTGCTTCATAATTTTAGCCCGTTCTCCTCAGGCTGCCATCCATTATAATTACTGGGGATTTGGCTCTCATTCTTACTTGTGCACAGTGGCAGTTTACACTTTATCAAATGCACATTCTATGTGAGAGGCAATCCCTTGCTATTTTATTACCTCCTTTACCTGCTGTTTGCCAAAAAGGGAGGCCAGGAGCCCACAGTGGGCTCCCAGCAGGCACAGGGACTTCCCAGCAGGGAGCTTGCATAGTGTGTCACAGAATCACAGAATGTTAGGGATTGGAAGGGACCTCGAAAGATCATCTAGTCCAATCCCCCTGCCGGAGCAGGAACACCTAGATGAGGTTACACAGGAGGGCGTCCAGGCAGGTTTTGAATGTCTCCAGAGTAGGGGACTCCACAACCTCCCTGGGCAGCCTGTTCCAGTGCTCTGTTACACTTACTGAGAAGAAGTTTCTTCTCAAATTTAAGTGGAACCTCTTGTGTTCTAATTTGAACCAAATCAACACTGTTTGTGCTGAGGGAGTGATTTGGGGAATGGAGTGGATTTTCACAGTGACGGAAAGAAAAAGAGGAGAAGTGTTTTCTAACAACCCCTGACGAGACCTGAAGTTCTTTACTAGCACCCATTCTGCCAAGATGCATTTTAGCTGGTTTGTGAAGGGGGTATCTGCTCAAGCTGCAGCGTGAGGTGTGACTTACCCACCTGGAAGGGGATGCATGCGCTCAGAGCTGCCTTCACAGCTGATTTTAGTCTGGGGGATCAGCTGTGTGCCATTCTTCTCAAACGGCTATAACACAGTCACCGTGGCCTGAGCGTCCAGCACTTTGCAGACAGAGCAGGGCTCTGGGGGATGGCAGACACAGCAGAAATGGCCTTTGACACTGGTACCTCCCATGTGTCTGTCAGCATTTTACATATTATCAGAGGCTATAACACATGGGAATGTTCAAGGCTCGAAATGTCCTGCAGTCCATACCGCTATTGCCCCACAATGGAGATCTTCAGGAACACCATGCTCCAAAGGCTTTGCATACTTTACCTAATGTTCTCCCAGCAGTTCCCCTTTCCCTCACCCTCAGTCAGTAAGGATGGTGCTGCTCCCCCTCTTTGCCAGCTGCATGGCCCCCTAACACCTGGGGTATGTGACTAGCAGAGCGCAGTGGGTTTCAGGGGATTGAGGCACCATACATGAGTTGTTCCTGATTTGTTTAATTGCTTTTTTGTAAGGTCAAAGGCACAGGCTTTACAGGGGACAAAAAACATTGCTTTGTGTTGCCTACGTCTAGAAGCTTTGTGCTATGCAACTGGTACAGCTGTAAACTTGAGAAATGTTATTCTAAACGTTTTTGGTTGTGGGGTTTTTGTTTGTTTTTATGGAATGATTCAAATAGATGTGTCCTTAGGAATAGAACACTGAAATGTAGAATGCATAGCATAAGTGACTCTGCAGGAACAAGTAAAAGCAAGACAAATTGTATAGCTCCATCAGAAAAACCCCAGCAGTGCTCAGCATATGATCCTTAAAGTGCTTTGGTCAATATATTTATCTGTATCAATGGAAGCTCATTAAAAGAAGATATTGCAGACTAACTGAGCCATGCTGTATTAGTTCTTGCCAAAGCTTGACATTTTTAATACATTAATAATATGTCTGTAATGTAATGGAAAACTATTAATCAGAACCAGTTATATGCCAGAAATTTAAGCTGTAATTGGCTGCTTCTTGTCAGGAACGTTTGTCGTACACTGCTACAGCTGCCTAATGCTCAGATGTCTTGCGCTCCTCTGCACTTTTTCGTTGTCAGTGCACTAAATTCGATCGATGTTTTAGTCTATAATTCTGTATAATGACCATCATTATGACTCTAGCTTACTTTAATGAGAATTCGTTATATGGGAAGTATTTTAGCACACTGTGCTAAGGTAGGGGCTTGTTTCACGTTATTTTAATCTATTCCAGTCCTGTTTATTAGTGGATCCAAGTCTCAGCAGTTATAAAAGGGTCTGGGCAACTGAAGAGCTATCAAGGAAAACAATAAAGAAAACAAATCTACTTTTGCCTGAATATACAGGCTTTTAGTCTAAAGATAATGAAACAGTAACTTCTTATTTCTACACAGAAACATGATATTCCCCTTCTGTTAATTCCAGCTATGACCAAGCCTTCTCCCATACAGAGTATGTTTTGATTTGTCACAAATTTAAAATAATTTGGCTCCTTTTTTAGCAGAGTAGTTGTTGCCCTTTAGTATTTCTAAGCTATGGAGTTTGGGGGTGGTTTTTTTCACCTGCAAAATAGGGAAAACATTGGAAAGGACTAGAGGAATAGTGCATAAGGTGTCTTTAGAATGACACAGAAAGTGTTCTCTGAATTACTAAATTTCAATATAATAAGTAAACATTCCCACTGAAAATAAAAAAAGAGGATGTAAGGTCACTGACCAAAACAGTAATACTATACAGTGTGCTTCTTAAAAAGATTTAATTTTAATTTGATCTTAGATATTCCTGCTTTTGTGTCAAATTCAGATTTGAAGCTTAAATATATTTGAACTAATCAAGAATTGTTATTGCATGAAAATTCAGATGTTCTCTGCATATTCTGATAAAGTATATGAGAGTTGTATGGTAACACTTGATAAAACGAATATAATAGAAAATTGCATTTACGTCCATACAGCAATTATTGTAAATTACTTTGCTATGGAAACACAATTCAACCATCTGTTGGCATTTCACAGTGTCTGTAGTTTAGCTCAATTTAAGATGAAGCATTATTTAAATACAGGGAGGCCATTTGCGAATAGCTTTAAAGTTTTAAAAATGTGTATTACCAAAGTAACATGCTGAGGAGCTCATGAGGTCATATACCCTTCCTGTGGCTTGGGGGTACAGAAGGGAGCTTATGACACTGGGTGTAATTTAAAACTGGGAACAAACAAAGCAGGCTGCAGAAAGTGGTGACTTACGGTTGTTTCTTAATTTCTGTCTGATGGGTTTTCTGAGATTTTATCATCCAGACGAGTGCAGAGGTGCTGCAGCGGCTGGCTGAAATCCTTCTCCTGCAGAGAGCCCTGTGTCCCAGCTCCCCATCCTTGGCTGGCATGGGTTGAAGCCCGGCACAGGCTGGGAGAAAAGAGTTGGAGTACTTAGCCCTGGTTTTCCTTCTCCATGCTTAGGGTACTTCCTCCCTCTTTGCAGTTTCCCTTGTACATAATTTGTATTTTTACCTGTGTTTTTTAGCAAATATATATATTTTAGTCATTTTAATAACATCCTAGGATTTTGTACCTTCAATAACATGATTGAGGTGGTACAAACTGAGGGAATTTCTAGCTGTTTTCTGATGAGAGAAAAGTGGATGTACCAGCTATGAAATAAACACTGAGTACACAGGTACCCCCCACCCACAAACCTAGGAAAATAAGACTGCCCTAACAGAGGGGGAGAGCATCCTTATAGTAACCTACAAATGAACCGTTATCTTTATCAGTAGTTTATCATCAGTGTGATAAGAAAATACAGTTCAAAGAAAAAAAAAGGCAGCAAAGCTCTTCCAATACTAATGAAAAATTTCAAGGAAACGGAAGTGTGCATGCAATATCTCTGTTACAAAAAAAGAAAAATTAAAAATAAAAGTAAAAAAAAAAAAAAAAAACCAAAAAACAAAAAAACACAAAACACCACCCACCAAACACAAACAACCAACCAAAACCCAAACACAACTAAGAAATGCATAAGATAAGGCTTTTGGAGCTTGCTGAGGTCATCTTATCAGGGGACTATCAGCACCTGGTAGTGCTGCTACCCACCTCTGTGTCACTTTAATATATTATAAAACAGCCTTCCTGCAGCTGCCCCGCAGAACTGGGCTGCCTGCTCTCCTGCCTGCCTCTGTGATCAACGGTTTTGCTTGGTAGTTCACTCTCTGTTTTTGCTAGGGTGAAAATACAGTTTTGGAAACATAAACCTGTAACTCACCTGGAACGTTATAAATCTGTCTTTGTTAGAGAAGAGTTAGATCCTTCATGTCAAAATACTTTTCACTGTGAATGATTTTGGTAGTTTGTTCATTCTAGCACAGCACCCACGGTAAAGGTTAGCCATGTTATACCGGTTTGCTTTATATTGCATCAAACCTCCAAAATGTCAACATATCTCATATTTTGTAATGCATTGATTCTTGGACAATAACTCTAACTCTTATTGTTTCTAAAAGGGTGCTGGTGCCAGAAGAAGAGAATGATTGATGAGAAACAGACACCAGCCTGTAGGCACTCATCCTTTTGCTTCGGATACTGATTTATCAGTGTGCCTGGGTATCCCCTGCAAGCCCTGAACACGGAAGATCACTCAGGGTTATCGACAGTGTAGCTGAAGACCTGCAACTTTGCAAATTATCTGCTATTGGACATCTTTTACAAGAAGCCCTGACAGATAAGTTATGAGACAAAGGACAAGCACTGCATTGCTGTGAAAAGCTGTCATTGGGGTCTAGGTGACTTCTACCAAAGTCTTCAATTAGTGAAATGAACACTCTATCCTAATGCTTCACGTTTGACTTGGAACCTATTTTATAAAATATATACATATATATGTATGTATATGTATAATCTATAGACTGCACATATACCAGTACTGAGCCTCCTTACGAAGGTGACGTACAAGGATTTAGAAATGTATTTGTCAAGATTCCTGTCACTTCACACCCTCTGGGTTACCGTATCCTCCGTGATGCAGCACTACCCTTCTGTGTGGGGACACTATGATGTATGTAAGACACAGATTTACACAGAAGAAGGAAAAGTATGGGATTACATGGCCTGCCAGCCAGAAGCCAGAGACATGATCAAATATGTAAAAGTGACTCTGGATCCCCCAGACATAACGTGTGGAGATCCTCCTGAGACTTTCTGCGCAATGGTAAGGCAAGCTTTTCATTTTACATAATTAGCGAGTATACATTTGTGATAGATGGCTTCAAAATGGAAGCTCTAGTGTGCACGTGTAATTATCCAAGAAAATCTGCATCTTACTCCAAATGTGAAAGGTTCTGCTGAGCAAAATGCTGAGCAGCACATTAAGCTGGGCAATGAGATGTTCTGCTTATGGGGACCTAACATGATTTTGCCTGAATTCAATGTCTTTCTAGGTCAACTTTTAATGACTTAAAAGAAAGCAGCATAAAATTCCTAGAGCATTAACCCATAGCTGGGGTGTGTTTGCCTGGGTCACAAAAGACTTGAGTGAATTATTTCAAATACAATCACCTGAAAGCATCATAGAGTGGTATAATGCATCATCATTTCCAAACATGAGACTGTTGTTAAGAAACTCAAACTCCAGAAGCTTAAAAAGTGGTGGGAGCTGGGCTGGTGGAGTCTTTCCAGCAAGCCCACATGGCTGCAGGAGGTGTTGCTGAAGCTTTGCTATGGCACAGCAGGTCCATACCTGCATGTATGGACAGTGGAGGAAGACACACCTCCAGGTGGGGGCCACCTCTACCACCTACTTACAGCTTTCTTCTTTAACTGAAACTGTAGGCATTCCAACCAACTAAAAAAGACCAAAGTCAAGTCCCTTAATTCATATGCTTCTAAAATTTGAGACTGGTTTTGGAAATTTTAGCTTGGTAAATAACTGTACAGGTATGAAGAAATGAGCAGACGCTATATATATCAACCTTTTACAGCTGTGGTTCTCCAAAGTGTTTCCTAGATCATCCTGTAAGAGGTCATTCAAGTTAAAGGAAATCTTCAGCTTGTAGGTAACCTATTTCTCCTTCAGACATGGAGAATGAATTTTCTTTGCCACTGAATATTTGTTAATTATTGAGTTGAAAATATAGTATTACTTGACTAAAAAACATGAGTTTGAGGTGCAAAACATAGGTACCTAAATCTATTAATGAAACACCGGGAACATATATCACTACCTACATAATTTAGATTTCAAAAATCTAATGAGTTTTAGTAAGTGATGTTATCGTAACTGAAAAAAGTCTAAAAGATATTTATTTGCCTGTGTACAAGTCATCATTGCTTTGTGACAACATCCCCACAGGAAGGAAATTTGCTTTCAAATGCCTTATGGTATCATTTTCAACCACTACTGTTCTGTAAGGAGTTCAGGTCCAACCACATATACATTTAGGGCATTATGTGCACACATGAAGCTGCTTCCCACATACATTATGGTAACAGCCATGTGATAAATTGCAGAGCTATGTGAATAAATTATATTCACTGTGAACCTTTGACTGCACCATGTGCTCTCTGCCCACTAATCCATCTCTGCTGATGTGGCTTTAACACTTTAAACCTCCAAGTAGCTTCAAGCAGCCACTGTTTAGAAACAAAAGCAACATGCCCTGTATAATATGGTCTTTTTCTTTATCCTGAAATGTATTTTCTCCCTCACAATAATAATAGCTGTGATTTAGCCCTCAATCAGTGACATTTAGTAACTCATCTTGTAGTGAATAAGAAAAGTTGTTCTTTTAATGCAGAATAAACTGCCCAGCAAAACTTGTTTCTTCCTTTTAGTGCAGATAAACGTTGCAGCAGTTCCTGTCTTAAGTGTTTAAGTTTCTGAATGCCTTGGTTATCAGTCTACTCTCTAGTTAGAATAATTATTTTAAACCAAAAAACAAAACAGAACAAAAAAAAAAAAAACACACAACACCATGCCACACAAAAAAAAACAAAACAAAACAAAAAGCAACAAAAATACAAATTAAAAAAAAAAAAAAAAACAACCAACACACCAAAACACAAAAAACAAAACAACCAAAAGACATTTTAATTAAGTATTAAAAATGGTGCTAGATCTCCCCCTGAAGACATTTCACCTAGCAAGGTCTTTGATGGAGGATGAAAGTTCGCTTGAGAATGAGCTGAGGTTACAACCATAGTTCGCTTGCTGTTGAAGCCCTTGAGATGCAGAAGGCCATCAGAATCCTGACGTGAGAAGCAGGGAAAGAGGAAGAACTGGGGAGAGAGCGAGCGCACAGTGAGGGTGTGTATTTAGTGCTGTGAGTGTAGAGTGACTGACTCCTACATGATAAGCTGCTGTATTTTCATTCAGTGCAGATTTATATTGTACATATAACACTATATTCAGATATGTATGGTAACGGCTTGACTTACTTGAAACATTAGGAAAATGACAGAAATATTTGATGTTCCTGAGGTATCACACAGCAGTAGAGCACTCTCATCCCTAAAAATGCTTCATGTCTGTGTACTGTATCTACATGTAGAAATTATACATTTTCTTAAAATGAGGTTTTACATATTTATAGGGGTAAACCTTTGGCATTTCTCAGTTAGATCTTTTATTTTTGTGCTCATTTTTAGTTTTAGAAAGTCAGTTATGATAGCACTGGCATACTTGGAGAAGATAAGCAGTGGGGAAGAATGCATTTCTGTTAGGCTTGGCCTTTCACTAAAAAAATCCCAAATTTGAAATGATGGAGACCCAATGGTTTCTTTTCAGCATGGTAAAGTGCCAAACAGACATAAAAATGTTTAGTTTTATTGTTGTAAGTGTTGAATATTTCCATGGTAAACGTGTGTACTGGTGTTTTGTTATTGAAATCAGGTTAATGCTGTCTTGGAGGAGATGAGGATCCTTTCAGATATCCTAACAATAAGCAAGGGTGCCGAACAGCCAGGACTGCTTATACAGGAAGAGGTGGAGGTTGAAGCAGCCTCCTGTTTTGTTTCTATATCAGTTCTCTGATCAGGTTTAGTAACTTTCTGTTCACCACAGATTTAGGTACTAGCTTGTGAGTCTGTGTCAGCTATCAGTGTAGTATAGATTATATCCCTGAAACACAACCAGACTGAGATGTTCACACAAGTCCTGCTGGGAGATTATGATAAAATCTAAGGCATTTTGTGAGAGGGACATGATAATAATCTACAATAATGCACAATGCAATTGTGTGTTGCAATGCGCGCAAGCATACAATACAGAGGAGATGGGAAGTTAATGGTAAAATTTGCTTCCTACTTATTTCTGTATATTCTCCAGGGACTTAAGTGTTGCTACAAGTCCGTTACAAATTTTTACTCTGTGAGCTTGTTTAGTTAACAGACCAAATAACAACGTTTTGCACATGCAGATTTGTTGCAAAGTGCGATACTCCTCTAGTCAAGTAGCTAAACCCAGAATGTGACAGCTCATCACCTGTAAGTACCTTTAGGTTGTCCCTCCATCACAGTATCTGTAGGTACTACAGGGAGCATCCATCAGGAAAACTATCCCACAATTGCTTTTATGCCATCTATTCTGAGAATAACATTATAGTTTCTAGTGACATTCAGTATTGACAACTCGTGATATTATTCTGAAACCTCAAACCCCTGGAGTCCTGTGATTATGTGAGATTCTCAGCTTTCATTTAAAACATCGTCTTTATTTTCTTAGTCCTTCTGGTTGCAGAGAAAAGTTTGAAAATGAAACAGAGAGGCTCAAAAAGCAGAAGCCAAATAAATAGCTTTCTAAATTGTTATTTGTTTAAAATCTCATAACTTTTAAAGTTGCTCAGGATTTTTAGGGCTTGGGGAAGGATTTTGCTCAAGAGGAGAAATACACAAAAGAAACATACAAACAAACCAATGGCTTAGAGTGGTTTTTGGCCATAGAGCTGCTTGTGTCTGTAAGGAGAATGTGACAGCATCCTTCCCCAACAGGCAGCATTCCTCTTATCTGTGGCATAACCAGCCCCCTGCAGAGGGGGTTGACTGGTCACCTCTGGATTCACTGTACATTTTAAAGCAATCTCTTGCTGCTTTGAGTGAGGCACATGTGCTGGCAGGTGATGCATGTCTGCTTTCTGTGGCATTTCTTCAAGGAAATTTGGCCATTCTTTGTCAGTCACAGAGCTGGACTGGATGGTCACAGTGTTTGAGCCAGTGTGACCATTCCTGTGGGTCTGTAATTCATGAACTTGGAGCATTTGGCATTGGTAAGAATGTGTCTGGCACCACACGCTTGTGCTTAGTTGGCCTAGGAGGAGAAGGAAGGGAAAAGAGAGGAAAAGAAGCTACTTCACATTTTCAGAACTTCAGGATTCACTTTGCAGAGGTACTGTAAGCAAATTTTCAAGTACTTGGTGGGTGCTAGTTCTTGTGGCCTGCAGCATTGCAGTTTACGAAACAAATCTCCTTTAAATCCCTGGGAGTAACTAACAGTTAGTGAAATCTTCTACTTCCCTCTTTGTAAGTGCCTGTTACAATTTCACAAAACTCTGGTTATAAAAAGAAACAATTCTGACTTTTCATCTTTTGCCCTGCAAGAACAGCACAGAGGATGCTTCTGACTGACTTGTTTCTAAGACATTTGCTGGCTGTGGCCTCAATATGAGCATCAGGATCCCCTGCAGTGCTGCTCATGGCTCGGGGGTCCCAGTGCCCTGAAATCCAGCTTTTAGTATGGGGTTTGTATTCAAACCTTAGCCAGGATTAGTGTGAAAATTTATCAAGAAATTAACCAGGAGACTCCTAGTGGCTATTCCTTTAATTTGTAAACTGAAAGTGAAATTTACATTACTGAGCTGTGTTTGCAGCTGAAATGGCAACATAAAAATACAATTTTCTGCTTATGCTTTGATCTAGTTATCATAACACCATCTCACATCCCAGTGGTTAAAAAAATAATGAAATTATTGGCAATTGTCACTGCCTGCATCTAATTTTCTTCATAGTTCAAACAGAAGCTCGAAAAGAAGGCTACAGACAGGAGTCCTGTGCATTTGTACAATTTATAGAGCAGAAATGTTGATGACAGTAGAAATTTGAGCCCTTGAGTGCTCCTCTGTATTTCATAGCAAATCAAAACTAAATTAAGAAACAAAGATTATTAAAATGTCTTCTGTGCATGTAATTCTGGTATAATATTATGAGGTAGACATTAAATTTTTCCCTCTGAGACATTCAGCATCATTAATATAGCATTCCTTTAGTTATAAGGAGGCTCATATTCCTTAAAAAAGGGAAAATACTCCATAGTGTAGTTAGAAATACCATTATTATGTTTACTGAAATAATTAAATGAAGAGATATTCTTCTAAGTAACATATAAATCAAAATGTGAAATATAGTTTTGGTAGCATTTTGACATGCATAATTGGGTAAGACATTTTAAAACAGTGTTGAACCACTAAGAGTTGTTGAATAGAAAAAAGCTTTTTTCTTTCATGGGCTGAATAAGGATATCAAATCCTTCATTTTAGTTCCATCTATGCAATCTTATTAGGTGGCATGGAGTAGAACGGGAACAGGGAGTTAAAGATGAGACTATTGTTACTGTCTTGTTTAATGTGGATTTTCATAGTTGTATTCTTTAAAAGTATGTAAATAAAGTCTGCAACAACTTTGAGTTGTACAATACTTGCATTCATCTATTTTGAACTATTTTGAATACTTTTAATTAATACAAGTGTTGTTTTGTCATTATTGGAAAGAACATTATCCTTCAGGAGACGGAGTTTTTATTTTAGTATTTCCTCTTAAGTTACTTGATATTTCATTTATAGTACCACAAGACCTATGTGGTGAGCTACAGCCCCCCCACCCCTTCCCCTCTCCCCCGCATATGGCAGGACACCCTCACTGCCCCACTGACGTGGCTGCTCCCATCCAAGCAGCACTTTGGTCCCTAACTTTCAGCCTCGGACTAGAGCAGCTAGCAGGAGGAGAGCAAGAAGCACGCACCACGCCCTCTGCTCCTGCTGTCCCCCCCAGCTCCCTCCTGTGGGGTAGCGCAGAGGCAACAGCCTACCTGTACCTGTGGTAGCAGCCTGCCCACAGACACTTCCAAGGCTTCTTGTTCCTCAGGCCCCTGGGAAAGGAGTTCTTCATTTCATAAAAGAGGAAAAAAAAATGATATCCTTAGTGACAGCAGGAATTTTTTTTTTTAATGTTTTGGTAAAAAAATCTCTTTTCTTCCAACTGGAAGCAATCTAAAAATTAAAAATTTCTCATAAAACAAAACTGAGGATTTCCAGTAAAAGAGATTTGCATTTTATTCATTATCACACATCAAGATTCCCCAGTAAATCGTTAACAAATCTCTACCCGGTTGCCTTTTTTTTTTTTTTCCTCCTCAGTTACACTTTGGGTACTGGAATGTTTTCAAACCTTAAACAAAGCAAAAGCACGCCCACAAAAACTTAAGTTGTTAAAAATATTTGGGAGTAAAATAAGGCTCCTAAACAAAGTCAAGGGCTTATACTTATTTTCAGTTGCAGAGTTTTAAGGCATATATCACTACTATGGGTAAAAGCACATCCTTTTAACAAGATGTATGTTTTATAAATACACTTAATAGAAACTGTTTAACTGCTGCTTTTAACACTGCCTTTATTCTGTTTGGTACTTGCTCTCCTATTTTGTTTATTCCCCTGAAGTTAACTGAAAATATTAGACATTTGTAGCTAACACAGTGATCAATAAATGATTATTTTGAGACCATCTAACGAACCTGAAGGTGTACAGGTCCGTAGAACCTGATGAGATGCATACACAGGTCTTGAGTGAACTGACAGATGAAGTTGTTAAGCCACATCATATTTCAAAAGTCATGGCAGTCCAGTGAAGTTCCCACTGACTGGAAGAGGGGAAACATAACCCCCATTTTTAAAAAGTGAAATAAAGACTCAGGGAACTACAGACCAGTCAGCTTCACCTCTATGCCCAGCAAGATCATGGAACCAGTCCTTCTAGAAACTATGCTGAGGCACGTGGAAAATAAGGACATGATTGGCGACAGCCAGCATGGCTTATAAGGGCAAATCATGCCTGACAAATTTGGTGGCCTTCTACAACAGGGTTACAGTGTTGGTGGATAAGAGAAAAGCCACTGACATCATCTAGCTGGACTTGTGCAAAGCAGTTAGTACTGTCCCACACAACATCCTTGTCTCTATATTGGAGAGGCATGGATTTGATGGATAGATCATTCAGTGGATAAGGAATTGGCTGGATGGTCATACTCAAAGAGTTGTGGTCAATGGCTCAATGTCCCAGTAGAGATCAGCAATGACTGATGTTCCTCAGGGATCGGTATTGGGACCAGCACTGTTTAACATCTTTGTTGGCAACATGGACAGTGGGATTGGGTACAACCTCAGCAAGTTTGCTGATGTCATGAAGCTGCATGGTGCAGCTGTCGTGCTGGAGGGGAAAGGACGCCATCCAGGGAGACCCTGACAGACTTGAGAGGTGGGCCCATGTGAACCTCATGAAGTTCGATAAGGCTGAGTGCAAGGTCCTGCACATGGGTTGGGGTAACCCCAAGCAGAAATACAGGCTGGGCAGAGAATAGATTGACAGCAGCCCTGAAGAGAGGGAATTGGGGCTGTTGTTGATGAAAAGCTATACGAAAATATGGGGACAGCTTTTTTGGTTTGATTTTTATCAGGGCCTGTTAAGACCAGAGGTAATTGTTTTAAACTGAAGGAGGGGAGATTCAGGCTGGACACGAGGAAGACATTTTTTACAATGAGGGTGGTGAAACACTGGCACAGGTTGCCCAGAGAGGTGGTAGATGCTTCATTCCAGGAAACACTCAAGGTCCCAGGCTGGACGGCACTCTGAGCAACCCAGTATAGTTGAAGATGTCCCTGCTCATGGCAGGGGGATTGGCCTAGATGACCTTGAAAGGTCCCTTCCAACGCAAACTATTCTATGATCGGGCAACGTGCGCTTACAGCCCAGAAAGCCAACCACTTCCTGGGCTGCATCAAAAGAATTGTGACCAGCAGGTCAGGAGAAATTATTCTGCCCTTCTACTCCATTCTTGTGAGGCCAGTTTGAAGTACTGCACTAAACTCTGGGGCCTCCAACGTATCAGAGACACAGAACTGTTGGAGAAAGTCCGGAGGAGCCCACAAAGATGATCAGAGGACTGGAGCACCTCTCCTGTGGAAACAGGCTGAGACAATTGGCTTTGTTCAGCCTGGAGAAGAGAAGGCACCAGGGAGACCTTACAGCAGCCTGCCAGTAGCTAAAGAAGACCTACAAGCAAGCTGGAAAGGGACTTTTTACAAGGGCATGTCGTGATGGGACAAGGTGTAACAACTTTAAAGTGCAAGAGGGAAGACTTAAATTAGATATATGAAGTAAATTCTTCACCATGAGGATGATGAGGCACTGGGACAGTGGACTGCCCAGAGTAGCTGTGGATGCCCCATACCTGGGAGTGTTCCAGGCCAGGTTGGATGAGGCTTTGAGCAACCTGGTCTAGTAGAAGGTGTCCCTGCCTGTGGCAGGGGGGGTTGGAACCAGATTATCTTTGAGGTCCCTTCCGACTGAAACCATTTTATCATTGTAATAACACTTGTTCTTAGAAAGCAAGGTATTATATAAAATTTCAGCAATAATAGAAATTATTTCAGGGCTTCTGTCACCTGGTAGGAGGCATACAGTGCACATGTTTGAACACAACACAGCTATGAGGACATGCCATTTACTGGTAGGTTACTCATGGCCATAGCAAGACCAAAATAATTAAGTCTTGTTTTAATTTTTTTTTTTTTTTTAAACTACTGGGGAGAACTTGTTTCTCAAACATTTTTCTCCTGTCAATAGAAAAATTTCAAATAGATAATTCCTGGAGGGCCAGCAAAGTGATTGCCAAAGACTGGGATGTTAACACTGGTGGAGGCGGGGTGGCTCACAGCACCCCTGTGCTGCCCGCTGCTACTGTGCTATCTTGTGCCCCACTGCATGTGCATCCTCTCACTGGGGCAATTTTGGCTTTGTGGATGAGATTCTTGCAAACATGTGAGCTGGTGTCCCCCCTGCTGCCCTCAGCACCCTAGGCCCCCCAAATTGCCTTTCCCAACCAGCTGAGGGGAATGTCTGGGAGGAGCTGCCCAAGTAGTCTGCAGAAACTTGAGCATTTAGTCTTATTTTGGTGTGGAAACAGCAATTTTATAAAGAAATAAATGGCTTCCACTGTAAAATGGGTACTCTGACATCCACAAGGGAATCTGAATGGCTTGCTGTCAGTGCAGCTGGATCAGAAGTGTCCTCTCAGCAGCACCTTTAGTGCCACCTTCTGCAGTAAAACAATACTACTTTATAAATAAAATCTTTACTAGCAATGTATTGTAATTTGTACTTCTTATGGTGAGGCAGATGTGATCTCAAGCCTGTAGCTCACTGCAGGCAGACTCTCCTAACAGGATTTGCTGAGTTAGAGGGACAATGCAGTAAAGCAGCAGCCTAACTGGCACTCCTCATTTGGAGTACGACAGCACATCACCCCCTATCCTCCTGGGCTCAGGGCTGATGGTAGCAGGTGACCCCACTCCTTCTCTCCTAGAAACCTTAAACTGAGATTGTATTTTTCCAGGGGGATAAATCCACCTTTCAGCAGAACGACCTTTGCTTTCTAATCTGCTGGTGTCACGCAGTCAGACGAGAGGGGCAGTGGTATGGGATCGCTCCCTGCATGGGGTGCAGCTGCTTTGCTTTTGCACATCTTGGTCAGGGGTGTGATGCCTTATGGTCCCAAGTGAGCTGTGCAGCATTGGGCTTTCCAAGCTGCTGTCTCATTTTGAGGACAGCATACAAGGAGTGTAGTATTTTTCCTCCCACTGTGATGGACAAGTCTCAGAGTGTGAATTTTGGGTTTACTTAGCAGAACTGAGCAGAGCTACTGATTTTATCCTGCTCAGGTTTGTCCAAATTATCTGGACAAACAATTTTTCCTTCATTTAGTACCTGTACATCTCTAAACCCCAGAGTTTCGTGTGGTTTTTTTGTTTGTTTGGTTTGGTTTGTTTGTTTGTTTTTACAGGGCTTGTACTAGGTTACAGCTAAGGATCACTGGAAACTAAAAGCAGGTTCCTCAGGCACTTCCATGTATTAAAATTTCCATTTGTAAGCATCTTAGTTGAAAGTAAGCCAAGTGAACTCAGCCAAGAGTTCTGCAGACCCTGTGTACATCTGGACAAATCTTCTGGTTAGTGGGCTGCCCTGGAGTTCTTCAAGAAAGCAGAAGTCAGTAAGTTGACTCCCAAATGATTTTAACATTTAGACATGTATGTTACTTACAAACCAAACACTCCCAAATACAGCTCAAAGTTGCCCCATGCAAACATTTAAGTCCACAGTATTCTGCCAGAACATTCAAGGAAAGAAATAAACGTACAGACTGAAGTGATAATCAGGCTCTTTCATCCATTCTGCTCTATGCTCTGGGGCAGAGGGGGAGAAATCTGGACAAGCGTTAGCAGTCCCTGTTGACAAAGTATGGAAATTGCCCATCTCCTTATGCAAGGATGAAAACCTGTCATTTGCTTTTATCCACAGAGTTTAGAAGGGGCTGAATTTGTGGGAGCTGCTGAATTTTAGTGCAAGTACCACTGCTGTTTTTTTTTTGTTTTGTTTTGTTTTATTTTAAACAATACTGATACTGTTTTGCCAAAGCTGTGATTTCCAATACAGAAAAAACCCACATACTTATTTAAGAGTAGCTAAAACCAGGAAAAAAAAATTTGTTAAACCAAGTATTTCTTGACTTTTTTCAAGGCCTGTAAGTACTAGCTGGATCTTAAAGTCAGAAATAATCCCAGATACTATTAAGGTCATTGACTGATGAGATGCACTGGGATACTAATCTTACTACATGAAAACTAAGAAGTAGTTCTGTACCCAATTTGCATGTAGAAATGATGGCTGTTGATACACATTTTAACTATAAAAGTTTGTATTTTCACAGGTCACTTGTAGTGACACAGTCTTGATCCATAAGTACAAATATAGCTAGGGACGTGAAAATCCTTGGCATTGAGCTGGCTTGGCAATGTGCATCAGTGATCTCACATAGCTTTGATGTTTGCTGTATCATATTTTCTGTAAAATGGCTTTATTTCTTATCTCCTAGTTCTTTAGGTAGATTGTTTATAGGGAATTTAGGAATAAAAAAGGTGAGGAAAGAAAAGGTTGCAAAGGAATTTTAATTATGCTTATTACAAGCAAGAAATCTAGAAATCTACTATATCAGAGATACTTTAGGTCAGAATTCAGCCTAAGGAGAATTTTTATAGCTAAGTAGTTGTAAAATATTTAAAAGAGAACACCATTATGATGAGAGAAGCATTTTCTTACATGTACACACTGTGTCTTTCCAGCATCTTGGTGCATTTTAGATTTTTATCTGTAAAACTGTCAGGAGCCATCATTTTAACTCATCAATTTGATTTTTACCATCTACACCTGCTCATAAGGCACTTTCCTCCAGTGAAAGCTGGAAACAGGTCTGTTTGTGGGTGACATTTACAAATCACTGGGAAAAAAATAAGTGATAAAAAAGTAAAAGAAGAGGAGTAGCAAAGTTACACAAAAGCCCTCATCTTTTAGAAACAACAATGTGCATAGCTGTAGAAAAAAAGTACAGAATATCATTTTTTGACTGCTAAAACAGCTCTTTCTACATGTGCTATTTTCCCTCATCTATTTTTATCATAGCCTTCCAGACTTTGACATGCCTCTTGGCTTCCTTGACCATATGGATCTGCCAAGCAGTATGAATACTGTAGGGATAGCCTGCAGAAATAGCCTAGCAAGGTGTCTCACTTTGCAAGAGTTTGCTCAGACTTTCAGAACCGTTAAGTAATGGGTTTAAGGTGTTCAAGCATTGTAGCTTTCCTCACTAAAATTTTGAGAAAAATTTTTGCCACCAGGTTGTACCTGGAGTCCCCTTTTTCCTGAAATAGAAGCAAGAGAAGCTTTTGAAAGTAAAAGAACATACAAGCTTTTTGTTATCTGAAGCACTGGCTTTGATGATTTTTTTTTTAAAAAAGGTATCCTTCAATAACTAAGAAGTAGGTAAAGGTGATATATTTCATGCCTAAGAGTCAGTGTTTGACTTTCCATAAACAGAACTTAAAATATGATCTTCCATTGAAATTAATGTGCACTGTATAAGTCAAAAGAAGGACTTCTACTGTCAGCAATGGATCATACCCAAATATTGCTTCCCTCAAAGTGCATATTATCCTCTGTACTGTATCAGTTTGAAACACTCAACTAGAAACTTTAAAATCATCTTAATTAAAAGCAAAATTAACAGTATGACTTTATCTTTTAATCTTTTTCTTGTCAGAGTCAATTTCACTGAAGTTCAGTTATTTCCAGCCTTTTTCAGTTATAAAATCTTTACACATTGTATTAGTGCTTGGTCTCGGATTACTTTACTCCTGTGAGCTTCAGTGCAAGGCTAATTATCTCTAGTGACAGGACAGGGTTTGGTTAAAGTGGTGCATTTTTTTTCTTGGGTACAATTTTGGCAATCTTGGGGCATGCACCAAAAACATATTTTAGACCTTCTAGCTGGAAAGTGGCAGCTAGAATACATACATAGAATACATATTGGGGTTTGCATATAAAAATATGCATTATTTTTAGCTTTATGCATCTCATGGCTTATTTGTAAATAATTAAAAATGAGAGAAGGCTATTATTGAATGGTCTTCTCATAGTTCTCCATAATTGCACCATCATCGGTTGCAGCACTCAGCATTAGCTAAGCATCATCAGTTATGAACCTCAGATTTTATAGCTTTAAAAGCAAGTCCCCAAACAAGAGTTCAGTAGTTCTCTTTTTTCATTAACCAGATAAGATAGTGCTTTCAGTATAACACTTTGTGAAATTTTAAGCTGTAGTAGAGAGCATGCCATTTTTAATCATTAAACAATGAACAAATGATTCATATCTGAAATTCATAAGTGGTTTTTTTTGTTTTTGAAGCCATACACACATTTGTTACCCCTCCTTCTACAAGCTGTTTCTACAAGTCAGCTGGTGTAAAGTGGTGTACATGTATTGAATGGGATGGTGCAACCATCATGGAGAATGTGGCTCCATACATCTGCCACCTGTGCCACACCTGCACCTGTCCCCAGAGCCAGTCCCTCTCTCCAGCCTTGCTGAAATGGAAACTCTTGAAAATGGTGGAGAAAAGGAAGACTGAAGAGAGAAATGGGGAGTTGCTCCAAAGAACACAAGAGCCTGCCTTCCTCCTGACTCCCTCTCTCCTCACACCTTAAGGGCTCTGTGGCTGGAGAAGCCACCAGATCTGATGGATTTGTTCTAACTTGCCCTTCTCCTATAATTTTTTTGGGCTTTCTTTTTAAATGGTGCAGACCCATATAGACCTTCAGTTGTGCACCTTAAATGGGAACAGGTGACATGTTTTTGAAATCCTTTTGAAGTCTTAAGGTTAAGAAGTTCAGCAGTAGGATGGGAGAAGCATGTACCAAAATGTGGATTGGTTTATAAGGACCCTTCATCATGCTGCTTTTCCTAGGCACAGTCTCCAAGACAGTATATATACATAGCAGGAGTGCAGAGAAAGCAGGCATAGCCTTTCTACAGGCAGCGTTCGACTCTCCTGATCAATAACAATCTGAATAAGAATTTGGAGTGAATGTCATTCTGGTGATTGTATCTCATCAAGGGCCTTGTACTAATAAGTGATGGAATGATAAAATTGTGCATAAGATCAGAAACAAAAATCAGACAGAAGCAGGGCCCCAATGAATTTAACCTTAGCCTCAAGGTTTGTTTTTCTTTTTTCAGTTCCCATCCTCAAGGTCACTGCACCTATGCTAATGCAATTTTGTCAGTATCCTCCTCCTGCCAGGCCAGTTCCTTCTGATACCCCAAAAGAAGATTTACAGAAGCTGACCAAAAGGAAAAAAAACAACAAAACTTTTCACAAATTAGAGAGATAAAATAGGCCATCAGAGGTGCCATTTAACACTTTTTTTTTTTTTTTTTTTTAATAACACCACTTTACATGAGCTTATGTAAACTCCTGGCATGTAAGCCAGTCACAGTTGGGTTTTTTCCAGCTGTCAACCTAGCCAATGTCCAGGGCCTCAAAGCAGATGTAAGGGTGATGCTAAGCAAGCCTTTGCTGTCAGTTCCTTTACTCTGGATTAGTAATTGGTTTGTTTATAATTATAACCAAATATAAAGCCTTGCAAGAAAGGTAGAACGTGTTTACTTTTACAATGATGAAATAAATCATAAATTGGAAACACCTTTGGAATTCAAAAATATCCCTCTTCACCAAGGATCAGATCCACAGTGTTCTGCTGGGAAATACATGTGGCCGTTGACAGTGCAGCTATAGCAAAGGTGTGCAGCTAAAGAACAGGGTGATAAAACTTCTTCCTTGAGCTTGTACTGGCAATCTGCAAGGTAACACTGGTCTTTGATCCAACCCATGCCCAGTGTCCCAGGAAGTGCTGCAGCCCCTAAGCAACCTCTGTGTGTGTGGAGAGAAGCACGTACCCATGTTGCATCTCAGAAGAGGAGGACAGATACTCTTTATTTCTGTGCAAATCTCAGAGTATTCTTGGATAATTTGTTTGCAGGGGAAATCAGCTTTTCGCTGTGCAATAAGTTCTTGTCAGTTTCCAATAGTAGTATCATACAGGCTTTGTTAGAAGACACTATCTGTCCAGTAAACTCCTAAAGCAAAGAAACTTATAATTGAGCCTATGATACTGCTGTATCTGACACTACATATGCTTCCTTAAGCCTTGCATTTCATAGATCTCCACATGCCAGGTGGCTGGGTTCAGTTACTGTTGATTTTAATCATTTATAGTTTTCTGTCCTAGGTTTCTTAATGCTTTATACAAAAAAGCAATAGAGAAACTAAACAACACAAAATACAGGCACGCTTTACAAGTAATTTACAAGGCCTTAAGCTAATGAGAAATGAGAGTCTGATTCATCAGTATCTGTGGCTCAACATCTTATTCTGCAATCAGTGAACCTTACAGGCATTGGGCAGATCTGCAGCCACAGAAAAGAGGTATTTTCCAGTTTGTTTTCTTGTGGTGGTTGTTTTTTTTGCTTGTCTTTTTTTTTTTTTTCAGTGGAATGTGTTTAGCTTTTCTCAGTTTGAGACAGATTCCCACTTTTATTTTTTTAAATAATTTTCTTTTTTTAATTGTATGCGTAAAGGTCACAGAACTAAAGTCGGGAAAAAATCTAATTTTAAACTGCAGTTGATTTATGAAATATTACTCAATTCCTTGGGTTTGTGAAAATAACATATACCAGTAATAATCTCTTGGAACTGATTTAACACCATATTCTATTGCAGTGGTAGGAAGAAGCCAAGGATTTGTAACAATCCGTCATTTGCAGTGACATTTTTATTACTCTTTCAGAAATGCTGTGCTTTAATTGTCTCCCTGCTTCAAATCAACGGCTTAGGTTGCTTTAACAGTAGTTTTTTCTCTATGGTTATCATTGCCTTTTCTTTCAGAAGCCCAAACTCTGTATGTTCCTGGCATGGTAACTGCTAAGAGGAATGGGAGCAGAGAACCTATTCATGTCCTTCTAATTTAGGAGAGCAAAAATGCTGTATTGATTGCAAGTCCCATTTTTATGGAGTTCACACCAAATTCCTTATAGACCTGTATCCCAGGCAATTCCCCCTTGATTCATGAGGACTAAGCTGAGAGAAAATCCATCCAAAATAATATAGTTGGGGTTTTTTTCCTCTTATGAAGTTTGCAACAAGCTGCCTGATAGAGAAGTGGCTTTGCTTTCAACTATTAAAAAGAAACTGTAAGCTCTTAATTTAGTAGCAATGTCACTAGTGCTTTAGCATCTTCTGCAGTGTGCCTCCGAATGACGAACTGAAGTGCAACCATAAATAGCAATGATGTCTTTGTCAGCTTGTGAGAAAAAGGGGTTGGGTTTTTGGTTTTGGGTGGGTTTTTTTTTGTTGTTTTTTTTTTTGTTGTTGTTGTTGTTTTGTTTTGGGTTTTTTTTTTTTTTGTGTTGGGCTGTTGTTTGGTTTTTTTTCTCCCCACACTTCCTGAAAGGACATATAGTAAGACATATCTAATCTCTCCTTTTGCTGTACATAGATTTATCTGTTTGATGGGCTACTGAATCAAAACCCTGATTTGTTGCCTGCTAGTTTACAACACAGCTCAGTGAACAACAGGAACACAGCCCTAAGGTTGTGTCATATATGATTTGCACCCTGAAGTTTAGTGATTGCATTACATTCTCAGCTTTGCAGTGCAGCACTTCGGGGTGACCTTCCATTTTCAAGGGAAAGGCAATTTCCCTCCACCCCAAAATGTTCTTGCCTGAGCCCCAGCCTTGCCAAATTACATGGTCAGACCTGTAGCCCCTGCATATCCCCTGTGCATCTCAGTGAAGAGGGATCCCCTCCCAATATCCTAGATCCTTGAAGATACCTTTCACAGTTGGGCTGTTCCTTCCCTGCTCTGTAACTGATAAATAAGAAGATGTCTGAGGAGCAAATGGCTTTGTTAGATTGAGTTTACCTGCTCTATATTTTAAGAGATTACCTGCCAGAAAAGCATTAGGTTTCACAAATCCCCGGGTTGGGGACCTGATGCAATTACAAGGAGAAGGGACTTGACCATGGTGGCAGCACAACTGGTCCCTGTGCTAAGAGGTTTTAATGGAGCAGATTAAATTGGTACTGGATTCTGAATCACAAATGCATTAAGGCAAAATAACGATTGGGGAAGAAGAAAAAAAAAAAAAGTTAATTTCAGGGCTGGCACGCCTTCAGGTTTGTTTGCTTGAGAATATTTTTGAAGGGTAATGTTAGATGCTAATCAAGAGTTACAGAGAGGCTTGTGACTAATGGGTAAGATGCAGTGTGCTCTGTGATGCTATGAGAAAAATGCTGATGCAGTTAACTGATATCAGAGAGAAAATAGCACTGGCAATAAATAAAAAACACACACCAACCAACAAACCTGAAAGATTTTGCAAGTTTTTGAGATCCCACCTCGGCATCATTTTAGAGGATGTTTCTAACTAGCAGCCACACAAATAATTGCAGATTACAATGTCATACAACTCCATTAACTAGGTGAAGAAAAAAATAGCAACATTTTTGTTTTAATGCAATGTCTGCTCACTTCTCCTCTCTACCATGCATCTTAATGTACCTTGCTGTCTGCACTGACTTGGGGCTCTAAGGCTTTGTCATTTCTTGGCAATTCCATTCGCTAATTTCTTCTGACACACGGTGCTTAAATCCACAAGAAATGTGAGGTGAGGCAGAGAGGATTCCTGCAGACTGCTGCACCATAAGAGGAACACTCATTTGCATTATTCATTAGATAAAGGCACTGATTTGCATCTCATTTTGGTTGTCTCCATTTCCAGGCAGAGGATGTAGAGAATTTGCAGAATTGCTGAGTTTTTATGGTATTAATAGTGTTCATTTGGGATTAAGTCTCCATTGTCTGCTGCCCCATATTTTGTCCCATCTTAAATACCTACAGAAATTACATTCTTTTGCTCTTTTTGTAACAAACTGTGGCTATTTACTGCATAGTAAAAGGGTGCTAATTTGTTTATCATTGCAATTTTACAAGTAATTTTTAAATCAAAGCCATAATTCTACACTTTGCCATTTTTTGTGATTAGATTACTCTGATCTTTTTCCCTGTTGTTCTGAGGTTACTATTCAAAAGCAAAAGCTTGTAAAAAAGCTGCAATGATTATGTGTGATTGGACAGTATCTACAATTTATTTTTTCCATTCAGTATTCTTAAGCAGTAGGCTTTTAAGGACTAATATACCTTTAAGTAACATGTTCACACAGTAAAGTTGAGAATTAGAATAGCCCTAGAAAACTTCCAACACTCTTGTTCTTTTCTAAGCTTTATGAGCCAATTTACATTATGCATAGCATTAATATTTGATTCAGAAATCTATACTGTAAAAAGGAGAGGATATCACTCTTCTGTCCATAGTGCATTGAGGGGGAATGCATAATTGGTGGGGGACACTATTGAGCTCTTTCATCCTGTTATTAAATACAGAAAGCTGTCTGAGGAAATCAGAATTCTAGAACGCATAAACAGGAGTAATTTCATATATGCTTTTCTGAGAAAAATATACATGATAAACACCTTAGAAAATGCCACTGACACCCAGAGCCATTTCCTTAACCATCATTTAGCCATTTGTTGACCTATGAGGTAAAACAAATAGTGGTTTATTCTGACTCTCAAAGCCCTCAGTTAAGCTTGGTGCTTCACTAGGCTGGATATTGTACAAAAATACGGGAAGGTATTGTCCTTATTTTTAAATAGCTTACAGTATAATTGAAACACAAATGTAAAAAGTAATTAAAAAGTGGGGATCTGAAGGCTGACTTCAGCAAGATGAGGTGCTGAAGCTGAAGGTTGTTCATTAATTCTATTTTTTATTGTACTTATGGCATGGCTATATGGCTGATGCTGTAGCTGTCCAATTTCAGGGAGGGTGGGGAGGCATGCTAGACAAATTCACATTGAATTCAGATTAGAATGTGAAAAAGGCAATGGCCCTGAACCCATAACACCACTTACAGATGAAATGGCAGAAAATACAATGCAAATGCCTTATAAAAATGAAACCAGCTTATACGAGGACCTCACCTAATACACAGCTTAATTGTAATTGAGTTTACCTTAAGTTAGAACACAGCTGAATCTAAACAAATCACCTAGATAATGCACTGATTGCACTAACAGCAGTTGTTGTCAGGGGTAGAAGATGCCACATGGCTCCTTTTTCTCTACTGAGGTCAAAATATAGTTAGGAAGAAGGTTAAATACATCAACATAAATGGGGAATTAGCCAATCTGTCTTTTCTCCAGCCCACAGTGTGCATACACATCCTGGGGTCTGATGGTTCCTGGGCACGGTGGGCTACCCATATTTTTCCAGAATGTACCAAGTAGAAGAGTATCATGGTACCTGAGGACAAAAAAAAAAAGGCAGCTGGTGCTCAGTCATGTTGCTCAGGCACTCTGAGATGTGCCCAGATTATGTTTGGGCAGTTTGTGAAAGGAAAAGAATGTCTAAGTAATACTGAATGCAAACCTGGGGGAAAGCAAGGGATGAATAAAGCAGGAGCAAGTCCTGCACAAGGCAGGGTCAGGTTCAGCCCCAGGGAAGGCTTTTCATGTGAATGGAGACACAAGTGAAACTCCCACTAATTGCAGTGAATTTGTTACAAGTCTTCTAAAGTTTGTACAGTCTTTTTATTTTCTTATCTTGCGAACAGACAGAACTATAGCATAAATTTTGTAGTGCTGCAACTAAGATATTACCTCTCACATTCCCTTACAATTTCAGAATTTCTGTTTACAATTTCTGTTTACAATAAACATCAAATGCTAAAACCAGTCAGTAATAACATTGCAGAAGCTACTGCTCCTGTAAGAGCAGAGATGGGTAGTACCACTGCTTTTAAAGATCTCTTAGCATTTTATTCTAAACTGTGGGATACTTTTCTAGGTTGCAACAGGCTGAAGCATAGCAGAAGTTGAGGTTATGCCGTGTTAAATTGTTATTAACTACAAAATATCATCCAAAGTATAGTGTTCTGCCAGTTTGAGTTATATACTTTTGTTATGCTTTTTGCTTTGAAAAATAGACATTTAAAATTTTAAAGTGTGCCAAGTAGGCCACATGCTGCCCTTCAGAAACAAAAATTGCCTTAAATGATTCTGTAATGATTTGGGTTGTAGAAGAGCTGTAAAATTTCTACCAGACTTAAAATATCTTTCCTTGAACACTGGTCTCACTGTGCTGATCTTGCTGTCAGCAAGGGTTTGCAGATCTTCAGTTATGAAACACCTTGTCACCACTCACCCAGCAGCTTGCTCCTGCTCCCTGTTAAGTTTCTTAAAGTATTCTGCTCAGATCTTGAAATATAGAGTGGGTTTCCTAATTATTTTCTTAGGAAAATGTTTGTGGACAGTCCTTTGATAGAACTCAAGGTAGACATTCTGAAGTGTGTCATAGAAGTGCTGGATAATCCAAAGGCTTCTGCACAATGGATTATTCTAAGCAATATTTACCCTTAATGTCCTTGTCTACTGCAAAATGAGGAGAGCAGACGTGCAATATTTTTTTATCTTCACTCATCAATGGATATGAGAGCTTTGCCTCTTTTGAGGCTTACCACAGTGTCTCTGGTGAATTTACTGCACACCTCTGCCTCATTCATTACAGACCACCTATTTCATCTGCCATGAGCTTCTTGACACCCTCAGCAGCGCCTGGGAGAGTTTGGAGCGAATCCACCAAAGTCACTGTTGAAGTGCCTAGACCCTGGTTTGGCTGTTCCATGCTGGTTTGGCCATGCAAAGTAGCCAAAAAGCAGGTTTGAGGATGGAGCAGAGGATTTTTACTGGCACAGAACAATTCCTCCAGTGACAGAGAACTGACAAAGCCAGCTCAGTACCATCTGCTCTTTGATCCTCCTCCTGTTTCAGAAGCACATTCAGGGGACAGGCCATGCTAGCAGCTGAAAGACATGGAATGAACCTCAGAAAAACCCTTCCAGACAGTGCAGCCAGTGTGCTGGGACTTGTGTAACCAACACGAGCTAGAGCAGCCTTTAGGAATGCATTGAATTACACCTAGAGTTGTTCCAAGCCTTAATCAGGATGAAACACTTCTTACGACTACTTTTCTCCCTCTTCATTTGTGATGAACTTAAAGTGGAAACCAAAATATGTGGATTCACTCCACTGTGGGTAGCAATTTCCACAATATATTCATAAATTAAAAATGTGAAGCTGTTTCATATGAGCTTCAAGAATGACAACTGAAATAAAACTGTCAGTCTAGTGGGTCATGCCAAGAGCAGATCTTAGGTGCTTCTTGGCACTACAAAACCACAGTTGTTTGCTGCACAGATGACCTTGCAGGATCCAGCCCCTTCTAACACACCTCACTAATTACAGAAAGCTGATCATCCTGTGTTCATCCCTTGTGTGAAATTCTGAAGGCTGAACCAAATTAAGTTCCAAATGTATTTTCAGTTTATGTTGAGAGATAGCACTATTTCAGTGAATCCAAGAAGTGGAATATTGCTTTCCTTTGAACGGTATGAACAACACTGCAAGAAGATTGCATCTGTTACAAGAGGAAAATGCTATCTTTATGCCTTTTTGTAAAGCAGCCAATGGCTAATGGACAGGAAGTCTTTCAGAAAGTTTTGCAAATCCACATGATGTTCCCAAGTACCAGAGTGTGCATTTGAATCAGATTTAACCAAGAGAAGAAAAGCAGGGGAATTCATGCAGCCAGATAGCTCACTGTTGGCTATGTATCTGAGATGGATCAGAACCACAAGTCTTGCCAGCTAAGAATAGCATTATCTTAAGTTTAAAATACTCCCTTCTGTTGTTCGTTTTCAGTGCGGCTTCTTGCCCTTCAGAGCAGACCAATGCATTTGTAGGTGTTTTGCTGTGATAAATGTGGAGAACTGCAAGTGCATGGAGTCAGTCCCTTCTCCAGAGCAATGACTCACATGTAACTGGGGAGGCTGACAGCAATCTTATAGATGCATGAATTAATCTAAATTACAAGGGCCAGAAATGAAGATGTACAGTGGTAGGTGATGCTTCAGTTTTTTTGCAGTGAGCTGAAACACAGAGTGAGGTTGGAAGACTGCTTCTGAGAAATGCAGATGTGCAGTCTCATGACTTCCATTGCACTTAATATTTGTGTAGTGGATTAAGTGCGTGATAGGAGTACTCTCTAAAGCCTGAAGACCTCTGACTCAATGTGATGTATATTGTGATCTTTCAAGTTCATCTGAAGCTCTTGTGACAATCCCTGTAGTTTCATGAATTACAATGAATGGGAGTGAACACCTGCACCTCATCTTGTTCCATTTCCACATATGAGCTGGTGACTTCCCACATTGTTTCTAAACACTTCAGTGTGCAAGCTCTTAATGAACACTGTGATTAAGGATTCTCCCAGAGGAAAATTAATGTAAAAGTTACGGGAAACCATAATTATTATTTCCTTTAGCTGTCTCACTGTTCACTTTAGGTACCTTTTAATTTTTAGAGATTTAGAGGCTACACTTAGTATCTCAGAACATGAAAGTTCCTGCTTTTTGCAGAATTCTTAAGAGTCAGTCACTGTGATAGCTTTCAAGGAATAGCTCTTGTGTTTGCCATGCCAGCTACATTTAAAAGATCACTGTTACAACTCATGCATTCCAATAAATTAAAACAACAAAAAAGTTGATGGTGCTGTTATTGCAACTTGATAGACTTCTGCATGACAATGTTTCCTGTTATTTCTCACACATCACCTTGTTCAGCTAAGCAGTCCACCCTTTTCAGATTCTCTTTGTCTAAAAATCTTTCCATGCCTCTCATCCTTTTTTGTCACAAGGGACTCTGAGTTCTCTGAACACCAAAATAGCACAAGAATAACCAACAGTTGCAACAGCTAAAAAGTTGAGGGGAAGTTAGACAGGGTAATATTATACTGCATCAGCACTTAACCATACATAATTTCCATAAACTTAGCAAATATGTGAGTTTAACTGGCTGGTTCCTAAGTGAGTAGTTTCTATACTGCCACTATAAAATTGTTTATACAACTGTGTTGTTTATTAATAGGACCGCTTGTATTTGCGAGCCCTTCTTGTGCTAGCTAGGTGCTGTTCAAACATCTGGATGATGCCTTAACCCAAACATAGACTCTCATTTTAAGGAGACAACAGGTATGGACATGTTGTAAAGCACAAAGTGGTAAAGGGTCAACACTAGTCAGCGTGACAGACAGTAGTCATTATACAACATGTGATTACTGTTTAGCGTCACATTTCCACTAGTCATTACTGCAGAAGAGAGGCTTTTAGGGAGATCAACTTAAGCAGATTCATTATCTCATTTTATTGATTTTTATGGAAAACTCCCAAGCATGAAAAGCAGCATGGGAGAAAGTATGAGGGTGTCTATGTAATAAAAAAAAAAATGAATAAAAATCAGATGAAGAGTGAAGGTTTTTATCATCAGGCGTTGATAAGAGTGAAGAGTTGGCTTCCCGATATCAAACTGGAGGTGAGTGGGAATAGGCTGTGAATGGTTTTGAAAGTGAGGGCAAACAGCTGATGGTTGATGAGATGAAGGAGGGGGATTGGTGCTGGAGTGCAATGGGAGCCTGTGGTGTCTGAAGCAATGAGCTAGAAAAATGATCTTCACAGCAGCATTCTGGATGGTTATCAACAGGGCAAGATTGCATTTGTCAAGGCCAGAGAAAAGGTTGCTCCTGTAATCAAGACATGGTATGGTGAGAGCCTGAATGAGAGTTTAACTGGGAAGATGGATAGGAAAGACCATATCACAGAAATATGACAGTGATGTAGCATGAATACCGTAAGTCATCTGATGGAGCCAGTGCACTCTCAGCAAGGTCAATTAGCCCGTGATGAGCACTGCGTTGCCAAAGCTAGGCTGCTGCTACCCAAGTGCTTGGGTTTGTAACTAACACAGCAGCATCTAAACAACAGATTTATAGCTAGCTCAGATCTCAGAAAGGAGTTAGAGACTCCAGCCACCCCCCTCCCAAAAAAAAAAAAAAGGAGGTGAGAAAGACCTCTGTTCCTTTCATTTTTCTGTGGCGATTTAGAATGGTGGGCAATTAGTGGTACATTTATAAATGTCATTATAAAAAGTGTTGTTTTCAGCAGAATAAATTCAAGGATCTCACTCACTCATCAATTTTAGATGAGAATTCCAGGACTGCAAGGTCAAAGGTGTGAGCTTATGCTGTTGCCACTTTCAAAATACCAAGAGAAGGATTTTCACTGTAACTCCGCTTTGCCCCAGGGAAAAGCTCACTCCATTATCTTTTTAAATTAAAATGGATATGAAAAAACACTATTATATGAATTAAGAGAAGGGAGTTTACACTGTGGCTCAATTTGGAATAATTATAATTGTAGGGAAGTATTTTTCCAAGTACACTCTCCCTAATTAAACCCATGGAAATGCCTCATTTTCTGGTTATTGCTAAAGTGTGTTTCAAACTAGAGTAGAAATGCCTGACAGTAATTTCATTAGAATTCCATTTCTCCAGGCTATACAGATGCAATGAAAGAAGAGGTAAAATTAATTAAAACTGTGGACATGTTTATACCCTCCAGGTGTCATAAAAGGTGGTGGCCAAGACATTTTTCAAGTAATTATGCAGACAGTTCTGCTTTTTCTGATGAGTTATTGTCCTTCCTTCTTTAATCTGTGTAAGCTCCATTTCATCATGGAGCTATTGTCAGGTGATGGGATTGCTCTTTACAGTCAACATCCTTCTTGCACCACCGCACACTAGTCGAAATCACATCATCGCTGCAAAGATGCAGCGACATGCGGTCGGCACATTTCCAAAGTCAGGCTTCGTATGCCAAGGTCTGCCCATAATTTAGGCTAAAAAGGAGATAATGCAATTTTCAGTTTAACCATATGTGGGTTAAATAGCTTGAGTGTTTATTTGACAAATGGCACAGCTTCTGCATGTAAAGCTCAGTTCTTCTCAGTGAGGGCAGCATTTAATCAGATTCATATGTGTTGGTGGTGTTTCTGCTATGGATGTGTTGGGGGTTTTTTTGTTGGTTTGTGGTTTTTTTTTTTTGTTTTTTCCATTCTGTTTCTATTTTGTCAGGAGTTTGTCTTCTGGCCATGTTGAAATAATCACTAGTTTTCCTGAGGATGTGCAAATCGCATCCTCAGGCAATATTGTGCATAAGGCTGTAATGATAGCATTTTCTGAGTTTTCAGTGCAAGTGAGGAGCCAGAGTTTGGCGCATTTTGCTGCTCTGCATTGTCAGTGGATATAAATATGCCTCTTTTCTTGGGGCTTCCAGTACCATAAGCACAACCTCTGTATATCTGCTGTGTATCATTCCCATGGCTAGGGAAGGAACAGGTTGTCATAGCATCTATGGTGCTTTCCAGGCTCAGACACGGCAGCACATCTTTGGTACCAAAGGCAGGGCCAGCCTGGTCATATCAGCTTGGATGGAGGAGACTGAGCCCATTGTACTCCTGGGACAAGGTAGTGATGCTGTTTCCCCTCACACAAGCCTCGTGGAAGAGCCACATTAGCCCTGTGCCCCACACAGCTCTGCTCAGCGTTATCAGTAACCACAGCTGCTCCGTACACGCAGTAGCATCACTGTCGCATAAAGGGATTTTTCATCCAACATCCAAGAGAATGGGCTGGAGCCTGTATTGTAGAGCAAGTTGTGCTGTTTCTATATTTTAGTGTTTAACAGGTCTCTTGCAGTCCTGTAGCACTGATGTAAGTGGATAATCTAGTCTACCATGCTTTAAGAAAAGTAGTAATTTCTTATTTCCTATTTCAGTGGTTTGCACTTTGCAATCACTATTGACTAAATATTTCCTAATGGATTTTTTTTTTAAATACAGTAATAAAAGGCATCTGCAAAATAGATTGCTCTGTATTGACAAAGCAAAACATTCTAACAGTATTCAGCTGCAAACGTCCATAGCAATAGACATACTTAAAGCAAAAACAGTTCAGAACGTTTGTGTCAGAATAACAGCATTCACTACATAGTTCCCTTTAGAGTTAGTGCCCTCCCTGAGCATATGTTTTCCTTGGTTTTTACTTAACACTCAGTCTTTATTAACTTGATATCATTTTAATTAGATTTGCTTTCATAATACTGTAATATTCTCCTGCTCTCAAAGTTATCCCATACAAGGTCACCTCTGATACATTACTAATGCATTTGACTAAAGTGCACAAATAAAAAACGATAGCCACATTAAAGCATATGGGACTGCACTGAGAATAACAACTCAGTCCAAGCTTTTTAAAAAAATAAAATAATAAAACCTTGTAGATGAAAGAAAGTCATACACTTCCAGAACCAAATTCAGCTTGTGTGTACTTTGTAGCTGCTGTTCAGGGGATGAATTCAACCTTTTGAGAGTTGAAAACATTTTTTGAAACAGAGTTATTACTTTTTTTCAAGTTTTAAATAGCTGTTTTATACTCTTTCAGTCCTAAATCCTTCTTTCTGCAACAACTAACATCAGTCCAGAATCTACCTTGACCTAAGTGGTGCTCCCTTTCATTTCTACTTCGTGTGTTTGTCATAATTTTTGCAGTTTCCAGGCTTTCAAGTAAATATCACAGAAGTTCCATCAGTAATAAATTTTAAAATATATTGCCTCTTTGTTTCACTGATTTGTCTCATTTAATTATGTAAAAGAACCAATAGACCACTTCATTTATTACTTTTGTGCAAGCCACACTATGCTGTTGTATCTCTCCCTAGACAATAAATATTATACCAAGCTCTCATTTTCCCTCCTCTAGAAGCCAGCCCAGACATCTAATTATTTCCATCACCTGATTTTGAGTCTTTTCTATTTCTGCTATGTTCTATGGCAGGTGAAGGAAGCAAAAGCATACTTTAAGAGAGGGTAAAACAGTGATTTATGGCGTGGCATATAAGTATTTGCAGTGTTTCAACTCTATTATTTTTGCATCCTAATATGGTGGGGGTTTTTTCCCCCCCATGGAAGTTTCTGCTCCACAGGCATCATGCCATCTCTGCGACTCTTGTATTAACTTGAAAGGATTTTCATTTGCTATAGAAAATATTTCAAAAATGTTTTAGTAGGCACTCAACTCCTCAAAGCTTACGGACATGTGCTCAGAAATTAGTTTTACGTGAAATACAGTATGGACATTCTCAAATTTATCTAGAAAGAAGCTTTTCTGATAAAGTTTTAGCAACTGATATTTGACATCACTTACTGGAAGATATGTGTGCTCACAACATCTTGGAAAGCAGTTGATATCGCAGCCAGGTGCTTTTAGAGCGTCTGATGTCAAGTGGAGTCTCTTACTAGTCTTTTATAGAATAGGGTAACTTTTCATTACTATAGAGCCCTTTTTACTTAAACTTAAGTATCTCATTAGCAAGTTTTTAAAACACATTGTTAGAGGTCTGTTTTCTTCCACGGAATATATCAAACTTTAGATTAGGAAAAAGAATTTCTGATTGTGGATACTCTAGCACTGTGGGCACACTCCTGCTGCTGCCCTGCACACCAGGTTTGCTCTTTGACTTGCGGTCCATGAGGCCTTGCAGCTTTTCCTAGTGAGCTAAGTGGACATAGCACACAACCTCATAATCCTTCATACCTGAAAGCTTGAGAACCAACATTACTACATAACTGAGTCAAAGCACTTCCACCAAAGGCATCCAGAACAGATCCATAGCATTGGTACCAGCTCCAGCAACAACACAACATCAAACAAGCAATTGCTTCCCTACCAACTTACTCCTCTGGCTTCCCACATCACCACTTGCTAAGAACACTTCTAGCAGGAACATACACCAACACACACAGAGCAATTTCTACAGGTAGCCACAAGGACAGAAATAGCATTTTATGGGTAGCCAGTATGTTATCCATAACTTAATATACACAAAATTCTAAAATAATAATTTAAAAAACAACAACAAAACAACAACCACCAAGACCTATTCAATTAATTTGAAATTTACCTTGTTCAGAAGTGACCAACAGCCATCAGAACCTCCCAAACCTTCAGTAAAACCCACAGACCAACCTTGACATGCTCATTTAAGCTCTTAGTTAATAATAACCATCACTGAGCTTAATTGGGTAAATTTGTGGAGTGTCTCAAACAGGAAAAGCATCCACCCCTAATTACTGCCTCATTCCTGAAAGCTGGGTCCATAGTGAGGAGAGGCTTGCACCATGGCTCTCAAAGGAAGTGAATTTAAAAAATGCGGCTGAAAATATAAATGTATGTTATGATAGTCACGCTTTAGTTATTCAGAAATTGAGTGTTCTAACAGTATTGTGTTTTTAAACAATGGAAAATATATTTGTGCACTGCATTTTTACACTTACAGTTCTTAGAAGTGACAGGCTGCTGTTGAGATTACATAGGATTTTAAGAATGCCTCCTTTTAGAAGGGTAATACTGTCTTTAAAATGTGAAACTAGAATCAGAATGGTAGCACCTGAGAAAGATGTGGGTGGATAAAACTTCACAAAATAAATCAAGCAGAGAAAATCCACTGTCACCCTTGGATATCTGGAGTGGGATTTTTTTATGCTTTCTCAGTAGAGGTTACTCTAATTTTATTTTAAAAGTACGTATTTTATATTGTAAGACTCCAAACTCATAAATAAATAGGTGTCTTAGAATAACACACTGAAGCTTAACATTCAGACAAGCTAACTGAACCAATGCTATTTGTACCTGTCTTCAACCCACTCTTTCCGTAGCCCACATACGTTTTTCTAGGTATGGGATCATCAAATTTTTATATAGCACGTAGGCAGTTATGTATGTAATTACCAGTGTGGCAGAAGAAAGTTAGTTCTGATTAACAAAACTTTTCCTGTGTAATTCACTAAGTGAGAATAAAAGAAAACAGAAAATAATTGTAACCTGTCTATGGCTAACTGTGACAAAGCTGAGATCTGCCAACAGGCACTGGAAAATAGCAGTAGTCTGCATTTCTGTAGATGTCCCATCTCCTCCGCTCCACCCTTGCTGTGGTTATTGCCCATTTCCCCTTAGCAGAGACCACACAGGGGACTCCACCACTGCTTCAGCCTGAGATGTCCTGGTTTAGCTTAATCTGCTGCCACTGGGGTAGTCAGATAAGCTGATGAATTTTGCACTGAAGCGAGCAGCCGGTCTAGTATGCCAGCTCTGCTGGTGGTCTCTGCCCTCCAGGGAGGGGATGTGACTTCCATCCCTCCAGCCAGAGTCATGGGGGAAAAGATGTCAAAGCCCTTTGTGAGCTGGAAGTGTCATTGTGTCTGGCTTCAGCAGCGCTTCATGTCTGTTGGTTTTGGATGGGTGCATTTATCTAAACAAAGGTCCTTCTCTGTTATAGTTTTTTATTTTGGCTTTGTTTTTTTTTGTGGTTTTTGTTTGTTTGTTTGTTTGCTTATAGTTTTTGCGTTTACAGAGATAGAGATCAAATTCCTTCAGCATCAGTTCTCTGTATCCAATACTAGTTATAATCAGACTAACCATGGAATAGTAAACTTGTGCTGTCTCATACCAAATTCTCACCCTCACTCATTATTTTATCTTGGCCTTGTGAGAACATCCCAGCTGGCTCTCTCAGAAACACCTACATGGAGCCATGAGATCTTTTTATTTCCTTTCCCTAGGTTCTTCGGCAGCTGTGTTGATTGAAAACCATGTGCAGCCTTAAATTGCTGCAAGCCATTGCCCTGCCTGTCCCACCCATGGTAGAATATAGTGTCTCACTAGCTGCAGAAACAACTCCCCATCTTTCTTTTGGACAGCTTGCTAACCACTGTCAAAATTGGTTTGTGACCCAGTCTCCTGCCAAGTCTCTTTCACATTCAGGCAATTACTTACATAGTTTATTCTTTGAGAGGACCAAAGGCTATTCACAAGTCCTTGTTTTCTGCAACATCCTAAGCTTCATGAAGCAGCTTGGGATGCCCATTTTGTGCACTTGCAACTTACTCCTTCATCTGGACCATTCATATCAGCAGTAACTCTTGCACTTCTGGACTGCTGAAGCCACAGCAGCCAGTCCCCAAAGATACTGTGGCCATGTACTACAGGCACCGTCCCCCTCAGGTCATGCCAGGTGGGCTCTGAAGTGCATGATGTCTCTTGGAGACATACAGAGGAACATTCTTATTGCCCAGGAGCCCCAGCGCCTGGCTAACTTCCAGTTGTGCAGCCAGATAGGTTTCTGCTTTAAATAAGGCACAAACTTGCATTTTTAAGGAACACGGTAAAACATCCTTTACACATTAAGACAAAATTATCAATTTTCTTCTCTACCAGTTTAGTCTTCTTCTGTTTTTCCTCATAAAATGGCAATTTTTAATGGAGGCAGCAGCAGTTTGCGCTCCCAGGGAGGCCTGGTCTCAGTCCCTGGCGAAGGCTGAACTGTGATTGTGCCTGACCTCTCTGTGCTGCCCTCACTGTACCATAATTTACTGGAGATAGGCAACACAAGGAAATGTTTCCTTCCTCATTTGCACTATTTTTGCATAAAACAGATTTTTGCAGTAAAGGATTCCTGGCTTTTTTGTATACAGTACACTGGTACAGCTATTTTAGGAATGCATTTGTAGATATTTCAGCAATTACACCTTAGTCTTGGAGCTTCTGTAGAAGTTCATTAGTTAATAGGCCAGCGATCTGACCCTAAGGGGTTTGTATATCCAATTTTATTAAAGCCATCAGTATTTGAGCAACTCAGGATTACTGTGATTGGCAGTTCAAAAATACAATGATCTTTTGTGTCTAGTGCATGTTATGCTGGAGAATATTTAAATCAATAATAATGCTATCAGAGCTAGAAATCAAATGCAAAATAATTCCCTGGGCTTCCAGTGTATAATGACATTTGCTCTTTTGATGAATTGCTAATGTATTCTTGGACAGAAGAACCGGCAGTCCAGCCAGCTCCTCTACATAAATGGCAGAGCGGGGAGCATGGGATCGTATTTACCTCTATTTACTGCTAACAAACCATGCACCTTTCAACATGTTATCTCTCTGCTATGAAGTATTTCAGTTCTGAAAAAGCAACATCTATATAAACTTGAAGACTAGTCTTTTAAGAATTTACTGTTGTCATCAATTAAATGTTGGCTTGCTTTGTTTTGTAGTGACAGTATCAAATTGAAATATAATTATATTTTTAAAAAGGCAAGAATGTTTTCAGCTGTGGTGCCTGCCTAATTCTCCCAGCAATTTCCGTGGCTCTAGCTATAACAGTTAGTTGTTTTTTTCCTCTGTTTGTTTCTCTCATGTTTGTTTCTGACACCCTGCACAAGAGAAGCAGCCTGACTAACCAGCAGGCAGACCTGCACTGGCAGCAGTGAACTAAATCCCAAATACTGTCCTACATATAAATGATGAAGGGAGGAGAAAAAAAAGAAAAAAAAGAGAGAGAGAAAAAAAAGCCTTGAATATTTCCATTTTATACAGGGACTAATTTGGGGTTTTTATCTTCAGCACTAATTGGCTAAAACTCATTCAAATAATGAAGCACAGATAAATCTGAGAGGTGTTTTACTTATTTATTTAATAATGTCACCAGAAGGAAAAAAAAAATGTGCACTGAATTTGAGTTTTACTACCTTGAATTATAAATTTTGTTAGCATTTTAAAAGAATACTAGTTTTGAGATTACTTCTAAGCATACTGCTGTGCTATGATTTCTTTTCATACTGGATTCATAAAGACTTTAAAAGCATGAAGTATTTCTGATTCCCAAAGGACTCTGGCTTTGCTGGAAGATGACACCTATAAGACTGTACAGAAAACTTTATATTAGCGTGGGCTCTAGTAATTTTCAGCAGATACATCTTTTTATCTTCTGATCGGAAAATAATATTAATTCTCTGTTTCATTTAGCATGCTCACCATCTTCATCAAATACTCTACATTGTATTTGATACACCTGGACATATAGCTATATTTAATAGGAAAGATTTGAAACCTTACTGGCCCTTTTCCAAAAATCAAATACCTTTACACATATTTACTTATTGGTGGTTTTGGCATTTTCCATTTAGACTTACTTATCTACCAGATGTTACTGTGATATCATATCACACTGCAGTTGCTTAGAGAAATCAAGAGAAAAAATGAAATATATTCATTTCAAAAACAGAAACATACTTCCTGGCTTTGTGCATTTTCTAATGAATATGAATTTTCTAATAAATAGATTTTATTCTTTATGAGTGATTCAATGGTTATGACAAAAAAAAAAAAAATCCAAAACAAAACAAAAAACCCTCCACCAGTTAGAATATAATCCTTCCAGAGAGAAGTTAGCAATTCATAAGATGCTAAAAGTTCAAGTAATACCTTGCTTTTCATTAGTTAAAGCTGTTTCCTGAGACTTCTCGTTTCAATCTCGTGACTGAGTCACAGCATCATTTGGTATCTGGAAATCTATTTTTTTCCAGTTCTTGCTGGATTGCAAACTGCTTTCAGCCAACTACACAGTATTTTCCCCTCACCCCATCATGAGTACCTTCAGTGGTTTCTCATGGTTCCTGTATGGCTCTGTGCTAAATGGATCTATACAATGTCTGACATAATAACACTTCACTCTTGAGATTTCCCCGCAGAAAACCAGAAATCATGAATAAGATTAACCATGATCAGCTATAATGAAAATTGCATCAACTCAAGAGCAAACTGGTAATCTGGGCTGCACTGAAATGAACGACAAGGTTCCCAGGGGACCAGAGATCACCTTTTTCATGTATGGTGGAACATTAAATAGAGTACTCTCAACTACATTCAGATGTAGATTAAGAGGAGAAGTCACACCAGGTGTAGGACAAAGGGCTTTAACCAATGTCGAGGGTTTAGATTGTTGGGGTGACAATAAAACCCTGGCAGATGTATTGTTAACCTCCTCTTCGCCCCACTTCCCCCTTTTGCCCCTCCCTCTCCCCCCTTCCCACTAAGGACAGGCGATCAGGAGGAAAAGAAGGACAGAGAGAAGAGAGTTGGAAAAATTAACAATGTTTTACTAATGCTACTAATAAGAATAGAGAAAATAATATAAAATATACAAAACCAATCTTGAAAGTCTCAGCAACTGCAGAGCCGGCAACCAAAGTCCTGGATTAGACTCTGCAGCCAACTGAAGCTGGATTCAGTCTCTCACTAGGCCTCAGTTTGCAGGGGCAACTAGCAAGGTCCTCTCCTAATGTCGGCCATAAGCAGAAGGGAAAAGGAAAGGAAAAGGGACGAGATCCTTGTGATCTCCCACTTTTATATGAAGTATTCACGTGAATGGAATGTTATACGCAGCTGGTCAGTTTCTTGGTCACCTGTTTCTCGTTGCTGCTCTCGCGAGATGTCCATCCGTGCTTATCAATAAGTTTGCATTCCATTGCTAGTTTTATCAAAACATGTGTCTGGTTCTCCAGGAAAATGCAGCTAATATGAAGGCTTTAGCTGACAGGCAAAAATCACTAAAAGAGAAACTTGTTTTTAACAAAACCAGGACAACCAAATCCTTTGATACATGATGCTCTTACATCTTACTAGAACTTCTTTCCCAAGTTATCTCAGCACCAAAAGGATGATAGAAATAGCCCCTTTATGCCCCAAGGATAACAGAGACACCAGACCTGGTGGTGGGGCTGCAGGCTGCAGCTGCTTTGCAGGCTGAAGACAGGCTGTGGTAGTGCCTTGTCCTGAGCTTGGGTTGCTCAGGAGGGAAAGGCAGGGCAATGGTTTTGGAGTTGATGCTCCACCAAGATGTGTGTTTGTTCCATTCCTGTTGTTGAAACTCAGACTGTTCCACCGTTCAAATTATGCTTTTGCTGTTGATGCTCTGTACCTCTAACATTTAGGTATCTTACAAGCTTAACTCGTAAGGTTTTGGTGTGATTATATGACTAATATCTGCAGTCCAAGACACTACATCAATCCAGCTCTTGTTGCCTTTAGTGTTCTTGTTAACTGCCACCGAATTCCACAAACTCTGCTTAAAAATCCTCAACCGTGTGATATACAGTTTCTAAAACATTTCTCAAAAGGTGTGTTAGACTGTCAGAGAGGACCAACAAGCTCAGGTTTTCTTCTTCATGACCATCAGTCTTTACCTTGACAAGCACACAGAAGAGCCAGGTGGCAGTACCCTGGCAAGACTGCTGTGCCAGCCACCTGGCCAGTGGCACACACAGCCAGCTTATCTTCCATTCATTTTGTTTCCATGCAGGAGCCACAGGGACATGTGAAAATTAGGTGATTACTTCTTCTGCTTTCTCCATTGCTCCAGAGTCTCGCATGTACAGGATCAGGCTCTTCACTTATGTAAATTGCTGAGCTCAAAATATCCCGAGTTGTGTGTCCCTGTTAAAGACTGCAGTACTCACTGCTGTGACTCTCCTACCACAGAATGATAGCCGATTTATTCCCTAATGCATCAAGTGCAAATTTTACCAGGGCAATGGATTTCATAAGAGAATTTTTCACTGATGAATTCTGTTTCTGTTCCCCCCATTGATTTGTCATTTCAAAGGACCCATTATCTCTCCCATTTTCTATACCATTCCATGAAAGGTCGTATTGCTGTTTCTGGAACTTTTTGAAGAAAAAAATAAAACTGTGGTTCTTTTTTTATCAGATCTGGAAAAAAGAGTATTTCCACAGCTGCTGGTGAGAAGGTTAAGAGTGTGCCAGCAGCTCATGATTAGCACAGTCTGCTTCTCTGTGCTTGTTTGTGGAGACATTGTATGCCGTCCTGCACATTCCTCCCATTCTCATTGCAGAGCCTGGCAGAATCCAGGAAAACTTTATCTGTGAGAAAAGCAGCTTGGTGTCAAAGCAGTTTTGCTGATAAGATTCAGCCTGGTTCACTCCTGGTGCTGATAGGTGGCTTGTAAATAATAGATATGTTTGTACTGCATGTGTTAGCTGTTGTTATGTGTATAAGGAATGCAGTCTTGCTGGCTTTTGGCTTTTTGTAGTAAAGTGTTTATCAAAAACAACTTCTCTAATGGAAAAGCTTCATTGGTCTTTATTTCAAGTGTCTAAACATGAAGTAAACTGTTTGTAAGGGTATCTATGTACTTGAGGGTTTAGATTATCAACAGGTCTATGATAGGCACTTTGCATTCACATGTTCAGAGCATTAAGCCCCCTTAGATATAACTACCTCTCAACGGAGGTACCTGGTAAGACATGGGAGTGGAGCGTGGCCCCACTCACTGTTCCCCTGCCACCTTGTGCTCCTGTGCCGGCGCTGGGGACAGGCTGCAGGGACAGGCTTCTCTTGCCCTGCCATCAGAATGCAAGCTTGCACCTGTGCATGTGTGCATACAGCCCTCCAAGCCCCACCAAATCCACAGGTGACCATGCCACAGGAGGCTTAACCTATTTCTGAGCAGTCACTTAAACTGCACAGGCAATGTTTCTTTCTCACAACATCTGACATGGGTGCTTTTGCTGAATGTCTCTTCCCCAACTAGAAGTGTCATTCTCCATGGCAGGTTCTGTGTGAGATTTAAACATGAAACCAAACCCTGGTGTAAAGTGGGCACTCTCCTGAGAGGGAGATGAAAAAGCTGCCAACTGTTCAGTGCCAACTGCTGTGGGCATCAAGCAGCTCACTGCATCTTCCCCAGAAACACAGACATGGACTTAAAATATCTAACCATTCTCACTGGAGAACATGTCAGTCATACGTTAGGTATTCATCTTTCATTCCTGCCTATTACTAGTTGATAGATGAGGTCTTTAGTATGCATCATATCTCATTGCACATCATAGCTGTAACTATGTTGAAAATACAAAGATTCCTTAGAGCTAAAGATTTGAATGAGGAGACTTCATAAATGTTAGTTTTACACGATGCAGCCTTTTGTATGGTAATTACTATTCTCTAGCTGTTAAGGTCCACACTCTGCTCTCATTTGCATGAGTTAAATCCAGATTAACATCAGTGTTTTTACCAGAATTAGTACAGGTTTGCTCTCCTTTGCTCTATCAATAGTAGTATTTTTCAGAAAAGGTTAATGGTCCCAGTGACCCAGGCCCTACCATGGCAAGGGCTCTTGAAGCATTTAGACAAAATTTGGGCTTCAGGAAGGACAGAGAGATGGGAGAGCAGGTGATGAGACAGGGTGGGCTTTGTGCTTCCTTTCCTTCCCTCTGCACCTCGCACCTAGCCTGGGATCAGTACTGGAGCTCTTGCTTGATGCCAAGTCTAAGGAAACTAATCCATTCTTCAGAGGGAAAGTCTATTAGTGAGGTTCCTCGCTATTTCCCCTTGATTAAGAAACCATTTCTAATTGAGAAAGTTGCAGAAAGAAAAAACCTTGGCTATTTGAATATCCCTTCCAGCTAAGTCGAGCTGTAGAGCCGACTGCCTGCCCAAAGTAAACTTGAAACCTTTCTTCTAGTTTTATTGCCTTGTTTCTTACCTTTCTCTCTAAAAACCCCGCAGAAAATTCACTTGAAATGTTGATCCATCTGAACTTTAGGTTGACATCTGCATGAACTTGTTACCTGAAGTTTTGGGTCAGCTTCCTGGCTGCTGAATATACTTTTAACATTTTTACTATTTTATTTTTCTAGCCTTTTTCCTTTTGCTAGATTTTAGCAGTTTTAAAATAGCACCCAGAGGCAAAAATCAAACAAACAAGCAAACAAACAAAAAAAACCACTGATTTTTTTATTTTTTTCTGTTATCAATCAATGGAATGCAGAGAAGGAAAGGAAAAGAGAAGAAAAGAAAATAAAAAGAAACTTGAGCAACAGAGCAAGCACTATTATTTTTAGAACAGGTAACTGCTTCTGATGATTCACCTAAGGTAGTTCTCTTTTTCTCCATAGGACTTGAATTCATTCCTCTCAAGACTTCTGTATTGAACCTCATTCTTTTCAGAGTTCCTGACCTCCCTCCTTTCTTGTCCCAGCCCGGCTGGTATGCTTTCATGCAGCTTCAGTAGCTTCTCAGTGCTTGCATTTTACATTTCAGCAGGGATACCTTCAACACCCTTACTCTACTCATTTATACCATAGCAACTGAACTGGTTAGAGATAGACTCTGTTTGGGTTTTGGTTTGGCTTTTGTTTTAATAGCAAGTGTTACCATTGAAATAAAATGTCAGGTTGATTTTGCCACAGCTATGAAAATCTCATGAATAAAAGTCATGGTCTGTCTAGTGCTGCCACTCCTTGCTTCTGTGTATTCCACTTTTTTTTCTTCTTTTTTCATGCCCACTCAAAAAAAATCTTAGAGTGCCTTGTGTCAACGTTTTTAACAACTTAGATGCTAGACACAGAAATTATTATTGGTGGAAATTTTCTTTCAAGTAAAGTTTTAAAATTTAAACCTTTTCAGTTTGATGTCCATCTCAGAGCACAGACTTTGAAATCTCGGGCTCCTTCACGAGCTACCATTTCTGTCCTCTTCAAAACATGACTGGAAACTGCCTGACCACCCTTTCACAGTCTGTTCCCATTCACTCTCTACAAGGGACTCTTCTGCACATCCTGTGCCTCGCTGTCCCCGTCACCATCTGAGAACCCATCTGCCTGCCTTATGGCTCCGAAGGTGGAGGAGCAGATCCCCCGAGGCTGGCTGCAGGGCAGCACGGCTGCCCAGCTCCCTGGGGCAGTGGGACCCGCATGTGAACGTGCTCGCGGGAGTCAGGAGGAAGAAGGAGCTCTTGCTGGTACTAACACATAAGAGAAATCCGAAGGAAATGGCCCAGTGTTGTTACAGGGAGGACAGAGGGAATAAAGAGGCTTCCTTCCTAAAAACTGCATTTTCTGTGGAATGGAGGACAAAAAAATGAAAATAAAATAAAATAAAATAAAATAAAATAAAATAAAATAAAATAAAATAAAATAAAACAAAACAAAACAAAACAAAATTTGGGAGCTGATGATTCCTTCTTTGGTGAAGGGAAAGAAAGTGTAGGCCACTATGGAAATGGCAACAGGTGCTCTTTCAACAGCTGAGAAATTAGGAAAACTTTTTTTCCTTTTACACTATATGGAGAAGGAAAACATTGATGTGTTTTGAAGTGTGGTAAAGGAAGTGAAACAAGAACTGTCTGTGGAGACACCACAGAGAAGAGCAGAAAATAATTATTGAAAAGGAAAAATCTTGAATAAAATATATTTTAAGTTCAATTAATCATGCAGATTTTCCTCTTGACATGTAACTATGCAACGGTTACCTGCCAGAATTTCCATCCTTTGGCCAGCCCTGTCTTTTCATGTACCTGGTATAACGTGCATAGTTAAATGTAAGTGCGTGGTTAAATTTAAGTGATGGATCTAATGACTCACAAGAAAATTTCAGTGTCATTTGAGAAAAATGTCATGATTAGCATTTCTTGACAGTCCCTAGGGAACATCTGCCCAATACTCAACTTAGTTTGGGCTACCACCAGTGAAAAGACAAGAAATTCCTTTTTTACCCCAATCATTTTGAAAAGAAAGCCAAGCTAAATAAATAAACAGTATGAAGGAAGTTCCATACTTAAACATATCAGACACTGAAAGTTAGAAAGAGTCACCTGTGTCTGTCTGAGGAGGAGCTTATTTTCAGCTACATTTCTTTAGGCATTTCCGATGTTAATTTTAGTAGTTAGGATTTGTAAAAAGAAAAGCTGTGAAAAATAAAAGGTTGTTAGAAGTGTGTATGGAAGATAAGTGCATTATTTTAGTCCTTCAGGAAAGTACTCTTGCTCCTATTTAAAAACACCTCTGCAGTATCGCTTTTTAAATGTTACTGTGCACAGGTGCTCCCAGCCTGCCCGCTGGGGAGTGAAACCTTCCTGCCTGCTTTTATTGCCCAACATGAATGCGAAGTGAAGAAAACCTTCAAAATTCACGCACTTTGTAAAATTTTTAAATGTTACATACTATTTCAGAGAAGGAAATATATTGTCCTAAAAAAATTGCATTACTGGACTAGATCAGTACAATGGCACTAGGCTGACTTAAACTGGCTGTGGATCAGCCTGTAGTTTTCAACATGACGTGTCCCCCTAATTAATAAAGGAAAGCTAAGTTTACAATGCCTAAATTGAGCCTGTGCCCAAACACATCTCTTTTCTGCCACTTAATGTTCACAGACCACAATCGCTTGTCTGAGGCTTTGTGGTTAGACAACTGGGTTTGCTGGGTGTTCTGTGTTAGGTTTGGTGGGTTGGGCTTTTTTTAGTCTCTAAGTGTATATATTCTTTTGTTTTGCTGGGATATTGACATTGTTTTGCTTTAATTTGAACACATAGGAACAAACAAGCTGATCTGCCTAAAACATTTGTGTCACCTTTCCCTCCTGAAATTATTATTCTTCAAAACAAACCAATGTGTTTATATTGTATATAACATCCTAGCTGTGACAGCCAAAAAATGAGTACAGTAGGCACAGCATTTGAAGCTGATTATATTAATTGCTATTCAGGTCATAGCTTAGATTAATTGTTGTGCTTGTGTAGGATGTTCGTTAAGAGGTTTCCTGATTGCTGTTTAGAAGATTGATTACTTGTTACATTTATAATACCTTATGGTTTCTGTGGGGAAAACATCTTTTGGGCTTCAACATTTGCAAACGTACTGAGGCCAGGCAGGGCCACTGAGAGGTGAGGATACCTACACATGCCACAGCGAAAAGCCATGACATATGTCTGCATTAATACCAAGATACAATATAGAAGATGCATAAACCAGACATATAAGGTGCCTGAGTCTAGAGATAGTAATGTAGCCGTAGGCACTAATGGACCTCTCATAATTACAGTAAGGGAAAAGAAATTAAAAAGCATACAGAAAAATGCCAGTTAGCAGATCTGTGTAGATGAGGAAAATGATTCACAGAACAGCTCACCTGAATCCTTGCTGTACCCGTCATGACATTTGCAAAAATCCAAGTTTCCATGCCTTGAATCTCATCATTTGACAACAGAGTGACCCAGGCTTTGCAGGCAAACACAGTGAATCCTTGATGTTTCTTCTAGAAATTGGCTGGTTTGAGGCAGAAATGGGAATAGGAGGCTTCCTGTGAAAAAAAGCACAATGTTCCAGTTAGTATCTGGGAGATTTTACAGGTATTTTTAGACACATTAGCTTTAAAGGAATTCAGTAATAAATTCAAGTGTAAGTCAGATTAGGGGATATCCTTGGACCTGGTGAAGGATAAAGGCAAATGTGAACCATTAGGTTTTCTTCTATCTCCTGTAGCCATTTGAAATATTTTAATTAGCCAGATGGATTCTCAGTCCTTATTTCCTGACCTGTTCTTCATTATTTGTCCAAACACCACCCACCACACGATCATAAACAACTGTTTACTACAACAAATGTATAAGGTACTGAAACGAAAGATTAAAAAAAAAAAAACGTAAACCAGCAAATTTTCCTTGTCGATATTCTCATGCATCGCGTTTTAAAAAATGGCACATTAAGTAAAATTTTTTAGTATTGCAAGCCATAAAAATAAATTAAGAGCCCACTTCTGGTTCACAAACTCTTTATAAGGGCATCTTTAGACTTTTGGGGAAAAGAGGGAAGGAAAAAGAGGACTTATAAAGTTGCAGTTTTGGCTCTTCTGCATGAGTTCTTCTCATGATCTTTACCGCTTGTTTTGTCATTTAGCATAATGTCCACCAAGATGGAGGAATGAGAAATTAGGCAGCAGGGAAAACGAATTAATGGTAATTTGCTTTTTTTTTTTTTTTTTTAATCTAACACTTTTCCATCTAATTTTCTTTGCTCATCTTTAAACAGTGACTTTTTATTTTCTTATGCTTTTCTTCTTGTGTGCAAAATTCCTCCTTGTAGATAGGCTGCTGCCTTCATATCAGAAGCTCAATTCTTTATGTCACACATAGCAAAATGAAGGTGTGATTTTGTGTGCATGAATGTAGTTATGCTATTTGGACTTTGTTAGCACATATTAAAAAAAGGTCGGAATGAGGAGCCAAGACCTCTGGGAACTCCAAGGAATGTGTGATCGTATTACCCCACACTTTCATTGCTAATGTTACCAACACATTATAGAGTCTCACTGGAATAGATTGGCATGTTTTGGTCGTAGTTATTCCCTGAGTTTCCTATGTGAGTATATCCGCTGGATTAAGGGTAGGTGAAATATTCATCACTTTGTTGCTGATTATAATGGTTGTCTTTCTGAGGGCAATTCCACTTCCTGCAGCGAAGAAATTGGGACCATGACTAAAATAGTGACTATGGGCTTGAGTGGTCAGAAACAGAGTTATGAGGAGAAATTGGCACAAGTACTTTTTGCTACAGCATCACGTTCTAGGAAAAGGAAAGGAACCATAGCCAAATATCTGTGAAAACCAGGAAGAAGGCTGAAGGTGAAAAGGGGGGGAAAAGGTACTTTTTAGCCAGAGCATTGCCTGGAAAGATGCTTGGCCTAGTGAATAAGTAAACTACCTCTGGGTGTTTCCCTCAGAATGCCTGATAAGCCAGACCTTCTGCATACTCATAGCAAATAAGTAGGTGTGCATTAACAGCATAACTTCTCCACCACCAATTTTCAAGAGGAACCAGCAGGACTCCCAATATCATCTTACTATTTAGGAAATGAAGACCTGGCTGTGACTCCATGGTTTTTATATTCAGGGGAATGACATGAAACAAGGATTGAGGATTAAGGAGGAGGAACACAATAACAAAAAGAGTAGTTACTTTTAAACTTCAATTGGTTTTTGCCATTTTTTTTTTTCTGATTACCTCAATTCTTCACACTCCTCCTTTCCTGTTTCATACCATTATCACCTCTCTATTTCAGTTTTACCTGATGTTGCCTACAGTTGTCACTTTACTGCTTTCAAAATCTAGTTGTACACTTCCCCCCGCCTCTGACTCCCACCCCGCCCAGTGACTTTCTTTCAGAGCACTTTCTTGGCCAAGTACACACCCCACAGCCTACCTGTAGCAGAGCAGGAGGAAGGACTGCAGTGCCTTAGAGCTAGATTCCTGTAAAACACACACTCCTGTGGCACTCTGGTCACTGATCACATTTATACAGCATCGCAGGTCGTTCACACGATTGGCTCTCAGATATAGTTGCAGTGACTTCAGGGAGGCTACTTTTTTAAATGAAGGCTCTCAGCTGTGAATGAAGAATTCACATTTTATTCTCTGTCCAGAAGGTTTGCAACAGCATGTGTCAGTAAATGCTTCCCATGGAAAACGCTGCCTGAGAACTGCTCCTCTGTCCCTCAAACCTTCCACTTCCAAAGCAGTTGACCATTTTATGGCACTTTGACAAGAAAAAATCCCAGTAATGGTACAAGCATCAGTTGTGATTTGTCAAGGAACCAAACACAATTTAGTTCACACATATTTTAGTATCAAAAACATTTTTCAAAGAAAATTTATTTTAATGAAAGACACCACAGGAAAACCTAATACATGTTTGAGGATTTCCTAATTTTTTGGTCTACCTGTATCTTTAATAGTCAAAAGTTATTCCCACTTTATACTGACTTACATGGATTTCCCATAATACTTCAGTAAAGATGAGAATGTAAGCAATGTAGTACAGATTTTAACAAGATTTTTACAGCACTAAAGACTAAGTGTATATTTTTCCAGAGATTTTATTCAGCCACTGTTGATACCATTCGGGAGGCTAAAGATGATATTGCCTCAAGCTATAGAGTAGTTTAAATATGTAGCACAGAATCTCATTTGTATGTAACTTCTGCATTATGTCATGTGAGAACTGAAAAAACGTGAGTTTCTTCTAAACTGAAAAAGTAACTGTACTAAGGCAATTGTATTTTCCTTGCAAGTACTTGGTTTGTCTTGCATAATTGCAAAAATTAAGTAAGCCTTCCCCAGCCCTTCTTACTCATCTGCTCTTCTAAGGATTCAAAACCCAAAATAAATCCTTCATGCAGCCTTCCCACCATTGGCTTCAGTTATACTGCTGCTGCCCTTTAAAGAAGTATTTTGAAAATACAAAGCATGGAAACACTAAGGAGACTGGAGTCTTGGGTGCTGCTTTTATGGATGAATAGTATATTTTCTTGCAAGATCTCTCTTACATTTAATTATCATACTTGGTATTTCACCAGTTCAGCAAAGTTTCGTTTCCAAAGTCTAGCATACCGTGCATTATTACTGCCTGTTCTGCTAACACTGTGCAGGCAGCAGGCTGCAGCCTGCTCGCTAAGCAGCAGTTCTATTTGCAGAACATTCTGTCTATTCATCATTTAATTAAACTCACTTGGTGAATTATTTTAAATGTCACACTTCATAATTGGTGTTTCTTTTAAAAAATGCAGATATAATAAGGAATAATTAATTTTACATTAAGTGAAGTCCAGTAATAAAATAATTCCAAACAATAAAACACAGTGGGAGATAAGTCCTCATCTGAGATGACTGGAGGGGTACATCACTTATCACCGTAATGTCATTCTTTTAACCTTTACAATTATTCATCATTAAAAAAAAATGATTTTACAGTATCCCCCATTGAACATAATGTGTCCCTTTATTTTTTTTCTATTTCTTGTGGGAGAATTTCATTTTACAGACTTGTGGTGCTGTTTACATAATTCAGTGTCTTGAAGCAAATTTGCTTCAATTTTAATCCATGCAAAGGTTTGCACAGTCTTTAGTGGGAGTTAAGAGGGATACATGAAGGTCCTGTCCATCCCAAACACCAGACTAACAGTACCAGATACATACAAGGCCTAACCTTCTTGTTATTCCTTGCAACACCTCTGTTGGAGCAAATAAAGGACCCTGCACATCGATTCAATGTGAATCACACTAGAGCCATTTATTACAGAAACAAGCCTCCTTATATATGTAACTATTCTTTGATCATGCATCCACGCTCCATTCACTAATTGGGTATCATCTATGTTCATGAGCTGTCCACGCGCTGGAGTGTCACTGCTGATAGGTCTATTGATTTATGTCGTGTTGAGGCCCTGTTATTGTAGAACTGCCTCACCCCCACAGCAGGTCCTGTTTTCAGCTTTCTGAGGTGGCCTTGAAATTCCTTTGGGCCTGGCTAGTTCAACAACAAATCTCCATCTAACAAAAACTCGTCCACACACCTGAAGTTTTCCTACTCCTGATTTACTCAAGACTGTAGAATCACAGATTGTTAGGGACTGGAATGAACCTCAAAAGATCATCTAGTCCAATCCCCCTGCTGGAGCAGGAACACCTAGATGAGGTTACACAGGAACATGTCCAGGCGGGTTTGAATGTCTCCAGAGAAGGAGACTCCACATCCCCCCTGGGCAGCCTGTTCCAGTGCTCTGTCACACTCACTGTGAAGCTTCTTCTTATATTTAAGTGGAACCTCCTGTGTTCCAGTTTGTGTTCCAGAATGTAACTGTTTTGTATCCGCTTCTCCAAGGCACAGCAAAAAGTGAACACCTGAGCTTTGCTAAAAGAAGTGCATGACAGCATCTCATCATGATGGTGACAGAAGAGCAGCTGGCTATCAACAAAATAATAAAACTGACAATCAGATGTATCAAAACAGTGTCAACATGGGGAGGGAGTGCCTCACGCAGGGGTTGTCTTCAGTGCCATTTGGGCAGTGCCCCTCAGCAGGCTGCAGGCTCAGCCCACTCACTGACATGCTGCAATACCCATGTGTAAACAAATAGGAATAGTTAATATATTCAACACCCCACACAAAGCTCTGATTTCTTTCTCTGTTCAGCTTAGACCATTACATTAATCTTGTTAATGTAAATGAACTCTAAACATTTTACTCAGATCCATGGTATTCAACATAGTTACATCTTTCGGACCTCGAGGTAGGCTGAAAATGGGCTAGCAGTCTCCTCAGCTGCAAATAGGAATTAATAGTGGGATGAGAAACACTGAGTTTAGAATCCATCTTTGGCATATAATGTGCTTTTTCACAGCAAATGTAGGCTGTCCAGTACAAAATCAGAATTTCAGCACCATTACCAGATAACTTACCTTAAACTCCTCTGCAGGATGACGATCTTCATTATTGCAAAAAAGCTAGTCAGAACCTCCACAAATTGGCCTTTTCAGTCTGTTCATCTCTCGTAGCTACATCAGCCCATGTCTGGCTTTGTCCTGCTAGCCTAGCCTCAGCTAACAGAGCCGTGCATTTGTAGGAGGTATTGAAAAAAACCAAAATTCTATTCATGATGGTGACTGACAAATATCAAGCAACTTAAATGAAGGTGCCCTGAAGGACTTATAGCCTGTGGTGTAATTTAATTAAGATATCAAAGTGATAGCAATTGTATCATCTATGACAGCTGTTCTATAATAAAGCATTTCTTTAACAAAAGGTAATACCTGGGAAGGCAAGCACTGCTATGAAACACACTTGCCTTACGCTAGGAGAAACACAGTTACTCTTCAGATGTACTCTAGTCACTTATTTGCTTTTCTGACTTGTCTGCCTTCAGATGGGGCTGTGCCTGCTGTTCCCCAGTCACACAGGCTCCCCACAGCCCTGGAGCACACAGGGACCTCATCCTCAGCCCTGCCCCATCTCCAAGCTCCAGGAGCACAGTGGTTTTTCTCGCTCAAAAACTGGTGCAAGTCACTTTCCTCTACCAGCATCAGAGAAGAGCAGCTGATGGCAAAGCAGGCCGGCTTCAGAGAAGTGTAATGTACATGGAGCTAAAAGCTGCTGGGAAGTGACAGGATGATCTGGGACCTCATAAATACTGGGATATCTCCTGAAGCTTTTATTCAATTGCTATTCAGGTTTTATTCAGTAAGAACAGCTGTTGGTTTCAGTGAATTCTTGACTAGGAATTAAATTAATTGAATCCCAGTATAGGATTTGCCTTATTGAAAGGAACTTTAGTGAATTTAAATAAAACCATATAGCCCTAATAAAATATTTTCTGTGGCATAAGGTTATTTTATAATAAATATTTAAATACATCTTCTTATATTCAACCTACAGTTTTAAATGGGTTTCTTCTTATGTGCTTGCAGATATCAGAAAAAATAAATAAATAAATAAACACACAACAACACAGAAGGTCCTATTTTTGAACATCATACACAAAATGTTGGCATCGGCCATGTTTCTAGTCATCCACATACACACAGGCAGCTTCTCCAGGTTTGGGGAGTACAGGACCCTACAGAAAATGCTAAGCCAGAGTTAAAGCTTTTTGCAAACTTAAATATTTATTATTGCAACTCTTAAGTTTCCAACTCATACATTTGCAAAATAATGTTTACAAAATTAGGTCTAGAAAAGCTGTCTAAGAAATATTGGAACTTTAGAAAGGAACTCTACTGGGCATGATGTCAAATGGAAGAATTGATTTTATAATCTAAAGCTAGTCAGTACTGTGTTCCAAAATATATACAGATACATATAGAGATATAGATGGTGGTAGAGTCACAAATATTTGCAAGGAGGAAATAAAAAGCAGATTATTTCTTTTAAATATCTTCTATGACAAAGACAAGTATCTCTCAGCTTGCTTGTCAAATAACTTATGCTAGTAAGTCATTTAAAATAACCTTACGATGTCACTACAAGTTATTAAAATCAAAGATATAATAACTTCAGAGGCTTGCTTTCTTCTTATGTACATTTTAATTGTTGGCCAACATTTTGAATTGGCAAATGCCCACATAAAGTATTCTTTATTTCAATAATGTATTAAAATGCTATATAACAAAATTCACAAAAATAGCCTTAAATCCATTTAAAATTACCTAGAGCTCTCTGACTTCAGTCATAAGCTAAGATTTAGAATTATTTTCCATTGATTTCACTGCAGCACTTTCAGTAAATGTCCAATCAAAAATTTAGGAGAAATAAAAATGAAGGAATCTAAGGGCATAAATCTTTTCAAGATGCTTTTCCTTTTTTTATTTGTGCATTACCATATCACAGATGGCCATGTTAAACAGGGTGATTTTGTGTGTTATAAGCACAGCTATGCCACTTTTTGTCCTTAAAACACTTTATTAGGGCCTGAAAATACTTGGATGGCATATGCAAAGTATTTTTATATTAAAAATGTAAATACTGCATATCTAAGGAGGCATATGGCTTTGATTTGTAGAATAGTGCAGCCTTAAATTCAGTGTCAGAGGAAAGAATACCTCACCCTCTGAGGGACTTTTTTTTTTTTTTTTATACCCTTACAAGTAGCAACTCATTTTATATACAGCTATTTTTCCCTCTAATAAGTGCACTTCATATAGCTCCTTTAGTACAAAGTGGGACCTAAAACTCCCTTTAAAGAGAAATGCTGCATGGCACAATTGTTTAAATTACAGAGTAACCATAGGAATACATGGAGGCATATCTATCATTGTGGCAAGGCAACTTTGTGCTTTTCTGCCTTTGAGTGCTGCCTTACCCAGCCACAAGAGCAACTGACATCAGAGGCACACCCAGATGTTAGGGAGCTGATGTCACTATCAATCATGCTTCTCACCAAGGCAGCTGGAGATGGAGCTGGGCTGTCCTGGTACACTCCTGAGCATCCCTGACCTCTGTGCTGTGCAGCTGGGATACTGGTGGCTGGTGCAAGGTTTTGGCCTTTCCTGTACCACTGCAAGAAGCAGGGACTGTTAGAAAGTGGTAATAAACCAGCTAGTCATTAAACAGCATTTTTTCCTCAAAAAAATGGTTGAACAGCTAGACAGACTGGGATAAGGAAATGCAATTTTTCAGATTTCAAATGGCAGCAGTTAATTACATGTTTCTCTTTATCACTTCTTCTGTAAGACAAGGCTGTGATGGGTAGAACTGATAGGGAACATAATATGCTGTAATTTATTACTTCCCAAGGTGGTACAGTGCAAAGAAGCATACTTGGAGCTCTTCTTATCAACTTACTCTGTAATAGATTGAAATATATTAGGATAAAAGAATCCCTGTCCTTAAACTTTACCTTCAGGCGTCCCAGCAGGCAATTGTAGAAAGTGTATTTTTTCCAGTATAGAAAAAGTACATTCAGTCTCTCCTTGTAAGAAACTTCCCTACCTAATGTCTACCAAATGTAAAATATTTTTTCTAGGTTATATTCATTCTACAATATTCATTAGTTATGATTGTCTCATCCTGGCATATACACCCAGGCTCTATCTCAGTAGAAGTTTAACAGCACAGTTAAAGAACAACATCTGTGTAGGCAAACAGCATCAAAATGCTGAGCACCACCACATGGCCCGGGCTGCGCTGTTCTTACCAACAAGGTTGCAGGAGCTAGCCCAATTAACGTGCCAACAACTCCTTGGAGTGGAGGCATACAGAGATTCAAAGTGGAACATTACATTGCAGCAGTCTTACCACATGGTTAAAGAAATCTCTTCAGATTTGAATTACTTTACAATCAACTCAGGAAGCAAGTTTAACAGAGTTCAGGGCAGTTGCTTGCACACTACACATCTGATACATTAACTGACAGTATTACAGACACTATCATAAGCCTTTCTTACACTTGGAGATGCTCCTGTTTCATTTCAGGTAGAAGATTCTCATTCAGACTTGGGAGGTAGTCTGTGTCATTTGGGACAGTAACTGAGGCCATGAAATATTTTGGGGGCTGGTTTTATTCCCAGTTCCCATTGCTCTGAGTCTCATAGCTGAGGCAGCAGAGCTCGAGAGGCAGTGGCAGGGATCATGCAGGAATTACATCCCTGCCCTCTGCATGGCTGAGCAGCTGCTTTCCTTCCCCCTGCCCTGCCACCCAGACAGCTGGGATTCTCCAAATTTCAACATGCTGCGACAAAATAAGTCTTGAAAATGACAGGTTGTTAGCAGTCAGTGCAACCACATGCCATACCTGAACTGTAAATTTGCAGATAACAATCAGTACAAATTATTTTGGGAAATGACTGTATATTTTTCAGAGTTGTGCAGTTATTCTTCATCATGGATATGTGGAATAAAGGAAATTATATTACAATCTTCAGCACAGAACTGAACAAATTACTAGTTTATCACAAAGTTTGCAACCCTTCCTCCAAAGATACCACATGTTTTTCTGATTGAATTACTTATATCAGTGCAGTATCCTAATGTGGATTTGATGAGTGTCTTCATTCTTTTTCGAAGCACTATGTGCTATTATCTGAACATGCAGAGACATCACACAGTTCATTGGGAATACTAATAAGACCTCCCTCCATTGTATAATAAAATTCAACTTTTAAATTTGTTTCTGTAACAATTCCATGCTAAGTAGGTATACACTGTGATTCATTAAAAATATTTATTTTATCATCCTGACAAGCACAAATCAAGGGAAAACAGCATAGTCCACCTTTTAAGAGAAAAGAGGTGAAATTAGATTTCACTTACAGTTGCCATTTTTGTTTATCTTCTTTTTCATTCTTCCTTTAAGTGGCTCACATAGACACAAGGGTCCTCTGAGCCCAGGAAGTCTGTTACAGAAAATGATCAAATACAATAGAAATGAGTGCAGATTCTGTGGCAATAGTAAGACAGATTTTTTTTAATATATTAAAAGCAGTGTTTCTGCATAACATCAGCAATTCTAATTGTGGTGTTGACATTCAGCGTTAACCCACCAGCTCTAAAGTTTATTAAAAATGGCAGTAGATACATTGGTAATACAGGAGTAGGTCAGAAATTGTCAAAAACAATACTGTCATTAATAACAAGAAATAAAATTACATTTATTGTAGAAATACAATTTTGCATGGAATCTACAGGCACAGAATCAATAACACTTTGGAGTGGGATGAACAATGCCTACAGATGCAGACATTCCCAGAAGCACAGCTGAGACATCCCCAACAAGAAAATAATTTCTTCAGTCTCTTTAGTTGCTTTTATTTGTTGTCTGGCTTTGCAGTTTCTTTTCTCTATGGCATTAGGCATAGAATTAATACAAAGACCAAAGAAATTCTCTTTGGAAAAAAAAGGCATGTGAGACAAAGGAAAAGGGTCAGTTCCTGGCCCAGCCACCAGTTATCTGAACACTGATTACCTCACCTCTCTCTGATCTCCCCCAGCTGCAACTGCAGGCAGCTGAACATACCTGCTTGTAAGTAATTTGGAGATTCACAGCTGAAAACTAATATGCAAGGCGTTAAATAAACATGGATTGATAAAGTTTTCTTATAGCTTTAAGTGACAGAGTTTTGTTATCCTTATTCATAGCAAGTACACTACATTCCTACATCCTATTACATTGGTAGCCTATTAAAACTGGTGTGATTACTATCACAAAATAAGGGACTATCATAGTTAAGACAGCTTGCCCTGACTTACCAAAACTCTCTACTTCCAATGACAACAATGTAGAAGACTCTTCATATTTGGGGAATTTACTGTTTATTGAATTGCACTCAGCGTTTGTCTCATTGTGATGAACAGTAAAACATCAATTTATTATTCTGGTACTGTTCTCATGAATATACACATTACTTGGTGTAACCTGTACAGGTATTTGATTAGACCATGTCTTCTAAGAACATGAATTTCTTTTGGAAGAAATTAAGCAAAATTTGAGATACTTTTTTCTAAATATGTTTTGTGTCACATTTGACAAAGGTTATTTAACTATTCCTACTACTTAGGAATCCTCTCTAGCAGTCTTAAAAGTCTCCCACAGAGGAAACAGGAATCACCCCAGGAAAACTATTAAAGCTGACAGTGGTTTGTCACTGGCAACCATTAATGAATACCATGGAGGATTTGGTATCCTTTTGCTCCTTGCCTTGCCATAATTCATACACAATATCCCACAGACTATGCAGAATGACTGTTGTAGCTGCACATTTATGCAAGCAGATAGTATCTCTTAAATTGGCGGAAATTATAAGCGGGAAATAAATTGTAAGGTCAGTTTCCTGAGGGTGAATACTTAAAAAATGGACTCTGTCTTTACAAAGCCAGTTATGTTTGGGGTTTGGTTTTGTTATTTCACCTTTTAGCTTCCTGGTATAGGAGCTGTGTGTTTTGGTGCATGAAAAGAGTTTTGTATAAACTTTGCGTCAACCAGAATAGCTTGATACAGTACATTTTGGTATCTCAATCTTCATCATGACAGTTTGCCAGTATTCAGAGTAAAACACAAAACCTACAGTCATAATGAGATAACATACCTTCCATCAGGCTCAGCTGTATTTCCCAGGTGTGGCATATACTACAGTTCCATTTTAAGAAAGAATAATATTTTCAGTTGAAGCAAAGCAAAAAAAAATCTGAAGCATGCTCACAGACATGTACATACTGAGAAAAAAATACTGTCTGTAGAAAAATCAGGATTTTTCGTACCTGAATTTAGATTGTAGAGATTGCCATAGAAATAGCCTCAGCGCAGACTCCAGTAGCATTTGCAGGTGATCACCCTGTCCTACATGGGATGGTTTGGTGGCTCACCCTCAGCAGCATGGTGTAGGAGCCCACCCAGACTGCAGTGTTCCAGTTTCCTCACACCATGAGTCTTCCTGAAATTTTTTCCAACACAAAATTTCTATGGTCCCATAATATGAAATCCCATTATCTGATTTCATACTCAGCTAATATAAATCTACCCCACTGTTGCCTAGGGCAAGCTGTAGAGCTTTGCATTTCTGTTATGTCCATCTCCTCACTCATTGCACGTACCTCAGCAATTACCAGGAAGCAGCAGGAGCAGAGTGTCCCAACACATGGGCACACATGGAAGCAGAGGACCACTCCAGCACCAGACAGGCCCTCACCTACATTCCACATGGCCTGGGCACAGCCAGGAGACACAAATGGCCCATCAGCAGCCCCAGGCACAAGTAGTGGAGAAAGAAGAGCCATAAAGGGAGCCCCATCAGGAGCAGCAAAAGATATGGTTACAGCACAAACCCACCCAAGAAAAAAGGCAAAATGAAAGACCCAGCCTGAGCTTAAATAGTGCCTGGGCCAGGGTCCAGGTGGGGCTGGTGAGACTTCTTAGCACCTGATGCCCAGAAGGGACTGGTCAGGGATGTTAAGGGCTGCTGGGACCCTCCTTGTTCTCACAACATGTTTCTCAAGCTTTTTGCTATCCCCAGATTTCATTTGTGGACCAAAAATCTGAATGCAATAATCAAAAACCACACACACATACACAAAGAATGGGGGGGGGGGGGTGTTCTCAGTACCCTGATTCCCCCTTTCACCACCAAAACTATTTGATTTCTCAGTTTTTTGATGCTCATGTTCCCTCTATGATCACCGCAATAGCTGAGACCATCTGTCCATGATAAGGGACCTACTTGCCTTTGCGCTGGCTTTGCCTTGCCCAGAGATGGATGACACCTTTCAACTGCAGTGTTGGAGACATCTCCATTTTTCTATTACGCCCCAAAATGGCTCCCATTCTAAATTCATGGATAGTCCAAAATGATCTGAATGTGGGATAGGTGAAATCTGTAATCAGACAACAATATGTAAGGTAGAGACACCCAAGGCTGTTGCTATTGATAGTAGAAGCTATTCCCAGTTGAGGAGACCCTCCATATCTCCACCACAACTTCCTTGCCAGAGCTCCTGCAGGGCAACAGAACAGCTGGAATTGCAGCTCAGACAAAAATGCACCAACGTGAGCTGAGCATGAAGCTAGAGATAATACCGTCTGCTGCCCTTTTCAAGGAGCTTTCCCAGGACAGTTGCCAATGAGCTGAGAGAAAGGGGTGCTTTATCCCTGGGAATTTCAGTTTCTCAAACACAAATGTGCATCTGGTGTATAAAGAAACCCAGCTTTTCTTGGAACATCTGCTGTATTGTTCAGCCAGACCTCAGCGTGATGGGGTTCCAGTGTTATGTACCTCATGACATTGCAAAAGCTATAAATGGGAAAGCAATTATATTGCCAGATACCTGCTGATACAAGAGGAAAACACCAATATTGAGATTCTGAAATAACAAAACCACACTTAGGTCAGTGCCAGTAGAGCTGCCTTAAGGTACTCTTAATGCCAGAATGATCAAGTGGTCAAAAGAACCTCAGCAAAGTTGTCAAGTCAAACATAGATTCAGAAGCATAATATTACTAACTATGATTAAGTGGACTTGTCTCCCTGAAAAGTGGGTAGAGATATTTCAGAGGAAACATAACTCCATTTGCCTCATGAAGTAAATTGGAAAGCATTTTCAAAAACTAACTAGAGTAACTAAAAAGAGAGAATGTTCTGCTAGGAAGTAAGTGCCTTTGCCAAATGAACCAATGCATTTGGTGCTACAAATATTAAAAAGTTTTACTATTATACATTTTCAGTTCATGCTATTGAAGAGAGGCATGATCTCATGATCTGAGAGCTACTCTGAGTGCCAAGAATGATTTCACGTGATCTACCAAAAGGCTTTGGAAGAAACAGTAAAATATAGTCAGGGATTACAGAGTTCATAATGCAAAAGCATTTATCTCTAATTCTGCATCTACATGTAAATTTGGGATAGGATCCCGTACCTCATGGAGGTGTTGTCCTGAAGATTAATTAGCTAGGTCTGTGTTCCACGGGGCAAAGTGCCAGATCTTCAGAGGCTTAAGTATCTTTTCAGTATCGGAACTTTAATGGCTCACTTGCATGTTTGTTTGTTGGAGGATCAGGTCCATAATCTGCAGTGTACTTTCAATTTTAAAAGTGCAAGAAGTTGTTAAGCATTATTCTTTATTTTTGGCCAGTCAGATCCTCCCTGATTTAATCTTTTTAAGTCTCCCCAGAAGTTATTGATTTAAACATGCTCTTATTTTCTTTTTGCTGTTTTTGGAGGATGTACACTCTTCAGCCTACAGCTCAGAGTTCGAAGTGCTTGTCTGGCCATCCTCTCACTTGGGAGTTCTGTGAAAGAGCATCAAATCTTCCACTGAGATTTTAGTATTTTTATTTCTTAACTTAAATCACTTTAACTTAAAATGCTGTCATTGCAGTGATGAAAGGCTATTGATGGTAAAATGTTCTTGTCTACAGCCATCCCTGTCTTGATCACAATAATTCTGCAGACATTGACCAAGATGCTCTCAAACCAGCTAATCAATGTAGTGAGTTTGATAACATCTATTACCACGCGACAGGTTCTGTGCCTTGCCAGTCCTGCACCATGCTGTTTGCCCTTAGTAGGACAATACCTAATTTCTCCCAATTGATGGTTTCATAATCTGGCTCTGTTGTGGTAAACATGTAATCCTGGTTAGAAACCATGTGCAAAATGTAAGCATTAGGGCAATTGCTGCTGTTAGCTATTTCTGTCTAATTAGTCATCTACAATGTATGGCACAGTACGAAATGAACTACTTCAAATGACCTCTTGGAAAGGAAAACAGAAACACTCTATTATTTCCAAAAGTATGACTTGAATGCAGTAATTAACTGCACAGCCTCACTCCAAACGTGAGTCGGGGTGTATTTATTTCTTGTCTTGTGCACCTAAGCTAACTGCCTCGAGGCAATGGTATAAAAATTGGTTGCTGTGACTCGCTTCTCGAAAATTTATTTTTCTCCTTCTTAAAATCTTGACCTGCCTGACCTCAGCAACCTTCACAAGTTTGAAAATGCAAGTTGTAATCCTCTGTAGGGAATTAGTCAGGTGTCTATTACAGCCTGTAGCCTATGATCCATGTTCCAATATTCACGTTGCAGAAAAGTTAAGCACCTCTGTCTTTGTTTCTGAGTAAAATAGTCCATGAGGTGTTAGTGTGGACAGGAAGTGAACTGAAAGAAACAACATCTTCAATCAAGCCCTAAGCCTGTGTGGATGCCATTGAGGAGCCATCCTGATGGCAGTGCTTGAACTTCAACCCTTGAATGGCAGCTGCAGCACCCCTGCTGGCTCCCCTGCTGATGTTCAAAGCTCATCCTACTGCTAGACCTCTGCTTTTAACCAAAATCCTCACTTTAGGGTCACTGTCCTATCCATCAGTGAGTTGCCCTGAAGATGCACTTGGCAAGACATGCTCCTTCCCAGTGGGAGCAAGGCCAGCCCCAGAGCCCCATCCCAGGCAATGACACCTGCAGAGCACCTCAGACTCCACTATAAAAGTTCAAGCTGGCTGGCATAAACAGACATCATTGTGTGCTGAAACAAACTAAATCCAGCTAATTGAGGGGAAACGCTACTGGAACCATCCAGCAGCTTCTCAGGTAACTCTGCTTTATCCAGCTGGGGCTGAGCATGATACTGCCACGTGCCATTGCTGTGCCTGCAAAACAGGTACCTCTTCCTAAAGCCAAAACTTTTAGACTATGTCAGTAGTTTTGGTAATATTTTTAATTCCTTGAGTGGCCTAAAACAAAATAAATAGCAACTTAATTTGCCTGCGTCCTGCCTGCAAGGAGCTATTTAATGTCAACCTCCAATTACTCTACAGGAAAACAGTGGGTTTCTTTTAGATGGTTGTGGTGTTGGGAAAGCCTCAGCTACCTTTTACACTAATTGGCAGTAAAGTGTTTAGAAGTATTTATTAGTGTTTAATTATTTAGAAATCTCCTAATGGCTTAAATATCATTTTGAAAAGTTATAAATATTTTCCACCTTGTCCAGCTGAAGAGCTACTACTTGGAAGGCTTAAATTAAGATCTGTTTATGGCTGCCTGCTGGTCACAAAATTACTTACAGCTGCTAATGCTCTGGTCCTTTAGACGTCCCCAACACAGAATGGGCTTAGTTTTCACAAACTGGGGAAAGCTTCTCTTTGTTGTATTCATTTTCCCGAGACAGAGGTCTTAAAGAGGATTACCACAGAGATCAAAACATTGAGATATGTAACTAATCCCAGTTAAATTAATTGTTTTCATACTAACATGTACTAAAGGATGTTCATGCAGGGTAACATCCCTTTACACTATTTTGGTAATGTAAGTATCATTTAACATGCAAATTTTATTTAAGATTAATTAGAAACAGTTTTAAACCAGTTTAAAAATAATTTGAAAACAGTTTAAAAGTGGGAATCTGACTCGAAGCCTCTGAAGCAATAATTACATTAAATATTTCAAAATTACGTCAGTGACTGCCATGTCAGTAGGCAGAGGGGAACTTACCTAAACTCATGATTTCTTTCCCACTCCCTGTGTTAGAATTCAGGATATTATTTTATCAGTTTATATCAGCCTAGATTGTTTTTTCTCCTAATTTTCTCTGTAAAATACTGAACTCCACACAGGTTATTTTGGCATCATCAAATCATTCAAAACTCAAAAGAGAATTGCATGCTATAGATTAGAAGAATAATTAAATTAATTTGGGAGGATATGCCTGGAGGTTTTTATTAGGATTCTCATCTGCAGTGATATTCTTACCTCAGTGTTTTAGTGGTGGGTTGTGCCAATGGTAAGAGTTTCAGGTGCAGGTCAACACTGTGATTCTGACCCATTTCTCACTATATTCTGCCATTAATTGGACTAACATTATCTTTCCCAAAAAGCTTTGTGCCAACAGAGATATAGATTACCATTCAGTAGCACATTAGGGCTGATTTTTAGTGTTCACTGCACCATTCTTTTAAGGTACCTTGTTGCTACCAGTTTGCATGATCTTACTGCATTCCCACTAGCTTGGTTTTTTTTAGAGCCCCAGCTCCCAGTGTTCTCTGATTATATTGGTACCTCAGCTTTTGCTAAAAAGGAAAAGGTGAAAGAAAATGGAGCAAAAGAAATCAAGTCATATACAGAAAGAAGCAATACTTCTCACACAATCTGTGTTACCCACTGGAAGTCATAAAACAAGCCTCCTCCAGCATCTGGGGACTGGCAGATCAGAGCAGCTTTAGTTTTTAACATGGAAAATCACAACAGGCTCAGTGGCTGCTTATAGAGTAGGAAACCAAAGCCATCCCTCAGCAGTGCTTAATGCACCTGTCTGCCTGCCCAGGAGTATTTATTTGCTGTGTTCCGATACCCATGACCTCCCAGTGAAGTTGCTTTTGCCAAAGTGATGACAGAAACATATACATTATAGGTACACAGGCAGCTTCATGGTGACAGGCACAGAAGTGATCCGATTTTTCTAGTGAACTTCAGAAAGGTGTGATTTATGTAACTCTGAGCAAATCTACGTAACTTTTCTGCAAAACTGATATTTACCTATAGTCAAAGGCTCTGGAACCTTACAGATTTCACAATATGTGTATTTTCTCTAAGGAAAAAAAAAGGTTAGCAAATCTTGGAATTTGTGTCTGATATATTAAATGGAGCTTAAACAATAATAATAAAAAAATGGTGCTTATTCTACTTGAAATTTATTTTTGATTTTCACTGTTTTATTCAAAAGGAAGTCATAGAAATAGCAACCGTGTGCTGGAAATCAGAGCTGTAACAGGGACTTATTATAGACACGTTTTACAGAGTATTTTCAGTTACAGCTGCAGGCTTTGAAGCAGTGTGCTGCTTCTCAAGTAACCCTTTTTGTTGTCCTGTAGTTTTTCTTAACTTCAAGTCCCAATGAATCGTTGTCAGTTTTAGCGTTCAGCTGTATCAATGGGAAAGAGAGAGAAAGCAAATACTATTTTCCTGCCCAGGTAAGAGGAAGTTGCTGGTGGGGGGGTCCAAGTGAGTGCAGAGGCCTTTTGCTTGTGTTTGGTGGGAGTATGTCGAGGAGCAGAGCAGTGACTAAGGTGGAAAGTCACGTTTGAAACCCATTTCCCACACTGGATGGCATTGAATCACTTCATTGCTCTGAGGCCTGGAGATGGAGAGAAGTATAAGTATAATTATAAGAAAAGAAAAAGAAAAAGAAAAAGAAAAAGAAAAAGAAAAGGAAAAGGAAAAGGAAAAGGAAAAGGAAAAGGAAAAGGAAAGGAAAAGGCTGATTATCATACCAGGGCTTGTCCTATTTTCAGGGTAGGTTTCTGATTAATGACAATAATAGCTGCACTTATGCCACTATCAAGCACTGCTAGGTACAGGCGTGTGCATCCTTTTCCCCAGCAGTGCTGGCCGTCAGTGAAGAGAGGCGTAGCTTCTTCCACAATCCATGTGTAAGGCAGAGGGAAGGATACAGAGCAGTGGTTGCTCTCTGGAACAAACGCAGAATGAACAAGTAGCAAAATATTAATGTACTGTTGAAAGCTGAAATTTGATAGACGTGATTCAGTGCAGCCTACAGAGTCTGATATCTTGGCAACTGCTGCAAGATATCCCCAATCTACAGACAAAATAGCCTTTGTGAAGAAGCAGAAGATTGTAGTGTGCAAGTTAATGCATCAAAAGGCCAGGAAGAGAATAATTCACTTTCACTTTGCAATAGAAGACAAGCAACAGTAAAAGCTGTGTACTATTGGCAAGCTTTTTGTGTTGCTGTTTTTAACTCAACCTCCAGTTCAGAGCTCCAGCCACCTCGGCAGCATTCCAGCTGGAGCCACTGACATCTTCCACCTAATCAAGTGCGGGATTATCTTGTCCTGAAAAATCGGAGCCAATGTCTCATGAAAAGTCTTTCCTGAAGTACTTCACTACCCTGTAATAAGACAGCAGATGTCTAAATCAAGCCTCAGAGCTGGCAAAGCATTGTTTTTCTAATGGCTTTTGGTGGTGAGCGTACATGTTTTAAGGGAAGCCAGTGCTAATCTGGGAGCACAGTTAAGCATGATAAATTTCACGCCCAGGTGAAATGAAACCTGAAAGTGTACTGGGTCCGGGTTTGTACTGAGTACACACAGGCTGCATTGCTGACCTTAAAACACTTGCCCTAAAAATTACTCCTTTTGTGAGTGGAGCTCTTGAGGAACATACTTGTTTTAAAAATAAATTTTCTTTGGCTGCTGCGTCTTTCTAGGAAGATTCGGAGTTACAGAACTATTAGAGACATGCTTACTGTTCTAGGTCTTTTGTGACCCAATCACTGGTCTAAGTCATTCAGAGTAAATAAACACTTTTCTTTCTCTAAAACATACCAAGAAAAATGATTGTGTTACAGAAGCAAGGGTGCTGTATATGTATGTGTTTGTACATTTACTTCAACAGGTCAAATACCCAAGATAAATCTCAGTAAGAAAAAGGTATTCCTTGAAAGTATTTATGTTTTATTTCTTGGTTTCATGCTTGGAGAAAAAGCAACAGTTCTCATGTGCCAGACAAGGAACATCTTTACGTGTCAGTCACCTGTACAGTGCCTCTTGTAACACTGCTTTGCTCTTTTCCAGGGGAACCCCTACATGTGCAACAATGAATGTGATGCGAGTACCCAAGAACTGGCTCATCCTCCAGAACTCATGTTTGATCTTGAAGGAAGACATCCCTCCACATTTTGGCAGTCCACAACTTGGAAGGATTATCCAAAGCCTCTTCATGTTAATATTACACTTTCCTGGAACAAAACTATTGAGCTGACAGATAACATAGTTATCACTTTTGAATCTGGCCGTCCAGACCAAATGATCCTGGAGAAATCACTCGACTATGGACGAACATGGCAGCCCTACCAATACTATGCCACAGACTGCTTAGATGCTTTCCACATGGATCCAAAATCAGTGAGGGATTTATCGCAGCACACAGTCCTAGAAATCATTTGCACAGAGGAATACTCTACTGGGTACATGACAAATAGTAAAATAATCCACTTTGAAATCAAAGATCGATTTGCTTTTTTTGCTGGACCTCGGCTTCATAACATGGCTTCTCTTTACGGCCAGCTTGACACAACCAAGAAGTTAAGAGATTTCTTTACCATCACAGATCTGAGGATAAGACTGCTTAGGCCAGCAACTGGAGAAATATATGTAGATGAGCAACACCTGGCACGCTACTTTTATGCAATTTCAGACATAAGGGTATACGGAAGGTAAGAGATATGTACCTTTAGAAACAGGCATGTATGTTTGGTTTTAGAAGTTATTCAGAACCATGTATTTCCGCAAACATGACAACACTTTCTGCCAAGAAATGTTCATGGAAATCTGGCTCAGTTGAAGTCTGTTTCTGTTCACACACAAGTTTTTGGGTGTTCACTGCCACTAGCCTGGGGCCTTCAGCCCTAGATCTCACAAGCAGGATAGTATTAACCGTTTCCTGTGTTGGCTCAGGAATTCTCCCTGGCATTAGGACATTTTCTGCATTTCTACAGCAGGAGCCTCATCTGGTGGCAGTTAACTGAAAAAAAGAGGTTCTGGTTTATCATCTCACTTTTTTAGGCCTTTAATGCAAGCTGTGATTGATACAGCAGCCTTTGCACAAACCCTTCCCCCTAGGTCTGGCTATGGACTGCCTACAGAAAGGGAAGGCAGCAGAGAGTAGAGTCCATTCCAGGTACTTTAATTAGCTCTGAAATAAGTGAAGCTGAAGTAAAATGGAACAAAACAACAGTGTTTTGGAGAGACTGATCTGAATATAATAAATATGATTACTCAGCTGGATTCAAGACAAATAGTCCCTCTGGGGCAAGCAGTGACTAGTATCAGGTGTCATAGTCCCGAAAATAATAACTGTGTAATGACATTCCTATCAGGAAGATTTCTTCTCAACTCAAACTAGCAACTGACTGATGATCTCAAGCAGGAGGGTGATAACCTTTACATGTGTTTTGGATGCAAATCTGTTCAGAAGAAATACATGGGACCTTCTGTATTAACAATTGACTCACCTCTCTATTGCACCTTTTCCTTACCTTTTTTTTTTTTTTTAAGAAGCTAAGTATCAGAACAAACAGAAAAGCTAGTTTATCTGGGAAGGACAGGGCGTTTTTTGCAAACATGGGACTGAGTGAAAAAAATAGACAGTTATTATATAAAACAGAGGTGACTATATTTTCATTTCTCCTGTAGTGAGTTTGACATTTTCTACCACCTTTATACAAGCCTTTCATATTCATAAGCATTTCCATATTGCAAAAATTGATACACTAATTTAAAATAGAATCAAATTACTGTGATGTAATCTTTTGAAAAATATTCCTCTAAAGGAATTCTTCCTATATAAAGGAAGAATTGATGCCGTATACAGATTTAAATGTGTGTTTTTGCAGTGCTGATATATTCTAATGTAACAACAAAATACATTTCGTAGGACCATAGATTTATCATGTAGTTACAATCTTCTCTGTCCACACCAAATACATATGCGTACACACAGAATCACTAATTAAACATGTGAAAGCATAAGAGAACCTTCAATGTTTTCAGAATTCTTATTGTAACTTTCATTAGTTACATTGTAAATTATTTTTCAGAAGTCTCTTGAGAGGGATAAGTGGATCATGGATAGCTTCAGATACTGTTTGACATAGTTTAGTAACATTAGCTTCAATATATAAAAAAATAACGTGTTCTATTCAACGTGTATCCTTCCTCCATTGCCTCCACATAGGTTAGCTCTACAGAGGTATCATATCAAAGCTCAGGATCTGAAGGTCCTTCTGCTTTAAGGAAAAGCTGTTCCCCATCTGAAAACCCATTTGGATCTTAGTCTGACTTTAATTAGGCTATCAGTACTTTATCAAAGAAAGCATCTGGAGGATTAAAAAAAAAGTGCATAGCATGCAAATTAGAAACAGAAACCTTCCGAGCACATCTGGGACATGGCAATCTTGTGAGAAAACATCTATAAAAATGAAGCATGACTGTACAGAGAAGTTATCTGATGCTGATGCTTGTTGTCTAAATGCTGCAGTAATTGGACACATGCTTTAAAAGAAATATCTGATGTGTAATAGTGTCTCACTAGATTAGATTCATGTGAATTCTTATCACTTTTCTGCTAATGAGGAGAACAGCTCTTTAGGGATTTGGTGGCCTTTGCTTTCATACATAGTGAGCCCTTCTTGTTAAAGAATTGATGGCCTTGCTTACTGCTAAGTAGCTGTGGAGCTCCAGTACACAGCCCAATTACTTAGTTGTACCAAAGGTAACTTGCAATAGGCCCACTGTCACCCACTTTGAGGTATTTTTGGTTTAATACAAGAAACTTACAGGGCCCCCACAAAGAGTCTCCAAATCAGGATCATTAGTCATGTGCACTGGCATGCCCTGAGCATGAGGACGTGACAGAGGGGAGCAAGGGTTACCAGGGCATTTGTGCTGCCTTTTCTGATTCAGCTGAGCTTTCCAGCCCTTACAGTTATTTTATGATGTTAACTGGAAGTTACAATTTATTTAATTTTTTTGCTACTAATGTTTCATATTCAGGGCTTTGAGACCGACATATTTATATACATTTAGTAAAGTTAGACTGGGCTGTTCCATGAGGACAGGATACAAAGGAACATTACCAAGGAGCTTGTCACCTGGTGGATGAGTGATGCTAGCAGACACATTTTAAAGCTAGTCCTTTTACTGAAAAAAGTAACCTGTAGGTTAAATATAGTTAAAATCACCAAAGGCAGCATAAAATGAAATTTGATTCACACTGTATTTTAAAGATCCATGACAGTGAAAAGTATCTATCTCAAAGCTGCCATATTTAATATGCAAGATGTTAGAGTGGTTAATACATCACAATAAATTATATTAGGACATTTGCCCTCTTAATATAGGGTTTGTTTTGTCATTGCTTTGCATTTTGGCATGAAATAAGCCTGATGGATGTTGCATTAGAGATGAAAGCCAGTGCACTCTCAATGAACGCCTTACGTCCTCTATTACCACCTGTTTATTCATCTTCAATTTAACACTTCGATTGTGTATTTATTAAGATGATGAAAAAAAGGAAACATGGCTGTTAACAATTTCAGCAACCCCATTGTGCACACCTTATTCAAGAAACCTAATAATCCACATGAACTAATTCTGAGTTACCGATGGTCTGCTTCAGTAAATCTTGGTGATTTTTTCTAGTGAATAATGGGCGATGCAGTGTGCCAGTATCTTAATTAAAGAGAGCCTCTCTTAGTCTTGATCTCATTTTAATTTACAGGGTAATACTACAATAATATCACTAATGGAAGGTACATTAAAGGGCATCAAGTAGCATTAGCTGTATTAAATTATTGCACTTGTGTTAATTAACTGCTGAAGCAAGATGTTCCTAACGGCTAGAAAGGTCAACTAATGCATAAATAAAGTCTTCTGGGATGGGAAACCAAGAAAGAGCAGACATTCTCCCCTCATCTGGCCTTGCTGTGGAGAATCAGAGGGTGTGCTGTGCCATAACCTCAGGAAGGTTTCTCTGGTTTCCCTGCCTGCAGCTCTGCCTGTTTTCAGTTCTACGTGAAGGACAGTCCTGGCAATAAGCTGTGAGGCACCACTCCCTTTTTTAACGTTTTGGGGTTTTTTTTAAGAAGTTCACTAAAATGCTGATAATATTTCCTTTGAAGCCAAGCAAAAGATTCCTAGCAGATTTTGGTTCAGGCTGCTAAAGGTTTAATGGTGTTCGTTCCAAAGTACTTTTGTTTTACTTGTTATATTGTCAGTGATGTGTACATTCATACACTATAAATTAACTGTGATTCCAGATACTAGTAAAAAAACATTGCTCCATTGGGTGACTGAATGGCTAACTGGCTGAAACAAAGGATCTTATTGCCTTTGGGTGATTATATTTTTATCTAAGAGCCACCAGTTTTCTTCTGACACCAGAATATGCAGCCTCTATACCATGTTACTGAACTTATTTTTACATTCTTCTCACCTTGAAGCTTCTGTATTTAAGCCCCAGGGTTTTCTGACCCAGTCTCAGCTACAGTTGCAGTTGAAACAGAAATAGAAACCTCTAACGTTACCAAGTGAAAAGTATCCTCAGTTTTAACAGTTTTTTGCTCGCACATTTTCTCTTCTAAATTTAAATCCATCTTGGAATTGACTAGATTACTCTGAAGGAAAGCATATTTACTACTAAAGAGGTTGGGTCTTTTTTGTTGTTTTATTCGGCCTGCCCCTCCTGCCAGCTGTGACCCCGAACAAGTGAGTGTGGCTGCAGTGGGTTTGGGGTAGGTGGGTGCCCGTCCTCTTGACAAGAGCTGAGCTACGCCCTGAGCCGGGTGTCACATGGCAACTTTCAGCGGATGGTCATGCCAGGAAGGCTGGATGGTACCACGTTCAATCCTCTTGCTAATTCTGCAGATCCATTCTATGGATGGATTGATTGGATTAAATCTGTATGTTATTCTGGCATACGATTGACAACATTGTAATAATATCTCTCTGTAATTTACTCCAAAACAGAACTTTGCCCTAGGGAAGTGGTAATGTAGAAGTGCTTTAGTTTTATTTAGAATAGAAAATGTTTTTGTTAATGTTCAGTTCAGAACCAGACCACCAATATGAAGATATGTAGGTTTCAAGCTTTTAAGAATACAACAGAATACCATTCTAGTTTCTAGTATTTAGTTACTGTACTTGAATACTCTTTGTTTTATGAGAACACTTGCATTAGAAGCTGGTTCTCCTTTGAGATTTTCACTAGTATATGGAGGGAATCTAGCAGTTTCCCCAATTAAATTAAAAACTCCTTAGAGAATGGGAAAGAAAAAAAACGTGTATGTATTTAAGAGCATGTCAATTTATCTTTAACTCCCAAGTGCCATTAGCTTTTTAATATATCTACTGTAATATGTCACTAAGGAAAATAGTCCTTCATTTTCTAGGGTCATCAGGAATTGAAATAATTAAATGGTTACTGTGTTTATTCACACATGAGCACTCCCCAGTGGTTCACACAGTACAGGTGTCCTGGGTGGGTTTTACTCCTGCCCGTGTTCAAATAATATTGGTTTCCACCCTCCATCCTGGTGGCACAAGTCTTGTACATTAGCTCAGAGTGGTCTCAGTCTTGTAGTGGCTGGAAGGGGAGCAGAGTATTAGAGTCTGGACAGCTGACCAGGTGTCTAGTTCTGCTATACACTTTAAAAACTCATGGGTTTAAATCACCAGGTTTAACTCGCCACCATTGCTCTTTAGCATTCGATCATCTTTTCTTGGCCTGTTTTGCAAGATGTCAAGTATTTCCATACTGGTCTCCCCCAGCTGTCTTTCAAGGAAGCTCAGTATCAGGCAGGATCAGTGTGTTTGAGGAGAGGCAGCAAGCCTTTCTGTAGTATAAATCACTCTGCCATTGAACATTAAAGGAGTAGAGATGAAAATCCTGATGAAAGAAATGAGAATTTTTTTTCTGTATTACTTTTTTATGCTGAAAAGCTATTCAAAGAGCCTTTCTGAATAAAGTCAGGGATTCCAATATCTTGCAGAAACTTTCTTTTCTTTAAGCGTTTCATTTCAAAAGAGTTCAATTTAATGCAAACACTGAAATAAGCTTAAGGATCTGCTGGATCACATATACAAATGATTCTTGGCACAGGGATGTCCTTCAGGTTGAAGTTAAAGCTGGAGTGATACAATACATTATAATCTTAAAAGTTCCAAAGTTTCCAACTATTTCACAAGTAACAGGAACTATCAACTTGTAGAGTTTTCTTTTTTATTTTTTTCCTTGTTTTTTAATTTAACATTCTGATCTCTTCCAAGGGTGCCAGTGTGGTGAGATTACTTGCTGTTAGTTTTGTCCACCCCAGTATCTAATTACACTCACTTAGGAGATGATATTTCCTGGATGCTCCTCAGTGTGTCAAGGGCCTCAGAAGATAGTAGTTGAACCTAGAATATCCACTTGCCTTCTCTTGACACAAGTATTGTTTCTCTTTTTATGTTCGTCTTTTTCTTAGTTGTAATAAATGAAACATCATTCATCCATGATTTAGGGAAATACTTGAAACTAAGAGAGTTAAACTTGCTGCCTTTTATCTTATTTCCCTCTAGTACAATGCCATGGTAAATACTGTGTATCGCTCCCTACACATTAAGAGAAGTATTGAAAGAAGAGACCAGACTGATACTAGTTTCAGATGCCACCCTGTAAATCAGGATTAATTCCTGTGAAATTACCCACACTGAACCAATGAGTTTCAAATGCATTCAATGTAGGAGGAGTGAGAGAAAACCAGTGATGGAGAGGGAGGACAGAAGGAGGAAAATAAAGGAGGGAAGACAAAATTAAGGAGGCTGTCCCAGCTTCTGTTTAAAAGAAATGAGAAAAAAACCCCACACCTCTCAGTCTTTTCATTCTCTTTCATCTTTGTGTAATAAGGCTGATGTAAAGCAGGACAGTTCTGCTAGGTCCTGTGATTCAGTCACATGAAAACACCTATTCAGATAACTGGAAAGTGAATTAGTAAAGGTAAAGGTCTAACGGATCTGTGACAACCCTTCCTCTCCTTCACTCGAGTCCTTTTCTGGGATTAATGCGCCTCAGCAGTACCAGGGACCCATGCACAAAGGGAATCATCATGGTTCCTACCTGATCACAGCAGGCTGTAGTGCAAACAAGTCAGCTCCAAAGATCCTCAGTAAAACACAGGTGAAACATCTTGTTAACTGGGCTGAACAACAAGGGAAGTTTTCAACACTGCTGTAACTCTGTTTTCATAGAACATAATCTTGTTAATGAAGAAAAGTAAAGAAGGAGCTACTGAAGAAAAAAAAAAAAAAAAAAAGAAAAAGAAACAAAACTGCAATGCTGTGAATTTAGCAGGTAGCAACATGGTCAGGGAGAAAGAGATGAGGGGTCATGCTGCAGGTAGCTTTCCCAAGAGAAAGTCTGGCTGCTAATGCATTCAGGAATGCATAATGTGAACTGCAGCCCTTTTCAGGAGAACAGGCTGTGTCCTGGTTAGGTTCATGGGACATGGCAGAAATGAAAGGATGCTCAGCGGCAAGAGGCATCCTAATGACATTAGCAGAGAGCAGGAACTGGAGAACTTCTTGACATACTACCACTCCTGTATGAGCCTACTTTTAATTTTTGTAGCATACTGAGTTCTTGGAGCCTTGAAGTCTGTCCGTGAACAGCATATGGTTGCTTGCACAACAGTTCATCCAGACTTGTAAGCAGGTAGTAATTAACAAAAAGGAATGATTGTTAGAACTTTTATGCTGGAAGTGCTGCCATACTCAAGTAATGTAGCTGTACTTCACTGATGATTATTTTGACACTTCTGGGGTGATGACCACTATTTTAAAACAAGCCTAAAAACAAACAAAAACATCTCAGGAGGAGGCTGATAATCTATAGCTTCATACTGTGGGTTAAGGCAGATCAGGCATTGGGACATACTACTGAAAATACAATACATATGGTACATACATGTGCCCATATCCCAGTGCTGGAGGGCAGTTTTCTAAAATTATGCTTTTTCTTTGAACCCTTGACTCTATCCTCCAAGTTTGATGTTTGTGTGAATGCCAATAGTTGTCTGCCTCTTCCTTGTAAATGCCCTGGAAGACCTTGTGATTCTCTTCATTTTCACCTTTAAATCCGTTTCTGTCTTTATGGGAGCTATGCAGAGTGTCTTTCCTCTCTGCCATGCAGTATTCCTGCTTCCATCCTCTCTAGATGAGTGTTGACCTGTAATGTGAGCCAGTATGATATATTAAGATTTGTAAAGTACTTTGAAATACACTTAAGAAATATCAGTAGAGAAGCACAATGGATTTTGATAATCTGTCCTCCCTGCACCATCTCTCATAAAACAGGGTTGTAATGGGAGTACCGGTACAGATATTAATGACAGCAATGCTGTCCCGATGACGGAGGAACATAGCAGTTCACATTTAACTCCCATCAATATTTCTGTTACACTGCACATTAAATCTATTAATGGCCAAAAAGATAAAATTTGATCACAATAAGGATATATACATTGAGGTATGTGTCTTCACACTCAACTAATTAGTTGCCATCAACTGTTTTCACTTTGCTAGGTGACATGTGGTATATAAATCATTACAATATGTTAAATGCAAATGGTTGGTAATAGGGTAACCATCTGCTCACTGTTGGAAAGTTAGCAGAGGAATACAGTAAGCTGTACTTCTAATAATGATGCTAAACTCACATCCCTGAAATACCAAATAGCTAAAACCAGCTGCTTCCACTAATGCCAACATTACTAATACATCTCTTACCCTTTTCATTTTCAGAAGTAAACTACATATTTTAAGAGGTAATTTTGTTCTTCTGCATGAACTTGACTTCAAGGCTAGAGTTGGTAACAGCAATGTGAACCACCGTGTCTCAGAGCCTGATCTTTTTCTTAGGTTGTACTGAGCACTTTTGAACAGCAAATAAATAATCAGGCTGGCGCCTTTTCTCGGGGCATCTTTTCATCTACAAATGCTAAATGCTCATCTAAATGCTCTTCCTTCCTCAACCCCTGCTGCCAGGCCCTTTTCCAGGGATGACATTATTTTGTCACTGATAGATAGTTGGCACATAGCAGTCTGGAAACATATTACACTAGAGACGATCAAAGGATGCCTTCCATCTAATAACCTACCATGGCCTATGAACATTAGAGATCACCGCTGCAAAGAGGGATCAATTATTTTGCCACAGACATGTATTATCAGGAGCTGTCACATACCTTAGTAATGAGCGTTTCTGGATACCCAAGTGGCAAAGTAATGCAGTGGAAAATTAGTACTGGGACAAGAGTGAAGGACTGCCTGCCAAAGTTGAGGCTGCGCCTTCAAGCTAGAGCAGCTCCTTCTCTCCTTACCCTTTCAGTCATCTGCTGGTCAGGGTCACTGTCACAGTGCTGATGTGCTGGCTCCCCCATCAGTAATATATTGCATTATTGCCTATCAGAGTGATTAATACATTCCTGTACTGAATTCCCAAGACATGGCTCCCAGCGCTAAAGAAGCTGAGGAATTAATTCAGCTCCCACTGTCTGAATGGAAAAGAAGTTTGTGCTTTCATCAGTCAGATTCTAGTGTGGCTGTGGCTCTCTTAAGCCACGTTGGGAAGGAGGGGTTGGTGTTTGGTTGGGGGTTTACATCTGGCATGGCAGTGTCTGATTTAAGATTGTGCTTCCAGAGAAGCACCTGCAGGGCAAGAGGCTGCAGGAGAGCTCATTAGCCTGTCCATTTCATAGCCCTGGGATGAATTACAGAATAAGATACTTGCTCTACAAGGTCTCAGAAACCTGCGGCTTTGTGTAGGTGTGCTGTCCTGCAAAGCTTTTCAAGTTTAAAAAAAATGTTACAGGGAGACTTCATGCTAACACGTTTTCCTTTGTTGCCCTGCAATAAAAGAAGCACAGTCTGAAGGCTGCGCAAATTTGGTGATGCCATTTTGATTCACAGTGAATACCTGCCTGTTTCAAAATGGTGCGTCTGCACTTTAAAGTTATCTGGAGCATTTATAGACAGAGCTGGTGTGATGAGCAGAACTTTATAATACCTCAAAGGCAGCATGCCAGAGCTGAGAATTTGATAATCCAGGGTCCTGAATTGGATTCCAGCAATGGTCACAAGTTTTAGGAAGCTTTCATTTGAAATTGCAAGCAGGAGAAAGACAGGTTTCTTTCTCTTTAACTGCATTAGTTTTATTGAACTGAAGCATTGCTTCAGTTCCCAGAACACTTTATATATATTTTAATGCACATTACCAGAGACAGAACGGTCGCAGGATCATTTATTGTTTCTGACTTTTATATTTGGTAAAACTGATTTTACTCATTTTCCCATTTAACTCTCCCATGCATTAAGAATCTTTAGACTTTGAGATGGTGTTTACCAAATTCATCATAAACATATTAATTTTATCTTCTTTAATTTGGTGGTGCTTCTGTAGGGCTTTTTTTAGGCCTGTTCAGAAAAGGCAGGTCAAGCCACACAAGTGTGAACTGAAGTCCAGGAACCTCTGATAGTGTTTTGTGCAGGAGAGGGAACATGAAATTCATTCCTCAGTAGCTGATCCTTTAGGTTTTATTTGATGACTGCTGGTAGCATCCACTGCAACACAAACATCCTGGCCATTGAATGCTTCCCATCTGTTGTTTTGTGGGGAGAGTCATTTGAGAGGTTTGAGGTTTTTTAGCCTTACTTACCTTGGCTGTATTTTTATAGCCTCATCACATTTTAATTGGCTCTAGATCTTCTCATTGTATTTAATGAACTGAGGGCTGCTTCTTCCCATGCTTTGAGCTAGGGGTGTTGATTTTGCCATATATGCACAACCAGGAATTGGCTTGGGGAAAAAAAAAAAATATTAATTATTCTTCTTGTCCCCCTTTTAGAGCACAGCAGGTCCTGGGACTTTCTGCACCACTGGGGAGCGGAGACAGTGGGAACAGGGTACAGCAATGTCAGTTGGGATGGGGACAGAGCTGCAGTATGAGAAGTCATCTGTTTTGTTAGTGACCCACTTTTGGAAATCCTCCTTCCCTCCTCCCACACCATGCCTGTGTCCAGCTGCTCATTTCTCACTGTCTTGCTTCTCTTATGGTGCTTATCACTCCTTCAGTTGTGTGGCATGAGGAGTCACTGCCTATGTGGCTCAAAGAAGGAATGGAAGCCTTTGGCAGGAACACCTCGATTTACAATGACAAAGCAAACCTATTATTCTTTGTCAATGCAGAAAATTGCTTATCATTTAACAAGCTTCATTAAAGATACTGTGCTTATGGAACCATGCCTCCCTTCCTTTGAATGCCCCTGAAATAATTCCTCCAGCAGGACAGCAGAACAGCATGGAGCCAGTTACATTTTTAATCACTTGTATCCCATAGGAATCGCAGTCTGCCAGCAAGGGCAGCTCCTTCCTCTCTGCAGCACAGGAGAATTAAAAGATGGGAAGCTGTGGTTCCAGAATGGTGTGTTACAGTTATTAATGAGCTAAAGATCAAACAATCTGAGTATCATTAACTGCTAATATTTTGCTACTGAAAATGTTTAACCCAATCCACACGCTATATCTCGGGAGGGGAAGTGTCATCCCCATTTTCCTTACACACCCTTGTGTCCTTACACACCCAATCCACTTTTGTATCATTTTACATTCTGATCAGGTAGATCAGCTGATCGCTGCAGAAGTAGCCCTCAATGTGGTGATTCTTTCCAAGTCTTGCCCTTTCCGGTGGATGACGGCAACAGCCTCAGGTCTGACATCTACATGTTTTAGACTTCATGTCTTAAAATATACATCTGGACTTTTGTTTTTTACAGATACAGAGGCACTGTATTGAGAGATTAGGTTCTGAAATCTCTCTTCATTCCAATGGCTACTTTTGGAGACTAATGAATCCCTGGATTTTGTCATTTATACATTTGTTTGTCTGTTAATGCTTCATAAAATATACATGCTTTATATAGGAGAGATACAGGAGAGTGATACCACCAGAATGACAAAACGTTATGTGTCTTGATTCCAAAAGCAGGTGAAGTATATACCTTAAATGTAATTCATTGGTTTCCTCACTGTAGAGTCACAGCCAGTTTTGACTTACAAATGCACAATGAGTGTGGCTGACAATCAGCCTGCTTGTGAATTGTGGAGAGGAGGTACATATGCTCTGTCTAAAGGCTACATACAAAAAGCATTGTGTTACGTTTTTAGAGGCATTTGCCACATAAAATTAAACACCTAAAGGCAGCTTAGTGCTGGCTCTTGGAAAAAATTCAGGATTTTGTAAATTTCAACTCTGTTTTATTATAACAGAACTTTTTAAAAATCTCTTGCGCATATTAGGACCATCAATAAAGGGCTTACCCCCAGAGAAAAGGTTCTGCAATTTAAAATGGGCTGAGTGTATGCTGTAACAAGAGAGAGGCCTTTTAGAGTATTGTGCAAATATTGCTGCAATGCAAACACAATTAATAGAACATAAAGTCCAGTCTCAATGCCTTGTATACAGGAGTTTCCGCCTAATTCCTAACACATAAAATGTATACTTTTTTATATCCTTATAAGCTTAGCACATTAAAAAACAAATGAACAAACAAAACAAAACAAAAAAACACAAAACAAAACAACAAAAAAGCCCACAAACAAACAACAGCAACAAAAAACACCAAAAAAACAGGTCTGAAAATTCAGCTGCTATAACTACTTCAGGCAAACAGAAGAGGAAACAAATTGCCATGAGACGTAGGTGAGACTGCGTCCTAAGAAGCTTGTGGGCAGCAGCCCAGGGCACTGTCCTGCCTGGCAGCTGCAGAAGCAGGTGCCAATAACGCTGGGTGGGAATGGCTGTTTTGTCAGCAGTGTTATCAGAGCTCACAGTCTGCAGTGCATGCATCTCAGGAGAAGCCTGTTACAGACGAAGACTTTTTTTCCTTATTGTATGAAGACCTTTGTCTTCAGAGGTAGGTCAGCATCTGAAAACACAGAGATTATCATGAAGGGCTAAAACTGACACAAAATACAGGAGTTATTTGCATAGGAAAAAATAATAAAAAAGCTGTATACTGAAAGTTACATTCAACTTCTGTTACAAGAAGCTTGGGCAAGTGCCAGAAGCTTGTTCTCTTCATGATATGATTATAAGGCCACTAAGTCATTTGGTTCAGTCAATTTGCTGTATATCATGATAAATCTGTATACAGCAGAAAATCCACAAAGTTCTGCCCTTTTCGTCTCCTGAGCTTTTCTGCCCAGTATGAAAGCGGAGAACAGCTTAAACAAGATCTGGAGTCACTTCGGAGTCCTGTGCAATGCTCCCCTCCTGGCTTGTGTAGGCCAACAGGAGAAGATGCTGAGCAGGCGTGAAAATAGATGAGGAAAGATGATGAGCTGTAAGGGTAGGGACAGAAAGTCATGACGGCTGTGGGCACCATCCTAAATACCAGGGGACCTGTATCCTTCCTTCTCTGCAACTCTGTCGGTGTCTGAGAAAGAACACAGTATTAAAACATCAGAAACAAACTCCTTCATCCCCAGAAGTACTGTTTACAAAAATATTTCCTAATAAAGTGTCCATTATTCTTTCCTTCTGGGATTTTATTGGCATAATTCAGGAGGTTTCTGATAATTATGCTCAAGTTCATTAAGGATAAAGGTCTGTGTCATGCAAGAGTTCTTGTTAGATTCCTCTTGAGCCACCTCGCCTCTTTCTTGCTCATCAGGTCTTCAGAACAAATCCCTCCTCTTCTTTTGTGGATGGCAACTCTCTATCAGTGTGCAAACAAAAACCAATTCATTTTGAACAGCAGTGTCCATAAGTCCATGCCCTGAAGAATGCTATAATGCAAGGAAGCTATTGTTCACCATCTGACTGTCTGTGTCCCACACAGGATCCTTTCCAGCCTTGCTAGATCTTTTCCTTGTAATAAGCTGTTGGTCAAGAAACAGATGGTGTTAGACATCCCTGTATTAGTGACTTTTTTTCCTTAAAATCTAGGTTCTTTACCTGCATCTATCAGTTCTCTAGTATTGTATTATATTTGTTTTTTATATATGTGCATACCTTTTACTTCCAGGTTAGCTCAAACATACTTTGAGAGCAGAAACAGCCTGTACATTTTCCATGGGAGTTTGAGGCTGAGGAAGGCTGCTTGACATTTCAGGGGAATCTGAAAAGTTTGCATAGAATTTTAAAAGCTATGTTATACAAAATAGAATTGCAACGGTTTGTTCTTCAGTATAAACATGTACTGATTGTTTTTGTCAGCAGTATTTCACAATTTGCTTTCCCCCATAAAAACCTTACATTATTCATAACTTGCAATCTGCTCCTTATATTTACAGTTATAAGAGTTTCCTGGTGGGGGTCACAGAATATGAAGGGAAGTATTGATCGGAAACATTTGAAATATAAATGAAGTTGTTTAGTTCTTGTGGGACATGGAATTTTATAGTCACTGGATCAAATTCGACCTCCCGGTATGCCTGTTTTCATAGACAACAAAAACGCGTTCCCGACCCCTCAGTGAACAGTGCAGCTCAGCTCTAGCCTCTGACTGAACATTCTTTGATTTGCCCAGTATTTGTTAAAAACAAACATGAATAATAAATGCTTCAGTGCACTTGAAGGCCAAAAGCAATCACTATTTTATTCTAGTCTGGCATTAGGTCAGAATCTTAAGACTTTGCTTTGAAACTACCAGTCCTTTGTCACTTAAACTTACAGAACAATATCAAAGCAGTATCATCAACCCCATTTCACAATGATAGATGTTCACAGCCTCTTGTCCCATGTCACAGGAGTTTGAGGCTAGGGCAAGTGTTAAAGCCAGTGGCAGACCTGGTTTGGCACTGGAGGAAAACCAGTCAGCACTACTGGTGCTCTGATGGGCCAGCGTACATGCTTGTCCATACGTGTCTCCTGCTTGCTGCTCCAAGGCCAATGCCAGGGTCCAGGTCTCCTCTCTCCCTGCCCATCTCGAGTCTAAGAGGTCCTTTCCGGCCGCATCTGAGAAGTGCTGAGGACTGCCAAGCTCTGGCCATCCACCTCTGAGAAGCTCAGATCATCCATTAGGAGTCATACACACAGACTCTCTATTAATTTGCTAAATTCAGTTGTTTGGTTTTTTGTGGTTTGTTTGTTTGTTTGTTTGTAAAAAGACAGTAAATTTGACCCATGATATCATCTATCTCAAGCTTTCTAATACTAAACAGCATTTGTAATTTTCCCACCTTTGTATAGTTCCACCGACTTTAATAAAACATAATAAAATGTTTGCAGAAACTAACCAATGTAATGGCTTCAAGATAACAATAAGTAGTGTCTATAATTAAACAGTAATCATATGGTATTTTTGAAAAAGAAAGCTTTCTCTACACAAAGCCAGCAACTGAAATACAGTAGGTGAAAGAACTATTTTCCCAAAATAAAAAGAAAAGATACAGTTAGAACTTTTTTTCCTGAAGAATTTAAAATTAGTCCCAGCAAATAATTTCATTCTGCTGTGTTGTTATCTTAATACCAGCAAGGTTAGAGATAAGGTGACCCAATAGCTCTTTTTCGGTATCTAAGTTAGCTATTGGATGCTAAGTTGCTTTTGGCATACTTCAAACATGACACACAGACAGAACCTGCTCACTTCTCATCTAGTTTTCTTCAGCAGGAGAAAGGATTAGTATTTTTTAAGTATAAATTATTCACAGAAGAAAATTCTGTCAGGGACGACTAAAAGTATCTTCAGAATTCAAGCCACATTAATAAACACTTTTGACTAACTTTTTTGTGAAAGCTCAAAAAGGCATGATTTTTCTTTTGGAAATATTTTTGTTTGACAAATTGTCAAAAATAATTTCTGAAAATGGAGTAAAAACCTGAAAATAAAACTACACATTTCATTTGACACAAATAATTTTCTCTCCCGTTTTTTTTTTCAGTTTAGTCAGTGAACTGAAAAATCGATTATTTGCACAGCTCTACTGGCAAATAATTCTTATCATAATAATTCCAGAGGGAATCATTCTGTGGCAAGGAGATTATACTGTATGGAATTTAAAAGTTTTAAAGTTGAGGCTTGCATGATAAACAATGAGAAATGTTCTGATCCATTTTCTCACTTTTCTCCTTTAAATTATAACCTCTAATTGCGATGGAAAACTAAAAGAGAAAAAGGAAAAAAAAAGAGAAAACAAAAAATATCTATATATTTTGAAGTGGATTTGGAGTGTCTGTTTTGGTAAAAAGAAGCCTCTAATCCACCACTTCCCAATTATTTTAGATGGAGCCATGAGGCCTAAACATTTTGAAAATCAACCCTCATGAAATGCTTGAAAACACCAGAACTAAACCACTTTTGAAACATTTAAGTCAGCTTCATTTGCTCTGAACAGTTGGTTATGCACTCTTAACTTTGATAGTTTATTCATGAATACCTTCAAACACACTCCAGAAAATAATATAGCTGCCTTATAATTATCCCTAAAGTTCAAGTTCAGCAATGTGATTTTTCAGCAAGAGATCAATTAACCTGTCCTCATAGTAAGCAGTTCTGAGCAGCACCTAAGGGAGATACCAGCAGAGGACAATGGCCAGGAGACCGGAGCTGGTGCACACAGCAACCTGCCCGGTGCTTCTTTTTCTGGTAATGATAGCAGCACTGCAGAGGGAGAGAGGTGATTCAAAGTCTTTAAACTCAGGTAACACCTAGAAGTAATATCAGCTATAACCAGCAGAACAGCAGGACACAGTTTACCTGGGTAAAAAGGTGCCTTTAGAGTGTTTGCAGAGATGATTCTTGGGCAGTAGCTTCTCTGCAGATGAGGAGTAAGGTATAAGCCTGAAAAGAGGAATGTTACAAACTACTTCTCAGAATCAAGTGTTAATTTGGGGCTAGGCAGTGTATTAACAATTCAAAAATATTTTACATATATATAATTTTAAAATATCTAGGAAGAGGACAGGCCACTAAATCATATGCCAAAAGTTTTTGTGTTTGGATTCTCATGATTCTTAAAAGAGACCAACTGAATGACATTCCTGCTGCGCCCTCACTTATCCTGGTGGCTTTTCAAAATATTTGGTCAGCACCTAGACATCTCTTGGTAATAATGAAAATTAAAGTGAGCATTTATCAACAGTTCTTTACCTTTACCTTTCCCTCACACATTTCCTATAAAACAAGACAGATAAAAAAAAAAAAAAAAGGAAATCTGATTTTGAAGTACATGTCATTTTTAAAGTGCTTAAGTCCTGGCATTTTCAGGGGCTGTTATGTTGTGTGTAACTATATTTCTTAACAGAATTTAACTGGAAGGAGAACTCAGCTTTTGTTCTTTATATGTGCTTTATTGCTGGTTGTGCATATTGGTGGTACACCTGAAGCAAAAAACGGCCAAAATATGTACCAAAAAAATCCCAAGGGTATGCTCAATATCCCTTTTCTCTTTGGAGGAAAGTTCTTTCTGGCATTTTTCAAAGGGAGGTAGGTGGGGTCTCCTGATCAAGCGCCCAAAGCTTTCCTGCTGGCTCCTACCCCTTGTTCTGACTCAGCTTCCCTGGCATGTCCCACATGGCTGCAGGAACCTGCCTGGCTGGGTGCTGCGCAGGAACCACCATGAGCAAACGATTCTAATTGGCTTTTTTTCTTCTCTGAATTATTACTCGTTTTCTTCTTGGAAACAAATCTTTCCCTGGCCTCTGTATTTTTTTCGAAGGGAGGTGGAAGTCTCCTCAGGGCTTTGTTTGATGTGTAAAATCCTCTCACCTACAGACATAAACTTGACAACAGGGCTTAAAACCAGAGCTGGTCACAGCAGATAGCTATCAGAGAATGAGCAGGGGAGAAGGTCCCTCACTAAATCCTGATAACAGGACCCACAGAAAGGCCTTTCCTGTTACTGACTGCAGTAGGAACAGGACTGAGCTGTTTGGTGGATTAAAGTTATCACATCTCACTTTTTCAAGTGAAAACTCTTGTCCAAGAGTAGACGTATGTGGTGTGTGCTATTCTGCACCTCTTCTGTGCCCACAGGCAGGGACCCTGCCCCAACAGATGCTGCAGCTGACCGGGGGGCCTGTCCTCGCTGGGTGCAAAGGGACACCCAGCCAGGACCATGATGTTCTCCTGTGCTGGGTTAGGGCTGACGATGACTGCTCCTCCAGGGAGTATTGCTCAGAGCAGCACAAGGCATATTTTCTCTTCCTCAGAGGCCACCCATTACAGCCCATACCTCCCTCTGCCATATATAGCGTCCCTGCAGCAGTAACTACTAAGGGCACATTCAAGCATATAAATGAGTCCATAGGAGGTCTCTTAAACAGAAATGCTTTAAAATCTTTTGAAAAGAGCAGCAGATGTACTGCTTCACAGAACTGGTTTCCCTGGTGTCGAATTCTGCATGCACGATGGATATTTTTATGCTGCTTTTCTCTATTATAGTCCTCAAAAAGTTATTGAAATCAGTATGAAAGTAACCTTGCCCTTTTCTCATGTAGCAGAAATGCTGCTCCACTGACAATGGCTCAGGAAAATACTTTATTCCCTACTGTGACACAATAGGTGCTACATCCTGAGTCCTTCTGTAAGCTTAAAGTAAAGATATTTCTTATTCAGCCAGGTCTGTCCAACATTCATCATGGACACAAATTTGTAACAGCTCACTTGGGCTATTGCCACATGTGAGAATAAAAGTTTTCCCATTGCAGAGAGGTAAGTAACATTTTTGAATGGTATTGGAAGCATGTCCACTTGGATGGTAATTTAATGACCACAGTTTTAGACCTCCCACACAATAAATTGTTCCTTTTCAGTGTTGCGCTGGGAAAAATAATTCAGGGTGCCAGCTGGCAGCTGATGCTGTGAAATACTACTTACAAATAAAGACAGGAAGTTTGGTGTAATCACTTCTTAGAGCATCTTAGAGGAGTTTTCCTGGGATTGCTGCTAAGCAGATGTAAGACTGGTATTAATTAAATTAAATCCAGAAAAATTGGTCTCTGAATAAACTTAAAAGTGGTGATGTACATTAACACAATGCCAGGACTTTCAAATCTAATGCTCAGATCTGTATCAGGAGAAAAGAGAAGAAATAGTGACTCCTAAAGACTTTTTAACTACTGTTCTTAAGTTTGTAAGCTATGAAACTTTTGCAGTGATATATTGCTGCAGCTTTCATCTGAGGCTTGTGAGTCACATTCTTAATGGTTGTCCTGGTTGCAGCTGGGATAGAGCTAATTTTTGTCCTAATAGCTGGTATGGTGCAGTGGTTTGGATTTAGTATGAGAATAATGTTGATAATACACTAATGTTTTCATTGTTTCTAAGCAATGTTTATACCAAATCAAGGATTTTTTCAGCAAGGAGGCTGGCAGTGCACAAGAAGCTAGGAGGAGGCACAGCTGACCCGGACTGGCCAAAGGGACATTACATACTATATGACATTTTGCTCAGTATATAAACCTAGGGAGTTGGCTGGAGGGTGGCAGCCACTGCTCAGGAGCTGCCTAGGTATAGTCAATGGGTTGTGAGCAATTGCATTGTGCATCACTTGTTTTAAATATTTTATTAGTAGTATTATTTCCCTTCCTGTCCTATTAAACTGTTTTCATCTTAACCCACAAGGTTTGCTTCTTTTCCAGTTCTCTCCTCCAACCCACTGGGGTGGGAAGTGACCAAACAGCTGTGTGGTGTTTAGCTGCCTACCAGGTTAAACCACAACAACAATCTATCAGGTTGTGGTACAGACTTTTACAGCCACTGTGATACAGTAATTAAATTCTGCTGGATGGTATCATAGTGATTAAAACAGAACGTGGGTCTAGGGTATCTGTTGGTGTATATTGAGTTGCTGCCCAATAGATGGATGGCAAACTAAGGCTGGCTAAGCAAGAGGCTGGACAGAAGCAAAAAAAAATTTAAATGCTTAGCTTCTTTAATATCCTGATGGCAATGAGCAGTAGCCAGCCTCAGCCAGCATACTCCCTTATTTTTTTGCACCATCAGACAGACAATGACAAGTCAATTAAAACATGTATGATACACCATGACAGCTCAGAACACCTGCACTGTGCAGTACCTCTGCAACACACATGCTTCCCACTCTCCCATCCCATCAGTGAATGCAAGAGATGGACTCTTACGTGAACCTACCAAAACAATCACTACTGTTAAACAATCAGTTGGTAGCACTGAAAGTAACCATCATTGTTCATCTTCACCTTAGCAAGAGATTTTCCTTTCTCTCTGGGAGAGACGTGATTGCCATAGTCCCCAGTTTCAGCATCTTTTGGGTAGTTAATAATAGTTTCCTATTTCTGAGGTTAAAGATTAGAGCAAAACAGACACATGTGAACAATGTAAAATACCAGCATCCTACCTTCTCAGCAGTCATGTCCCTAAAAGCACATGGCACCTGGGCTCCCTATCCTCCACTGATACCAAGTTTCCATCCAATGCTTTTTCAAGATCTTGGGCCTGCCATTTAAAATTATAAAAAGATTATCTGCCATTATCTTAAAGTACAGCCATTGCTCCTAGGATAATGAATGAAAACTGGAAACATATTAGGCCACATTTCAAACAGTGTGAACTAACATAATTTCATTGATTCTACTGGAGCCAGATGGATTTACATCAGCTAAGAATACGGCAAACTGTGTTCATGGGTGAAATTATTTGCAGAACATGCTGCTGGCAAGCTCTAGCAGATTTTATAGCCACTCTCTTTATTGACACATTTCTGTGAAAACTAATATCTCTGAGGAAAAAGCAAAAATGAGTATTTGGGAAGGAGATGGAAGTTAGTTCTCTATAGCAGACAACAGCAACTATATTTCCAGGCAGATTTATTTTGGCTTTAACACTTACAGAATGTGGAATGGAAATTAGAAAAAGCGTTTGGCCATTCCACTCGGTTGGGTGTATCTAAGTATCTAATATTAAGGATAGGTATTTTTTTTTATGTGGTAAACTGAAATAACTCGGACTCAGAATTAGCTCTTCTGTTCTACTAGGTATCAGCGTCACTGGGTTATTTTTAGACTTTTGACCTAAGAGGCTGAGGTCTGTAACATTTTTTATCTAGCCAAGAAATCAGAATAGTTTCAAATGCTTAAATACGAAGGTGTTTATAAGAGCTTCAATAGGTCACTGCCTCCTCCTTTCTGTGTTTGAGTTCTGCGTGGTGCTGATATAGCCTGTGAATATTTTCAGTTGCCTCTCTTTGTTTGGAAGGAGGTCATCTAGTAAACTACTGCATTTCAGAAACATTTACTGTTCATTGGGCAAGATGACGTTGCTTGTGGCCATCTCTCTGAAAGGGGTGGGGGAAAGGAGCAGTGAAGCCAAAAGGACCTGCCCCACTAATGTCAGGCCTCAAAAGGAAAATTGTGCATCCATCAGGCAACATACGAATCAGATACAGGCTGAGATACAAATCAATCAGTAGTGATCCTGTAGTTCTTGTTCGTATTGAGCAGCATTTTACTTCACAGTAGCCCCTATTTAAATAATCAGAATATATAGAAATGTGTACTAGTGTGTGAACACAATAAGTCTTATCAACATGTTAATAATTAAATTTAGTGCTTTAGTGCTCTTATTTTTGGGCTGGCTTAGTGCAAACAGTGGTCAATTCCATGACCTGCACACTTTCTGTGAGTCTTGGAAAGTCCTCGCTCCGGTGGAAAAGGGAATTATGCTGCCCTTCTGGATTTTGTTTTCTTTTTTAATTTCAGGCTCTCCACACTGCTTGGAAGTAGGCCACTGAGAAAGCAAAGCAAACATCCTCTCTGTGCCTGGGTTTTGCTGTTCCCCACTAGATATATTATATTCAGCTGAGGAAGATAAGAAGCTATTTTCCCCAATTTTCCATACTGCCTGTGGGAATCTAATTCAATTTCCTCCCAAATTTAGCAGCAAAAACTAAACAGTAAAGAATAAAGTTGAAGAGGCTTCTGTAAATCTCTAGATTTTAAGGTACTAAGGTGCAGCAGGATTACTGAGCGCAGGTTAAACTTCTTTTCTAGCCACAAAGCTACTTACAGATTTAAGAAGCTTAAAAACCTGATCCAACATTAGTCCTTGCTTTGCAAATGAAAGAATAATATATCTACCTATACAAAGTTATATTTGTTATTATTGAATTTTTTTATCCTTTATTATTGTTGTAGCCCCATTCCACAAAGGAATCTTTTTTTTCAGTGGGAGATTATGATGTATTAGATAAATTCAGGAAAAGGGACATGGAAAAAGACTGGTGACCAAATGTGTTTCCAGAAATAAACAAATGAAAGGACTCCCATCTCATTACTCTCACTACAGTGGCTACATTTTACCAGAAGACCACAGGGGTCTTATACATAACTTCCAGAAAAAGATGTAGTACACTTTTTGGGCTTGGATTCTGTACAGCAACATGGGCCTGAGATATTCATATTGCTCAAAACATGCTGAATAAAAACCAGAATTTACTATTCTGCTTTGTGCGAGCTGGAACATTTGTTCAGCAGACCTACTTGCAGCCAGCAACCCAGGCCATTTTCTGATTGCCAATGTCTGTAGTTTTTTTCACCCTTTTAGCTCAGAACTTCTTCAGAAGTCCCTGTAGTGAGCACCGGTAGCCCAGATTGCAGTAATTATCTTGTTAGCTCTTTTATGTGTGTGTTCTCACTGCCTGTTCCATCCTCACAGAAGCAAATTGGCCAACAATCATTTTATTTCTTCACAATAGTGTGCTTTATACTTGTTTTCATCCCTACAAATCTGCTTCAATAGTAAAGCTGTGTAGATATCCATTAAGCTTTGGAAATTATAGTAAGAACCAGCATACCTTTTTTTTTGACATGACATGGAAAAATCCTATGATATAATGAGCAATAATATCCAGTAGACGTGATGTTTCTGAGGCTGTGAGCCTCTATGAAAGGATGTTCCACTTGTTAGAGAGATTTAAAGGAAAAACAGACTTATCTAAGTATGTCCATGATGTTTACCTTGTACACTCAATGGTACAAGAGTTTTGTCATTTACCTGTGCACAGTTTCTCAATCTGATGAATTTGTCTCATAAAGTGTCAAAAAAAAAACAAACTGAAAAATTAATGATTCAGATGCAAAGCTGGTTTTACCCAAAAGATTTCATGGTATATTTAAAAGGTGTTTATATTTTAATTTTTGCCTTCTCAGCTGACATATTTTCCTCCTTCATGGCTGGGGTGTCACTTAAAATGTATTTACAACGTGGAATTTTCATCTTTGTCTACATTACATTACAAAACGAAATCTCACTGGTGCAGCTGCCTCAAGGTCATTAGTAAGCTTAAGAGGCACAATGTAGATGACAGCCTTAACACGATTGATGTCATGCTAAGCACGGCCAAGTCCTTTAGGACATTTGTGACAAGGTGCTGGATGTAGTTGCTAGCACTGGGGTGCTGACTAAGGCTCCTAACATTGCTAACAGTGTTTTAAAATGCCTAATTAAAACTGCACAGGGTGGTATTTTACTTTGTGTGTGCACAATGTTGTGTGGGCAGTAGTGTGAAGAGCAAATGTCCTGACTCCTCTGAAAGTTCAGGCTTTACTTACCTGGGAGCAGAGACCGGACTTGTGGCATGTAAAAGTGAAGAGTCTGTGCAGAGGGGTTACAAGTTGGTTTTAAGTTGATTTTCAAAACTTTGGTGATGACCTATAATGATCCAAAGATGTATCTAAGTGAGGAACATATGGCTAGTCGTTAAAAATATATCAAAGAGCTTCTCTTGTCTTTCTTTCTCATGAATGATCTCTTCAACATAAATTATCCCCTCATGTGACCCCCAGTCTGTTGGTTGGCACTCACATGCAGAAGCACGAGGACACTACTAGCGATATTTACATCATTTTAATGTCAGTTTTCTGTATGTAAATAGTCTGTGAGGAGTGCAGCATGCCTGGGGCTCCTGCTCCCACTACAACAACACTGCTCCTTCAACACACCAGAGTGCTTCCCACCCCTTATCTAACTGCCAAAAATATCATTTCAGTAGCTTTATGACAAAATAATGAGTCTGTCAGAGATGAGCGGTCAGAAAAACGAATTTGTTCTCCCACACAATTAGAGTTTATAGCGTTGGACAGCAATATCAATCTCCAGCGATTCAAAATTGAATTTGCACATTGGATGGAAATGTGTACTTGCATGCGCTGTAACCAGGGTGCTTAGGAAGACTCCTCTCAGGTTGAACTGGAAAGACAGATATCAGCTGAGCTGTGGGAACATTGGGATGTTTCAAATCGCAGATGAGTGTTGTGAGGACGTGACGTTCACCTCCACAAGCTCCGCACTGACAGAGCTGTTCCCACAATGATCAACAAAAAAAGATTTGGAAAACTGTCCCCAGATATAACAGGCAAACAGCTGTTCCCTGCAGGTAGAAAGCTGTTCCAAGGCCTGTATCTCCCCATACATAACCTAATTGCCTATGGAGTTGCTGATATTTCTAATCATGGACTTCAGATATTCCTTGTAAAGATGTACAAGGCATTAGACATCAGCAATGCCATTTATGGTGAGCATAGACTGTATCTCAGAACTGCACTTTGGCCATAACATTTATTTCATCCTTATGCAGGATTTTGCCCTTAGGCTGTTTGCCAGTGCAGTGCAAAGGCTGCAGCATACATCCTCTTACATTTGCCATACCTTAACCTGTATTCTCAAACCTGCTCTGCTTTTTACAGCCCCCTCAATCATCTCTTCCCAGTACACATGCAAACCCACTTGACGTGCCAAGCAGCTACTGCCCACCCACTGCTACCCATTTCTGGGCATGTATACATAATACATTATAAAGCACTTTGACTTTTCTTTGGATTTCAAGAGACTGTATAGGCATGAAATATTGTCATCTGGAATTTAGCACACTGGATGTGGAAGCAGTTCTTTCGGTTTTCAGAACATCTCCATTCTTATGCAGCCATAGTGACCTCATTCTTCTAATGGAAACATCTACAAGGGCGATGCAAAATTTTGTGTTTAATGTGTTTTGTATGTAAATCTAATTAAGCCTTTTTTTTTACTGTCTCAGATTTAAGCCAGTAACAGCTAGGAACAACCTTTCAAAGTAAGTGTTTAAAGACATTACAAACGATACCAAGGATTTTCAGTAATAGTTTATTATAATGGGTATTCATATAAGATAACAAAATATTTTCTTACCTCTGGAGCAGAAAAGAATGGTAGCCTTCCTTAAAAAAAATATTGAGACAGCTGAAGAACTCTGAACTTGTGCAGTCTTCCATAGGAAACTGATTTCCGCATCCTGACAGTGATTTGATAGAAACCCAAGTCAGTTGCACTGGATCAGTGGCGCCCAGCTGATTCACAATTATCTGAAATGCCTAAATGTCCAGGCTCTGCTGCTTTGTTTTCACACTGCTCACAGTCCAATTTATCTCACAAGCATAGTTCTCTTCTGGTCCATCTGGATGGTACTTTTACCTAAATAGTCTTCTTTCTGTAACCTTAAATATTTCAGTTTTTCTTACTGCTTATCCCACCAGTAGAAGTACCTTTTTATTGTACTCTAGTTATCTCTCAGCTCCACTACACACATTTATGTCTTTCATTCATCCATCCAGAGAAGTCTGTCTCTCAAGCACAACAGGCATCTCTCTTCTTTGCAGAAGTCTCTGAGATTGTCCATACACACACCCTGATTAGGTCCCTGGGACAGATTGCCCAATTCCTAGTGCAGCCTTCCTGAAAAAACAGAAGTATACAAAATTTTATTTCCCTGTTTCAGCAAAAATGTCTCTCCACATGCAGAATTTGATATTGGCTTGTTTTTCCCCAGACACGGTACCCTCTACCTCATGTTCAGTTTGCTTTCTACAGATGCTTTTTGTTCTATTTCAGTTTTAGCACTGCCTGAATTTTTCACTCATTCAGTATTCAGCTACGTCCTTGATTTGCTGTGGAAATCACTATTGACCTCTCTGACATCTGTGAAGTGACCTCAGCAAAAAATTGGTGCAAGAAAGGGAAGAATCAGTCTCTGTGGTTCAGTCCCCTGAATGTCTTTTTTCTGCTTATCCTACTGGTCTTTTACTCCCTGTGTATAGTTACTGACACTGACAAGAACAAGAACAATAATTTAATCTCTCTAGATTTCATTAATCTACAGATTTTTTTGTACTTGTATAATTTTAATTATCATAAACTAAACCTAACTTTTATGTTGCCTGCACACTAAGGCGGCAAAGGTAATGCTTTTTGCTCCACATTGTCTGACCTTTTACAGTTTGGGTTTGTTGGGTTTTTTTAAACATTTGTCTTTTTGCCTGCTTTAAGTAGCTCTCATTAACTCTACATTTGACGTTTTTAATAGAAATGAATTTTTTTTACCTTGATCTTTGGTCTGTAGCTAGTCTTGTAGAAAACCACAGTGATCACATTTGTTCCTTACTTTCTTCTGCTTGGAAATTGTACACAGCTAAATTTGAATTATTCTGAAGGTTTTTAGGATTATGTAGCATTATTGGCTCTTCTTTTACTACTTGGTTAATGTTAGGTTTTGGCCCTATCCTCTGCCCACAAATGTTTTAGATCAGTCCTTTATTTTCTTCAGTGATCATATTTGTTGTTTACTCTCATTCACTTTAAATCATACTCCTAGATGGCTATACCTCTCTCTTCATTGCTGTGGGTTTTTTTGTTGTCATTTTGGATTGTTTGTTTGTTTTGTGGGGTGGGGTTGGGGGAATTCTTTCTTGTTTTCTTATTTAATTGGAGCGAGTAGAAAGTTTGCTCTCTTTTCTCTTAAACATGGTATTATTTGGAATTCTCTTTTAAGGTAGGATGCAGCATTCTAGAAGATTCTGCTGGGGAGGCTTTCACAAATATGTATGAAGCATCCAAATAAGTTAATTTGCAGGGATTGAATGAGTCTGTGATTATTCTACTGGTTTAGGGCAGGAAGAGCCATTTAAGCAATTCCCACATTTCAGAAGGCTGAGATATCCCTACATTGTCTGTTTTATGTGTTTCTTCTGAATGCCCATATGAGGGCTGATTGTGTTAAATCTCAGTTAATAGGCTTTTAAATTTGACAGAAAGTCCCCAAATACTTCCACCAAAAAATGCATTTTGCTGTTTTTCTGAAAACTTGCCCCTGTTTGTCACAAACATAGACCTCCAAAATCTGTAGTTTCCCTTTGTCTGGTGATGCTTGGTGGCTGAAATTGGAGAAGATGCGGAAACCCTGCCAATCACCATACAGCGTAGGCCCTGCTGTGTGGACCACAGAACAGCTGCCATGGCACGATGCCACCACTCTGGGCTGAGAAGCGTTTCTTCTGCAGCAATCTTGCCCTAAAAAATTAAAAAACTGGGCACCAGAACAGGCAGCGGAGCTCTTCTGTGCTGGCCATGCTCTTGTGCCTCGGAAATAAGGAAAAGGAGGAGGCAATATGTGGAGAGGTGGATCACAGTGGAGTTTGGGAATGTGGGAAATAAAAGGAAATCAATATGCATGAGAACTTATGGGAATTGTTTGTGTATGCCTATATGCATTCATACATATAAATATATGCATATGTTTTATATATATATACATGAAGAGGCATGGGGCAGGACTGGATAGAAGCAGAGGGAGATGGAGAAGGCCAGAGTCCACCCAAGACTTCTAACCATGCAAAAACACCTGAGGAAGAGTGCTTATTAAAAGAGCTGTGCACATTTACACCAATTAGCAGATGTTCTTGTATTTATGTTTCCCCACCAATCTGCAGCACCTTTTCAGAGCCCTTGGACCTCCAGCTTTTCCTCAGAACCAGCTGCCATTTTCTTCCTGCCCAGACCAACTGGCTGCCTCCGACACCGACGAGTCCCTCCAATAAAACAGAAATCTCACCCTGCAAGAAATCCCGTCGGTTCCTCTGTCTCACTGATTCTAGTGACTCCACAGATTCTCCTGCTTCTTTCTCCTCTGACTCTATTTTCTGGTCTTGTCATTATTGTTTGTCTCTCCTGTTTGGAAGTCTTCCATTTTCATATTCCTGTGTACAGTAAAGCCAGCTGTTACTTTTCTTAATAGCAGTGTCACTTACCAAAATCTTCAGTCTCTACAGGAATAGGCATATCTCATCCACTGACACCCAAACAGGCATCTTTCATTCTGCAGTGGCTCGTCATTGAAAATTTACTTTACAACTGATGTAGTCTTTAAACATCAATATTTTGGAAATGAAATAAAAATAAATCACACTTTCTTTTGTCTAGCATATTCAATACATTTTGGTAATTTCAGTTTGAAAGGTGCTGAACATACTTTTCTTTAGAATGAGCATCAGTCAAGTAACAGCAGTGTAATCTGCCTCATTTCTAGCATTGAGGAGAATGCTCCACCATCTACTGCCGTACAGATTCTTGTAGATATTCTCCAGCAGCCACTTATGACAACTGCAAGATTGTTTTACCCTGGGGATATATATGTATGTGGCCAGTGGCTTCAGGTCATATTCCCTCCAAATGGAAGTCAGCTTGACAGCTGTTAATTTGCACTTGGCCATTCCATGTGTTGTTTTGCTCTAATTATTGGTCACTGTATGGAACAGGTGACAAATACCCACATGAGAACCCTTTAAATTACTAGAAGTACAATCATTAGGAAAACAAACAGACAGCGTCATTAAACGCTAGTTTTCTCTACAGACCCAAACAGAAACAGATTTTAGCCAGTTTTGACATGCATTGGAAAGGGATGGAAAAGGTGACAATACCTTACTGTTTATGAAACTAGCTTCCCGTTCTGTAAGTGTCCTAGTTTCAGGGAAAGAGGGGAAAATAAGGAAAATACAATTGTTCTAAGATCAGATGCAGAATTTGGTTTATCTGATGATTATGTCACAAGGTTCAATCAGGTGTTCTTTCCTAAGTAAAACTAAAAATGCCAAAAAAATATTCCTCTGATCTCCAGCCTACCACAAGTATATAAAATTAAAGCAGGCAAAAAAAAAAAGCTTTTCTGAGCAAAAGAGTGCTAGCTGAACAAGGATGGCGAAACACCATTATAGTGAGCTTGCCTTCTACTGAAGTGTGGCATTGCAAAAGATATTTAATTGAAGTCTGTTTTCTCAGACTCCTAGGGCCTAATTTGGATCTTAGTTTGGGCCAGATTCTCTAAGGACATAAGCAGAGGATTTGGTTTTGTTCCTAGGAGTAGTGAGCAACTATTGAATTTTTGCAAGATTATAGACCTGTCTGTAGTGAAAATTATGAATAATTTAGTTGATCTCAGTGGAGCTGCGTTAGTGAAAACAAGAAAAGATTCAGCATCTTGGAGTCTTGGTGAAATTATTGCTTTTAGACCTGCATGAGCTGAAGATATTATAACATGCTATTTGAGTGATGTAAAGTAAAGCATGCTGAAACAATAATACGGGCACAACACACAGAAATAGAGTGGTTGCCATAGGAGATGCTTTACTAAGACTTAATCTGAACTAAAACTCACCTCTAAATAATATCCCACTTTTTTTTGTTTCTGCCTTTTAAAAATAGGTGTAAGTGCAACCTTCATGCTACCGGCTGTAAAGAAGAAAACAAAAGACTACTTTGTGAATGTGAGCATAATACAACTGGCCCAGACTGTGGAAAATGCAAGAAGAATTACCAGGGCCGACCATGGAGCCCTGGTTCTTATCTGCCTATACCTAAAGGCACTGCTAATATCTGTAAGTAGTACTGTATAATAAGGATATTTCATTGTTAGAATTCTGCACCTTATCATGACTCTGAAGGAAGATTAATGCTGGCAAAATTTGTCATTTATTTATGAACCAATGCATATAATTGCATTGACAAGGTGTCCAATTCTAAGTGTTAATTGTAAGTATACATCATCTGTGTTCTCACACGGTTGTAAATAACTTGCATGATGAGACCTGCGTGTTTGTATCCATAGACAAATCCCTGGACACTGTACAGAAAGGACTAAGGAATGAAAAAATTACGACCCCTCACATAAAAACAGCACACAGAGAAGAGAAACAAGTGGGAGTATCAGCAGTACTGCCCCGGCCATGGTACCCTCAGCTCTCCATTCATACAGCCTTATTGTCTAGAGATTCAAAACAAGCTCGGCTCAACGTGTGTGCTGAGGTCCTTGCTCATTTTCTCTCCATTTTTCCAATTAATAACTAAAGATCAAATGGTTGATAAAGGAAGTTTTTACCTGATGTTGACCTGCAGTCCAGATTCACATGCACTCTTTTAGATTACTGCAAGTGTTGAAGGGGAGAAGCTGAGTTTTTGTATCTACTTGTTTTCAGCTAATAGTCAGTCAACAACACACATACTATTCCAGCACACTTCCATAATATCGAAAGGAAGTTATTGACAGTTGCATTTCCTGGTCCTGGACAGGACTGGGTCAAAAAGAACATGGTGCTGAAAGAGGGGGCACGAAGACAAGAATGAGCATCAGTTCTGCCTTTCATGCTTGTATGAAATACACAATGATTCAGAATCCTCCTGAACTGAGTAACAGACTTAAATTCCTTTGAAAAAAGGATTGAAGAAGATGAGGATAAATCACCAAACCCTTTGATAGAAATTACTAGGTTCTTTTAAGAAAAGAGTCCACAGTTTTGCCCTGATTAAAAGCAAAACAGTCATTTTAGAATAATAGATTATAATAATTTACTGAAAAGATATTTTGGAGAAACAGAGCTATGTACTGCAGTTGAACGAAAAGTTTAAAACCAGGAGCAATGTGCAATGCTCAGAATGTTATCTAAGACTTCAAAGCAGCAGCTGTGAAGAATCAAACCTCAAAAATAAATATCATAGGAAGTGGGACCTTATCAACTTAAATGAGAGAGTAATAGACCAAGTAACGAACCGTGAAGTGTGGGGGCATGAAGTTATGATAAAATTCTTACTGGGCAGAAAAAGAATGAACTTCCAAAAAGCAGGGAAAAAACATTTTGTAAGAGTATTCATTTTTTCATGTTATAAAAAGTGAGTGTGGCTCACATAATTAATACTTCAAAGTTTGGAAAAAATCGTGAGCTTTACCAGATTGGTTTGATTTATATATATTATATATATACACACATATGCACACATACTCACATATACATACATATGTCTGTGTGTATATAAATAAATATCACAGAATCACACACACACATATATATAATGCAATTGCTACCCCAGCAATCATCTAAACTAGTGACAAGATGCATCTGAACATGAAAACAGGTATCTTTCTAAATGCAGCTTGTTACGCCAGTTACTTTATTTCCAATCCACTGAGCACACACCAGATGGAACAGTGGAATTAGCACCCACCAAAAGGATGCCTGAAGCTTGTTAAAACAAATTTCAGCATTACTGAATTCCATCAGATATGCAGTTCCATCAAAAAATCAAAATATTTTGCAAGTAACAGGCAGTATTTTACTGTTTTCATTATTATTTTTACTATTATTATGGTAGCATCATCAAAATATAACCTTGTTTGAGCTGACAAATGCTCCACTTACCCTCAAATCCTGACTTCAGCAGTGATCAGCAGCAGGAATTTCTGGCAAAAAGGAAACAGTATGAAGGATTTCTTCTTTTCTTCCCCAGTTGCCAGCAATAAACTGGCTTTCTGAGCTGGACCCTCCATCATACCCGCAGGGGTTGCTAGCTGCTGAGTGGAGAGAGAGACCAGGCTGGCATAAGCTTGATCTCAGTGACATCTTATGGCAATACATTTCACATTTTAATGACACAATGAGTGAAACGTATTTTCTTTTGTTTCCTTTAAATGTTTTTCTATGGTTAAGCCTGTACCTTCTCAGACAGGAAGAAGCAGAAAATAATGCATCTGAATTTACATCTGTTGTACTATTTCTCGTTACATAGACTCAACGTGTCCACTCCTCCAACCTATTTTCTAAATGACAAATCTTAATCTATTTAATCTTATCATATAAAAAAACACACCATATCTCTGGTCATCTGTGATTCCTTGCTCTCTTCTAATTCTGTGATGTCATTTTTTTATTTGATGAGGCTAAAACTACACGTGATGTTCTGGACATGGGAAAAGTATGTATCTTTTACAATGGCACAAAAAATGTGTTTGCTCTATATTTTGTTGTTACAAGGTCGGCCCTTGAGTCCTTTTTAAAGACTGTGCCTCAGTTAAAACATTTATTCTGGCATCAAGGCTGACATAAGTGACAGGTTATATGTTACAGTAGTTATTTCAGAAATGTCATATTTGACCTCCTTTAAAACACTTCTTGTGTGAACATCACCTTATGGCAATTCTTATTGTTTGAAATTATTTACATTATTTACATCTACGCCTTCAGATGATGACAAACATTGAGAAACTTCCTCGGATTGGGAGAATCTCTCTAAATTTCCTTGTGAACATCAGTGAAAACAATTCATTTAGCATTCAATACTTTTATACTTTGGTTGTCTATCTACCCAATCACCTGTCTAGAAGTCCTCCTGCTTCTACTGTGGTTATTAAAGAAATAGAAAATTTTAACTTTTATGTATGTAGTAAGTTCTCAAAATACTGTGGTTTATATTTAACTTGACAGATTTTATACTTTTGTTTTTTTTCTCTATCTTTCTCCACTGAGATGACTTGCACTTTGGAAGGGTGTCTTCCCAAAATCATTTTCATTCTTTTTGGATTGGGTGTCGGGTTTTTTTGTTTGTTTATAAGATTGTTGATTTTTTTAATTTTTTTTTTTTTTAATTGATGAGTCACATACAATTGTTCTGAGTTTCACATACACTTTATCTCTGGCTTACTGCCATGCTGTTTGCATTAAATCTTTTTAGCTGTTCTTTTCATTATTTGTTTAACTAACTTCCTAATTTTTATCTGCTCGCTCTCTGAAAGTTAAATATTACTGCAGTGGAGTTTTTTTTAATCCTTTTTCTTCTCAACAAGTATGTTGACTTTCAATCCAGAAGTGTTTCTCTGATAACTACTTCTTGAATCGGATCCTATGTGATACTCAGAATTAAATCAGCTTCTCTTCCAGTGGGTTGTCTGATTACTTGCTACAAGCAGCAATCATTTATGGTATGCAAAAGTTTCATTTCGTTTTTTCATTACCTGATTTAGTGCCGCATATGTTGCGGCATGTTAAATTTTACATTATTGTGTGAACTCTCTGCACAGCCGATGTAATTTCACTTACCCTGTTGCATTTACGTCACCGTTTCCATCATGTGGTCAACGATGCAGCCCCAGCATTACACTCCTCCTGGTCAGGTGTGAATTCTGTAAATAGTTGCTGAAACATGTTGATAGAATTAACTTACCTGGTTTGACCCTAAGCTTCCCTTGATAGATTGCTTTAATTCCCTGGGGCCACTTTGTATAATCCAGTAATATAGTGCCCCTTTGATTCTCTTCCTTCCTCCAGTTTTCAGAGTCTATCTTTTCCATCTAAGACCAAAATATTTAAAATTTTAAATGGATTTGATTTTTTTTTTTACATAAGTGTGCTTACATAAGATACAGCTAAAAATAGTTGTATAAATGAAACACACAGTAATTTTTTTTCCCCACAAAATAGATCCTTTTTCTTGAGATTAAGATACTCTGAATTTAGGAAATTTGCTCAGATTCAACAGGTAGCATAATGTCAATTTCCAAATCTTTCCAAAACTGGAACTTCTCTTGTTTCCGCTGTTCTGCTTCTGCCATTTTTTTGTGGCAAATAAGAGTTTATTACACCTTTTCAACCTCCAGCCTATGAAATACAAGACCATTCTAGATTATATTCCAGTCATAGCCTAAATCTTGATGTAAAGCTGTTTTCTGTATCATTCTCATTTTAAGTCAAGATGAGTTTTTCAGAAGAACCCAAAACAATTTTTCTGTGCTTTGCTTGTGAAAGACACCAAGTACTCTGTTGTTTACTGACACTAACAATATTTCCACATTTGTCTCCCACATAGCATTTATTTTATATTTTCACTCTATCTTATTGACTATTTTGTGATTACATTTATTCCCTCATGCTGCCACATTCTATGGATAGTTTGTTCTGCAATATGTTTTGACACTCCAGGTGAACTTATTGAATTTCTCTACACTTGGTATTACAAGATAGCTTTTCTCCTCAGCAGTCGTGTGTGTCTGACAGCACTAGCCCAATTCTTCCTCCTGTTGTTTAGACCATCTTTGGCACTTATGTTCCTTGCTCCATCAGACAGAGCTGTCTAAGCCTGTGCTGGGCTGCCATCCATCAAAGCCTGCTCGCTTTTTGTCAGTCCCTCCACAACCAATAACCTGTACCAGAAGTGCTTGACACTCAGCCAAAACCGCCTCCCAGCTGTTACATGACTTTCCTAATTTCATAGTTCAACATGAAACAAAGGATTGAGCGAGGTACAGGGAACACTGGTGGTTCTTTTTGGTCAACAGTTAGGCAGAGACTCTCAATCAGTCTCCCAAATTGCTCCTGCAGTGAGTCCCCCTCTGTGATATTACAGCTTCTGTCTCAGCAGCACACCCTTAATCCTGCCTGAATGGGAAAAGACTTACGAGGCATCACTGCAGCACAGCTGCCACTGAAAGAGTTTCTGGCAAGAAATGTGGCACTTGAAGTATTGCACTGATTGCCCTCATCTGTGTTTGTAGTTTTCCCCATGAATGTTTGCTGACACAAAGCCATCTTGAAGGACCAGGGTAAACAAAGTTGGCCAAGAGACTGTGTGATGGCAGACTTTCTGCTCAGGAATCTAAATAGCATGTATGCCTGCAACTGAAGAGACCACACATCCTGCTGTCCTGTCAAAGCAGACTCACAAAGTAGATAGTGTTCCATTTTCTACGGGTCCCATTCTCTTGAACAACTGGAAGGAGTTTTTCGGTGCCTACTTTGATGACTGAAGTAGAGGAGGTGATCCTGCATGATTTCGATTTGAAGGAATGGGGCACTCCAGCTTAAGAGAGAAAATGTTGTTCCTTGATGATTTGGCTAACATCTTCCATAAAAAAACAGTATGATATGGATGCCATACATCACAAACAACAAAGCTCTTATTGTTCCTATTTTATATTACATATTCATTTTGGTTCATGAAGCTCACAGAAGACATAAAGCCACAGGAAGATGTCACACAAGAGCTGTGTCAGACTGGGAAACTTGGCAGTAGGGGCAAAGTGTAGTGAATAAAGAGCACTCAGGAAGACAGAAGTGTCAGGAAAACCTGCAAATGATAAACTGACTTGCCACCAGCTAGGTATCCAGTGCAATGGGCAGCAAGACATTGCAGATACATACCTAAAAACCAATGCACTATAAATAACATGTGCTGTATTTTTTTTTTATGAAGCTTGAAAAATTATGCTCCAGCACCCTATCCTCTTGCATGACGCTGCTGAGTTCGTTGTTTGTGCTGGTTATGGTGGTGTCTGTTGCCGGGAAATTAATTCCTTCCATCCCTGTCACTGGTTTCAAACAACTCTGTTCTTGCCATATACAGTAAAGAGGAGCAATGAAAGATGTTTCTAGTCCTTAAGCAGCAGTATGTGAAGGAAAGTGTCTGTTAGAAGATACTCAAAGTTGTAGAAATTATCTGAGTTTTGGACTTTCAAAGTTGCTAATATCCAATATTCTATCAATTAATTATGATTACTTGAAAAAAATCACTAAAACATCATGATGAAAGGTCCAGATTTTAAAAGGAGTTACCCAATAAAACAATAACTGAATATTTTCTCTGTCCTATTTATTTGTGGCGATATTGCTTGAGAAAGCAGGGGAGGAGGATAACAAACTTCATCTAAGCAATTATTTTTCTGGGTATTGAGAATTTTTCAATCTTTACAGAGCAAGCAACTGCAAAATTACCAGTAACAGGAATTCTAGGACTCTTGCAATGAAACACATGCAAAATTTTCTAAGAATTGTGGTTTTCACTGTCTATGATCCTTTGACTGAATACAGGTTTGAAAATACACAAAAAGTTTACTCCTGTGATCATAACAACCAGTGCCTTTGAGGGATCAAAAATCCTAGGTTCCTCCAGCTTCTCAGGGCTTTAAATTACCTGAGAACTTCTGAAACTGATGCTGAGGATCTGATGTTGCAATCATGCGTCAGTGGAGGAGCTGCAAAGGGAAAAAGACCCACTGCAGGGAATGCTGTCATGCTGCAGCACAGATAATTCTAGCAAAAGATCAGATGTGGCATTAATAACCCTGCTTTGACTCTTTGCTATGAAATACAGCTCTATATTTTGTTCCTGTTTAAGAGTTAAAATGTGAGGTGTAGAGTGACATCTCCTTTGTCAGAAAAGCTCTCACACAGCTTTGATCAGCAATTAAAATGAATCTAAACTTGCACTGCATTATTCACTATCGTATCCTGCCATGTCTTCACAGGAAGCAGTCTTAATTCTCAGTCTCTGGGCTGTATTCACCTTACCTGGATATTTCACTAAGCTCTTGCTGACACTTTTCCCCAAATGTGAGCAAGCTGTGAGCTGGGTGTAGTGTTTTGGTAGCAGCAGGAGCCTGTCCATGGTTCCCTCTTGTACAGCAGCTGCATGTTCAGCCTGTGATGAAGAGGTAGAGAAGCCTATGAGAAAGATGGCAGCCAAGACAGAGTTCAAAGAATAATTCCTTCATCCCACACATGCTCCCTACTCAGGAAAAAGTGCAGCCTGGCTGCATTAATTGCGCTGCTGGTGGGAAGGGCAGTCAGGCATTGACAATGGAGATAATAAGGGACTGCAGGCTGTGACCCACCCCAAGACTGGAAGCAGCAGTGTGGCCCTTCTCGCTGAAAGGCTGACGCTATTCCTTTGTGTTATGGGTTTCACACCAACACAAACTATAGAAGAAATACAAAACTTACTTTCTTTGCTAGCATCTGATTTGCTTTTTAAACCATTCTCAATAGTCAGCTCCATGGTAGCTAACAGCTAAAACCCATTTCTAGAAAAAAGGGAAAGGAGAAAATTACAGAGCAGATGCAGAAGACCATATGAAAGGAAAACATCAGATATTTTACTCTCAAGTAATGCATGTATATTTAGATGAACTTAAGTGAACATGTAATATACCAAACTACCATCCTCAAGTCAAATAAAAAATAATAAGTAGTATTAGAGACTCTTCTGCAATGTTTGCCGTTTCAGGGGCAGTAGCCACCCCTGAATTTTCTTTGCACGCTTTACTTGCTGTTTCCTCACTATAAAACTGTTACCATTAGTAACCATCCCAGTGATTTCAACTGGAAGAAAACTTAGAGCATTGCTTTGGTTTAATAACTGAATGTACATAAATGCAATCACTTGGTTTTATTTACCCTTTATGTCTAGCTGAACAGAGCTGTGCATCAAGGGATGTAATGGGATTCTTCATCTCTCTCTATATCCTGTTCACATCATTTCACTGCTGCAAAGTACTCACAGATTTCAATGGAAGGCTGACTGGAAAGGACCCATGTCACATAACATACCTGTTCCCACCCAAAGGACCAGCGAGGTGGGATGAGTCCCGCAGCCCGTTGGTGCCACGGGAGGAGCTGTGTGGTGGGGCCCCCACCTGCCGCCACACTGACAGAGGGGGAAAGGCAGAATCCCACCTCCTGTGCCTCCTTACCTGAGTCTTGCACCAAATACAGCTCAGGTGAATTTGACAGACAGCCTCAGTATGTAACTCCAGATATCACAGGAACACTCTTCCTAAGAATAATTTTCTCTTCATATGTGCAGTTTTTATAGAGTGTTAATGTATCCTGCTTTGTGGCCCTACATACCCAGTTCTTTGCCATACAAACTTAGAAGTGCCATTCTCACTCTTGTTAGCAGAAAGAACATAAAGTAGTGCACTATCAAGGCCACTCACCACACACAGGGATACCTGGTATTTCAAAAATCAAGCTGCTTGCAGAAGATCACACCAACCCAGAAACTCTGAACAGAAATAGCTAAAGAGCTTTTCAAACAGAACCTGAAGACAACTTTGCAAGGTTAACACAGAGCCCTTCAGGCTAGCAGGCATCTCATTTTCATTATTCTCTGCCCAGGAAGCATTTATCACTGAATTCATTGAAAATTTTGAAATGCAGTAAAATGAGGAGAGCAGGCTTGCAGGAAAACCTCTCCCTTTCCTACAATCTGTTCAGGAGGGAAAGGAAAGGATATTTGTGAGTGAGTGTGGGAGAGAAAGAGGTTTGAGGCGGGGGAGTATACCCAGAGGAAATACAAATACCATTTTCACAGTGAAAGTGTGAGTGCGAGAACACAGGATCTGTGTTTTATCTAATATTTGTGCAGTTTTCGTCAGTGTATGAAGCAAAATGACTCCTGCTAATTTAAAACAGCTACAATGACTTGCAAAAATGTAAACAAGCTGCTATTGAAACGTCAGGGAAAATTATTTGAAAATTTGATTGCCTTTTTAACAATTAAGACAAAAGAACAGAAGTTCTCTTACATTATCCTAACTGGAAAAAAGACTTTTTTTTTACATTTAGAACTCTAACAGCATTGTTGTATTATGATGATATTTTTATTTAGCTTTTAATACCTCATCATTCTAGAATTTTGGACAATACATGTTAATCTCAGCAGATGTAGAAATAATTAAGTTTGTAAACAGCATCTGAGTGTGGGGCTTGGTTAGCAGCAGGTGCTGTCTGCAGTGCGGTGTCCAGCATTGTGCCAGACCACTGGTTCCATAGCATTTGAAACCAGAGAGCTGCAAGTCTAATATTATGCCCCAGGACTGATGTGTTGAAACACAAAAGACCTGGTTATGGTTGCCATTCTGCAAATGCAATTACTTCAGCATTGTCTTAGGATGCCACAAGTCAGAAGTGTTCCCAGCTTGGCTCTACCACGTTGCTTACAGTGAATATCATTTCTCTCCAAGATGTTCCTTCACTCCAGTTTGCTTAATTGCAGAATGAGGTCCATAGCATCTCACAATAAGAAGGAACTTCAAGATAGATGTTGAAAGAAGTACAGCAGATGTTTAATGGAGACACAGACAGATTTCTGCAGTAAAATGCATGCCGTCAAAGATCAATAAAACTAACAAAAGGCAAACTGTATTTAACTAAGAGGATGAAAATATCCAGGATTTAAATACCAATATGTAATTTGTGACTTTAACCCAAGCAACTAGCAATAGTGCCATTAGTAATGCCATTTAATTTAAATAAAATGGCATTTCAGGAAAGATTTTGTGTCCATATTTTTGTGCTAAACACCTTTCATGACAGACCTGACAAAAAGCTACATGTTGGGACTTCATCATGCAACACAAGATCCCACATTCCTAAACCTGCAGAGGAGTTTTCTTCTTCAGCAGCTCCAACTCTTCTGGCGAAGTTCACCTGCCTCTGGAATGGTTTTCTTGCATTAATTCAACTTAGGAATTGAAATGAAAGCCAGAGGAGGAAAAAAAAAGAAAAAATCAATGAGAAGCTTAGTCAATGAGACCAACCTAATGCATTAGATCGTTTCGCTCAGTTACCTTTTTTTCCTATAGCTTAATTTAGATAACCAACAGGTAAAAGAGGAAAAAAATAGCTATACACAGTTAATGCGACAGAACTGATTTAAGCAGCTGGCCAAAGCAGTTAGCAATGCATCTATCCCTTGGTTATATTATTCTCCTAGATCTGCATAATATATGCATGACTGATATTTTTATCTAGAGCATTAAACCTAATGGCTGATTAGTTGAAATATAAAATTGTTCTGAAGAAATTAATGAAGTTCAGAGAGCTGGTGTAGGTCCCAGAAATCCCCATCTGTCAATACATTTTAGTGGTCCCTGCAGCCTTGTACTGAAAAATCTAAAGACTCTGCATTTATAAAGGACTGGGTACATATTGGTAGTTGCTTTGGTTTAATTATGTATTGATGTAATATTCTGAAAATTAGGAGGAAAACTTTTCAGAATCTTAGATGTAACAGCTCGGTGAACCACAGCAAACAGCTAACTATACTTTTTTTTCTTTCTCTACAGGTATACCCAGTATTTCCAGTATTGGTAGTAAGTAATGAAACCAGTATTGTTTTGCATTGTCATTCAGCTTCTTGGATCTAATTTCCCACCATCCCTTTCTGTTGTCGATGATGTTCCTCTGAAAACATGCTCTGTAGTGCAGGGGCTGTGTATTGGCCTTCCTCTGTTGCATGGTCAGAGAGAATGTCACTCCTGACAACACATCTGCCTTCAACTGCAGATTTTCTGATCAGTTCTGATCACGGAGGAAAACTGAGCGCTATAAAACTGAGTGTTATACAGAGAATTAAGACACTATTTGTTGAGCATCTTTTCCAAAAAAAATAGTGTTAATTTTTGTGTATGTGTAAATTTGAAGAGCAAATGGAAGAGTTTATAAATGGAAGAGTTACCATTTTTATGAAGTAGTTTAGCAAATGCAATGTATCTGTTGGAATCTTTGCATTAACTCCAGCAGCATTTGAACTGGGCTTTGCTCCACAAAATAAACAGAATTGTGTTCCTTCAAAAGTCCTGCTTTCCTGTATGCAATTAAAGCACCAAAATATTACACTTAAACTACAACAAAACCATAACTCTGTTATGTAAAGAACTACTATATCAGTGAAAGTGATGATTACATCGAACACTTAAAGGGACTAAGTGCACAGTAGCTCAGCTCTGAGTCCAGCCGAGTTCCATAGCTGAGAAGTGCACATAGCCACGATACGTTAGCTGATTACAAATAAAGCAGGGAGGCAGAAACGGAATCCTGCTGTGGTTGACTGAAAGAATATTCCCCACAGCTTTGCAGAGGCTTTAGACATGACTTGTGTGATGCAGGACTATCACAGTAGTAAAATGCAATTTGCCATACCTGTTGTCCAGCTGAAAAGTTTCTAATAATTTGGATAAAACCGCCTAGCTTTTTATGATGCAGGACCAGGTCTGTCAATTTATAAATTAGCTCAGTTTACTTAAGCTCATGAATGGTGCTGATTTGTTAAGCTCTAGACAGCAAGCTAAATGCCATCAAAAGTAGCCTCCTTGCAAATGAGAGGAGCTTTGACAGCTGAATGCTGCAGCATCTGTTTTGTAGCTTGAAATAGTGAAACAGCATCAATAATGTGCGAATGAAAGCCTTCAATCTTAATAATGTAGTTTTCCCACTGTAGTATCTCCTTTTGTACTGCATGACTGCAAATGCATAGTGATACGCTATTTTCAAAGCCTTGTGTTTATACACATATTTTATAAGCCAAAAAATGAACTAAATGAAAGAGAAGTTTATATCACTGTCCTCAGGAGTATTCCTGCCATTAATAGCAGAAAAGGGATGAATGGGAAAATAGCTCTTTGGAGTTTGTGCTGTAGTATCTTAGTACTGTGTTGCATGGACTCTATGGTTGTTTTATCACTTCACACTCCATACAGCCTTTGTCACCACATCTACCATTTCTGAGCATCAGCAGATGTTGGCCTTTGAAAACTTAATAGGGAAACTCAAATACCTTTTAAACAATGGTGACCTGAAAGGATGCATTGTTGACCTCCTTGTATTTTACACTGGGGTGATTAGTACAGTTTATCTGTTACAAATGGAGAAAATTCTGTTTAACGTTCCATAGGAAATACAAGAGTTTCTGCAAGTCTATGCTTTATCTTTACTCTGCTGTAAATGTCTTGGAATAATATGAGGTAAAATTCAACAAATTTCTTTGCCTATCTGGAAAGGGTGAAACATGAGCATCTCTTCATGAGCACAAGTAAATACTGATACTCTGCTGTTTTTTTGTCATGTATTTTTTTTCTTAAATACCTCAGGGAGAAAATAGTTCTACTCGCACAATGTTCTGAAGACCTTTCCTATAAAATAGAAACAGCAGAATTATTGTTAAACAAGGATAGAACCCTTAAATTTCTCCTAGTCTCTAAGAGAATTTTACAGAAGTACAATTAACACATAAAACCAAACAAGATTGATTAGTTGTGGCTGCTTTAATGGATTCTGCATGATTTCTTCTTTTGTCTATGCTAATATGATGTTTGTGTTCATATCAGCAGAGTTTTTCCCCATCTGGGGACAGGAAGTCTCCAAGTTACTCTCAGGAGATACAGTTTGGGTTTTATTTTGCCTGGCAGCAAACACTAACAGGGGGTTATTGGCTTCTGTGTGCTTCAAGCTTTTCCTAGTATAGGAGGAGGATGGCACTGGGGCAGGGGGTTATCAAGACTAAACTGCCAGCACACAAAGAAGATGCCACTGCAAGTGATGTTCATTTAACAATTTAAGACTGCACTGAAAGCAAGAAACAAGAAATTAAATATATTTACCTGTGTGCACATATCATTCTCTATTCCTTTTTTACCTCAAAGGATCTTGTGTTAAAGCAGCTCATCACTAAAGTTTGAACACAGAGAAAGAGTGGTCATTAAGTAAACATCCTTTCTGATCATCTAGAAGAAAAAGAGAAAAAAAAAAAAAAAATCAGAGCTTTCCCATTAAGGTCATTTGTACCTGCTGTTGTCTATCAGTTGAATAATAGGTTCTTTGATCATTTCCAGCATTCTTGATTCCAGCACTGGCCTTTTCAGCATTTTTCAGCCATGTCTGGAAAAATACTGGTGAAAGTGTTTGCAATTAATGAGTCCCAAAACCACTTCCTAATTTTCAACAATGCTTATATATAGTATGTAAATATTCCGAAAACTACATTATTGTATTTGCTAAAGTAATGACTGAACCAATTTTACATAGACTAAAGCATCAAAATGTTCATTATTGTAACCAAATACCAAAGTTACTAATCTGTACATGTATGCCTTTGAAAAGCTGAATCTTCTAAACTGTAGCTTCTGTCTTTATTCCTGTAAAGCATATCTCCACTAATTATGCTAAGCAGTTTGTTATAAAGGGTATAATTAGATACAGGATAGGATAGATGTGATGTGCAAATAGCTCTGTGTGGGTGATTATCACCTTAAAGCCGACTGGTGGCAGATGAGCCAGAGTTTAGAGACAGACCGTGCACCGCAGTGCAAGATACAATCATAATAATCAAATGGTGTTTTCTGCTTTGGTCCTATGTTTTTGTTGTTCTTTATAGCCAATTTTAAATTAAGAGAACATTTTTTTTTTTTTTTAATGATAACAAATGCAAGACACAAAAGTGAAAAAAAATCTGAATGGCCACTATTATTGTTTTCTTAACCTTGAAAGATCTAGTAGGTATTTTTCTAGAAGTAAAATAGTGTCAGCATGTGTGTGTAGCTTTATTTGTTTTACATATTTATTATGAAAAGTTAATGTGGTAAATATATATCTTTAAAGGTTGTGAGAGGAAATACTAGTGGATTATTTTTTGTTTGTTTGTTTTATAGCAACACAAAGTATTTTGGACCTGATTTTGCTCCCTTGCAGTAACCAAGAAGTTTTCTCATTAAATTTAGTTATGGGATCAATGCCATGATAATGCCAAGCTCTGAACTAGAGTCTACACAACACTCACATACATCAGTAGGATATAAACATGCATAACTAGGTTGTACATTACTTTCTATTATTATTTGAGGTCAAGTTTTACAGAGAGAGCTGTACTGTTGAGAGACCATTAAGATGTTTATCTCCTTAGAACATTTAAATATTGTCTTCAAACTGTATTATTCTGGACATAATAGCAAAATATTCTCATTTCAATTCAATTTTATCCAAATCTGACTTCTTAATAAATAATACTGCTAATCAGGCTCCTAGTCAAAGGCAATCGACTTATCTAAGTAATTGATTACAATATCAAGCCAGTATTTTTTTTCCCTCCTGTAATACTTTGAAGCACTCAGAATTTTTCACTTTAACAATTGGATTTTCCATTATATTAAAACATTACTAGGTTGAAAGAAAATACTGATACCCTACGTGGTATAATGCCCTCATTTAAACACTGGATCTGAAAGAAATTTAATATTCCAATAAAAGACATCATGAATAGTTTATTTTCCTGTTAGGAATCATTAAAAAAGCCAGTTTTCTTCTGTATAAATAGGATTTTGCCCTTGAAGAGCAGTAAGTAGAGCACCTATGCTGACCCCAACACTGAGCAGAAACCGTCTCTGTGCAGAGAGATTTCAAGTGCAGGGTTGGGAACCACTGGCACTACTCTGGGGAGCTCTGATGGGTTGGTGGGTGGGATTTGGGTGAGCTTTTGATTTTGTTTTGCCAGATCCACCAATTTTAACAGATAAGAAGAGCTATTCTCACCAGTCTAGTAGGCATGGCCACATACAGTTGAGTACTGATGATCCCAGTTTACCTTCAGCATTTTTGATTAGTTAGAAACAATGTATCAGTCAAACTGTCTTTTCAGTACGTTTTTATTTGCTGTAATATGTGGGAAGTTGCTTAGTGCACAGTTATCTTTGTTTTAACCATAAATAAACAATCAAGTGATAGGACACTATAGGAAAGAAGATATCAACATTTCAATATGTACACATTGCATTTGCAATATGTAAGTTTAGCTACAGTTACTCAGAGAAGTTTATAGAGAATGGATGTGATCTGCATAGATATTGTAAAATATAATTATCTATAAAGATTGGAAAGAAATTGCAGGGAAAAAATGCAATTCTATACTTTACCGTCTCCTCTTCTCCTTCTGTCCCTTAGACAGGGAAGAATGAAGTTTCCAAATCAGCATGCTGATTTTCAAAATAGATCTTGGTTTACTGTTCTTCATCAGTTGTGAATTACTGTACAATAATCCTAGTTGACCAGCCAATTTCAACATCTTTGTAGGAAAACACAGAATCAGTCAAAATAAAAAGGAACAACCTCCACAAACTATAAATGAAATAATTTACTTTTTTTTTGTCATGAGAAAGTAACTAAATATTTCCTTCCAAAAATACCTGAATTCATTGCGCACTTTTGCAATCATTTTAGTGGAAATACATACAATTTAAGAATATTCCCTCAGATCTCATTAGTTTGAGAATTAGCCAACACATGTGTTAAAATCAGTGGATTTTTTTGGTGATATCTAAAAGTTTCCAGAGCTGGATCATTGGATATTTTTTAAGCCTATAAAAAGATCACTTTATTTTACTCTAAGACAAGTGGACACATAAAGGACTAATTACATTTAAATTTTTCCAACAGTTAGAAAAGCTGTTATGGCTGAGGAGCTGCCATAAAACAACCACATCTTCACATATATGCAGAATTCTCCTTTCTTCAAAGGAACAGGTATGAAACTTCCTACATTGCTCCAATAAAATTGCCTAATATTGGCCAAATATATTTTTTTAAAACTTAATAAAGGGGTGATTTTTTAAAAAACTTTTTCAGCATTTCTTCCCTTTTGATGGGTTGGATTTTGCAGTGTTATGAAAATGCTGAAAGGCAAATTTTATGTGAGGTAGGTTATCATAAATTCAACCATACCTAATGAGATAGAAATTCTGTAATAATGATAGTGTAATTTTTGCAATAGGTGATGGAATATGATCTGATATAAATACCCAGTTATGCCAGCAGTTACTAAATCTGCCATTGATTTCAGTGAGTGTTCTTTTCAATTAATCCTATTTTTTTTTCTCTAACATTAACAATTAAACCCACCTTCGTAAGTATTTTAGAGCAGATATTTGCTCTCAATTCATGGTTTAAAACAGGGGGTGCAAGGCCTGTTTTCTATGACTAGAAACATGGACTTCTACTAAAATCATTAAGCTTACATTAACATTTTTAATGCTTTTTTTGTGCTTTAAATAGAAGTCAAATGAAAGTTAAAAAACATCTTAATCAGAGTCCCTCACTAGGGTCCTTATTGTTATTATAAATTAAGGAACGATAGTTGTCAACACAAGTGTTCCCTGTCTGCCATCAGAATAAGCATTATTTTAGACTTATGGATTTAGTATTAGTAATTTTCAGCAAATGCCTTTTTTGTGGACCAGGTCAGCAGAAACAGTTCAGGAGATGAAAATACACTAAGTCTGCCCATAGACTGCAGATGCCCAGGCAACAATGTAGTCTTCATACAGGCCATTAGCTGTGCTCTTCATCCCCAAGGAAGAACACCTCTCTCACTGAGAACGCATTTTCATTTTACTGTCAGCTCAGGACTTTGTTGCAGTGAGAAACCGACAAAGTGCTGATTAATTTCTGCTGACATCGTGAAAGGTGTTTTTTCTGTTCAGCTGTCTGGTTGGAATCAAGCTGAAACTACCTGTTCATTTCCACTGTTTCCCCAATCTGAAAACATAACGTAGCCCATGGTGCAGACTGCAGTTCCAGTGAATATTTAAGACAGACTTTATTTTATATCATGGGCAATTCCGATAATGTATATCCAAAAAAATAAAAAAGGAAAGTGTCATATACCTAAAAAATACCATGCAATCAGTTTCTCCTTACTTCCTGAAAGTAAGATTTATTTTTTTTCCCAAGAGTTATCTTCTGGATATAATCAGCTTTGGAACAATAGTAACGAAAAAATGCAGAAATTTCCAATGCAAATTTAAAATACCATATCTGATCTTCTGCTCTCTCATATAGCTCACATACCTCTACTCTTAAAGTTGCCTACAGTAGCTTCACTTTTAAATAATAACACTAAAATGTACTTCTGGAACCTCTTTTTCACCTTTTGTAGCCTTGTTTGCCCAGAATGACAGTCATCGAATATATTACAGTAGATCTCTATATATTCTAGAATACCGATACCAAAATTCATTAACTATTCTGGCAAATAATTACTTTAATTACAGAATACAGTGTCCATACATGGAACTGTTCTGGAAAAGCTTGGTTTGAGTCACCTTCTTTGTAAATAAAACTCTAGTGGTAATCACTGAGGACTAGAAATATTTTCACAAGTTATAAAAGAATAACTAGCTGCTAAATGAATCTTCTTAGTGTCTGTTCAAAGGATGACTCATGTGCTCCAATATACTTGTGGGAATGGAAGTCAACATTCTTTGACTTAGACATCTCCACCTACCTTTGTAGATAAAGCATTTTAAGTTTTCTCCATTTAAATAATAATGATAATAAAAACATAACATTTCAAAATAAAAAAAAAAAGCCTTGATAACAAGAAATCTTGATGTTAATACATTCCATGAATAAGGATTTAAGAAAAAAAAATACTATCTTTACCAAAGTGTAAAAAAAAAAACAAGGCACATAATAGAAGCATTAAATCCTTAGGAGCATAAACCATATTATCAAGCAGCCCAGATACACTGAAGACAGCAGCTGGTCTCAGCTGGATATGGCTCTGAACAACCTCGTCTAACTTTGAAGTTGACCCTGCTATAAGTAAAGGATGGAACAAATGACCTTTAGAAGTCCCTTCTAAGATGGTTATAATTATCATTAATAACTAGTAATAATCACTACTAATAATAATTAATTGGTAATCCTCAGGCACTGTAAACATGCTCTTTATTGTTTTGAGTGTTCATTAAGAAACTCAGCTCTATGTAATCTAATTTGAAGGGTCAGGGAATTTTTAATTATTTTGCAGTAAGTCACAACCTCCATTTTAAGTAAGTTTGCAAAAATGAGCACAGATCTATAACGTTTATAGGATTAGTAAGAAATATGAAACACTGATTTTGCTGTCATACAATGATTGTATTTGGTCAAGACAAGGTTACTTGGGGAAATAATCATCAGTATAAGATTGTATGTGAAATATTATTGATTATATTAAACAGATTATATGAAATATTTTATTTCCTTTATAGGAATTATAGTGAATTAAATGAAAGATACTCCAGAGGGTTAGTTCTAAGGCATTACAAAGCTTTGATGCTATTACTTCTGGTAATATCTAGGCCATTCCAGTTGAAGACTATTATGCATGTGAATTTTTGGAGTAGGTGTGCTACACAGTATTCAACAACAAAAGCAGGATATTGGAAGCTCCGATTTGAAATGTTACAGGTTTTCTGCAATAAACCTGATGTTGTGCGATAGCTGAAAGAGAAAAAGGGTCATGGGACAACAGGACAATTTAGTTAATAAAGATTGCTTTTCCTTTTTTAGCTCCTGATTTTTATATGTATTCTCTAATGTCCAGTTTCTTAAAATCTTTAGGTCAAACTTAAGTGTTCCTAAAGCTACCAAAACTTTAACAGTGAATTAACTGTGCAAGTAATTTGTCTGTGTGTGCTTGAAACTTCTTTAACACAACCAGTCAGTGTTCCAGGAGGAATGTGGTGTCTCAGGTGCATGGAATTACAGTCTTTCAGTGGGCTAGGGTTCTCATGCCACCTCAGTAAGTACAACTTTTGGATACCTTTTGTCATACAATCTGCCCACTGTGTTTGCACTTCCTATGTGTGTGAATTGGTGGATCTGACCAGTAGAGGCAAGTTATTTTTGATCGATACGTAGACTGTTTGAGAATCTACCACACTGACTCAGTTTTTCGTTCTCCCATGTTCTTGACTGTAAAGCACAAAAATGCAAGAATACGATGTAATGATGAGATTACATCACAACTTGACTGATTTAATTACAGACAGTAAATGGCACAATACAGGTCATCATCCTTTCCTTGAATTGTTCCCTGTAGGGGAGCACTTTTGGGACAGCCATCCCCACGCAGCTGGTTTCTCTTCACCTTAACAAATGGGTCAGAAGATACTATGGAAAAAAAATCATGTCCTTCTTCCACATCAGATGTTTGAAATCCTTTTTGTCATAGCATCCCTGCAGGTCTTCTGCTAAGGTGGACATAACAGTGAAACACACCTTATTCCAAAAGACCTAGAAGACCCTTAATGGCAACCAGGTTGTGACAACTCCAATCTGCGCACTGCTCAAGTTCCTTGCATGGAGAAATGAAGAAATAGCTCTCTCCCAACTAATATCACCACTATTTAGGCTGATGTGACAATTAAGAAAGACTCTGCTCAGCTCAGAAGGGATGCAACCACTGCAGTACTCACAGAAGATGATAAAAATGTGGTCCAGATCTGATGTTCAAACCTAGACAGATGAAAGATTATAACAGAAAGATAAGGAGAGTATAAATACCATTTCCTAGATCAGGGCCCAAGTAAAAGCTTGCTTTCCTCCTTCCACAACCCCATCCCCTTTATATCACCCCAGCTCCATTCTGCTAAGGATTATCACTCCCCACTACCCCATCCCTGAAGCACATTGACCAAAGGAGATGAAGCTATAAAGTAACATAATTAATTATTTTGCTGAGAGACAAAATGCTTCTATGTGTAGGTAACACATTACGTAGGGCCTTTAAGAAATGGAATCATTCAATGTTCTTATTAAAAAAATCAAACTGTAAAATATATAGTAGAGGTGATAGGAAACAGACACAATACACAAAGTGGGAGAGGAAAAGAAAAAGCCCTCTCTACAGGTAAATGTATTTCTTCTGATAACACAAATATAATTTACTCAAAAGGCCCTAAACCAGGATATTATGGTAAGGTATACATCTTTGGTAAGACATCCGTATTTGTCTGATATTGTCATTTTATCTCTACAGAGATTTAACAGAATATGTTCCTGTTTTGTTTCTGGTGTTAGAATCACATATATTGGTCTAGGATATCTTCTCACCAAAAAAAAATTATATTTTAAACCACAGAAGATAAATTGCTATGCACAATATTTTATGTCCATCTGGTGTTTTGGGAGTCATCAATTGCTTGTTTTCTTGTTCACTGTGGAGTCATGTACTGCTCAAGTGCAACCTAGACTAGTCCAGTAGTGGATGTTTGTATTCTATGTCTTTGTCCATATGCTTGCCTGTTTAGAACAATATAACAGATGTAAATAACAAAACCTGATTTTTCCTGATGCATGCAGATCCTTCAAAGTTTGATAGGATATGGCCGAATATTTCTTCCCTTGAGGTTTCTAAACCAAACCAAGGTAGGATGCTGTAAAACTCCTAGTGGTCTAAAATAACCAAAATTCCTTTCAAGAAGTCCCACATGGTGGCAAAAATAGTAACAACTATAATCCAAATCATTTTTCTTAGGATGCTAAGTAATACTATTCTGGAGAAAATAACCATAAACAAAATCTTACCTGAAAAGTCTTCCAACACTCAGATTATGCACATCATCACTGCAAAAAGTCTGGAAAAGTAGATGCACAGGTTATAAGTACTGATATGTAGAAAACTCTAGATAATGTTGGACTTGTTTAGACAACACTCTATATTTTGAGCAAGTTTTGAGATTCTTGAGTGAGAAAGATTGTCATTGTCTACATCAAACACATTTTAATGTCTTGTTTCCACTTTGTTTTCCAAAACGAGCTAAGAGGCATTCTTAGCTTGCCTGCCATCCGCAATACAAGCAGGTTCTCTGCAGGACAGATTCACAGCTGTCTGCAGTGTGAGTGACACACAAAAGATTACTCACAGGCGGTGGCATATTGATTAGCATTAAATGAGACAGAACAACTTTTTAAGATGACTAATAAAAGTAAGATGCTTTATTATTTGAAGTTGTATTCAGCTATACTTCACATCTCAAAATGATTGTTCATTATAAAAAATAACATCCTTTTGTTCTCCTTATTTACTGCCCTTTGCTCCAAAAAAAACTGTGCAGAAATTTGGCCTGTGGCTTGCTTTGGCTCTTAAAGGGTGTCCTTTCTGTGCTATAACACATACTAATGGAGAATAAAATTAGTGAAAAGGTGATCTAGAAAATAGCTACTAAACTGAACAAGATGTACTGGGAATCTGTTGGGGAATAGCATTGGAAGGGCGGTAGTTAAATCTATTAATCACAGTGTCCATATTAAAACATATACATAGAATCTACTGTGTTATATATGCAAGTCTCAATGTGCCCAACAAAACAGAAAACACTAATTGATCTCTGCTCTCTGTAAGGATTAGCAACATACTTTAGTTTGCATTATCTGCAGATATTTTAAATGAAATATCCCTGATTAAGTGATACTTAGTATTCAGATAACTTCATTTAGCCTGCATTATATTTTCCAAGCTTTTGCATGTGTTCCTTAAACAAACAAAACGAACCTCAGATTGATCTCTGCTCCTTTGCTCTCTGTAAAGAGTAGCCTACATTATTCACAGAAATTTTAAATCAAAACATTCCCACTGATAGTTAGCATTTCTCATGGATTTCATAGCTTAATTATACTGCTTGGGATCTAAAACTTCATTGCAAAATACATTTTGAACAGCACAAAATTACTATTCAGTGTTTCTCCCCCAAAAATAAGAGGTTTAGGAATTTTTTTTTTTCTTTTTTTTTAGGGAACACAAAACAGAAAAGCTTAAAAGCATTTCTATTCAGATTATGTGTTAGAGCATGCTGTTGCAGTGTTTAACATTTATTGTAGATTAAATACTCCAGTCAAGGCTAGTGTATGAAGAGAATAATTACAGAAATCTGCCTATTCCTAACATTATTTTATTGTGTTTTCTTTGTTTATGCTATTAGGCCAGAAAAAATATGCATGTAAATTTAACAAAACCCTTTGCAGACCATTCTGGTTACCATATAGTCATTAGTCATGGATTGGGAGAAATCATCAAATAGCCTCTAACACAAAACTGTTGAAGTGTCTAGATGTGAGTTATGTTCCGTTTATCTTGGATATTATAGCTCAAATGATTCAATAGTTGATAGCATATAACTCATTTTCCCTTTCACTCTTTCCTTATAAAATAGTAGCCATTGTTAAAGTTAATTTAAAAGTTAGAAAATATTTTTATCTTTTGATTTGTTCCTATGTGATACCTTTTCTAATTTACTGTTCATTTTATTACCTATCCAGTTGCTCCCAAATTAGCTATGTCAACTGTTTCTTCTGTTCAAGTTGCAAACCACAAGAGAGGTAGGAATTCTTGGATTCATACAGTGATTCCATAGTGCTCTGTGTTGTGAAAACATTGCACTGTATGAATCTGGAATATCTGTGAAGTGTACCCATCAGCTTACTGGTGAGGCATCTTCATTAACAACAGAAGTGTTAAGTCACATAAACCATACAAATAAAATAATAAATACGCTTCTTCGACAGTCACTGTTGGCATGTAAGGTGACATGGCATTTGTTTTTAAGGGAGTTAAATGTATGAATGTGACTATTCAGATTGCTGCCTAGAAAGGATATGCTTGTTAGAGTCTTTTTTTCCTCACTGATATGCATAAATTGCACAAAAGGATACATAAGCAGATTAGTTGAGGGCAAACAATACATTAAAAAACGTTGTCCATATCCTCGAAAAGTGTCTATAAATGCCACGGAGTGTAATGCATAGTTATGTCTTTTAGTGTGTTGTAAGTGTGCCTTACATCTTCATTTTATTGTAACAGTGTGCAAATTCAGAATACAGGCATTACATTTCGAACTGATGTTTCAGTGTTTTATCAAAACAATGGAATTAGATGGGCATAATGAAGGATGCCAATATTTGCTCTTACAGGCAACTTGTGTCATTTGTATATCTGTCATTCACAGTCTGAACCCTGAGATCTTCTCATTGTTTTTCCTCATCAAATTATCTGTAAAGAGTATGTATAAAGATGTTTTGTCTTTCTGTAGCTATTGTGAATATCTCATTATTCATGAAATATATATTAAGAAAAAAAGGGATATTAACAAATATTTGAACTTAGTTTGATGCATTTGATGAGATCCTGATAACAAGCTGTACTGTTTGTTATGAAGCAGGTCATTTCTAAGGTTACAATGAAATCTCCTTTGTTTACCTTTTGTTAGTGTATGGAGGAGAAACACAGAGTTACTGGAAAATAAAAAAAGAAAAAATATAATGATTTCTGAATACACTTTTCTTGAAAGACTTTTTGTGCTTTTAATTAGAAAATGACAGTGGTAGCTGTTTCATGCATTATCTGTCTTAGTTGAAAAGCGATGCTTCCCTTCCATGTCTTTACTATTGTTTCATGTGATTATGTTTCATGTTTTATTGGTTGCAGCTGAAGCTTCAGTTGAACCTTGTGCCCCCAGCACAATAGTATGTCATCTCAAAGATGAAAATGCCTAGCATTATTATGGGGGAAAAAGGTATTCAGTTTATAGAAACAAAACATGTAAATTATCAGTTTCTTTATGAGCCTCCCTTCCATAGGTAATTTTATCATGCTTTCTACAATGGGATCAAGATTGTTGCAATAGAATCATTGTGTTGAAAATTGTCTTTAAAGGATCATACAGTCAATCTTTCTGTGAGTTGGCAAGGGATTTGTCAACTCCTAAATCATCCAAAGACAATTATCAAATCTAACATGGCTATCTCTTCTCCCCTTTTCCCTCACATTAAACCTATCTTTAGCTCTCTTCTGAGGTTTTATTTTCCAAACAATTTACTCCTTATTGTTATTCAGTTTTAAATTGTCTCTAATTTATCTGTGTCTTGTCTGACATGTTGTACTCAAAACTGAAAGCAGCATTTTATACCACTGTAAGCTCATGTCACTCCATTGTTGGTAAACCATTTGCAGCCCGATTTTGATACTTCCGCATCTCTTTCAATGATTTCATTACTTTGTCAGTGCATGAAAGTGGTTGGGCTGGTAGCCAGAGACATGTACCTAAAAACCTTAAGCTGTGTTTCTGACAAGTCCATAAGCAGGCTGTTTTCTGCTCCTGGCGTGCTGGTTAAGATGAACCACATAAGCTAGAAAGGCCATACAGCACTGACAGGTGTTACCTTCCCAGCTGGCATGATGCTGAATACAATTCTACATGTTATGTCTGACTGGTTGAGGGTAGCATCTCACGTAGCTTTCTGGTATCTTAGTATAAGCTAACTTCGAAACAAAGGCTTTCTTTCACACAGCACAGTTATTACAAAAGAGCAATACCCATAGGAGTGCAACCAAGTATAAAAATTGGTCTCATTGCTAACCTTTAATGTTGATGAGCCACATCTGAACCTAAGTAGCCCTTCTGTATACATTTAGGAACATGTGTGTACATCAAACTAAGTCCCTCATAATTGTTAGAAGTTTCTTCAGTCCAAATCAGAACTTGGATCAGAGTGAGTTATTTTATGTGCAGCTTTGTTTCCTGTGCTTTTGTAATGACTCTTTATGTGTAGTAGTAATACTATTGACGGTCATATCACAGTTTCAGGGTGAAAGTAGTGCAGTCATTCATTCACAGAATATTCTCGATTTCTTTCTGCTACATAGTATATGCTGATTTACTGGCAATTCTATATAGTCTGCATATTTTTGAAATATAAAAATGTAATATTCTGCTGCCTGTTACTGATTCAAAAAACAAGGTATGTTATTTCTTCTAAATTCACCTACATTCTGAGATTCAGAGGGATCAGATTGCTTATCACTAACCAGTCTTCCTTATTTAAAAAAACAAATACATAAAAACTTACAATTGTAATAATTTTTCCTGTTTGCTAGTGCGTTTCCATTTTTAGATCTGTTGCTTCTGCCCCACACAGTTTTCACTCAAGCAAAGTGGGTATACTAGGGGAGAAATGCTGCTGGGTGGCTGAGATGCTGAATCATACCAACCAGCTGCAAAGACAACAAACATTAACACTTTTTTTCCTCCCCACTCAATTATGTCAAGTGTTAACATACTGATACACCAAATGTTTTATTGTGCTCCAGCAGTTACAGGCATCAAAATTGTCAGGTTGGTGTGAACCACAAAACATCAGTTTAGCAACATAACTCTAAAGAGAACAAGAATGCATGTATGTTAACTAAATGTTTATATGTAAACTGAATTAATGTTTCCTGGCAGCAGAAAGGCAGCTCTCGAACACTAAAACACGTTATGCTAACTGTTGTACAGTGTAAGAAAAGATGCTCTCCATTTACAGTCTACTACATCAGACAACAGCCAAAGAAATGTATGTATTAGGTGTGCATTTCTATTCCTTCACAAAAATACAGAAAGGCACAAATATTGTATTTGGCACCCTATTCCAGCAGTCCATGGGCTCAGGAGGTGGCCCCACACACTCAGCAGCATACCACAGGAAAGGCAGCACAGGGACTGGCCCCTGGCATATATATGGAAATATTTTACATGCTCTGCTACAGCTTTATCTAATTACAGGTTAAGTTAACTTCAAGGCCTTGAAACCTTTCCAAGTCACTGCATCCAGTACTCCATTGCTGCAGGAAACATTCCATAATCTCTTTTATCAGTTAATAAACTACATCTCTAAAGTATCAGTGGTTTTGCTACAAACTGGAAGTGTTCGAGAAGCCCAGTGCCCTCATGGCTAGATACCATCTCCTAATTTCCAGCTGAAATTTCTCAATGGCCAGTTAACATCCATTTGTTCTTATGCCAGTGTTGTCCACTGGCGCAGATATTCACTTAGGAGGGCAGAAGGCTATCTCCTTGATGTATGCATAGCCCAGTGATATCTCCTGTATTCAGTTTCCTGGAATACACAAGCCAAATTATCCTAGTCTTCACTTTTTAAATAGGCTCTCTACTTCTCTGATCATCCTAATAACCTTTCCTGCGTTCATTCTGGGCTCAGACTCAGAGCTGAGTGAACAGACTAAGACAAGCTTTGTACACAAAGCATAGCTGTGCCTTCTCTAATTATATTGGTACACTTCTAATTTCTATGTCTTTCTGCATAAAGCCAAGCATTGCTTGTGATTAAAGACTAAAACATACTAGCTTTCTCTGTTTAATTAAGAGGTTTTTAAAAAGCAGCTGTCATATCAGCTGCATTTCAGATGGCTGCAGTACTCATGCTTTCTATTCTGTACACATTTCAGAGTTATCATGATCTTTTCTAGCCCAATTGTTTTTCATCTCAGAATATAAAAATGGGTTAATGCTTACAGTTTAGTAGAAGGAGCTCTTAAATAACACCTCTCTTTCCTTTTCTTCTCTGTAAATTGTTTTAGGAGGTGCTGGCCAAAACTGTCAAAATACAGATTTGTTTGGTCTTGAAATAAAACAATCTGGTTCCCGAGGTGCCTACCAGTTAGAATACCCCAATTTCTGTAGTGTTTTTGTATATTCACTATTTATGTTGGAACAAAGCTTTCATTTTACGTATGGGTGTGGATTTAAGCATGATGAAGTTTGACAGTTTTGTCTACTGCATTTAATATTTTTAATCTGAGGAAGATTTTCCCCATGTCTTGATTTATGCTCATCTCGACTGCAAAAGGTATGCATTTCTATCAGCAGAAACTGAGCCTCCAGTACCCCTGAAAGGTTTACAACTGCAAATGCTTCAGTTCCATCAGCTCTGCCAACAACAGCCAACCTTTGACGTCATGCCATGGTCGTCGGGTCACGCTAACCTGCCTGAAACAAACTTCACTTTCATTGCAGATAAACATCTGCTGTTGTCCATGTTACATTGATTAACATGTATGTGCCATTCATTCATACTTCTATTCATGGTTCATTTTTACTAAGCATGTAATGTGCTATGACTCTGCTGCTGTATACATTTTGTATACATTTCTGTTCTTCCTTGAAAGACTGTGAATGCTTCGGGCACTCCAACCGGTGCAGTTACATCGAGCTGCTCAATACGGTCATTTGCGTGAGCTGTAAGCACAACACTAGAGGTCAGCACTGTGAGTTATGCAGGCTGGGCTACTTCAGAAATGCTTCTGCAGAGCTGGACGATGAAAATGTGTGCATAGGTCAGTCCCGGGATAACTGCGGCTTTTCTTCTGTGCCTTTTCAGCTACTGGCAGCTGCTAGGGACCACTGCTGCTTTCTTGCCAGTTGAGCTACAATGAGCTTTTTCAATGGATAAGAGCATCTGTGTAGACTTTTCACCTCATTTTCATTGCCCCTGTAGCCCCAAGGAGGTATTTTGAATTTATATAGTGCAATGAACCACCCTGGCTAAGAGTCCTGGGAAGAGGTGGCCTGGAAGCCCATGAGAAACTGGCTGTGCTGTCCTTCCACAGGAGGGAGCCACCGTAGAGTTGCACACATGAAAACTGAAGGGTTGAGTCATAAATATACCCGTTCCTAGTCTAACTTCCAGAATTATTAGTATAGACTCTTGAATACTTGCCTGGAGACCTGCAAAAGTTGACAGCTGCATAAGGAGGAAATGGGGAGTGGTGTTTATCAACCCCTTTTATTCACTTACATTTCATAAAAAAATGTTGCAGCTAATTCTGCTCTCAGGCACAGGGCTGTAAGTGTACCATTACCTCCCTTCTCCTTCGAGGAGAAACTGAAATTATGCCCATAATTGGCAGCAGAATTTGTCAGATCAGTTTGACACAATGTCGATTTAGAAAAGGGATTCCTAGATGAAAACAGTGCATTGGACCTAGCATCTACTACAGACATCCAAAATGCAGAATATAAGAAAATGTCAGAACATAATAAGAAAAGCATATTAGGAAAAAATATAAGATCTCTATGACACTAAAAGAATATGCATTGTTATCATGTCACCACAGACAGTACATAGCAAAAGTTAGGACACATTAAATGAAGACTGAACGTAGTCAATGAAGGAAGCCTCAAACAATGGCTGGTAGCTAACTGGCAGCCACAAAAGGCACTGGTCTAATAACAGACAGAGGTGGAGAATTTCGTGATAGAATATTTCCCATGGACATAAGCATCAGTAGAACCTGTTCTGGATTTTCATTGTGATTTTTTTTTCTTTCCATTTTGCAGGAAGCAAAAATAATGAGTACTTCTAAGATCTTTTCATGCCAAAATAGACTATGGGTGAATAAATTATGTTTTTAATATTCTTTACAATCAATTGCTGAGATTCAAGCTAGAAACTAAAGTTTGCTGCGATTTTTTTCAGTCTGCAGCTTGACAGATTCACATTTTATTTTGTGGTAAACACCCAGATCCATCCACACACTTCATTTCCCATGTCCTTCTTTTAACTTTACTTGGTAACACATTCAGAAAATGCATGATCTCCTTTAACATTAATTAGTCTGAGCTAATAAGAACTTTAATAGACAAATCATGATTTTTTTATGACTGTGCTGAGGAGATTAACCCAATCAAACGTTCTTGGAAAAAAAAACACTGTCCCTCATATTTGTTTGATGTAGATGACGGACATCATTAGTATGACATCAGATCTGTATAATTTCAGCTGCCTAAATAGGTTTCATGAATGTGACAATAAATTACTGTATTTGGGATTTTTCATCAGCTCATTCAATAAGCTGTTTTTCCTGTACACTGAAGTGCTAAGACAGCAGCTGCAGCTATGTAAGGCAAGGAAGTTAATAAACCAGGAGTCAAAAATAAGTAAATTTTAAATTAATTTGCAAGTGGTGTATTTAGAATGTCTTAGTAAAATTACTGTGCACATCGAAATTGCCCAGACTCTGCAGAAATTGAATTTAAAAACCTTTCATTTAACAAGAATCTTAAAATAAGGGGAAAAAAAAAAAAAAAGGCAATGTGATGCATTTGCTGACTTTCCCACTTTAATGCAAGCAGAATTCGCTTGGGCTCCCATAAGAATCATACCATGCAAGGTGACTATAAAATCAAACCCAGCTTTGCTACAGATTAGGTAAATAAATCATATTGTTGTTGGACTAAAACAGTTTTCAGGAACATAGTGATCATACTGCATACAAAATATACATATCCTAGCCAATTTGCCAACCTAAGAAGACTTTCTTATACTTCTTTTTTAAAGTCTGCGAAGGGAAGCAGATACCTAAGTTTCAGAAAACAGAGGAGTTTGTGCTTAAAGTGCTTTCCTGGACTGGGGCTCCTAAGATTTAATCAGGGAAAATGTAGAGTATTTTCACCTCGGAGAGAGTTGATGGATTCACCATCCTTCTATGTCAAGCACAAAGGGTCTTGCTCTATTGGAAATGCTCATTTCTTTTTCCTCTAAGTTTTAAAGTGGTGTTTTGGGTTTTAAGTACAAGTGGAACATTGGCATGAACATTTTAATGAGCCTATTTCTAGTGACGTGTGCAAGTCTATTCCTGTATTAAAGTCATTTTGTCAGGTTAATTTTTTTTTTCTTTAGCCATATATGTAGAAAAGTGAGTAATGTTTGGATAAGCTAGTTTAATGGCAGCTAACAGGGCTTTGGCTCTGATTTATCAAACCTGCTTATATAGTTTTCATAAATATTTGTGGTAAGTACATGGATAACACATCTTTGAATCTTAGCTGGTACTAACTAAATGGAGAAAATGTAAAATGTTTCATTTTTAAAACCAACAAGTTACAAAGAACTGAAATACTGAGAAGGTTTTTACCAGTGAACCAAATGCAACTCTGTATACAGTGGGCTTAAATCTAATTTCATGTTGCCCTTAATTTCTTTGGAAGAAAAATAAATTTTATTTCCTAAAATGAAACATCAGAAATTTGTGGATTTGTCAGTTAACTGCAAAATTACCTTATATGGGCAATTGCAGTTTCTAAATAAAGTATTTTAAAGTTAAAAATAATTCACTTGACATGCTTACAGTGAAAAAGAATTTAACAACTTCAAGAGCTTTTCCTTTTTACAAGGTCTTGATAAAATTCTAATAATTCTTCATTTCAGTGAATATACACACTGGCAAGCATGGATAGCATGGAAACCACCAAGTAGACCCAGAGTAATAAAATATTTCCTTTGTTTTACGACATAAATCCTGAAATGGTAATCAGTGGCACACTTATAAGAAAGCCAACCTTGCGGTCACTTAGGCTTAAGCTTCAATTAATACCTGTGAGACCTGCAGATACCCTAATGACATATATGGTTAAGTGAACCCTGAGGGTTGTCCTGTAGCCACCGTCAGCTCAGACTGATAAGCAGCAAGCCTGCAAGCTTCAGCCCATTTTCACATGTTTCTTTACTTATTTTCATTGTGTTTTGTTGGAAGCATCATGTTGATACAGTGAATCTCAGTCAACAGATGACTGCTACTGTCATCTTCACATCCTTCAAACAGTCATCAGATGTAGGTTAGGAGGAAAATTCCCTCCCAGTTCAGATGTACAGGCTTTTTCCCCACCCTGGAACCTGGTGTGTGGTCTGCTTACTATGATGATCTGGGAATGTTCATTTAATGTTATTTAATACCCTGTTGTTTAAGGACGTTGGAGATACTGCCTCCATGTGGAACACTGGAATTGTGGCTTTTGAGCTGTTCAAGGTCTTGGGTATTTGACAGTTCTTAGCAAGTGTTCCACAGCCTGCAATATTGTGTTGGACAACAGGCTCAGGTGTTCAGTGCACCTCTGTAGGTTATATATTTCTTGTATCAAATGTGTATTGGAAAAGATGAAGGCTAGATTCAGTTACTAAAGGTTACTGAGTCTGTGTTCTGATTCGACACTACTTTTGTTAAAGAGCCTGGCTTAAGTTTTGTTTCCAATATCTACTTTCCCTTAAACAGCACAAGATGGGCCTGGTACTTCTTACATATTTATATGGTAGAGTTCAGTAGGAAAGCTTTCACTGGTTCAGCATCAGGTTCTTGTTCTCTTGAAAATATTATATATCTATCACATTCAACATCACAGGCCAGAGATTTCTTTCACAAACGCTTGTTTAAATCACTGTAACTCCATTATGTCCAACTAAGCTATTTTTAATGTATAAGAATCAGGCCCTCTATTTTCTAATGTAATTCCAAAGTTTTTGTCTTTCAAGGTTTTCTATAAACACTCTTCAAGCAAATTTTACTTCCTGCATTCAACATGTATCTCAGTTCTATGCCTGTTTACATCAACATTTCATGCATTTGATTAACACCAGAGTTGCCAGCTTCTCAAATGGCACTCACTGTGCTATAATTCTCCTCAGCCTTGCACAGTATTTTTGGCATGTCAGTTTTCAACTTCATTAATGAATGTTCCTAGCTAATTGACTCTATTATTATTGTGGAACTCTGTTTGCCAAAGGTAACTATTCTTCTTCAGCATGCCAAATGTTTGAAGTGCCATCTGTAATTTATAATTAATAAACACTGAGACAACAGATGACAAATATCTTCCTGGTATTTTTTTTCCTGTTATAGTTTTTCCATTGGATTTTTTTTAATATTTTCCTTCCAAGTTCAACTCCATTTTTTTTTTGTTTACAGTATTGCTGAGGTTTAACCTAATGCTAGGGAACAATTGCCAAAGGTAGTCATCAAAATACCACTGATTCACAGACATAAAGCCAGACTCTCAGCAGGTTGCCCAGATTCAGGAATCGATTTGTGTATCTTTTGCCTTCAACAGCAGCAGAGATCAGATGCTGCCAAAATGTGTCTGTGATCTCAACTGGCAGTAGCGTTACTCTGGGTCTACATGGGTCTGCATACAGATAAGAATCAGCCCTTCATTTAAAATTAAAAAAAAAAAAAAAAAAAAAGTAATAAATAAACCAAAGGAGTGCCAAAAATGAGCTCTGCTACCTACTGTCTTGTCTTCTTTGTTCAGCTAGCTGGAAGCTGAACACAGATATTGTAATTGCATTGAAGGGCTGTGAATGAACAACACAGTAAGTGTTGTGGGAGGAAATGGGTTACCCTAGCCATTCTTTATTAGGTGAATACACATGGAAAATACGCGGTAGGAAATGAGCCTCACTGCATTTTCCATCTGCACACTGGGAGGTGAGAGAAATGAAAATGGCAGCATAAAGCCAGTTCTGATAAGTTTTGCATTACGTTATTTCTCACCTCAAGCTTTTCATTGTGGAATACGTAAAAGGTTTATTAACATCACTGATAAATACAATCTCATCAATTTAATGGCAACTATCCACAGAAATTATTATACTGCTCAAAACTATAAAGGAAGACTATCTTGGAAATAAGTAAAGTGTATTTCTATAGCCCTGTAAAGACATTCAGCACTTCTGAAAATATTGAGTAATATAAACAAGCCTAATTTAATAATGCAAAACATTTTACCATTATGGCACTTTGATATATCCATACTATACAAAGCTTTTCTAATATTCATTAAATTGTCAAAAATTTCTTACCAAAAGAGAATCTATTACAATCAGTTATCCTGAAAGGCCATGGTATCTTCTGCCTTTACACCTCTTCTGTTTACTTTTTCTCTTCACATCGTAAAATGTCTCTTCCTGAAATGACATATGCAAACAAATAAATGGACCTATATTAGTTATATTCACTACTCTAGATATCCTTAATAGACAGTCTTCCTTTACCTCTAGTGCTGGAAGTGCACCTTTTATTGGTATTGAATGAATTACCACCATATGTGGACCTGAATCCAGTGTGTATGTGTTGTCTTGTTTCTGCAGACTGTTATTGTAACCCTTTTGGTTCAGTCCATGATCGCTGTAATGACAGAGGATTTTGTGAGTGTAAGGAGGGAACATCAGGGCCTAAATGTGATAAATGTCTGCCGGGATATATCTGGCACAGCTTGGGCTGTCAACGTAAGTAACTCAGAGTTGCCCCTCTCCTGCAACTTTGCTGCCTCTGCGTCTGTATGTTGTCACGTGCAGCTACTTAAGAGCAGAAAATGAGCAAAATGCTCTATGAGCTGTAAGGATGACATCATGCCTCAGCCTCTTTGGAGGCTTCCAGATGAGGACAGTAAGTTGACTGTGCCATCCATTTATTTCAATAGGGATTCATTGTCGTCTCTCTTTCTCTTGTTAACGCCTGGAGGAGCTCCCACTGTAATATATCAGTATGTGTATCTTGCCAGCTATGAAATAAGTTTTGTATACAAAACCATCAGGATATTAACTCCAAATTTAAAATTTTTACTAAAATACAAAAGGTGACTTCTCTGCATGTTCACTTTCTTCTGTACTAAACTTCAATTGCTTGGGTGACTTAACTATGCTTTTATAACTTAAAACTATGTCCTTGGACAATAAAACTGCAAAACACTGGCTCATTACCTGTTATAAATAATGAAACCAGACAAAAGCTAAAAGTAAAAAAAATTGAAGGTATGCTTAATATCCTTAAAAATAAGAGCTGAAAATTTGCAGAAATATTGCTAGAGCACATGTAGTCTCAATGCCTAGTTGCATATTAAGGCTCTCTTCTGGTTAACAGGTCTTGTAAATAAGTGAGTGGAAATATCACATTGGTATGTACAGGATTGGACTTTTATTGCAAATGCATTTTGTAGTAAATTCTTAAGATTAATTCTTTATAACCATTTTAAGTATCTACTTCCAGAAAATCTGGAGAGTCCCCTCATGTTTGTTTTTCACCTTTTCTCCCTGCCTCTCTGCATTCTTACACACACGTTATAAAAAAGAGATTTTTTTACAAGAGCTTGCTTTTGATTCTTAACTGAGAAACACAAAACAGAATGTAATTAGACACCGATAAGCCAACTATTATAAAATTGGCTTTACATCCACACAAATGGCCTAAATGCTCTAAAACAAATGCAAATATTAGAAATTTAAACAACAAACAAACAAAAACAACAACAACAAATGGCAAAAAGGAGGGGCAGGAAAAACAAAACAAAACAAACTAGTGATTACTGCTGCCTTTCCAAGTGATAAGTACCTCTGAAGCAGAAAATCTGGGTTTGTGACAGTTCAGTAAATATATCTGGAAAGAAAACCAATAAATAAGGAATTTCGGACTGTGGTGTTTACCCAATTAACATTGAAGCTAGTACATGAAGAGAAAGGAAGTTTGTGTGGGCAACAGAATTAAATATTACCCGAGAAAATTGGACTTTCTCAGCTTCTGCCAGAAAGCTCCCATTTATATTTGTCAGGTTATTTAAACCATACTTTTCCCATGGGGTTGTTAATTGTATTCTCATTTTCTGGATACTTGCACTTGAGTTTTGAGTCACAAGATTATAGAGCACTTGCAGAAAAAAGCAGGAGTGGTAGTGTTTTGAATCTCATAGCTCTCTTTTAGTAATATTTTGAAAAATCAGATCTTAGGTATCTCAAAAAAAGCACTCAGAAATCACAAGACATCCTTCTGCCTTGTACCACTTATGCAGAAGGAGATTATCACCCCCCATACCTTACCCTAGATACCAGCAAAATAAGCAGAATTTGTGAAGCATTGAGATATTGTAGTAACATGAACCACAGGGGGGAAGAAAAGAAAAGAAAAAAAAAAAAGGCAAATCAATATGATTCTCTGCAGTAAAATTTGAATGCAGTACAGTGAAGAGCATGTCCACACAGCAGTTCTAAAAAAAGATATTAAGTAGCTGAGATATTGAACAGGTCTGAAGCAAAGGTGGAGCAAATTTTACAGTCATACAATTAATATAATAACATATACATACCAGCTTGTCAAATCAATCTCTTATTAATTGCAGTATTTCTTATTTTTTCAGGTTTGGACATTATAACCCAAATAATGTTCCTTTAATGAGGATTTTTTGAGCCCAGCATACAATTAACCTGATTTTAGCTGAATCAGAATATTTGTAAAAGCATTAGACAGTTTCTGGAAATGCAAGCTACGGCCTTTATATTTGCTGACAAAACTAATTAAGTTTCTCTCACTGTGTTGTAATTTTCTGAACAAATCTCAGTCTGATTGTGCAACTGTTAGATATTCTCAAAGTTAGACCAAATTATCTAATCAAGTTCAGAAGAAAAACAACGAGATACAGGTGTCAGTTTTTATGAAACAGACATCGAATTGTCATGTTGTACCAAGCACACTCTGATTCAAATCTCATTTCAAGTCCTTTCATTCATTTAATTTTGTAGTGTGGCAATTCAAGCAAAGCTCAAAAAGATTATTTGTGTGGACATGTAGCATGTGGTTTTGATCTATTTCCCTAAGCTTATGCTATACAGAAATGTATATATGCAAAGATGGATACACACACTCAACAGACCAATATGTGTGTGTTTTCTTTTTGTTATACATAGCCTATCAGCATTGTTAAGAAAATCTATTCTTATGGAGCTTTGATGCTAAAAATCATTGACCTAGGGCAACAAAAAGCTTGACCTATAACTAAGTTCAATCTATACCATGGCTCGTTGAATTACTTGTATGATTGTATTGGTAAATGGAGTGGTTTAGTTTTATATATTAGTAATCCTATTTGGGAAAAAAGCTAAAGTTTTGTGGTGTTTTCTATGATTCACAATTTATCATTTGATAAATTACTGTTCGCAGTCTACCTTATACTATACATGAGCAAAAGACACAAGCTATTATGTTCAGAAGTATTATTTAGGTACCTCACTCTTGCTGATTTAATCTAAAACCTTTGAGGATCTCGCGTCTCTGTGCATACACAGGTCAGATGCAATTTTAGGCTTTGCCTCACAGATAAAAAGCACCGTGATAACAGCTGTTATCTTACTGAATTCAGGGTTTATGCTGCATAGACAAAGCAGTCAGCAGGGCTAGTTGGTACAGGAAGGTTTGCTGCCCTCGGAAAAAGAGGCACAGTAGATGTGACTGTGCCTTGCACTACTTCTAAGCCCTCCCCAGTACCATTCATGCCACAGGCGTTGTCCGTGCAGGGAAGCTGCTGGGGCTCAGCTCTCTGCCTCCCTCCCAGGCACTGACAATGGTTTTCTCACCAGCCCACATACGCAGATCAAAGCACAAGGAATTAATTCAGAACCGAGAGTCTGGACCTGGATCCCTTTTAGAGGTCCACAAACATGAGAAAATACATAGTTCTTTTTCACTTTTCTATTTCATAGAAATTAACAAATTTCTTTTAAAAATGAACATGAAAACAGAAGGCAAAGCTCTGTGCTTGGCAAGAAATTTAACCAGAAAATACAGTATCACAGTATGTTTGGGATTGGAAGGGACCTCAAAAGATCATCTAGTCCAATCCCCCTGCTGGAGCAGGAACGCCTAGGTGAGGTCACACAGGAACATGTCCAGGCGGGTTTTGAATGTCTCCAGAGACGGAGACTCCACAACCCCCCTGGGCAGCCTGTTCCAGTGCTCTGTCACCCTCACTGAGAAGAAGTTTTTTCTCAAATTTAAGCGGAACCTCTTGTGTTCCAGCTTGATCCCATTACCCCTTGTCCTATCATTGTTTGCCACCGAGAAGAGCCTGGCTCCATCCTCATGGCACTCACCCTTTATATATTTATAAACATTAATGAGGTCCCCCCTTAGTCTCCTCTTCTCCAAACTAAAGAGACCCAGCTCCCTCAGCCTTTCTTCATACGGGAGGTGCTCCACTCCCTTAATCATCTTCGTTGCCCTACGCTGGACCCTCTCCAGCAGTTCCCTGTCCTTCTTGAACTGAGGGGCCCAGAACTGGACACAATATTCCAGATGGGGTCTCACCAGGGCGGAGTAGAGTGGAAGGAGGACCTCTCTTGATCTACTAGCCACCCCCCTTCTAATACACCCCAGGATGCCATTGGCCTTCCTGGCCACAAGGGCACAGTGCTGGCTCATGGTCATCCTGTTGTCCACCAGGACCCCCAGGTCCTTTTCCTCTACACTGCTCTCTAATATGTAATTTCCCAACCTATACTGGAACCTGGGGTTGTTCCTGCCCAGATGCAGGACTCTACACTTTCCCTTGTTAAATTTCATTAGGTTATTCCCCGCCCAACTCTCCAGCCTGTCCAGGTCTCGCTGGATGGCAGCACAGCCTTCTGGTGTGTCAGCCACCCCTCCCAGCTTAGTGTCATCAGCAAACTTGCTGACAGTACACTCTATTCCCTCGTCTAAATCGTTAATGAATATATTGAATAATATTGGCCCCAGTACTGACCCCTGAGGCACTAGAACTGTTTTGAGCCAGTCTTAAATTGAACATAGTGCTTTGTGATACGATGAACCTGTAAATAAATGTAGAAATACTTACACAAAGAACTGCCTGAGTTTAAAGAAATGGATGACAGCAAAATATTAAGCAGAAGCATTCGTTTGCTTTCCTGAGTGTATTGCTCGTAGTGTTGCATCTTTTGTATTTCTTGGCCATGACATTTCAGGTGACTAAATCCTGTTGCATACAAACAGGAACGTTTAAAAATAACACCTTTTAATTTCACACACACAAGAACTGATTCCCAAACCAGTTGCATATTTATCCAGTCCACCAAAGAAAAGTGACTCTTTTGCTATCTCAGTTAACCAACACAGCTCAAATTTTCATTAGGTGTGATCATCCCACAGGGAAAAAGGTGAAAAAAGGTCCAATGATTAATATTATTCACTGTCTTCCTTGTAGTCAATGAGCAAATACAGCCATTGAACATGCAGCCCCACAAAGTCCTAGACTGAATACAAGAGTTACTTGTACCCGAGTTAAATTCAGTGCATCATTTATTGTGAATCACTGTTGTAAATCATCTTGGTTTAATGGTGTACAACTTAAACAATTAGCAAATGAGTTTTCACCCAAATGCCTTGCATCAAAACTCTCAATAGTTTATTTTATTTTACCATTTTTAATTCATTTAAAATAGTTTTTATTAAAGCCAGCAAAGGATTATACTCTTATCTTCAATGCTCAAACTGCGCTCAGGGCTTGTATCTGTCTTCTAGACTGAACTTGTATTACTCTGCATCCTGTTAGATAATTCATATTCTGTCACAGTGTACATTCAACTTATTATATGATTATTTAAATATAAGCTTTTTTTGTTTGCATTTTATAATGTGTTACAAATGTTAGAAGCTGAGGCGTTTGATCAAAATCATCATGCAGATTCTGAGAAAATGAAGCCTGAAATTGTAACCCTGGAACTTATATTAACATTTGCTTTTGGAAGTTTGTGTTTACATTTCAGCAAGATATGTCACCTTCCATTTCTTTAAAAAAAAAAAAAAAAAAAAAAAGAAAAATATATCTTGCACTTCTTTCTAGATAGATTAAATACATAAATGTAATTGTCTCCCCCCTTGAAAGTTCTTGATCTTTTATATGTTTGTGCACAGACATATCCTGTGAGTTCTTCAGTAGCTACACATCGAACTTGTGCCTGGGGAACTATACTCTGTAAAAAAAGAAATAAAAATTCAGAACCAGGATGCCCCGGCTTCCAGTTCACCTTTGCAACTGCCTGTGGGGGGCCATAGACAATCCATCTCTATCTTTTACATCTTTTTGCCAGTAGCAGTTTTAGTGCTTTTAGCTGGTGGGGATACGGGGATTTCCCCTCTGCACAGGTGCTGTATGTACTTTCAGTTCCAGGGTGTTTTGGTGCCAGGACTGGTGCACCTGCAGCAAGCACTGCCACTCTTGGAGCTGGAGGGAAGTAAAATGTAGAAATAATTTACTGAAAATGATAAAGTTCTGATGGGGCTGAACGTTGCTGTCCCCAGGGAATGATCTTCCCCTGGTCCTGATAAATGAAATACCAATTTCACAATAGCTGTCTTACATGATTGTTATGCAGACTTAAAGAAATTGTGTGCATATAGGAGCTTGGATGTAAAAGGAGCAGACTCTGCTTCAAATGGCTCCAAATTTAAATACAGAATAATTCTCCTTAAATCGATCCAGAATCCCACTGCTGCAACTCAAGGCAAGTGTGGCTTACAGACAAAAGGGAAGCAAGGCAAGATGGCAAACAAAATTACAGTGTTATTGGGCCTGATTCTCAGATGATGTAGAACACTGATGCCACTCACCTCAGGGGAAGCATGCTGATGACTTACACATGTAATGCCATAGTGATAGCCTGGGTCTTTTAAACCTGAGAAAAGACAATGTGAATATGCATAGTAACAAACTCATTCCAAAATGCATGACCTACAAAATAACCATAAACAGGGATACATAGAAAATTGTTTACCAAAGTATGAATTTCATTGAATGGTATTATTTTTTCATGAAATATTGGATTTGAAGGAGAAAAAGAAGGTTGATATCTCTCTGGATGGGGGACATTTTAGTTAGAATAAACATATCAGAATACGAACACTGTATTTAACAAAAAATATTAAGTGAAGCATCTTTCCTCTATGAAGAGCATAGAGAAGATGAAAATATAGAATGTTTTCTCTATATAGTTATTATACAGATTTACATAGTTAGTGAAGCATGCCTAGCTTGGGGATTAAGTCTCAAGCTGCTTTTAGTACTGCTGCCTACAAAGTCTGTGAAATATTGTGGAAATGGAGGAACCTGCAGAGGGAATAGACTTGAGGGGCATTGGTGAGAGCTCCAGGACATGATCTCAGCGGCTCTGTGCTGGAAGACAGGCTGCTATGAACAGGATGGGGATTGTGAACTAGGTAACACCTGTGTGTGGGGAAGCCAAAGAAAATAACAGGTCGTACATCAAGTGGAGAATGAGGCATAGAAAAGGGGGTTAGTTAGCACAGTTAACATCTTATTAAGAAGCACCAGGCTCTGAAGAGACTGCAGTTCTTCACAGGAGATTTACTCTGATAAACTGGTGATCACACTTGCTTTCTCCAAAGTGAAAAGAAATGTTTCAGTAGCAACATTTACACAGCTGACCTTTAATAGAACAATTTTTCCCCAACAAGGTGAAGGATTGGATTGGATTGGATTGGATTGGATTGGATTGGATTGGATTGGTGCAAAGAGGTTGTTCTCTTGATCCTGCCCTGGTGTCAGCTTCAAAGCTGCTATTCCATGGCTGTCTAAACTGCTCTAATTGCAAGTGCTGCAATCCCTCTTCTCCCAGTTCCCAGCTATTTAGTCCCACGCCCCTAGCAATCTCTCAGGCATTTGTTTGACCTTTCATTGAACCATTTCAGATCTAACTCAGCAGGACACTAACCAAACTAATAATAGTTTTCTGCTGTGTTATTTCTGTGATATGAATCATCAATGGGTTGAGCAAGCAGGAGCAGCCTGGGAGAGCATAGCGCACTCGGGGGGGGTGATGTGCCCCTGGCAGCCAGCAGTTCGGCAGGACCAGGCTGCCAGGCAAGTGGCGCTTATCTGTGGGATCGGTATTCCCCTCTTCCCATCATTTGATCATTCATGTTCTGGTCTAGCAAGTCACTGGCATTTTTACCACACAAAGCCACAATTTCAGATGGATGAGGAGGTGGATAATTAAGGAAACTTCCTAAAAACCTTTCATTTTTTTCTTTTTTTTTTTTTTAAAAAAAGTTCTATACTCTCCCAAAATTAATAATAATAATTTAAAAAAAAAAAGTCTAAAATTCTCTTGTACTGAAGCAGAATCATAAATTTTTACAGAAGGGAAAACTAGGATTCAGCATGCAGAGTCAAAACGAACAGTGGTGATGGATGTGAGCAGAGTGCACTTCCAAACATCTCGGCTTAAAAAGAGTGAATATGATCTCTAGGGTCTTCAGTATTTTTTGTGCTATATCATGGGAGAGTTCTGAACAACTAAATATTAGAAATTCATGAAAAGTTAAACAAGTAGCATTATTTGTTTGCTTTCATCAGATGACTTTAAAATGGTTAATATTTGATAGCACAATGATAAATATTTTAATATAGTATATTGCAGTCAGTTAGGAATAGATCAAAAAGATACAAAGTAAGCTCCACTAGATAAACTTTTATTAGGTACATGAAATAGAACATAAAGCTTGATAGCAATTACCATTTAATCTGTTCACATTTGGAAACATTGAAGGGGAAACTTATAACTCAGTTAGTTGTTATGAATTTTTAAATGTTTGTTTGAACAGTGATGAGCAGGACTGCTTTTCCTCTGAAAAAATCTGTCATGTTTTCCTTTTAAGCCTGCTCAGTGGCCATAACTTCTATGTAATTTGCCTGCTCGCTGCCTTTTTATGAGGACAGAAATAAAGATGTAATAGCAGCACAGACACACCCAGAAACATTTTTACGAAGGCAACTCAAAAGGATCATTTAGGAGTAAGTGAAATAACCTCTATCCTACTTAACTGCAGATAAAAACTACTGACCTGAGGCAGTTAAAGACAGTCAACACTTCCTATCCTGACATCAATGCAACTGATGGCATTGCTGACACCAGCACATACTCACTAAGACTTCAGTTATTGTTTTAGCTTCATTTACACAAGTGCAAATACATCTTTCCCAAGAGGTCCTCCTGTTTAAAATGATGGCAATATGAAAACCAAAGTTTAGTTTGGAAGGAACTGATAGACTGAACTTGCAAGGTGCTGACTGCCTCCCCTCACAGAAGGTAAGCCCCCCGCCCAGTGTTATTCAAAGTATTATTAAAAATGCCTTTTAATATAATGTGTTAATAAATGGATGCCATGGAAGTAGGTATGCCAAGATTCAGCCTACCTGTAAATTTAAGTTTTAAAAGACTAGCTTCCACCTTGGATGGATTTCTGAGATATTTTAAGTACAGGGGCACACCTGATGTGTTTCTGCCCTGAATTTAAACATGCTGAACGGACATAATCCTGAAGTAATCAATATTTCTAACTTCAGGTTTGTATTTCTGAAGAGCTGAGTATTGTAGTATCTAACAGCTAACAAACTCAAGGCTTTTTAATCACATACTGCTACTATTACAAGTACTTTCCAAAAGATTTTACATGTGTTAACTCATTTACACTACTTGTTAGGAGTAATTTATAGAGGTGAAAAATAAAAAAAATCTCATCATGAAGATTTTAAATAAATTTAATTGAAATAAAAGAGCTATTATTTATTATCAATAGCTTGAGTACTTCAGCAATGAATTTCTGAAAAAAATAAAGACCTTTCAAGATCTGAGCTGTTAATTAAAATACTTAATAGAAGTGGCATTTACATTTCATGATTCCTACTTCACTGTATTGTTCTCCAGCCACCTTACCTAGCCCATTTTAGAGCTGGTCTTCAAAACTTTTCACTCCTGTGAGTCATGTGTTATCTTCACACTTGCATGCTAATAAACAGTAGAACATCTTACAGCAGAAAATTAGGAAGCCTGTACTGAGTTAGACCAGGGATCAATTTACCCCAGTGTCCCCTATTTGACAGTACTGGGCTTGAATGCTATTTCATTCAGCTCAGGCATCCAAACTCCAGGAGGCTACAGCTTATGAATTTTTTTTAGTCAAAGGGTTCATCAGTATCTTTATACTTATTTTGTCTCCATGAGCCTTTCATTCACTAAGTGCCTAATCACTTCTTGAGAGATTTATTATTTTGTTGTCCAGACATGCTGGGCACAAGTTCACTATTATGCAAAGTGTAATAATAATAATAATAATAATAATAATAATAATAATAATAATAATAATAATAATAATAATAATAATAATAATAATAATAATATTCTTTGTTTTAACTGGCTGGCCGACAATTTCACTTGGCATTCCCTAGGTCTTAGGAGGAAAAGGTAATAAGAATAAATGAGTAATCATTTCCAATTCACATTTTCCATAACATTTGTGATTTTACAGATATCTGTTTTCCTTCAATCTAGCTTCCCTTTTTTATGCTGAAGAAGCCTAATCTGTTTAAGCTCTCCTTTTACAGGAGCTGCTTATATATATGATCACTCTTCATTCTACCTTTTTTTGATAGTACTATATACCTTTTTCAATATGCAGGACTTCAAGCAGTGTTCAAGAGATAGGCTCATCATGAAGTTACATGCTGACATCGTGCTGTTTTCCATTTCATTCTTCTTTTCTGGTCCTAAAAAATTCAAGAATCTATTTGCCTTTTAGACTGATGAAGAACATTAAGTCAACATTTTCAATTAAATGCCCTGAACTACTCTTAAGGTCTCTTTCCTAAATGGTAAAAGCAAAGTATCAAGTGCACTGTTCTTGAACCTTAGAAATTCTTCTGAAAGTCTTTACAGTCACAATACTTTTGTAATATGAGCAAACTTTATTACATTACTTTTCACTCACTTTTCTAGCACAATTCTGCATGCATTAAGTCCTGACACAGTCGTTACAGGACTGAGTAGTAGTCTCTGACATGTATTCTTACCCTGTTTCCTATTATTCAATCCATGATTATTCAATTAAAAAAAAAAAATGCATCCATTTACTTACTGATTCCTTTAAAGAAAAATCATCTACTAGGTTTTTACACCGTTAGTTTCCTCTACAAAAAGTTCACTCTTCCATGCTCATCACATTCATCTATCTGCCAAGTCTAGTCTTCATTTCAACTTGCTTGCTGCAGAAGATTTACTTGCTTGTCCTTAGTTCCTCCAAAGCTCCTTGGAGCTCTTCATAAATAGCACATCTGCCATAGTCCCTTCTTGTAGTTATCAAGCCCATCTTGGCAACTGAATTAGTACAATCATGGGTAACAGCGAGAAATTTGTTTCTGCATTTTTTCAAAATTTTGGGATCAATATTATTTGTTTCTGGTGACCTGATGCAACAGACAATCTTCTGGTTTTTAAGAATGGTTTGTATAAACTGTTACACACCTCCAGAACATGCCCTTGTCAACATACGCAAGAGCCTGGTAACCTCCTACAGCTCTTCCATAGTTAATACTTCATAGATTTTTCCCTTCCCTTCCTTAAATACGAATCATTCACCCTAAAGACTTCCTAGAAGTTAAATTCTGAGAGTCTGTTTTCTTTTATTTTTTCCTCCATTTTGTCAATTTCAACATTTTTCTTTACTGTTTGTAAAATTTTATTTTATTCTGCTGCTATCAAAGCAATTTTTATAAAAATCCTTTTAAATAGTGGTCTTCTTTTTCATACTCACTTTACACAGCATCTCTAATATGACCAGCTCACCAAGTCATCCGCGAGCGTTCTGCCCCTTTACCAAATGCATATTAAGCATGCAAGTTAATAATCTGAGAAGGATCATGAGTACAATAAAATCAGGAACAAAAGCTTGATCTTATAAACATCAGTTCAGCTTTTTCTCAATAACTGTCTTTTTGTTCAAATGGAAGTGGAAAACCATGTAATAAAAATTGCACTGATGGCACTGTCTGAATCTAGAGACAATATTTTCGTTTGTACTTCTGTTTGCGGATCAATTTACCTGTTTCATTCCCTTTCTAGAGACTGACTGAAGTAACTCTTCAAGTCTTTCACACTTTACACAGGTTTTCATATATGTCTGTATTTTCCAGATGTGCAAAGAATAGAGCATAACGAAATCTGTCTATGAATAAACCAAATTCTGCTCCAGCTCACAGAGAAAGTGGCTGAGCTGTATACTGAGCATCTGTGAACAGCCAAACACAAAGACACCTTGATTTTTCTGTGACAGCTGTGTGCTAGCCCCTGTTCTTGCTCTATTTCCTGCTTAAATTTGAAGGCTTTTCCAATGGACTCAAGAATCTTTTCTTACACTTCAAACTGCAAGGTTGTAAGGAGTTCAGCCATAACATCCTTGGAAGAAGAATTCTCCCTTAAATAGTTATTTATGTGAGCCTTAAGGAATAGCACAAAGCAGCTATAGGTCAGGGATACACAAGGGCTACAAGAAAAAGAACTACCAACTTTGTTACCCACAGACACTAACCAGTCCCCATATACGCTGAGGGGCAGGAGGGACAAACGCCTCCACTGTCCACAGCATAGAAATAGCTGTCCACAGGAGACAAATCCACAGGGTGTTCTGTTAATGAGATGCTGCATCACTGAGCTCTGAATGTTATACATACTTTAAATGGGAAATGAACTTCCCTTTTAAGCCAGAAGATCCTTGAAATAGGACTCTTACTTTGAAGAGTTTAGAATTTCATTCCCAAGGAGAGTAAAGAGTTTCACCACATGTAGCTCTTTCTTTAAAGAGCTGAAGCTGCATTTTGATAGTGAGGCAATAAGCTCTGACTAGCATCCAAAAAGAACAAGTTACTCTCACAAGGTTCAAAAATCTGGCTTACTTCCCACTGATTTCAAAAACAGGAGAATCCCACAATGAGATTTAAACTGAAGCCATTAGTGCAAGGAAATTCATTTGAGGGCAAACATAGCATCTGTAAATCAGCCCCATTACGTTGAGATTATGCAGCGAAGTGCAGCTCTCTGCAAGGAGGCTTCAGTTCTCAGAAAAGTGTCTTATTCCACATAGCTTTACAGACAGTTTACAATAGTGCATTGCAACACAAATGGCTCAGAAATTGAGCCAGATGTTTTGAAATGCTTCAAATTACATATGCAACCATGTTGTTTTGTACACAACTGGGGAGAAACATGAAAGGCTGCACGTACACAGCATAACTTCTGCACAGGTTTGAAAAACTGGGCCAAGATTTACACCACCTATCAAAATAAAGCTATACACAGCTATAATTTTTCTGCAATGACCCAAGAGCTTTGCTAGTTCATGCAAAACTATTACTGATTTAAAACACAACTGAAAAGGTGCTTAGAGAAGTGTACTCCAGTTATATCTTCTCTTTTATTCAGTGGCAATATGACAACTTAGTGATGATGCTGCAGCCCACGCTGCTCTGCACCATTAGAAGACCTTAACAGTTTTGCAGATACAAAACATTGAGCCAGCCAAGATCTGTTGAGTACCTCCCTCACCTCCTCCCACCCATCCTGGCTTTGGCCCAAACCCGTCTGTTCCAGTTTCCACCACTTCCCTTTAGCACGCATCTTTCTCTTATAACCTAACAGCTACTCAATTCTGTAGCTTTCTTGCAGTCTTCAGAAAACCATCATCCCACTCAGACCTGCCATGTTACCACTTGAGAAATGCTGTCTCACACAGGCAGCATCGAAGCTTTGCATTTCACACTCCTCTCATGCGCTCACTTCACTGGGCCTGTGGTTCAAACCTGAGCAGAAATCACACTGGAGTTTCTCCTGTGGAAGATGTCACATTTGTGCTGAGGTTGACCCAGAGCTGGTTAGCTGTGCTTGCCATGGGGCTTCATGGAGTAGGAGGAGGCTTGGTGTTTAAGCCTCAGTGATTGACCCAACAAGGGTCCAGACACAGACCAATCCTACAAAAAGCCGCCCTACCTGGAATGACAGCCTTTTCTTGTCCTCCAATATCATGTCACCCATAAGCCATCACTCTACACAGGCACACAGCAAAAACTGGCTCCCACTGCAGGAGGGAATGTAAATGAATACACACAGTTCTGGAGGAGCTGTGATCAGAGAAGTCAGATTCCCATTGCCATGGCTCCTGAAAGAGAAGGACAAACATGTGAAAGGAGTTGGGGGGTTCAGGTTACACAAGGGGGGGTGACAGGGGACAGGACTGGACCCAAAGAGGTAAACTTGTCTGGAAATTGAGCTTCATCCAAATTCTGTTTAGCAGAAATCATTTCAATTTTCTCTGAGAGTTCTACAAAGGCATTGTGTATTAAAAGAATATATGACACTATAAAAGTGCATTTTCATAAAAATTGAGCATTTCTTGTGTGACCCTTCCTTCTCTAGACCAAAGGTGAGTATATGAGTTTGTAACATTGTTATGTCCACAGCTCCTCAGGAGCCTACGAAAATGACCAAGGCCTTGGCATTTCAGTCTTAAGTGTGAATGGAAGACTTTTTGAGTAGCACAATTACCTCTTTTCATCATGAAGGTTTACAATGTATCTTTAGAAATATATAACACATTGATTATAAAGGATTTTATTTTGTTTAGTTTAATATAGATATCTTTGTTATTTTTCAATTCCGGCACAACTTGAAAATCTAAAAATTGGGGGAAATATTTTAAATAAAATAAAGCAAGTACTTTGAAGTGAAATAATATTTTGCAGTTATCTTTTCCTTGTGGATATCAGGTTATTTCAGTCTTCACTAATAATTAAATTTTAACACCTTTGTGCATCAGGGTTGATTAACAGAAATATGTTAATCAGCACGTCAGAAGTAATGCAAGATATCAAGCACAGAGGGAAATAGTTCTTACTCATGAGAGTCTTTTAACTCTGTACTTTTCAATATCCTGAATTATCTAAACATTGTGTGATAGTAAGCAATAACATCCATATTTAGAGGTATCATCTTTAGGTCATACAGGTGTAGAAAGAACTTTTCAGACATTAACCCAAACAAGCAAATGTTGAGTGCTCTCTTTCTGAGTCTAAACCAGGTCTGTTGTTATTGAGGTGTTTTCTACATTGTATTATGGCAAAATTGTAGAGTTGATTAAGTGAGATTAGTGCAATCCTGTTACTATTGCAATAACTTAGTAGTAGTAGCCTGCATAATAATGTTGTGAAAAATATGTAGGTTGCCTGTATGCAGTCTTCATTTGTATTGGTCAGCGTGTAACATTGAATTACAAATTCTAACAGCATACTTATCAAAGTGTTGCTTTTGAAAAGACAAATAATCAGAGCCTCTGAAATTTTGTTAAAAGACAATGTAATCAGATAAACAGTTATTTTATCTTTTGGATATTTTTGCTGAATGATATTATGAGTCAGGTTTTTTAAAAAAAAAAAAAACACACACACCAATACTCTTTTCAGCCAAAACATTGGCTAAGTCTACCACATTGTTACATCTGTGTAGCACATTGCAGAAAAACTACTGCTCCCAAACAGGACTGTGTTGGAAAGTGAGTGTCTGTTGTATCTCTTTTCCCATCTAGTGACTGCTCTGTCAGGAAGATAAATGCACAATGATACCTAGAGCAAGTCTGTGTGTAGCAATAAATACTGTTGATGAAAACTATAATGAAGCAGCTAATAGCTTTGATTATTTGATACATTAATTTATTAGTTCCCGTTTTTGCTGAGTGCTACATGCCAGCTGTTTGAATCATCTTATTGATATTCTGATTAAAAGAGTAGGAAAGTAAAGCATTACACCAATTAAAACCCCACTTACAGGAGAGCATATTAGTATCTAGCATATCTCAGGAAGGAATTATGATACAAGAATCTGCCTGTTGAGTGCCATTTTTTAATTTTACTGTAGTAATTAAAAATAGACAATAACAGATGATAATTTTAAAGGCCAAGCTAAAGCAAAGGGAATAAAAAAACATTTGAAAATTTTTATATTTTTATATTGGGAACATGGTAAAGCTGCTAAAGTTCTGACTTGCAAGATTAGAAGGAGGTACATACATGACATAGATATTTCTAACTGGCAGAATATTTAGACATCTTATGCAATTGCACATGACATTTAAGTGGACAAGATTGCATATTCCTTTTTTAAACTTCGTAGTTTATAAGCCTTCTTCTATCTGAGAGTCTCCAAACTCCCTTGGAAACAGTAATCAACTCTGCTGTTGCATTTATCTAATAAACAGCAGAATCTAGTAAATAGAACTGTGATTCACAAGACCTGGATTTGTTCCCTTCTTTTGTTAGTGTAGGTAAATCATTTGACTTTCCTTGGCATCAACTTCTCAATTGTTTGCTGGCAATAACAATTCTTACTCTGAAGAGCTTTGAGAGACCTACAGGGCAGCGTTTTTATCCCCATTCCAGAGCTAGCGCAACAAAAGCACTCTGAAGCATTTCAGCCACATTCAAAACAAGTCACTGCAGATTCAGAAAGATCTCCTGATTCCCAGCATTGTTGCTTTAACAACAACAGCAAACCCACCTCACATTTCATATGTTTTGTAAGAAATATATAAACATTTTATCTTTACCTTTTACCTTTACCATTGCAATTAACGTTCACGTAAACTCTGAATGTTCATCTGAGAGATTCTATACCATTAGTTTGCACATTGGTGTTTTGGTCTCCTATAGTAGAGGATTATTGTGGTACCTTAAATCTCTGCTTTGAAAAATGCACTCAAGAGGAACATATAACCACAGATAAATATAAACTTGGCTTTACCTTTACTTGTGGCCCCTGTAACATAGATGATTATAAGTCACACTCCTTTTTTTTAGTTACACAACCATTCCATTTTAATATCTTTGATATTTGATAGTGTAGTTAAAGATTCCTGATGTTTCCATTATAAATGCCATTTGATGTAGTGTGGAAGCTGATCATAACATATATTTCTAGTAGATTTTGTTACTATTTTTTCAAAATGCCCCATGCAATTGGCTTTAAGACAAAGTAGCAAGAAGAAAGTTTGCAATGTTCGAATTATTTTAGATCACAACTTTAGAATAGCAGTGTTCAAAATTTAACTTGACATGAATATAACGATCTCTGTGTGAAAAAGAAAGAAATACAACTAAGTCTGCTTTAAAACTAGCCATTACAATGCAAAATTATTACTTTGAATTCAAAGAATTTTTCTACACAATGTTTGCTATACACAGCTAGTATCGTGAAATAAAATCTGCAGAACCAACCTTGCTCCATCTGAGTGATACTAAACTGACTATTAAAAATTTAGTTCTTTTGTAAAGCCAAAGCCAGGACGTGTTATTAAGCTACAACAACTACACTGTGTTGCACAGTAAAAACTTTAAATAACTCATCATCCTCCTCTTCTTTATCAAACACATAATGAACACTTTTGCTCAAATTGACAGAGAGTACACACACAAATGCATCTTCTGCAGGATGTTTCAAAATGACAGACCCAGTTTCAAAGAAAGAGTGTTTTCAAACTGAGTCCATCTTTTTGAAACACCCTGTATTTAGGGAGCAAAAAATTAGGAGAGAATAAAGTTTTTAAAATACTGTCATTAAACAACATAAGATCACAATTTAATCTTGACATTTTCACCCAGCAGCTCTCTGCAATAATTTTAAGTTGGGTCTAAAAAGAAGTTCAGGATCCGGGACCATGCAGATTCTATACCATTAGTTTTAGAATAGCAGTGTTCAAAATTTAACTTGACATGAATATAACGATCTCTGTGTGAAAAAGAAAGAAATACAACTAAGTCTGCTTTAAAACTAGCCATTACAATGCAAAATTATTACTTTGAATTCAAAGAATTTTTCTACACAATGTTTGCTATACACAGCTAGTATCGTGAAATAAAATCTGCAGAACCAACATCTGCAGATGTTTTGAGGAAAAGTAATATATCCAACATATGTCCTCAGATTAGTACTACTGTGGAGTTAATGTCATTATTACTAGAAGTCACCAGCACATTCTCTCACTCCCTCCCCTTCTCCCCCAACCCTCCCCCCCCCCCAAAAAAAAAAAAAAAAAAAGTAAAATAATTATTAGAATAACTCTAATCGCCCAAATGATTAGGAACTATTTTCAGTTGTGATCATCTTCTCTATTTTTGCTGCCAAATAAAGTAATAAGTTTGTGGAGCTATTTCATGAGTTTCGAAAGTCTTCAACGCAGCATTAATTGAGAAGAATGGCAGAAAGAGGAACTATTATCTTTGAAAACAAAGAGAAATTATTTGTGGGTTTTTGTGTCCAAAACGTTATTGCAAGTCAAGCAGCCTAGCAGCCAAGGGTGCAGAACATTCAGCCTTTTATATAATTCATAATCACGTATTTGAATTGCTGATCTTTGCATGCTCCTGCTTTGGTTTGCTCTCCAGGCTTTCTGCCTTTTCATGCCATGTAAAAGCGATACTTGTTGCAGCTCTGTTTGATAGTTCTTGGGAACTTTTAAGAAAATACTGTTGCCGTGCATGAAACTGAAAATGCTGCTGTTCAGGCAAAGCCAGGACGCCAACAGCCACCCAAGACAGGCAGGCACACCCCTGGCAGCCCCCTGTCACCACTCCCACATACCAAAATCTCTCACAGGTCTTACAACATACCTGCCAGCTCCCTGTAAATGTCTGAAATGCCCTTTGGCACCTCTCGTGGCAGTAGCTACTTACATTTAGGGAACCAAATCTCAGCCTCCAACTGTTCACAGGGCCTTTTGTTGACCACTTCTTCTGTATCTGAATTTTTGTGCCTAGCTAGTTTTTATTGAAGGCTGCTATATCCAAACCCTGACCTTGCTGTTGACACTAGACAAAAAAAAAAAACACCACACCACCACACACAAAAAAACCCCAAACCTGTAGATTCATTGCTTCTCTTCCTAGTTAAGGAAAGAAAAGACAGATCATGTAATAATGTTCATTTATCTACAGGAACCTAGAAATAATGGCAGTGCAGCTTACAGCTTTGTAAGTGGAATATGAATGATGCGAGTACATAGTCCCTTTGGAGTAACTAAAGCTAAGATGTAGCTTATTGCTCTCCTGAGATTATACTAAAATATGATGAGGGTCATACCAATTCAGTGGTCCTCCTTTATAAGCAAAGCAATAAAAAGAATGGGGATTTTTTTTCCCCCACTTTGGGAATCATCCTCCTTTTGGAGAAGTATAAAATTGGAACCATCAAAATCAGAAAACTGAAAGGCTAATCTATCATTTCCTGAAACTGAGGAAGATTGAAAGGTATTATCTCAGCCATAATTCTTAGATAACTAAATCTGGATTTGTTTTCAGCCATTTTAACACACAATCTTGTGTTGCTTCTGCCAAAGCTGCTATGGCTTCTCTGTGATGCACAAGTATCAATTCCAAATTCAGTTCTCCCTCTTGTGCCTGTGACAGATTTGATGTGTTTCTTCTCATTATCTTTTATTAATTAAATCCAAGTATTTTAGATTAAGAATAGAGATGGAAACCGAGAAAATACAGGCACAATCCATGAAATAGTGTAACTTTCTGCCTCTCGTATCCATACATCATGGTTAAAATAAAATTTGTTCTGTAGAGGATTTTGCTCTTTCAGTAGTGAAGCGTAATCAATTAAGCGTACCCATGTGGATGCTGGGATAAATTGGTACCTATTTACAGGAAAGAGGAATCACCATCCGTTCTGTGGCTGGGCACGAGGGAAAACTCTGAACAGCTTCTGCATCTTCTTGTGGAAACTCTGAAGGCTCTTTCTGCAATTTGGTTAGAACTGGCTTAGCTTTGTAGTGAGAACTGTGCAGAAAGAACAGAAATTACATGTAGGCAAACAACATAAAAACCCTACCAGAATTTTTCAGCGAACACAGCACCTCCATTAGCCGCCTATTCATTTACTCCCTGATAAATTAATAAAACTGGTTTGCTAAAAAATCAAGCATTATTTCAATTGTGCCTCCAATGGGCATTGCTAAGACAAGTCACAATGGAGATATCTGCCTTTAGAAACTACTCTCACCTGGTCAATGTTTCTGTCTTTGTATTGTTGGCAATATAATTAATCACAACACTGTTTCAACTTTGCACTGGAGATCTTGGCATTAATGTTTGTCATTTTGACACAGTAAGATACATTTTAGGCTTGTACTTGTCTAAACTGCTTTCTTTTGTCCTAACTTCAGCATGTGCCTTGGTAGACAAGCACAAACCAGTTTTCCTTTCATGCAATCAGAACATCTACCTCGTCTTGATTTGACAGTATCCTAAGATAGTCTTCCTGATCCCACCACAGCAAATGTTGAGTTAGCATCACTTAAAAAAAAAAAAAAAAAAAAAAAGTCATTATGAATATCTCATTTAAAAGAGCAATAGCTGTTTTTCTTATCAGGTACATCTGTAGTTTAAAACCACTGAAGTAGTCTGATCAACACTGACGTGTATTTGTGGTAGCAACACATTTAAAAACTATTTGGCACTAACTGTAATTGGTAACAATAAAAATCTAACAATAATCTAACAGTAGATCTAATTTGGAGACAGGCAGGGGGAGAAATCTAAGTGGCAAAACCTCCCAGTCTGTTATTACCACTGATTATGCAAATTAATATGATACTTAAGTTACAAAAATTTGCTTTGTCATTTGCTGTGCAACACTATTTGTAACAGGAAATGACAGCTGCTTTCAGAAGCCTGACTACTTGCAAGTTTTCCCCATGCCCTTGTATGTTCATTCCTAACATTTATGTTATATGGGTGAAATCTTATGAGTCAGCGGAGCTCCACACAGAGATCTTAACACACAGTAAGTACATATAGTGGTTTTAGGATTGTTTTCAATAATGGAAATAATTTGTTGTTGTTAACTCTGGCAACTTCAAAATATTTTTATTGTGGTCACTTATATTCTGAGACAACTAGAAACAATTTTAAACCTTTGCATTTGAATGAGACCTAAGTGTTTTGCATTCCACAATTTGATTAATGTTTATTTGACAAATTATGGGGAAAGTATTACTAATACCTTCACAACTGCAGAGGTTTCATTGTGCATGTTTGCTATATGTATGCTTAGATATCTGCATTCTTATTAGGTATACACACAAGCTTCCTAATTTGTTGCAATTTCATTCGGTAATTGTTTTTACCATTTATTAAATGACCATATTTTTAGAGAATAATGCCTGATAGTTACAGAATCTTTATATTATTCATAGGAACTAATTCTGTATTTGACAAGAAATCACTTGTGCTTGGCCTCAATATGCTGAACTTCTTTATGTAGTGAAATGAAACCTCCTCGTTTTTCATGGCCCTTCAATGTGCTGTTCACACAGTGTATATATAGACCACCACTGCATATATTGAAGCTACCTATGAACATCATTACTGAAAATATGGGTTTCACTGTGCTTGGTTTTTTACTCACTTCCTGTGCCGAGACAGAATATTCTGTTAGAATGTGTAGAATGTGTGCTGAAAACTTACACATAAATGAATTCACATTCTTTACTAGATAAGAAGTACCAAGGAAACAGATGTATTAGAGGAAAAACAGTCAAGAATAATTTCTTCAGCCACTCGACCTGCATACTCTCAAAGTTATGAACACCGGGTGGAATCCAAGGCCACAAAATCCTCATGATTTCAGTAGTGCCATTCACACAAACTGCTGATGAACAGTGTGGAAAATTCACTGCAGCAGTAGGGTCAAAGCTTGCATCAGTGCTTTAGAATAGACCAAAATGTTGTGTAATAGATTCAGAGCTGTCAACCCACCAACCTGTCCAGGGACTATAATACTCATGGTCTGGGAGACAAAGAGGAGAGAAGTGAAGAGATGGTTTTAAAAAGAAAGAGAGAGGGAGAGACAAGGCTGTTAAATGATACCAAAAAAACATGCTGAAGAAAAACAGTGATGAGAAAGGTCATACAAAACTTTTATTGAATTCAAGAAAAGAAGCAAGGATGTCTAATAAAATGTTTTCTTTCTGTGACTTCATCATTAATGGTCTTTGTGCTGTTCCCATAATAATGAAAATGTCATAATAAATCCAGATCTTGATTCAGGAAGTGAACACCACCTATCCCAGATCACGAAAGTGTCCTTTTGAATACGTTCATTTCTTTTATCTTATAGGTGAATAGCCTGTCCTTTTTTCTTATTCATGTGACTGACCCCCCTGAATAAGATACTACTGTAGGGAAACTGTACAAAAATTAAGGTAGCACAAAGAAAGGAACAAAATGTATTTTATCCTCTCTTGGATGGTTTTCTGGAAAGACAGTAGGATAAAAGAAGCTGTGTTTAAGTCCAGTAGCATATTGTGCTTCTGTCTGAGCAGCGGGCAGACCAGAAGACCTGTGCATGTGCAGAATCAGCCACAGTTGTCCATCTCTTTTCTTTCAAGAAGCTGCAAAGGTATTAAAGTTGAATTTTGCCAGACTCAGAAATTTTCATGTATTACTCAGATTTGAACATTTAAGATGAAAGTAGACATTTGTCAAACAACTAAGCTACTCTTAATGCACTTCATTGAATACCCAATATCAATTCTATGAAACAGTAGAACATCACTTACCCCTTGAATTGCTTTAGTTGGTTGAAAGACTGGATATTTTCCCCTTGTTTTCCTTTTATATTCCATTACCAAATGTAACAACTTTGGAATTACAAATGAAGAATATTTTGTGACTTGTGAGAAGGCATCTTTCATCATCATTCATAGAGGTCTTATCCTAAAAAAGAAGCTTCAATATTTTATTAATGATTACTTTGGAAAATATGTTTACATTTTAATTAAAAATAATAATTCTTAATAATTGCAGGACATTGTTTGCAGGGTGTTGGTTGGGGGATGAGGGGTTGCCCCAAGGACAGAGACGCTTCAAACAGCTATTCATTTTTACATGTGGCTTTTTTCTGTCTCCTTTGTGTAGTGTTTCAAGGATTCCATAATTAGACCATAGCTTGGATTTTAAATGGAATTATGAAAATGACATTTATAATTTTCCTTTATTTTGCTTTAAATATATAACTTCCCACAGTAGCACAGATCTGGAGACTAAGCCCAAAAATATACCCCAAAAAGGCCTGCAAGGCTCTCCAGAGCAAATCAGATATCTCTGTTTTGTTTCTTAAATGATCAGTTTGATGTCATATCTTCTAATTAATGAAGATCTGCCAGGAAATCCACAACTAGCTCAGCCACACAAATCTTAATAGATGTGTACAATTACTACAGAATTTGTTCTTTTACTTGCATCGCTTCTCCATGTTTTGTTCTTTGATCGCAACTTGATACCTGATGCCTTTCAGATTAATTCAAACTAATTTTTCATTATTGTTGCTTTTAATAATGAAGACGAGGCAGAGCTGGTTCAACATCTCTCAGCAGTGCAGGCAACATTGCACTGCCTAGAGTATAAGAAGGGGCAAGGGCATGGCAGGCAGGAGGGGTACAAGGGGCAGGAAAGCCCTGAATTGCCCGGCTCGCTGCTTCTGCTGCCTTTGCCCCCAGCCCTGCCTGCATCCCCACACCAGCTCTCCTTGGGTTACAGAGCAAGGGGTCTGCAAGATCCTGGCTCTTCCTGCACTGCCCAGCATCTCCTGGGTCATTGCCTTCTCCACTTCGTAATTGTGTTAGAACATGTATCCTAGCCAAATTCTGTGGTAATATTAGAAACATTGTTAATTTTCATAACAACAATTTATATACTTGCCTTGCTTTTGTCTTGGCAGCATGCCGACTACTTTTGTTTAAGGCATAAATATTGTTTTAAATTCTGGTGGAAGTGCTCCAGTGAAAGTACTTTTCTTTATGCTGCTGATGTGTTATACTCATAAGCTATAACTAATCCAATTCCTAAACCGAGTAAACATAATTAGTTAATATTAAAGTTTTTAAAGTAATCCTGATCATGCTTTCGGGAAGCTGGAAATGGTCTTAGAGTTGGTCAGAATAAAATTAAAACAAAATTGGCAAAAAATAAACAATGGAGTTTCAGAAAATTTTCAGAATTTAACTTCATTTAAGTTCCAAATCACCACAATTGCTACCTGCATGACACATGTATGCATGTACGTGTGTGTGTGCAAGAGAAGGAGATACAAGAATGAAAATAGGAAAGGAAAAGCTGTGAAAGGAAAGCTGTGACAACAGAAGGTTAGCAATTCCAGAATTTACAGCTGCATAGTAGCTTGCTGAGACCATTAAGATCTTTTTTACTTTAATGTTTCCGCAGGCAAGCTTTTAAAAGCGTGCCGGAATAACGAAGAGGAAATAAATAGGCTGATTTTAAAAGTAGCATCTCTAACACTGTATCCAGGATGTTGCAGACAACAATGATTAGAGGCATTTGATAGCAGCTTCCACCAGCATGTCAGGGAGAACAGCTGGCACATAGCAAAGCACAACTTCAGCCAGGCTTATCCAGCACCTCACAACTCTAGATCAGAAGCTGGGCTGATGGCCGCGTAAAATAAGAGGCTATAATTATCAAAATTAGTTTTAAAATGGGAAAGTTATTGGAAAATAAATTTGGTTTACTGAATACTTGGAAAAATTTGGGTAACTTATTCAGGGCCAAACACAGAGTGAAATATGTCATTTGTTGTTTAAGAGTGGTATGTAATTAACTATTTATTTCCACCCAGTTATTCAAGGCAAACAATGGTCAGTATTGATGGACAGATATGTCAGCATTGCCTGAACTGCAGGAAGTATCCCAGCAATGCACAGTCTAGAACAAGCAGAGTCAGTAGCTGTACCATCAGATAAAGTATTTTGATTTTGCATGTTGATACAGCTAAATATGCACAATATGAATAATAAAGTCAGCTCTAAGGCTATGTAGCCGCAATTATAAGAGATGTAACTCAAATATTGACTTTTAAAATACAGTTCATTTTTTTGGCATGTTGGCAGTATATTTTTCTGGGTTGTTTATCTCATCACATTTATTTGGTGATGATTTACTGTTTCTTGTACATAATGTAAACACTTTTCTCTAATGTATATAGAGAGTGTTAAAATACAGACATACGGCTGTCAATAATATGTGGTTTTTGTTGTACCTTAGTATTCAAATTTTGACATTACAATTCAGAAACTGGACAACAATCTTAAATTCCTAGTACTTAGTAAAAAACTTGGCTAAAGAAATCACTGAAAAAAATATCTAACTGTTCTCTCAATTGCATGTATGAGTTTCTAACATACTGCATTATTATTTCACCCACTTGGATGCAGAACATTAGAAAGCAGTTGTCAGAGAGTCCTTCTAGACCATGGGTGTCAACCTAATTTTTCCCCGTGCCACATCAACTTTGCGGTTGCCTTCCAAGGAGGGAGTAGTTACATTTACCCAGTCCTAAAATTACATTCGGTCCTTGGAAGGCAACCCCAAGGCTGATGTGGCCCCTGGTGAAAATGAGTTTGACACTCCTGTTCTAGAGTAAGAAAATTATTTTTCTGAAAGCAAGTCAGGACAGATGAGATTGCCAGTAAGGTTGCTGGGGCACAAAACTGTATAGATTCATGTAGAATTGCATCACTTAAGAACAGGACTGCTTTTAGTTCTCATACTATTCGGGTTGCTTTTAAAAATAAGTAAATTACCATTCATGAAACTGTACTTTCTTCTAGCAACAAGTAACAATGTTTAAAGTAAAATTAACAATATTTTCCCTGTTCTTAATTATTTAAGGTATTGCCAGGCTAAGGTGTGCATAAACAGCTTACAATGTTGCGTCTGCTTCTAGACCTCTTAACCCTTTCCTTCATTCCCTAAGGGAAAATTTTTACTGTTACATTCTGCCTAGCTAGTACATGTAAAAACTTTACTAAAATCACCACTCCTATGGAAGAGAGAGCTGTAATTGAGCACATATTCTACTACTGATACCACCTGGAATAAAACACAGATTGACACATTTAAGTAGTATGTTCCTCATCTCTCTATATGTTTACCCAGTGAAGTATTTCAATTGATATTAAGTAATACAAAGTAAAGTCGCCAGTTTTTCAAATATGACAACATCATGCAGTTCTAAAAATTTTGCCCGTCTTACTTTCTCTTAATTCTTTTGTCCAATCTGATTTCCAAAATTATTATATCAGACTACAATATCTAAGATAGTTTTAAGATGCCAGTTACCCTTGTACCAAAGCAGCAAATCTAATTAAGAATATTTGATCTGTAATGGAAACAACAACATTATCTTTTATTTTCATACATATATACCATATAATCCTCATTGAATAGCATGCTGAACTTCCTGCCTGTGCTTGCCCTTTTTTGCATAATTTTTTCAGATCATTAATATATGCAGTTCTTGATTATAAAAACCTGCCTCCTCATACAGATCTTTTTGCTTCAGCAAAGCCATGTTGCATTTTTAACCACTATTCATGCTTTCCAAAAGCTGTAGATATGTTGTCCCTTTCACATAACAACACAACCACCTACAGTTCCAGTAGACACAGGTATGCAGACACTGGTACGAAGCAGAAATAAATATTCATATTATTTCATTATTAATCATTACTAATATTAATTCATTAATATTCTCATAGTCAGTGGTCTGAAATGAATGATATGGTTCTTCAAGAACACATCTTAAAATTAAAAAGGATGAGCCAATATCAAATAAAATAAAAAATTCAGACTTGAAGTGTTTAAAAAAATTACATCTCCTGTTCCCATGTCTCAGGAAGAAGGGGGAGGTAGTGTTTAAATTCTGTTTTTAGCATCAAGTTTCTCCTGTAGATGAATTTATATTTATTCTGCTTTTCTTTCCCTCCCTTCCCTGCTATCTTGCAGCAAATGTATGTGACAACGAACTACTGCATTGCCAGAACGGAGGAACATGCATCAACAACGTGCGGTGCCAGTGCCCTCCAGCTTACACGGGCATTTTATGTGAGAAGTTGAAGTGTGAAAGGGATCCAGGAGGCTGTGGCCAAAACTCTGGCCAGGGAGCAATATCACAGGGGCCTCTGCTGCTGCTGACTGCTCTGCTGGGAGCAACGGGGCTCTGCCCGTGCTAGACTCTTTTATGGATGATGGCATCACATTCAGACTGCTGCAAAAGAACGTGCCACATGAAAACAAAACAGAATCCAAGCGTTTGCTACTGAAATTTAAAAAGGCAAAAAGAGAAAAAAATAACCACATACAAAATCAGAGGGCCGAACTGAACTAAGCCATATTAATCAGTTACGAATGGGGCTCTGAGTCAAGACTGTTCACCTCTGACTCCAGACAAGTTGGCACCTGCCTATTCTGTCAAACCACTGCTGGCTGCAAAGCTTGCACAGGACTGAACCAGCTTTGACAGCCCCCAGGATGGGAAGAGAATTTAAAAGACGTTTGCTACTCCTATACGGTGCGGCACTGTACCTCCGCCCGGCGTGTGGACCGACCAAATAAAGGCATTCTTTGCTGTCAGTGCATTGTGGGTATAAGGAAATCTTGTAAAAGCTGCCATATTGGCCTGCTTCAATCCCCAAATCCTTTCCAACCTGTGCTTTAGTGAACGTTGCTCTGTACCCCTTGTTGGTTGAAAGGTTTCTTTGTCTGATGTTAGTGATGCACATGTGTAACAGCCCCCTGAGTACCACTCAAGCCAGTCATATCCTTGTATACCTTAGCAGCACTGCATCAGGGAGATGCTGTGTTCACCTACTGTACAAGAGTGACTATAGGAAAAAAGTGTATTTATCCTTTTGTATTCAAATGAAGTTATTTTTCTTGAAATAATGTACAATGTAGATTTTTTGTATTATTGCCTATTTGTGTTACCAGACAATTTGTTAATGTATTTAATTCTAATCAGATAAGAGAAAAATATTACTTTTTATTTAGTCCTTTTATTTTTCGTTTCATTTAATTGTGCAGAGATTTCTCTGTATGGGCAACGTGCTGGCATCAAAGAATATCAGTTTACATATATAATGAGTGTAATAATATTCCACCAAAGGACATTCTAAATGTTTTCTTGTTGCTTTAACACTGGAAGATTTCAAAGAATAAAAATTCCTGCATAAACAGTTCCAGGAAGATGTATTGCTATTTCTTAAGGCCTTTTTAGAAAACAAACATAAATTTCACCATTTAACCACCTGCTATGTGGAAGAAAAACAGATTCAACAGTGGAAATTACATCATGACAATCTAACCTGGTTTTATTTTTACTACCATCATTATTTTTGGAAATTATTTTAAATGTAAAAGGCATCATTTGTTTGAGGAAGATCTCATCAAATCCCAAGCTTGGAAAAGGTATGAAGAGTTGAATAGTTCTCACCTTTGTGCTCTCAATTCATCACAGAAATTATTCCAGGACTAATTTACCCAGTATTACAGAAGCTGGTCTTTAATTCATACAATTTTTGTAGATTCTGGCAGCAATGAAGCAAATATAGCCACAGCTTATATTGTTTCTCCAAAAGCTTCATTAAAATGATATGTTTATATATGTACTAGTCTGCCTTAGAAACTGCAAAAAAAGCAGCAATCACAACAAAAAAAAAAGTGCCAAGATTTAACTTTTAATAAAGTTAAATTTAATATTTAGAAGGAATGTCAAAATATACAGCAGCGAGTAGATAAAAAGTGCTGCTCCAGCAAATAAAGTTTGTTTCAAGTATTGCCCAAGGTGTAATAAATTCTTGTTTCTGCCTTTTATTAGGCCAATTACTGAGTGTGACAGAAAAGGATAGCAAGAATAGAGAGGCAAGCCAAAACCACAGCAGTGTTTCAAAGCCCTCGCAAAAATAAATAAATAAAAATAAAACGTAGCAAGACTGTGTGAATTCATTTCCTGTTTCCTGGCAATTTTCATCATAATGGCTGTAAATATTTTACCAACATAATAGCCTAGTATGGAAAACAATCAGCAAAAGAAAAATTCCTGAGAGAAATAAATTCTACCTGGCTGCCTCTTCCAAATGGTGAACAGAGCGGAATTTAGGGCGCTGCCTTCTTGGACAAGCTCATTCCGCTGAGGAAGCAAGTTTTGCAGGCCAGCAGCCAGCCTCCAGAAATGGGCAGGCAAATTGGGTTTTCATTTCTGAAAGAGTCCCCTGAAGATGATGATGATGAAGACAAGCAGCTGGAGCTTGTTCAGGCTGTCACCTTGGCCCTTCACGGAGAATGTTTGCTATTCACACTGCCACCCTCTTTTGGTGGGCTAAAGATAAGCCAAAGACAAATTAGGAGCTTGGCTGCTTGCCAGCCATGGCCTACGTGAGATTGCAGGTATATATTAGAAGGATGTTCATGACAATAAACAGAAAATCGTATCGCAGATGCAATGAGGAATATAAATGCTAATACAGGTGACATGCAGAGCCTGAGATTACCTATAATTAAGTGGATTTCTGATATTAAAATGTGGAATTTAAGTTTTCTTAAAGCTTATTAGCACAGACCTATTTCAGATTGTGTAATTATTGGAAGAGATGCACTTTAACTGTCACTATAAACTTAAGGCTTTGTGAAAGTGCTAAGAAAGCATATTATGCACGTTTGGCTAAAAGGGATTCTGCCAGCAGTGCTGAAGTATAATGAATATCAGATCACAATCAATTCAGCTGCCTTCCAATTTCATATACTTATGATCTTCTAAAGCAGTGCAGACTATATGGTTTTCCATGTATTTAGCTACCATTTCATGCATTTTATCCTCCCCCACCTATTAACAAATTACAATTTTATGCAGGAGTACATCCAGTGGAAAGTTTTCTTATCAATCATCCTTTTCTTCAGTTTCATTATTTTTTCCTCCAAACTCCATAAAACTTCACTAATTGAAAATTTTGAATATAAGTTTCTGCTACTGTATTTCAAGTATATTTTTTAAATTATGTGTGCATATTTGAGAGAGGAGATTTACATCACTCAGCATTGCTTTACCTGCTTTTTTCAGTGGACAATGAAGGCAGAACCTACTCTTTCCCATTTCAGAAGTTGTAAGAAAACAGAATCCCTTTCTTGAAGATATGGTAGAAACTTTCCATGATAACATGTAGCCACAGTATCTGCTTTATTTTTCACCCCAAAATATATACCCTTTCCAGCATATACTAGGTTTCCTGGAGTGGGTATCCTGTTCCTGTGCATGCCTGTAAAATAGCAAACACATACCTAATACTGGAGAAAACAAAAACAAACACACAAAAAAAAAAACCAAGAGCAACACAATCACTAGCCTAGAATTTTGGTTCTGTATCAAAATGCAGCAAAAGGAACCTACTGTGTAATTATTTCCTATATGATATTTCTTTACTAGAAGGTTTAGCATCCAAGAACTGACCAGGCTTCACATTGCTTAGCTCTCCAGATTATAGTTCAGAGAACAATGACCTTAAACTTAGCATTCATAATTAAATTTATGCAGTTCTGTTAGTTCCAGTTGTTTTGCTAAATCAGTCAGTCCTAGTCAGCTTGCAATTCCTGTGTTTCTAACTAAAGGATTGGTTCTGATCCAGGATCCACATGCATTTAACATCTGAAAATGGGGCAGATTATGACAAGGTGCTGCTCCCTGACAAGGTAACTGCAGAAATTTCCAGTTCAAGCTAGCTGTCTTCTCAAAAGGACAGTAAGAGGAGGCATCTGTCTTAGTGCCGCATAGCTGTTTCAAAACCAAATTATCCAAAAAGGAAAAAAATCTTGTCAGATGCAGATTAACCTCAGATATTGCCCTCAAACTATAATTGATCTAATAATTTATCATGACTGAGCCGCATATAAGTTATTTCATGTAGTGAACAGAACAAAAAAATAATGTGCAAAAGAATCCTCAAATTTAAAAAGAGCTCTTCTGCTTGCATATGATTTTATACATCTTTCTCATAACTCCAAGATGCCAGAGGGATTTGTTATAGCCTCATTGGGAGTCGAGGTTTATTAAACCATTGAATTAACTAGATTCATCCAGGCATGTGGATAATTCACCTGTGAGAAATTTGAGTAATATTTTTCATGGAATATGCAAGAGCAGATTTTCAGCCAACCTCAAGCCCAGCCTTTATGTTTGTCCTTGCAAATGTAAAGTTAGACATAGTCAATCAATTCATTCCTAAGAAAAACTGTAACAAAATATTTATGGATGCAAACATTTATCCACCAAAGCACACATCTGGCATAAGTCAGAAATTTTGTATTAGCCACCTTAATACATTTTCCACCACCGTATAGTATCAGAAAGAAAAGTATATAAGAACCATATGCAAAACAAATAAGCAGAACAGCAGCATTTTGCACCATATGGTGCATTTCGTTTAATGAAATGAGAGTTCATCACCAGTGCAGTATGTTCACCAATACACCATTTTTGCCACAATACACAGTAGATAAAATTCCAGTGCAAATCATATGTTTCTCTTCATTGTTTTTCTGGCCATTATCCATACAGACCCAAACATATACATGATGAAATACTGCTCAAGAAATTTTACACCCTCAAAGGATGCAGAGAAGACTCCTGTTATGCAATCTGTAGACCTGAACAGATTGTAAGGGCTTTGGGGTTGAATTCCTGCCTACATTGCTAGCTAGTACTCATTTCTGAGGAGGGCTAAGATGAAGATCGCACCGTTAAAGTGCACTGAATCAGAGTTTCACGGCAGTTGGTAGAACCAAAGTGACAGCTCAGTGACAGAAAGCACAACAGGGCTGTGCGAGTCCTGCTGCTGTCAGCAGGGAAAAGCACACCTCACCTGGGACGTGCGCAGGCACCTTTCCCTCACCAGAACTCCTGCGTGTATGTACTGGTGCCAGCTATGGCTGCTCAAGCACCTGTGACGTACACGCTGCTGATGGAGCTATGTACACAGGTGCAAGTTTACTGTTGTCACTGAAAATACGTTTTTTTTTTGTACGAGAAGTGAATCACTGTTGAGAAATGGAAGTAATAATTCTGGGAAAAGAGGGTGAGGAGTGGGTTTTGAGGCTACTGCTTGTTTGTTATAAGAAAGTGAGACTGGGTTTGGATGAGCATTTTCTGTTTCTCACATAGTGTAATTTTCACTTGAGTAATCTGTGCAGGTTTTTGTGATATCCAAGAAACAAATTACTAATAAGTTAATTCTGACACTTACACACCTGAACAAGACCTCTTAAGAATAATGACATCAGTTCAATCCTATTTACTGACAGCCTTTACAGTTCAAGACTGCAAGACAGGCTCAAGACAGAGTACTCTTCTTCAAGGAGAAGAAATATTAGAGGTATTGATGGGGGTGAAAGGGACTTGAGAAGTTCTATATAAGAAGCGTAAAAACTTTATATACATATATATATATACACATATATATGACTTTATATACATATATATGTGTATATATATATATATGTATATACGCACACACCACCCAACACTGAAGCCAAAATCTCACCAACTTGGATGCCTTAGTGTTCCAAATAGAAACTGCTTGATTTTTGCACTCTGCACTCACAACTCCCAGAGGTTGTCCCTTACTGTTATTACAGCAAAAGTGCAATGAGGTGGACTCTTCTCCATTTTAGTGGAAGAGGAAATTAAAATCTTTCTATATCATACTGTCATTTGCAAAGCAACACACATGATAATCTACTAAGTCAGTGCAATCTTTAATATATGGATGAATTATGCAAAGTTTATAGAAGAAAACTCAAGCGTAATATTCTTCAAACACTAAGTTTAGGGGGTTTTTGTTGTTGTTGCTTGGTTGGTTTGTATTACTGAAAGGAACATTTTATTATTTTGGAAAACTCTAAATATAATTAAAAATGAGGTTTTATTCATTACTAACCTAGTCCAAGTGACACAATTTGCTGAGCCCACAGCTGCAGCCTGAAGACAGACGTCAGAAAATAAATTAATCTTAAATTTCTTATCCAGAATAAATATTGCAGGTTCACAACTCACATCTAATAGAGCAGAACTGAGTTCCAGCACCATCACTGTGGCTTAGATCTGGAAATACTACCATTGCTCCTGATCTAACAGATATGCTTAACTGTTAAGTTTGTAAGTATCTCTATAAATTCAACAAGCTTTGAGAATTCAGTTTATTGGCCAAGAAAGTTTGAGTCTCTGTAACGATCACAGTGGGGCTTTTTAAATTCTGTCCAGTTGTCTACAGTTCTCTTGTCACGTGTGTACTGAAATACAATTTCTGGGATCACTGGTCACTCCAAAAATCATTTTATAACCTTAAAATGGAGTCACCAATTTTACTCAATCTGTAATCAGACACTTATGACAAGTGTAGTAGCAGTTCTCTCTTTTTAGATTGTAATAGTAACAGTAATAAGATAATGGAGGAGAAAGGTTAATATTGTCCTGTACACAGCATCACAGGATAGTTTAGGTTGGAAAACACCCTTAAGTTCACCAAGTCCAAACATCGACCTAACACTACCAAGGCCACCAATAAACCATGTCCCTAAGTGCCACCTCTACACATCTTACATCTTTGTTCTTCCTTAATGCAGAGATAAATAACAACTCAAGTCATAACACAAGCAATAATTATCTTTCTTTCATCCCTCCATTTTTGGTCTTATCCAAACTACTTGCCTCATTTATTCTACAAAAATTTTGGTATCTTCCAGTTCTTCAATGTATTGCCCAAAACCAAATCATCCTAGCAATGTTGCATAAAGTAAAATTAGCAAACAGAAAAGTAAAACAAACAAACAAACAAAAAAACCTTTTTGCTATTTAACAAGTCTAAAAGGGGTTATTTACCCACTTGTGATATCACAAACAGTCAATTGACAGCCCATGAAAGTCAAAGATTCCTGCATGATCTAAACAGAAGAACAATGTTCATACATTGTTCATAAAACTGGTTCACAGGTATTATTCTAGATCCCAAGTTAACTAATATAGTGCAGCAGGATACATCTGGAGGACAATATTGCCTGTAATGTACAAATAAAATAAATAAATTTTTAAAAAAGAATAATTCTGCAAGTTCTCCCATTTCTGATTCAGCTCCACAGCATGAAAGGATTTTTTTTTTTTTAATTATTTTCCTGGTTGGATAATCAGTTGTTTTGAGATTAATGCATTTTGTACATCCAGAAGTGCAATACCACTCCTCCACAAAACTGGTAACAACACATCATGAGCTGCACACTCATTCAGGCCCTTACTCTGCTAGTTTGTGCAAGCCATATTCTGAGTTCCTGGCTTTTAAGAGGCCTCAACCTACCTGATGTTCTCACACCCCTCAATGTCTGTTTTCAGTGTTACCTGAACTTGTAAATGAAAACCTTTAAGTCCTTGTACATATACTGGGAGCATAGTTCACTTTGCACCTGTAAATAATTGTGGATGCAAAAGTAGTGACTGCTGTCTATCGTTGTTTATAACTGACAGTACCAAGAGATCTCATTGAAAAGACTGGGCTCTCTTGGACTGGATTCTGTAAATATGTTCAATAAAAAGATGTATTTACTTACTGTAACTAAATAAAACACAAGGGAGAATTATTCTCACAAGATTCTTATGATTCTTAAAGTGTCAAAGCACTTCCATTTATAACAACTGAGATACTTCAAAAGCCCTCAAGAAAGAGACAACAGGCTAGATTGTTATCCTCTGCAACATATAAACGCTCAGATACTTTGGAGATAAATTCTGTGTCATTCATCTTCTGATAGAGATGAGGAAACTGTGACCCAGAGAGGTAAATGCAGTTGCCTGAAACAGCCCAAAAAGCAGCTGGCAAAAGCAGGGAACCAGTTCAACACACTTAAGCTCCACACCACATTGAATATGAATAAAGAGTTATGCTACAAGAGTATTAAGAGTATTGAAAACTTCTTAGTAGCTTTGGTTATAGTTGCTACTATATATAGCATTAGTATATATAACATATAATATTAGTATGCATAATGTATATTACTGTTTACAAAATGTCAATTCACACCTCCTGGTTTTAGAATGGGAATCAAACAAATATGTGTTCTCACAAGCGATGGACAGGACAAATGGATGTATCCCAAATGGTGTGAAATTATTCTGTGCCTGAACAGGTAACCATGACACTTCATTAAAGGTTATGAACACTGAGGTCATAAAGAACTTAGTTTATATATATATATATATGTGTGTGTGTGTGTGTGTATTTTTTAATGAGAATTAGTAACGTATAGTGGGTAATAAATCAAAAATAATAATAATGTTTTAAACTATCGTGATATCTCAAATTATTTTAGAAAGCTTAAAAAAAAAGTCATTTTAATGACAGGAGAACTTAATGTATACACAAAAAGGCACTAATAAATTTCTACCTCAAGCACTAAAAATAACTTAGTTTCTTATTTACTTTTTGCTAGTTTTACTGACCTTATAGATAGCAGGTCTATTCAATTCTTCCTGCCAAACAGGCCTGCTAAATGCATGCCCAGCTCAAAGCTGGCACCCATGCCAAAAACCAGTAAGCTGAAACAAAACATCTATCACATTTATAAGTTGAGACCTGCTCATCTAATAGAACTAAAAAGCATTCACAGGAAATGGCATTCAAATACTCAGTTTTTAACACAAAGTCTTCAACTTCACAGTGCAGAAACTTAAAAGGCTAAATACAGAAATGAAGGCTGGAGCCCACATGCAACAGGAGCAGATAAGCAAAAACAAGATGAAGTTAACAATTCTGTTCTTGCTACCGATCAGACACAAATTTTACCTCAGTCCCAAACAGAAATGTATGTGAAAGGCATTGGAGTCCAAAGGGAAACAAATCAAAAATCCAGTTTTCTCAAGAGATATAATACCTGAGGGAAACCTAACACTATGAGAGTGAAATGAAAGGGATTGTCTAGATAATAAAAATATACCAGGATCTTATGGGAAAAGCCCATCTAGATACTACGTACGTACTCAAATTCATAGACACAGCATTTGGCATTGTAATATCTGATTTAGAAATTGCAGGATTTGAGCCTCACATAGGACGCTCTCTGCCTGAGGATGTCACATCCTGCCCAAGTGAAACACAGCTCACTCATCTGCTGGGAGAGCCAATGCCCATTTGCACCATCTCCACTTTGTCTTTGGCTCCAGCTGCGAATTTAGCAGTGCCAGGGTGGTCATCTAGTCCAAATGTTCACAAAGGAGTTGCTTTTCAGCACCAAGAAACCACATCATAGAGGCATCCCTCAGGCCAAAGCAGAGCAAGTTCAGTGCAGGAAGAACCCCATTGCCAAGATCTGTGTAAGGCCAGTGGTTACAGCTGCTTTTCACCACACATCTCCTAAATCATTAAATGTAATTCTTATAAGGAAACAGAAAATGAAATGTGTTCAGCAGAGAACATTTTCCCTCCAGGCCTTCCATTGGCATCTGCTGTCACCATGTTCCACACAGGACTGAAGGAGGCTCTGAATGGTTACACTGACTCACTCAACATATTTCTTGTTAACATCTCTTATCTCTAATTACTGTTTCTTTGTAGGATGGGACAACCAGCATGTAGAGCACTCTGGTAAATTACATTTATTATACTGCTTTCTTTTGCCATCCCACAGCTTGCTTTCTTCCCTCATGTCAGAGTTTTTTCTATGCCCTCATAAAATATTTTATTACTTTGCTCAAAAGATATCCCACAGGCAAAAAGTAGGTGGATTGGTACTTATGAATTAGTCTTGGCAGTGCTCTTTTGCCTAGATCTGGTAGAGTCTCACCACTACTTTCACAATTTTCTCATTGAGTAGGATGTAAGTATGACTAAACTATGTAGATTTAGTGGTGAACAATTTTTGACAGGTTTCTCATTTACTAACAATATCTGGTATCTGAGTGTCTCACAGACTTTACTGAGGTTACCCTCATGATACCATTGCAAAGCAGGAGGCATGCTACTTCCATTTTATTCACAGGCACTGAAGCCTGAAGATGTTGAGGACTTACAAAGTCAATTACAGAAAGAGAGATTAATTCTGACACCTTGTCCACTGCATTAAGTACTGAGACCTACAGTTCCCTAATCCATCCAAATGACACAAATGTGAAGTTAAACAGTCTTCCATCTGCATGTATTTGCCACCCACTTACTTCAAATTATCTTATCCAAGTCTATTTTACATTACACCTCCCCAAACATTGTCTCTGCCCACCACGCTTGGAGCTCCAATGTTGTGATATGTAACTCACACATTTTCATTTTGCTGGTTTGGGTTTTTCTCTTTTGCACTTCAGTCTAAGGCTAGAAGGAATCCACAACTAGTGTTTTTTGAAGGGATGTTATATATCAGTCAAAGTAATTGGAAGCATCTTAACAGTCTAAGAAGTTAAAAGACGTGCATACAGATAAAAACAGTAAAACACTAAAATCCTCTTCCAAAAGGCAGAGATGGCTATGGGTTTTTTTTTCCCCTCCTTGTCTTATTTTTTCTTTATTGAATGTAATAAAGCTCATATAATAATGTTATTATGACTTCATAAATTAATATATAATATCTTTTATAGCTTGAAATACCTATAGCTTAGGCATTTAATTTCTTCCATAAACACCTAGATACTGACACAATTAAGTTTTGATACATAGATATTTCTGCTTACTGGAAATCTGGTAGCAAAAAGACTCTACATTTTGAATGGGCTCATAAATATATATTGAATTTAATTTTTTAATACAGAAAATCTGTTTTCCCATTGTTTGGTTGGTTTGGTGGCTGCATGAGAGAAATATTTTCTATAAATATTTTGTTTTGTACAACTAATTAGTCCATAAATCAGTACATTGTAATATGGCAGAGATTACCCTCAAGCCAATAGAGAGCAACTGATTGAATGTACTTACCTTCTTCATAATTTGTCTGTCTGTAATGTCTCTGCATTTTCCTCTGCTGCTTTCAAACATTGTCTTGCCACTTTTTTCTCTCTTCCCATTCTTCAGACATATACACCAGTTTAACCAATAAGTGTACCTTCTAATAAACAACAGATTCTTCCTGTGTTTTGAACTAAATGTTGTGGGCTGACAAAGTACATAAATAAACAATAACCAGATAATCATAGGTTAATCAGTTTGATTCTGTAGTAGGGGCTTTTACATGCTTTCTATTTTTAAGACATTATTAAGACCATTTACTAATATTAAAAATGTGCCAACTCTTACACATATATATGTCTCTAAATGAGGGGAGAGGAAAACTACATGTAAAATGTAAGATTCCTGTAACAGATGTCAAAGACTAACTTAGAAGTCAGTTCAGGATGGCAACCATATAAAATAATAAAAAGCATAAGCACATGCTGAATTTGAAGTATGTCTTTTAATAACACCAGAGCCCCCTTCAGTGTATTTTTTTCTTCCTAACCTATAATGCCTCCTTTATTTTCCTGAAATGGCTTGCAATGGCTAAGGCAGGATTGTTCTGAGGAAGTATCACTTGTGAGTTGGATGCTATTAGTCATCCAGTCCTCAACAACTTTAAAAACAAAACCACGACCCCTCCCCCAACCAAGCAAAAAGATAGATGGGCATGACTTTGTCATTATTTCTGCTGACTTAAGTTCCTGAGTGGTAATTCCTGTATGGCAATTAGTTGGCAGTCAATAGAGCTGCTAATGGAGATGTGCATGCTGATTAACAAGAACTATCAGTGTTTTCTCCCTAGTTGTCAATATAAGCAAAGGAAGCTGCAACGAAGTTGAGCTTGCCTCACAACTCTCAAAACCAGGCCTCAAAGAAGGAGGAAATAGGTGAACAAAACTGTATTAGAAAACATAGAACTTAAGCATAAAGGATGCATCTATTCTGTGGATAATTAGGATGTATGCTCCAAGAACTGACCAGTTTGCATTCGTTAATGACTTGCTCCAAAATCCACTAAATGCAAAGGAAAGCCCCACCTTGATTTCAACAAAACAGAATCAGGTTTTAAATTCTACTGAAAAATAATTTCAGGAAAGGAAAAAGTAATCTCTTAGGCATTATCTCTCTGATCCTACTATAATCTGCAACATTTGTACTGTTCCATGTACTATTTATTGTGCATTATCCTATTGCAGCACTTACATTATTCTCATTTGAATGTTTCCATAGACTCAGCAAGGTTTGGTGACAAATGTCTTAATTTTAAAAGCTGGTCTGCATGGCAGGCACCATTTCTATCCAACAGAGAAAGGAAATCCCTAGCTGCAGCTCTTTTCACCAACAATTTGTTTGCCAGCAGCATGTTTTCCTGTTTAATCCGTGTTAACATTTTGTTCAGAGTTATCCTAACTGGCATGTATTCTATCTGATAAACATCTCCTCTTTTCCCTCACGGAAACATTATTTATTTATGACATTATTGTTACAGACAACTAAACAGCCAAGAGGGAAACACATTTGCTTTTCCACAAATACCTGCACATGCTGTTAAACCTGCATCATTTTTCTTATAGAAACATTTAAAACTCGGTAAAAGGTTTCCTAGCATGTCTTTGGTATCCACTGAGAACAAGGAATGGGGACAGACACATGCAGCAGTACAAAAACTGTAAGGGTTTGGGAGAACAAGAGGAGAATAATGGCATTTCAGGTTGTACGCTGATATACGAAACTTTCTCCTTTCCAGCCCAATTCATCATGACTCTGTGACTAAATGGACCTGATATAAAACGACCCAAGACAAGAGCTGCTTTCATTCATGTTCTCCATGTCTTTGACAACATAGGGACTAGCTAGTGTATTAGCAGGAAACCAGTACCCAAACATACACACAGTGAGCAAACACCAAATAATTTGTGCTGGAGGTCACAGTGCTCCTCACGTTGCTTCAGGACTGAGGCTGAATTAAGAAGGAGGAAAGAGTATAAATCAAAATTATCAAAGTACCTGAGAAGCAAACACCCTGAAATTCCCTGCCACTTCACCAGTTAGTACCACATGTTGGGTCATTGGTGACAGAAAACATAACCATTTACAAAAAGAATTGAAGACTTACATCTGTTTCATGAATGACACTGAAAGTTAAAATGGCTCATCAGTTTAAGTCACTGCTCCACACCAGACTGGGATGTACATTCTCCCACATCTTTGAAGACCCTGTTCTGTCCAGGGTCTGTACTTTTGTCAACTTACAGAGATTTTAGTATGTCTACCAGTACATTTCCCACTGATCTTCCATACAATCCTTGTCTCATAGTGTGAGTTTCTTTAGCACATATATGTCTTCAAACTATGTGACACAGCTCAAGACATAGCACGTATCCTCAATTATTAACTGATGTATTCATTAATTTTCTCACACCAGGCTCAGAATTTTTCAGACACAGAAAGGATATTTGCTGAAAAAAGGCTCAAGTCAAAGGAGCAAAAAGACAAAAACTGGAAGAAATTGAATGCATTGACTTTCAACAGCAGGACAAAGGCAACCTTTAAAGATGGACTCAATTGTCGTTCTATTATTTAAGTAATACATACTTGCATGCATTGGAATTATGTATGTATATATACATACATGCTCATGTGCTTCTAGTATTTGCTAACCAAAGATTGTATAGAGTTTCCCAAATATTTCAGTTCTATTATATAGGAAAGTATTTGCATATTATGTGAACATACACAGGTAATAGCTGTGTTTCAGTATCTACCCACCTGCTCATTTGCAAATTGCTTTCTAAGTTAAATCAGCCTTATCCTCTGTACTTTTTCTCAGCTAAAGGACATTTTCCTGCCCATTATCTGCTTCTTAGACTTAGAGACCTTCTGGAGTTTCTCATCAACAGAATGTGTTTCATTGATATGGTCCTTTGCAGAAAAAAAAAAAAAAAAAAAAAGGCAAAGCAGCCTGGGAATACTAAATACAAGAGTCACCGAATATTGTTTTCCACCCAAAATGACAGCTGCAGCATATAAAGGCACAATGTTAGCAAATGTAAGATAAAATTCTGTGCAAAACCTGAGTGCACACCCGGAAGCACCACAGAAAATTTTTAGTTAAGCCTCTAATTTTTTTTTTTTTTTTTGCTGCACACCACACTACTCCTGAAGACAGGTCAGGTTGCAGATTAATAAGTCCTGCCCGCTTCCTCTGCTAAATTAGAAGAGCTGTGGAGCAGGTCTTTCAAAAACAAACAAAACCCACTGCTCCCACCCCCTATCATCTTGAAAAACACACCTTGTTTCTAATATACCTTAAACTTTCTAAGCTTCTTAATACAATGCTGAGCAAGTGGGGGAAGCCTTCTTAGAATCATGTGCTGGTTGCATTTTCAGACTCATTATTCACATACCTCCACTCCCAAGAGAAGTCACTGGGACCACTGACTCAAAAGGCAACAGGCCAAACTCAAAATCCTTGCATTCAGTGCACAGAACTTGGTACCCCGCAGGCTTTCTACCTGATTGTGCCTTAGCACAAAACAGGAAAGGCTGCAAGTTTCAAATCATTCTAAGGAAAGCCAGTAACAAAGTCTTTGAGCTTTAGAAACAACTGATTGTCTGGCTTCTTTAGATGCTTTTAAAAATCCAAGATTTAGTCATTATCTTAATAATAATTTTTACTTATATGTGTGTATATATATACACACACACATAAGTATATATGCACACATGGAGGCACAGGGTGCACTAACCCTGAGTGTTGCTCCTTACTCAGAGTGGCCTGACATCTTGTGGCTATACAGAACATAACATGTCATTTAACCGAACAGCTGAATACTATCCAGATGCACATAAGCATGCTAATGCCTGTATAATTCAAGTAAATACAAAACAGCTCTTAAGCAATGCAGGACAATTATTTCACTTAATTAGATGTGACGTGGTGTCAGCATCATGTTGTGATAAGACAAGTTGGCATATAATTGTAAAGGCAAATCACATTTACAAATAACGCAGAGCTTTGGTTAGCTGGAGTACAGCAGATAATATGTTGCTCAAAACTATATACCTATCTAATCTGAAATAAAACTTGCCAGGATATCTGCAGTTGCTCTTCTGATATTGCCATGTTAAATATCACTTTGAGTTTTGTCACAGGAGCCAAACCTCTCCTGCTGCAAGAGTAGAGCATTAGAGAGCTGGCGACATGGGGAAAAAAAATGACTTTCAGACAGGAAGATAACGACTAGCACAGAAGAGCAGTTCTGCCTATATAGACATGGGGACATGTGGCAGGGGGGGGAAGACGAAACACCCATCCCATGACGAGTAGCTGCTTTTCCTTTTCCCGATTGATTCATTTTAGAGAAAAATAACTTGAATCTCAGGGGAAGAAAAAGATTCTTCCTTTCAAGAGGATTTGCTGCACTGTCTGAAGAGGTTTGACACTCACCTCCTGTTCTCCTTTTTGGCACAGAGAAGAACAATCTAGCAATAACAGAGAAAATAATTTGTGCAGTTTGATTAGTTTCCACACCAGATGTTCTCACATATATTCATATCTCCCCAACTCTTTCTCCAGCCAAGAGTGTGCACAGCTGCTACTTCTGTAGTCAAAACCAAAGCTATTTAAAAGAGCTGTTAGCAGGGTGATTACATTATGGATCCCACCACCTTCCTCTGGAGGCCTGCTGCTGTTGTCATTGAAGTGAAGGCATCACTGTGCTCATTGTCTTCAGGGAGAGCCAGAAAAGGTTGCTTGAAAACCTTTTATTACTCTGTTACATACCCACACACTTTCACCTCCTCCAGCCTATGATTTCCATTTCATTTTCTTGCTGCTACCATAAGGCACTGCAGCCGTTTACTGATCAGCTCTGGGTTTTAATTCCTTGTGATGTAGATTATAATGGCAAACAATTTTTAAAATAATAATAATAACAGATAAGAACTGTTGCTTGTTTGTTAATTAAGTTTTAATGACCATAGATTTCAAGAAATGGCAACTACAAAGTTGCATCTTGTTAATGTACCAGTGACCAAATAAACCTCAAAGATGGCCATGAGTGTTCTCAGATGAAAACAACAGTCATGGGTTCAGGCAAACTCTGCCAGGGCAAGGAATGGCTGGAAAGCCAGTCCCCAGCTTTCAAGTGGCCATATTATAAGAAATTCTAAATTCCTAAACCAGCTTCTGGTTTGGTTTTGGTTTTTTAAAAAAGATGTTCTTAATATTGATGGCAATGCTGTCATAGGCTTGGAGCTTCAGGTTTTGTTCTAATTGCTCTGGTTGCAAGTGAAAGGTCTACTTTAAGATGCAGAAAGGAAAAATTTGCTGCCCTTTTGTATCTTATTAAGAAGGAAACTGTAAGGTTACGTACATTTGCATTTCTAGGAATTCAGTATTTGTGCAAATTTTGCAGTCAGTTTGTCTTCACAACTTCTGTGTCTTGTTGCAGAAGACACACACATGAGATTCTTTCATGAAGAATTTATGCTTCCTTGATGCAAATTAAAGGTGACCAAAGATGGAAACATGCTGGTGGGAGCACTGCAGTAACAGCTGGGAAGAAATCATCCCATATATCCACAGAACTGTTGATGCAGATTTTTTGCCACTAGGTTCTCAGTGTGTGTGTCTGAGGACCACTCTTTTCTATGTGGATGATCACTTGAAAAATAACGTTAAACACGACTGAAGGGCTCTGGTTATCAGCTGAAAGCTGCTACTCTCCAAAATGATCACTTTAAATATTTAGGTGCCAAATTAGCTGTATTATGTTAGATAAAGCATAGGTCAGTAAGAAGTATGTGATTTGAGAAGGCAGAATGGTCTGTATCTGCCCCTGAAGTCCCTGCAAAGAGACAAAATGCAGTACTGCACTACACCAGCACAGCAAGACTGAGTGCTGACAACAGACTGTCAAAGGACAGAACAGCCTGGGCAGATACTACTGTCAAGTAGGAAGGTACCTAAAAACAGGACATGTAGATAAAGTGGTCAGAGGGGTCTGGGACATGCTGCCCTCAAGTAGAACACAGAGACACAAAGAGGAAGATTAGGAAACCCAGCCTTGTCACTCTTAAAGGGACAAGCTGATAAGCAGAGGACTTCTTCAGAACAAAGAGGGCAGTGGGCATATGGGTCTACTCAAGCCTTAAAGGCAATTTATAGGTACAACTTGTTCAGATTATTAGATATAAATGATCACTGTTCATTGCTGGTTTGGAATTGAAATGTCACAGAGTGAAAACACCCTCCTGTGGTGACTGCTGCTGCACTACGTAATTAAAACCAGGCAGAAAACGAAAAGGACCCACAAAGTAAAATAATCCATTGTTTACCTTCTCCTTGTTGAATGAGGTGAAAAAGAGCAAAGCAGCACAGAATTAAAGGCAAATTACATGGCCAACAATGTCTGTAAACTAATCATTGAAAGTCGAATTAACAAACACAGGCATCTGTATTTAGTGTGTGAAATTCTGTTTCCTGATCTTTGCTGAGTTCTGCCACTGACTTCAACGTAGCCACAATTTTATACAGAAAATGTATCAAGTCAAACTCTGCGAGAAAATGAAGGCCTGCTACTGTGTTAAGATATGAGGATCGCTACATACTTCGGTATTAAAATAAATAAAACATCTTTGCCATGAGAATTTCTCTCTTCGTAGGGAAATAAAATATATTTGCATCATACCAGCACAGTAGCTTATCCTGCTCCTTCATGCACAGCTGATGCAAACTCCCACTCTTCTTGTTACAACAGAGGAAACACCTGGGCCTGTTGAAGATATATTAGCGGAACCTGATTTTTAAAGCTTCAAAGATGCAGACGTGACATGGGATTCACAAATGCATCCAAATACTCTCAAATCTTGGCCCCAGGTCCACTGGCAATGAAACAGACATGTGTTACCCTGTTGCAAAACATTCTTGAGAGTTAACAAGTGAAAGCAAACAGGAGCAGCATAGTTGGGTCTAGCAAAGCAAAAGGTATCTTCCACAAGCTGGAACAGTGCAAGAAAATATCATTGGTCCCTGCCTCCCAGTAATCAGAAAGCTTTGTCATCACAAATGCTCACAGAGACTATATGGCAACTAAATGCTCCTCCTCATGACCCCTTCAGCAAACTCATTTCAGTTCCAGTTATAAACCAACAACATAAATAGGCTTCAGTGAACCCAAGAGAGAGCAGATGTTAATTATAGCAAAATGGTATCAAAGCCAAACTGAAATTTGGTTTGGTTTGATTTTGCATGATTAGTTTGGCAGTGCTCCCAAACAGTGTAAACTGCAGGGTATGCAAACCCTGACCACTTGACAAAGATATGCATAGACTTGTCCATCCTATGTAACTGAATGCCACCTGTGTAGTTATTAGCAATTGCCCTTAAGCTAATGCATCATATGTCTTTTTGACAAGAGTAATGGCTGGGTTCTGACAAAGAATAATTGTCATTTCAATTGAAAATGTTAAAATGTAACCAAAATCAAACATGAAAACATTAGTGAAAAATGTAAGAGAGATGACAGAAGTGTCTAATTGAAATTATCAGTAGCTTGACTTAGCTTAATTCAGTTATAAGCATTCAGTGCAGTACAAGCTACAAAAGCCAATGGAAACGGTAGTTACAGTGCCTTGACACTAGGGTGCCCTCAGTGCCCAAGGAGCTTCAGTGCTAAACAGACAACAGCAGTGCTCCTGGAGAGCCTTCATTCCCACCAAATCCAGGCCTTAATGGCCTAATTCTTAAGTTTTAAACTAATTTTAAACAGTCAGGCTATTGAAAACACTGAAGATATACAGTGTACCAAAGCGAGGAATAAGGCCATGTCCTCCAGGGTCAGCTGCTGTGTTCCTCCTGCTGGGAGGAACACGGCTGGATGTAAGTCCTACAAGTCTCTCCTTCTGAACTCCAGACTTGTGTGGGATGCCACAGTATCAGTTTCAGCAATTGCAATTAAGCTCTCTAAATATTCCAACTAATTACTTTTTTATTTACTGCCTCCCATGGCATTTTCCTCTTTCATTTATTGATGCATTTGACTTGTATTTCCTACAGGGACATTACGTGCTAGAATTATGCCATTCTTTTAAAATGTCTCATTTCTTCTAGTACAAGTTTAGGCTGTAACCCATAGGGTGCCCCAAACTAATCTCTTCCCTCCCCAGTCCTACCAGAGATCTCTGCCTCTCCAGCTAGTATTTTTTTCCCAGCAGAGCAATGATTAGAATATTGATCAAAAGCTTCCCCTGAATCCTGTCTCTATAGGACTGCACTAAGCATAACAAGTTAACACACTTAAACATCTTCCAGCATGCATTTATAACATAGTAGTGTCTGATTTCCTGCATTTAAATGCACTGGTTGTAGTTCTTGTCTCCCTCTGAGGAATAATGGATACAAATCGTGAGCAGAATTTGCCCACATCTCTGCACTACTGGGCAATCCAGACTTTGGGATTGTTCTTTCTCTGCTGGCCACTAACCATTAACAAGCAAGTCAGAAGACCCTTGTGCCAGCTGTGGGGCAAATGGGTGATAGAAATACCACTAGAATAGCTCTTCACATCCCACTGACTTACACTTCACCTTACTGATCAATTGTTGGTTCGCAGTAGCTGGAAACGTTGATGTTTTCCTAAAAGTGACTTCTAAATATCCCTTTGCATTCTAGCCAGGCTTCAAAATATTCTGTCATTCAGTCCCATTGTTTTATCATTGTTACTCAGACAAATTTCCTTGTGCACACCCACACCCCTTGTTTCCCCCCCAATATTATGCTTTTCTTCAGCAATATGATTCTCAAATTCTCTAAATCAATCGATTTTCAACACTACTATGAAGAGGGAGAGCTTTAAACAGAAAAAGCCTTTGGAATATTATCTCTTCACTACAAGTATCTGGTTTTCCCCATGTATGAACATTGCAGAATATATCTTTAAGTCTAAATATGATATTATTTGTTCTTAAAGTACCAGAAAGCCAATAAGGAAACCATGCCTACATTGTATTAATAATTCACAAGGCCAAAGAAAGAGACAAGGTGAGAATTTTCTCAAATTCTAATTAAAACTAAGAGAACCAATAAAACCATTTGTTTAGTTCTAATACCTATTTTTAGGTGATAATATCTTCATGCTGTTGCTTGTTTAGTTACATTAGAAATTACACTATATGCTCAGCTGCAAAAAGACTATTGAATTGTATCTAAAACCAGGCAAAAATACCAGCTGTTTACAAGGGATTCATAGTTACTGTGAATTGTGTCTGTAAACAGTACCTGGCTCCAGTACAACATATCAGCACGCCTCAAAGGGAGCAAGCTAAACAAGTCAACACTTCATATCGTACACAGGAACCATTAAGCCACTTTCTTTGTCAGGTAAGAAACTTTCCAAGTCTGACAATGTAAATAACACAAAAGAATACACACTTTTCAACAGGTCCTTAGAAGAATATTAGGGAAGGAGAAAATAGAAAAGATAAAAATAAAAGAAATTTTATAAACATGATCACTTACCAGACCGACAGCTTTCTGCTATATTTTCCTTTCTGTGCACCTACTAGGAATTCTTAAGCAAATGCAAAATTCTAGAAATTTGAAAACACTTATCTAACTACTAACCAGTGAGCACTCACTGGTCAAAAGCTTTTTGCCACTGAAAGAATAATAGTCTGCCCTTGACCATTTCTGCCCATACTAGAGGAAGGAAACACACTCAATGCAAGTGCAATTTTTGTTGCAGTCATTACCATGGAGAGTTTACAACTTGTTCTCTATGGGATTTAAATAGAGTTTCTCAGAATCCTTGTAGACCATTTCCACAATATCCATAAATTACAAATTCCCAGCAATATTTATTGTGTCTTTAAAAGTGAACATAGTCTTGTCTGAAACTCTGTAGAATTCAACTGTCAAGTTTCATACTTCTGTTCACCTGGTTAGTGCATAGCAGTTCTATGAATAGACCTACAGCTCTTTAGTACTGGTGATGGTATGTTCTTAATTTTAGTATGTTTGTACTGAGGTGTAAGCTTAATTTGAACCTCCTGACTTAGTTACATGTAGGACAGTTGTTGATCATCTTTTAATATTATGTAAATAGACAGAGAGTTGCCTCTTTTTGTTTTTAATTCATAACACTAATATGTTTAGTAAGAATGACATGAGTTTCTCAGTCTCAGGAGTTCAAGAACAGAGACAGAAATTCTCTTTCCAACAGCGCTTTTGTTGCCTTTTGGGTAAATTGTAACTCAATCCAACAAATGTGGAAATACTTGGGTTTCTTCTGCATTTACTGGTGGAATCAGAAACCCCAAGCAAGTACTACTAAACAGGGAGGGGGTAGTCACAATTAATGCTCCTCAAACTTTTTTCAGCAGATTCTTCATCCTAGAGAGTTTTGTCAAAACTCTCAGGCACCCAAATTCCTAAAAGCTGTTCTCAAAGCCTTTCCTTTAATGGACAACAGAGCTAGGTAAAAGCAACATATCTTGATTTTTGGTCCACTTTAGTTCTGACACTCTAAGATTACTGTAGCTTTTAGGCTCAGGCTTAGGAATGCAGTGATTAAAGCTGAAGTCCCTGTGAAAACTTTGTGGTTACATCTTCGACCTCACCTTTCATGCATGTGATACAAGGATGCTGACATGTTCCTCTCTATGCAGTGAAGATCAGTTTGCTTGAGATGCATCTGGAATATAATTTTCTGGGCAGTTATTTTATGTGATTGCCAGAGTACTGTGACTTACTCTAAGAGATGGCCTCAGGCACCATCACTGCTAAAACTCATGCAGATGAGTGATTCTCAAGAGTATGCATCTTGACTGATCCATATAACTTCAGTTTGCACCAGCCTGTGTCCTTTTGATAACAAAAGCTCCACAGTTACAACTGAACTTACTGGTTTTGGTTAAGCTTGAGCTGCTTCTGAGGTTGTTGGCTATACATCTCCCATGGTCTGTTCTTCATATATTTTTTTCATCTTAGATGCTTAAAAGAAAATACAATATGATTCTAGCATTATGCTAGAAAGTGTAATAGTGAATTCTTATCATGAAAGCAACCCATTTAAAGGATATTTCAGTTTAGAATTTTCTCCCTCTTTATAACAAGCTATTTTGTTGCACAACAACAACAGATCACTTAAATAGAAGAACTGTTCGAAGTATTTTGAAATAACACAAAATCTCTGCAAAGTTCCATAATTCAACAGGATGTTGTTAAAATGAGTGTTCAGTTACCTTTTAAGTTTCCTCCCAGCCTCCTAAGAAGCCAAAGCCAGAGTGTCTTATAAACACTTATGTAAGAAAATGCCACCACTGAGCAGGTGATACAGTGATTCTATTATTCTGTTTTCTGTTCTTAACAAAACATTCAATATAGAATGTTAATATTTTTCCAAAGAATAAATGAAAAAAGCCACAATATCTACAAGAAATGCTCACTTTCAAAAAACATAGGAAGTGTTAATTATACTTGATTAAGTGTGTGTTTTGCCACTGAATTTGCTGCTACCTGTATTCCATGGGTTTTTTTTTTTATATATACACTACACTGTGTTACTGTGCAGGGAAGTGTTCCAACCTGCTTTAACAGGTATACTTCAACACACTGATGTTAATGCTCTAGTAAGGATTTGTCACACTGACTATATGAAAAAAAAAAAAAAGTTAAATGCTTCATCCATTGGTAAGTATAACAAGGAATCACTGCTTGAGGCAAGATACTCCTTGTGAAGTGTTAATATAGGCTGGCAAAAGGCCTCTCTGGGTATTGCTTCCTAAAACAGGGATGAGGGATTGACTGAAGTGTTCTTTTGTTCACCTCATTAGAGGAAAGGGAGAGGAAGAGAGGAAAAAAAAAAAAAAAAAACCACCACATAAAAAAACATGGAAGCAATATACAGGCAGAGAAGAAAGCCACAAAAGAGATTAAAATGTTGGGTGTTTTGAACAAAGTATTCACCAGAAACCTCCATCTCTGGAAAGAAAACTGATTCCTGGTCTGGAAAATGGAAAAATTTATATACTCTTTGTAAGTAGACTGGATGCACTGATTAAATAAATTATTTTTGTCCCCAATTTCTTCTGAAAAAAGCAAGAATATAAATACTGGTCAACCATATGCACCACAAAGAATATTCTGTATGTACATCTGAACACGTACTATGTAATGCAACCTTATCATACAGATAAAGCTGTAAGTTCAGTGACCAGACAGTAGTTTTTAGAATTTGTTAAAAAATTAATATATCGGTAGAGCAAATACTGACATTTTGCCAACTCTTTGAAGGACCCATTAATATCAGCTCCAAAATAAGAAGCCACAATAGCAAGAGGTTCAACCACCATGTCAAAGCTCAGGCTGATGTGCAGTGAACCATGTAGACGCTCCAACCACCAGTCACGTTAACAGGTTCTGGATTTTGAACCCAGTTTCATTTTGTGCATGGAGACAGGCCAGACTCCAGTGACCCAGGGAAGTGTCACATCACATGCCAGCTGTGTTCGAGGCACATTCAGTTGTCACAGGTTAATCATTGTCACTTCATGCAGCTACACATCACATGGTCTATTATTACTTAATGTCACTACACTACTACATGGTTTGATGAATTCTATTAGTAATTAGCACTGTTCACACAGTGACATTCAAATAAAACTTTTATTTTCACAGTGCATTCCTGATGAAGAGCCAGAAAGAGAAAATACCTAGGTTTATTAGCCTTACGGACTAGACACATTTTATTTGGGCTACAGCTGTTTTCTGTGCTTGTTGCTTTATTTCACTGATAACTACAAAATACTCATGACAAGCCAAACACTAAGACTAAATTCAGTTGTATGTTAAGAAAAACTGTTGCATCTCCTTATATACATTTAGAATGGAGAAAAAGGATTCCATGCCAAAAGCTAACACTGTCATTTGTTACTAATCTAGACAAAGTCAAACATTAAAAATATGCATTCAGACACCAGGCAGAATTAATCTTAGCACTAGTATTCAATAATTTGACATTAAAAGAGACTGCAGTCAAGCTGATAGCTTGTTTGCCACTGTCTCTTTTAAGGACAAATTCTAATATTATAGTACTCCTGCAAATTCTGCAAGAGTACTAAATGAACTGGTTTTGTTTCATAAAAATCTAGTTTCTGATGATTTGAGGGAAGAATGTTTGAAGCAAAGTAATTTATTTCTCAGATCTTCCATTCTTCATGTTAGAAATAGAGTAGAAAGACATGACACTCAAGCTGCCTTCCTTGTTAACATTCCCTGAAATCAATGCATATTTAAGGAAAGTTTGGATTTTGACAACACTGCATATGTTGCAGCAACAGTATGTTCTATTAAAAATAAACTTATAAACTGTAACAATGCTGTTTAGCTCATACATCCCACTGTGAACCAACTCTTAAGACTGTGTTTTTTACACTACTGTGAGCTAAATATGAGCCATCTCCTGAAGAAACTGTTTTAGTTTGCAAACATCCAAACTATTCACATATTTAGCAAGCTGCTACCTCTATGTTAGATGTTCCTCTTATTACCTTCTGTATATCTTTCCTCTCTATGTTGGTATAACATTTCTATGGGATTTTGGCAAACACCAGGAGTTGATTGAAGCACTGAACAGCTGAAAGGCAATTACAGAAAGGTAGTACAGCAGGAGCTCCAAAATAACATGTGTTATGTATCTTGAGCATCTTTAACTACAGATAAACCACCCCCGACACACGTTTAGCTAACCATATCTAATAACCTCCAGTGGTGAAGATTCTACAATTTCTCCAGACAGTTTTGCGTCTAGGTAGCTTGATATTCAGAAAACTTCCGTTAAGACTAAATCTCCTTGATGCAGTTAAAACGTGTTTTAGCCTGCTCTGTAATTCAGTTCAAACAGCTCCAGTTTCTTCATACTTCCTTGTTTGCAGCTTCAGGAATATTTTCAATGAAATTATATCTTACACAAAATTTAGTGCCCAAAGCTGGACAAAGTGCTTCAGCTGAAGCCTTTTTAGAAGTGAACTAAATGATTACTTCTTATTTTATAAATGATGTTTCTATTACTGTACACCAAGACAGTATTTACCTTCTTCACAGTAAAATCCTGGGAACTCATGTTCTATCCATTATTTGCTTTTACTTTTCTCCCTCAGTCCTTTAATACAGCACTGCTGCTTAGACAGAAAGTTGTCCACTCTTAACTGGTATAGGCAACTCTTTCCACCTGTAAATACAACTTCACAGATACTCTTATTTAATTGCATCCTCTTTTCTAAATTACCGATTTATCAGTATCTATCCTCCAGTCCACTCACAGCCCATGCTAACATAACATAATGTGAAAATATTTTAAATATATTTTCTAGACAAGAAAATGTAGTGTCTGTCAAGAACTTGTTTGTTGAGGGAAAGGTCACATCTGAAATGGACATCCCTGAGCACAGTATGAAACTCTCCCTATAGAGAGACTGAGACCCTCAGAGATTTGCAAGTGAAGAATGTGCATGCAGGGAATCACTGCTTTTGGAAGCTCCTTTTTTTCAAACCCCATACAGCTCTTTGGGATAACAGGCAAAAGAAAAAATGTGATCAAAAATATTTTCCATAGAAATTTCTTGTATACAAGTGTTTACTAGCATGTCCCAGCAGATACAAAATAAGAATGGGTTTGTGCATCTAGTCTTATTGTATAAATCTGAGGAGCTGCAATGAGATTCTGGTGCCAGGAAGACTAAGCCCACATTCCCATGTTCAGAAGAAAGCAGGAAAAAAAATTATGTTCCTCCAGAGTGTGAATCAAAGTTGCAAAGACTGAAAAGCTGTATCTAGAATTTGTTTTGACTACCTGTGCTTGATATTCCACAACCTACTCTCTGGAAAAAGTCACAGTGCCATACTGATTTGGAGAGCAATCTGCCTCTTAAGCTTCTGATTTGTGTTTTCACCTGATCATACTGGATACGCTTACACTGCTACACAATTGTAGAAACAATAAACTGCTCTTTTACAATGAAATATTAAGAGAAGACCTGCTATTGCATCCTCTACTTGGAATTGTCCTTGGGAACAGAGCAGTTGATATGATAGGTGAAATCTCATTCTGCCCTTCCCTCAACTATAAAAATTAGTTTTACCAAAACAAAAATCATATATGATTGTTTCCATGATCTGCCTGTATTTTTCTTCTATCCACATTAGCATTGCTGACGATTTATATACTTCAGTATACTTCAGGGATTGCGCATGTTAACTGATACCACACCTCAGTTGAATTTTAGAGCAGTCTTTGTGATTTGGAAGAAAAAAGAGAGAGAACGAATTAAAACAAGCCTCCCTTTTACCATGTACATTCAAGTGTTCTTTCAGCCAAAACACTCAAATTATATGACATTGAAGCGTCACACCCAAAACATTACAGAACACATAGTTCTAGCAAATTTAATCTTTCATCCGTCACAAACACAAGGTAGTCCAAGTTTAATGAAGCTATATTCAGAAACACATCAAATTGATAAAATAAAACCAGCCTACAAATTCCCCTGAGTTTGGGACTTCCCTCTCTTACATTAAAACAAAAAGTTTTCTATACCATTGTTACAGCCACCCTGAGTCTATCTTAAGCAGTAGGGAAGCAAAGGAGAAAAAGCTCCCAAGCCACTGTGTTCACACTGTATTTAACTGGCTTTTCTGAGATACCAACTTTAAATAGCACTTGACAGCATGGGGAAGTGAAAAACTCAGGATTTAAAAAAAAAAAAAATCTGGGAGAAATGGTAGAAAATATGTTTGTACATCACCTTGTAACTTAGTAGAGTGAGGGTCTCCTGGCATATTCCACATTATTAATAGCTTCCAAGCTACAGGGACACTGATCATATTAAAACTACCAGAGAAAAAGGTTCCTTCAATTATACCTATTTCCATTAGACTTAGGCATGAGTAAGAATTATAATCCTAGGAACAACATTGCATCTCCTTGAGGAAACCTTTTAACTGCTTTGGGAAAAAATGCTACTAACTGAAGACAGATTTTTAGAGTTATCTGATAGGACTGGGACCAAGTCCAAGGGTTCTTGATCCCTGTACTGTATTAGCAAAGTTTTCCCATACAGAAGCATTAGAGAATTTCTGTTTCCCATCCAATGCTATCAATAGACATTACAAATTTTGGGCGAGCATTTAGAAAATTTACCACACACCAGGCTGTTTCTAACATATATGGTATAGTATTAACATCTTACTACTTGTTCTATGATCTTTATTTCTGTTCTTCCTAAAGCCACGTATTATTTTATTAATACAAGAAAACAGAGTTCTGAAGGAAGCAAACCAGCCTCATGCCCCTTGGCAATCAGCCACCTCCAAACACGCCATTTGTTGTAACTATGAGTTTACTTAAGGTCAGATTGCAACATTTTAAAAATGAACTCATATATTTTCTGAAAAGCACATTACCAGGTAAAAAAATGTAACCCAGAAAAAGTCACCAATAACTTAAACACTTCAGGAAGCTTATTAAATGAAATCTAACTTTACAGTCATGTAAGCAGCCGAGATTCTTATAATGAATGGACAGAATACACTGCAGCAGATCAGGAATTATAAAACTAAATTAGAAACCCAAATCTCATTTGCTATAAAAACAAACGGCTCTGTTCTTAAAAGGAATTTGCTAAGATAATGCAATGAATCACCCTTCTGCAGTCAATTTCTGATTCTTAGTCTCTTCTATATTTCTATTAGCTAATCATGCATGCATCATACATTTCAGCAGTTTGTGAAAATGTGGATATCATTAACATCTTGTCTCACAGCTTCACAAAGTTAAAAATACTCAAAACTACCCTTCCTCCATATAGTGGATATCTAGGTAAAAGCTAAAATTCCATGGCAAATTTTAAGAAAGGTTAGGCAACGTGTTAACTTCTTTCTCTTAAACAAAGACATTCCAAGATTCAAAGCTGTATATGCCAGTGATGACCTTACCTGAATTTCATGAGAACAGCTACTACTGTGGGTTGCTAAAGCCCCACGCAATACATATACACACAGGACCTCTGCTGTCACTTTACCTTTACGCCTGCTACACTGGGTCTGGCCGAGATGGTGTTACCTTTCTTCACACCAGCTCTTACAGTGCTGTGGTTTAGATCTGCAACAAAAACAGTGCTGACAACACACTGATGTTTTAGCTGTTGCTAAACAGGGTTGCACAGCACGAAGGCCTTCTATGTTTCTTACTCTGTGCCCTCCCTGCTCAGTGAATGTAAGTTGAGAGGGGACACAACCAGATAGATGACCCAAGCTATCTAAGGAGATACTCCATGTCGTATTAATATAATGTCATGCTCAGCAACAAAATGGAGAGGAGGGAGTGCTTCCCTCCATCACTCAAATGGAATAAGCAGTGATCTCTGAGCAGAACTTCTTGAATTTTGGATAAAATAGTAATGTAAGGCTCTTGGCAGCACAGATTGTAGCAACAAGACAGGAGTTAATTTACTGCAGTATCAATACAGTTGGTGAAACCGTATGACAGCACTAGAGCATAAATTGCATATTTGCTAAAGTTTTGGTAGTACTGATTACCAAACAGAAACAATCATTTTTGCACTGAACAAAGTAAACAGAACAAAACCTGCATCCAGTATTTTGTGAAAACAAGCCCCACTTTTTTCTGTACAGCACCTCTCTTGCCTTTAGCAACTGCTGAAACCTTGAGAATCAACCTGTTTCTTCATAAGCATCTAGAGTTTGCCTATGAGGCCATGAAGAAAGATATCTTGCTTGGCATAATTTTCATTATTAAAGTTAGATTCTTTTTTTTTTTTTCCAAGTTCGGATTTGGAAATAAGCTTCCAAGACTTACAACTGAAAAAAATATTCAGAACACAGTCACAAGTGGTTCTTATGCCCTAATTATAGTGCTTTCTCAATTTCTCACCCATCAGAGGATACACATCTCACATATAAGGGGAAAGAGAACGTCTGTGACTGAGTGTGATATTGTTAACATGACAATTTAATTAAGAAACACTTTTGCATCTTGCATTAGATGTGACTCTTAGTTATGTGATATGTTCATGGGTGACAGGAAAATTATGCCTTACATCTGCAGAGATGTGTAAATGCATCATTAAATGTAACCATTATCTGTTAGAAGGGCAGTTCCACAAGAAAATCTCTGCTACTGAAAACCAGAAGGGACACAAAGAAACAACACTGCAATTGTATCATCACTGACCTTGCTGAATTAATTTACCTGTCCAGAAATATTTTTATAAATATATTAATAATGAATGTTATATTGTAAAAAAATGCATGAAGGCATTACCACAAAAAGGTTATAAAGTAGCCCATGAAATTAGACATAGACTATATTTTAATATTTGAGCTCAATTCAATCTGAATCTGTATGTTAATTCACAAATGACAGGGGAGCAAAGCAGAAGATGGAAGAGAAAGGACATTGCTATGAAATATGACACATAAAAGGAAACTTTTTAAGAACAACTTTTTTTTCAATCGAAAAACTACGAGTGTCATCTTTGACAGACAAAAATCAACAGTATACTGTTGGTTATATATACAGACCTATTGCACAATGTTCTCTATGGCTAAAAAACAAAAAAACCCCACACCACCTTCCTGGATGTGGCAGAAGTCAAAGTATCCTGAGAATAAAAGGCTCTCAAGCAAAGCTATACTATCCTATTTATATTGACAGCTCAGTTTTACAGCTAAACAAGGATTATAGAAATCTGGGAAACCAGAACAGAACATTATCCACTCCTCCTCACAATGAGAAGGCAGTTAGACAACAAAAGCACAACCTTGATACTAGCCAGCTACGCATTTGGACACATACCATTAAACAAAAAAAAAATTAACCAGTTTATTATATTTAACATATTTACAAAATAGTACAAATTAAAGTACTGTAACTCCATTATTGCATGACAACAAAACTTCCATACAGGCAAAAGCAGCACATGAAAGAGACACTCCAGATATTTAGGAAGTCTTTGGTACTCAAAATATAGTTTAAGATGCAGCATTAACTTAACCAATATAGGGCATTAAACACAGACAACGACGTGTTAATATATCCACAGAAGTAAATTTAGCTATGGCTTCCATTCTTCTCAAAGGCTGATTACTGGACTCGGGAATTGCTTAGAAGCTTTACAGCAGCTTTAGGATGGAGAAACTACTCAAAATTATTCTAAAGCCAAGCTGTTGAAAATGACTGATGTATATCTCAACTCATATTGAATTGAACTGCCTCTTCTCAGAACTATATGACAGCAAAGCACTAAACACTTCACAGGCCTAGAGCCTATTCCTCTACCCCTTGAGCAGGCAAAACTGTGAAAGAATCAACTTTGCCTACTTAAGGAATATCGGATCAGGCTCACAACAGACAATAAAACTGCATGGCAAAACATGATCAACAACAGTATACCCTAGTCTACACTGCTGCACACACCATTTACAACATATGTTTTATGCATAATATACATATTTACAAATGCTCTCAATTGTTCTGTCAAGTAATATACTCAACACAATCACAGTTTACATAATTTTGAGGTAAATTCTTGAAAAGTTAGAGCATCAGCAGAATTTCATCTGCAACCCTGAATCTCACAATTGGAGGATTTCTAACTAGAAAATCCTCTCTTTCACCTGGTCACCAGTGTGTGCCAGGTGTAACAGATGGGTAAGAAGGTTGCAGAGATGAAGGGGATTACTGTGAATCCTCTGTGCTATGCTTGGTTCTTCCCAATGGCCAGGAGGCCAGAAAGAAACAAAGAACACTGGGGACAGCCAAAAGGAATCTGAAATGTGCACTGCAAGATTCTGCTCTGTGGATGAACAGTGGATGTTAGGTTACTTGTAGAGTGGGAAAAACTGCAGCGTTAAATCGTGCAGTGTCTATGCACAGTAATTGCCTATGTGAAAACTGGAGAGGGAAAAGCAAAAGATAGGAGGTGAGACATGATAAATTAACTTTCCTGATTGGCCAATGTTACCCTAGAAAGAAAATGCATTTCAGAGCTTTATTTTCTTAGAAGTTTTCAAGCCAGGTAGGACATTATCTAAATAGTCAAACCTGCATATCTGAAGACATCACCCACATCTATTTTCACTTATAACTACAGCATTTCCGACCCTCCATAAATATATTAATACACTGCCTCATCAATGGGTGGACACCATTTTACAAGGCCTGATGTTTTAAGCTAGCTAATCTAGACACATTTTCCCTTGTGGATATGCATAACACTGCAACAAGACCACTCACTCATTGCACTGCTGTTAACGTCCCAAGGAACAAGAGAGGAAAGGGCACAAAGAAGTCTGGAAGTTTCCCTTGCATTGTCTCATAAAAGCACAAAAGCCAACAGAAACTCCTGTCTAACTCTGAAAAAGCAACTCAGAGTTGGAAGCATTAAAGTTCACCTGAATCAATCAAGAGTCAAGATAAGCAGTTTTGTTCTTAAGAAGAGACATTATCTTGCATTAGTACATTCTCCTCTAGAATACAATATTTAATGTTAATGCTCAAAATTTTAAAACTCATCTTGTCATGACTATCCTCAATCGCACTTTCACGGTCAGCTGCTTAAATGAAAAAAACTCACACAAAAAGCCTTTGGGATGACAAAAAAGGATTTCACAATTCCACTTTGTGGATGCTTTTTCAAGCAAAACCACATCACTACATCTTTTTAAATGCTGTTTTTAAACAAATTGTTAGAAGATTTAGGTAGGACCTCAAAGTAGTCAGTTAACTAATTATATATGCATAAATGCTACTCACGTTTACTACATTCATATTTCCTTCAGAATGTTTTTGTGAGTCTAAAACTGTTTGTAAGGTGATAAGTAAAGTAGTTTGATGTTTCGAGACAAAGTCTACTGACTATGCCCACTGGAATGACTGAACACTGTTTTCTGCATTCAGTGATAAGGAGTAATAAACCTTCATCTCCTTGTACCATCACAGACATTAGCTAGAAGAAAAGAGACTTAATAAATATTCAGCCACAGCTACTATTTGCAGTGTAGTAGGGGGTGAAAGGAAAAGGAGCATAAAGAAATTTGTTTTCCAGAGATCTTCTGGGAAGGTGAGGTTGGACTTTGAACTGATCCCCAGTGGTGGCAAATCGGCAGGTTGTTTCTTGCACAGCTCTGGGCAAGGTAATAATCTGTCAGCACAAACTTCTGTATAAATCCCAAGATTAAGACTGGAAGGTTCAGACAGACAAAAATGCTGCTGTTTAAACACTTAACAAGACCAGTAACACTTCGAAGATATTAAATTTTTACAATCCCTGAAAATGCTCGTCAGCAGAGGAAAGTTTTAATTCATTCGTCTTCTTCAACGTAAGTTGATGGAAACCAGCCCACCTAAAAAGAGGAAAAGCAGAACAAAATAATACATGAGATGAACATTTTTTTTCAAATGGCTGAACCAGGCAAAACAAGAATGGACCTGTTCAGTAAATATAAGATTACAACGACAAACTTGACTGAACTGCCACAGTTAGGGAAAGTACCCTAAAATCAAAGATTAAGTTGCAGATATGATGACTTGCAGATAAAATCCTCCCCGCCTCCCAAAAAAACAAACAAATGAAAAAAGCTTTTGCCCAAATTGGAAGCCTAAGCATTCAGGAAAAAAAAAAAAAGCCAGGAAATAAAAAGAGCAGAAGTAGTTTTACTACAGGCAGGATGCTGCTATTTTTTTGAATAAGCAGTTAAATATTTAACAGGCTTCAGTCAGGTCCAGGGAATCCTCTTACAAAGGAAATAAGGACTTATTTGATTGCATTACATGGAGTTAAATCCCATTGCCACCAACAGGAGTTTTAAATAAGACAGAACTGGAAAGCAGAGTCCAGTGTTTTACACTTCATAAGTTATAATGTGATCTCCATTCTGAAATTAACGATGGATCAAATAAGGATTATATTAAGACATACAGGAAAGCAATGTCATATTTCTTATTTTCTTATCCATTCACTGTAGGTTTTTCACTTAGACTTCTTTATACCTAAGTCAATTTAACACTCACGGAAGACCTCAAAACCAAACCTAGAGCATGACTGGAAGGAGCAACTGCATAAACTTTGTTTTAGACTACCTTCCTAAAATATGCTCAGAGGTGGTCTTATGATCTCAGGTCTCGGCTGTGAAAGCAATCTGAAAGAGTGCTAGTATATAACAAGTTGTCCTTTAGGATGTGGATAGCTCCATTAGAATGAGATGCTGAGCTTTCTTCACATGTAAAATGTATTTAAGATGACCACTGTTTCTTCTGCTTCCCTGGTTCTTGTCTAATTGACCATCTCAATTTATATCATAACCAGGCTGCTGTACATAAAAAAAAAAAAAAAAACATTTCTCCACATTGCATAAAGCAGTAAATCTGGACATCAACTCAACTTGCAACTTTCTTTTCCAGCCCCCAGCCAATCTTTCTTCCACTTCACATTCTTTGACCCTGCAGCTCCTTTAGATATGGAAACAGTAGCCTCAAGCACTTCTGATTAATCTGCATTAAAGAGCAGTATACTAATATTGAAACAATATAGCTGCTATAGGTCAAAACTGAAACTTGACTTCCATGCAAGTCTCAGAGTGCAATGTGAAGTGAATTTGTAAAAATCCCTGCTATATGTGCCATTTCATACGAGCCACCTTTTTAGAGATCAAAGCAGCAGCCTCCTATTAAAAATGTCTGGCATATAGGTGTGAAAATCATTCTGTGTTAAACTGCTAAACAGGCTTCCATGGCACCAGGAACCTGAGCTTTTGACCCCAAATACATGGGTGCAACACAGTTCAAGAAAGTTCAGCTGTAGCTGTACTTTTAATCCTGGTTATTTTCCAACCATATAATCTTGCCCGAATATTCAGCCTGGCAGGTCACATTAAATAACCAATTAATGTAGGTGCTGGGAAAGCTGCCTGGCAAGAATTCTGCCTGGCTCCTCTGAAACACAGATGAGAACATGCTGTATCTTGTGAATTTCAACATATAAAGATGGTTTATGACATAGGAACACACGTTATTTTTTTTACAAAGTCACTGTCAGTGAAGGTAGAAATGAGACAAAGAAAAATTACATCCTTACCCTTCCATTTACTTCACCTCTCCACCAGCCATTTGCACTCATCTTTGTATAAATTTTCACAACATCCCCTTTCAGTAAGGACAGTTCTCTCATGTCTCTTGCACAGAAGTCATACCTGGCTATGGCAATGCCAATCACCTTCGGGCTTAGCACTGAAATGAGACAGATGTTTGCATTATTGGGGTTTGTTAACTGAAGGCTCCTAAAGTAATGTAAATAGCAGTAATGTAAAATATAAAACAATGATTTCATAACAACATACAGTTGCATTAATTTTATGCATATGTGAAAGCACCTGCACTACACATATCAGGAAGGTTTAAACATAGGTGAATGGTGTAAAAGTTTAAGAGAGTTTATGTGATATTTTTTTTTTTTTTAAACAGTTATTTTTATTCTCAGAAAAGAGTAAAACTAAATAAACTGTAAATAAAATACCTCTCACCCCAAAATTCCTAAATACATTTGCAATTATTATATGTTTGTGGTTCATAACAAAACTTGTTGCCAGGTACATGTATCAACATATTTTACAGGTCACTGGTTTCTTTCTATTAGCATTTACAGTTGATTTAACTTTAAACCTCTAATGAAGCAAAACGAACAGAATAAGGTCCTGTTCTTTGAAAAACAACTCCCAAGTTAAATATTAATGCACTTAAAATTGGAAGCTAACACCAGCATGGGCAAAAAACAAGTTAAAAGTTTCCACAGGAAATTTGTATGGATCATTTGTTACAATCTGCATGAACATTAGTTGATATAAATCTACTAATTTTAGGAGTTTTTTCTGTAAATCACCAGTGAATTTGTTCTACAAAACTTCTCATGAAGAAAAAAATCCTTACAAATTTTTTCCTAAGCTTCAGTGAAATTAATAGTTAAAAATATTAAGCTATATCAGGACGCAAGCATTTTGCAAATGTAAAGTCCAAATATTTTAAGCAATAAAAAGTTGTTAAATATCTTTTAAAAAGAAAACGTGAAAAAAGCCTCATTTCAAAAATTAGTCCCTTTCTCCCAAACAATTTATAGGAAATTATGTTTTTAACCCTGATGCAGGATATCCAAACTTGCAAAAGAAATCCTGGACTCTTCCAATGAGAGGAAAGTGGGCATGACACCTAAGAAATAAAGGCCTTTGATCTGAGCAGTTTGGAAAAAACTAGTACTCTATCAATTTATTCCAGTTGGATTATTTGGTCAAAGCATTCTTTTTTGATTTTTCATTTAATGCCATTTTCTTTTGCAGTTGTTTTACTATACAAGTCACTGCAGACAGGAATCTACAAGCACAAGTAAGCTTCCTTCTGAAAAGATTTGAGAAGATCATGATGGTTGACTTGATACAATGTACATATTATAATTTCTTTTTTTTTCAGAATCGTTTCCAATTTCTTAGAAATTCACAATCATCTTTAGAAAATACCATTAAGATTCTAGTTTTACCATTGCCTTCAACAATATCATAACTAGTTGCCTTTAAGTCAGGAACACAAAACATGGCAAATAAGATAGAAAATCTTTACATTTTCAGCTCTGCTCATATTTAAGATTTCTTCTGACCCTACTGGGGACAGTTCATAGAAACACAGACTTTTGCATAATAGTATTAAATATATGAAAATCACTATATTTCAAATATTTTTTTAGCTTACAGAGACAATACAAAAAAAATATTTAAAAATAACAATGAATACTATGTTTAAATTATTATTACATATATCACAAAAAAGGAATGGCTAAAAAACTGTTTCGGCAACAGATTATACCCTCTTTTATATCATGCCAAACTTTAGGCCAACATTTCAGAGTGCTTATGCAGGGTATGCTTATCAAATTCTCAATACAGGATGCCATATGAAAGAGAAAAACTATCCCAATTTAATGCTTATATTTATAATATGAAGTTGTCATTAGAATCTACGTGATATAGTAACTATATTAAAGTTCAAACATATTTTTCCCCTTTAAGCAAGTCAGGTGTAGACACTACTCATTTGGATCCTTACATAAATGTTATGTCCTGTACCTTATCAGGATTTTGGTAATCAGTTTTTCAGGGAAAGAGCACATCATGGGCAGCAATTGTTTTAGAGAAAGCAAGAAAGAAAAAACAAAACAAAACAAAACCAAACCCCACACCAAAAACAAAACCACAAACACACCACACATAACAAGAAGAGCAGTTATGTCCGTAGGGTCAGTGCAACATCACTGGCAGATTAGGGGAAGCTTTGCAGGATAGGAGGAGTGATTCTGAGGACCAGGGTATCACTGTGTCATTTCAGATTCTAGAAAGGAGATAGAGGGCCAAGGAGGAAGATTACACAAGGCAAAGATGAACAAAATTGGGAAAAGAACTAAGGAGGGAAGAAATGCAAGAGGGAAAATATTGAGGAAAACCAGGATAGAAAAGAGGGGCAAATCTGGGGTAAAGCAAGACTTTTAACTCTTTTTCAAGTTGTAAGGCCAAAGAGAAAAAGGAGAAGTAAGCAAGAGAAATCAAAACCATATATCTCCCAAAGTCTTGCAGCAGAAAGTAGCAGAAGTTAGATTAATTTAGAATCCAGCATCTATATTTTCAAATAAAAGTGATGCTCATGATAGGAAATATATAAATCCAAGACAGATGACTGATGGAATAAAGGAAAATGACGGTGCTAATTTTGGAAAAAATATTAGCCATATCTCTCTGGTGACACAGTCACAAAAACAACTTGAGTAGAGACCATGAACCCTGAATTCCAAATCAGATGAATGAAATGAATGATATTTGAGGGAAGACAGCATGTGGAAAGGACATCTGTACAGACGCAACACAGAAAACACTGAGTGAAGGAGAGAAAGAAGATAGCTAGAGGGAGAATGTGGAAGGAGAGAGAGAATGGGATTAACAGCAGAGATGGAATGAAAAAAGTGGCCATCAGAAAAATGTGAATGAGAAATTAAAGAAGAGAAAAAAATAAAAAGCAATAAAAAAGAAAATAATCTACTGAGAAAGCAGAAATTAATAAAAAAAAAAAGTGTATTAGGAGGGAGATACTCAGAGGATTAACAGGAAACAGACTGAGAAGCCCGAGAGAAGTAAATAAAAGGTACATGTGTGAATAAGAAAAATACACTTTTTTTTTTCTTAACCTGCCCTTTCCTTCTGCAAACAGAAGAAAAGACAGGGAACTACAGTCAGTCTTGATCCACACTTGAGTATGTTGAGAAAGTTTCTCATTGACAGCGAGACAGATGTGCTGCAAACAAATCGCAGTCCTAGTTTGGGCCACTGATGAAGGAACTCGGATGCAAATAAAAGACTCTCCATATGATCATGGCAGGCTGGTCTCGCTCATGTTTCTGCCTGTGCTTAAATGTCGTGAGGGTCAATGTAGCATTATAAAAGCTATGGGTGGTTGTTTCTCTCTCATTGTGGTATAGCCTCCACGTAATTCTGAAGCCCTATCCCCTAAGGGTTGTTCTTGTGTATTAGTTTCCATGCTCTGTGAAGCAATGAATGTTTGAACTAAACCTCAGTTCTATTACACAAACACCACCAGTAGTTCTCAGTAGCTGGCTTAACCCTTCTCCTGTGTTACCAACTTCCACATCAGAACTAAGCCAGCTCTGTAGATAACTCTGAAAAAAATACTTGTAATATCATGCAATAAGTATTTGTTCATCTAATGTAAGCAAATTGTTTGGCTATTTTTAAAAAGTTTTTCATAGGAAAAAAAGGAATATATTTATAATTTGTTGAAACTATATATGGGAATATAGGGAACGTGCAATAAGGCTTAATGTAACTCTGAATCTTGATTGCGGTTCTATCACTGCAGGTCACTTCAGAATTTTGTTTCCATGAAACAAATACCAGTTCCAGTAAGAACAGAGTTTACGACCAAGCACTGCATGCATGAATGAAATAGGTCATGTTCTAACCTTGCCCAAAAGGATAGAAGCTCACAGTATTTACCTACAATAAAGGGTCAAAACTTAACTCCTTTGTGTTCTCCAATTCAAATGAGGCAAGTACTTGAGACATTCCAGCTGAATGTCATGACCACTGGGTACATGGTAACACCAGAAAGACTTTCTGTTCATCTTTTCTACAGATGTGTCCCTTTATATAAGTAAATGTCAACTGGAAGCGACTGGAAGAGTGTCTTAAAGCTTGGATTCACAGCCAATGTCAAGACTACTGAAAGGAAGCAAAAGTATCCGTGCCCCCTCTCCACCCCCAAATTTATAAGTAAGGTGGAAATGGAAGGAATAGACTCCAAAACAATGAACAGCTGAGAGGCAGAACATTCAAGAGAAGTATAGGACACTGAGATTGAAATCCCTGGCCTGAATCGAGGGAAGGCTCAGAGACACTCTCGGCACAAGTGAGTACACTCGCCATTCTACTACCACGCTGCTATCAACATCCTTTTCCCCTCTAAAAACCATGAAAAGCCTTAAGAATCCATCTCATTTGAATGGCCTCTGTGGGCAGGTGTAAAACACACCGCCTACTCAGATACCCTAGTCAGATCTTAGTAATGACACATCCACGTTTGTGCATGCCAGACCCCTCTCTTTCCCTGGTGCAAAGCCAGCCTCGGTCTTGATTTGCACAACCTAGACCGAGTCCTCCATCCCCTGCACACAGAGGTGCATCAGTGTCATCTGAGTAAACACTGTGTTCAACAGTAGTAGCTCCTTCCAGCTCCTCGAAGGCATTTGCCTTCCTACTAGCAAAATCTTGAATTGTCCAGCGGTGCAGCTCACTTCTTTGATAACTAGGTCTTAAAGACCAGAGCATGTCATAGCCATACTGATGCACTAATTGAGACTACCACTGTGACTACTTTAAGCATTTTTATGCAGTCTCTTATTTTAAAATGTTTGCATTTATTAAAGCCAGAGATGGTGAAATGAGAATAAATAAAACCATATCTAGAAAACAGATGTGTAAAATTAATCGACAATGTTAAAGCAGAATTTAAAGAAAGCATTTTCTACAAAAAAAAACTGCTGTATTCTAAGATGCTGCTGCAGCATGGTTTGCTGCAGGGATGGGACGAATATGTTCTTTGTATATGGTCAGTGAAATTTTAGGTTTGTGCACTTGAACCAACACATTAAAATATATGGAGTTCATAGATGTGAACTACATAGCAAATTAATGGTCAAGTGGTTACTGATTGAATCTGCTGCGACTACTGAGCTTTGGTAAAACCTACTCAAACTTCTAATTGTAATAGAAACTTTTTGGAAAGTTTAAGAGCTTGATTTTTGTTAAACTCCAAGAATATCATGTAATAACTCAGTTTTTGGAGTCAGAGAACTGAAGTATTAGATTCGTCCCTTCCCTTGGCCACTACACACAGAAACAACAGAAGCAAATTTAGCAGAAATATAAAAGCAGTAAAGCAGTACCTGACCAGAAAGGAGTGGAGGAAGGGGGAACAAAGCTGTAGTCTGGAGGAGTTACAAAAGAAAACCCACAGAACAAAGGGGCTTAGAGAAAGAAAGAGAAAAAGAGAAAAGCAAAAGAACATTGAAATATTGGCACAAGACTTAAATAATAGTTTTTTAACTATATAATTCATTGATAATAAGGAAACTAAGGTTCCCTACTAAGGATGTCTGGAAGGAAATTGACTATAACTAGAAAATTTGGATCTGTAATTTAATTTTAACAATTGCATTTTTCAAAGAGTAAAGTAGAAAGAAGACACCCATTCAGGGTTTCAGAGAAGCAAATCTAAACTGCAGACTCTTCCAAATATTTTCAGATTTAACAGATTTATTTTTTTCTTCTTTAATTTTGTGCACCCCACCTCTTAACAGTACAAATGCAGGAATTCATGCATATCAAAGAATTCCTTGAGCCCGGGAAGACCAGTCACACACCCATTATTAGGGATACCCCACACCTACCGCCACACAACAAACCACAAAAAACACAGGAAAGTGCCATTCTCCCTCTTCAGCTGACTTGTCTGGCTTCCTTTCAACAACAGCTTTTCTTGCACTCAGTTCAAGCGGGAAGAGGTGAACAACCAGCTGTGTGGCAGCTCTAACCGAGGGCTGTGAAGTAAACTCAATGTCCAGTCACTGCCCCATGACTTATTTGCTTCCTCTACTAAACAATACTACAGCCTTAAGTTTACCAACTTCTTTCCAAGCCCAGCAGGGTTCACACAGCCTAGATATAATAGATATTTCAACATCAACTTAGTAAAAACTAACAAGATAGCTTTAAAACTGAGCAGCATGACTCACAGATGGGCTGTTAATCATGGACATTTTGCTTAAAAAGAGAAAAAAAAGCCAAACAAAGTACATACTCAGGAACATGCTAATACTTACAAGAAAACTGTTCAATCCCCTAAATCAACGTGTCATCCAGAGTCTATCCAGGTAGGCTAGCAGAATTTTGGAAATCTATTAGATTTTATACTAGGACCCTGAGAATTCAGAGGGTTTTTTTTTAACTATTATTAATATCAGTTTGGCCAAGGACAAAACCTGCTATTTCCCACCAGCACAGTTTGTAACATTATATGGCTGGTATTTTCTGTAGCAGAGATGCACTTTCTCATCCCCTTGACTAAAATGAGAGCATCCCATACTCATTTCTCTTGCTCTTCCATATACTGCCTAAAAGATCTTGTTAAAGGAGATGTTTTCTTTTGTATGTGGACTGAGGTAATGAGGATGTACCAGAAGTCTTGTATCCTATAAAGCTTGAAACAATTGAGCTAATGCTCTTGCAGACTAATAAGCACAGATGGACAATATAGATACATTCAAACTGGCCTAAGAAAGGAAAGAAAACAAATGGGCTCTGCTCACAATCAATAATAATCAAAACAAATGCAAAGTAAAGTAAGCAGTGCACAAGGAAAGGACAAGAGATGACAAGAGGAAGAGAGAAGCAAAGGGAGATTGCAAGCTAGAGGGAGAAGAAAGGATGGGACAGAAATTCACAAAGAAGAGAGAATATACAGAGGTCCTGGGAAGCAGTGAAAGAAAACAGAAATTGAAGGAATAAAGAGGAACTAGGGGGTAGAGACAGAGCAAATGAAATGCACAGACACATACTGGTTTCTTACAATCATCTGTCCTAAATTATCTTCACTTTAATTAGGGGAGGAAAAAAGTCTCCAAAGTTATAGAAATGTTAAGGAACAGAGGCAAGCAAGTAAACACAAGCTCACAAACACAGCAAATGAAAGTAACCCAGCCAGCTTCATCATCACGAAAACTAGACTGGACTCTAGGGTCTTTCACAGCAGTCTTCATATTGTTAAAATCCCCATTCATTTTTATTTTCCTCTTATCATCTGTTGCAGTACAAAGATAAAGTCTGCAGAACCACAAATCTAATATTTGCTCTTGGACACAAACATCATATACTTTCCAGAGACCAGCCATGTGGTAGTTTTTCTCATTAACATTGAACTTTTATGTGTCCTAAAAATCATGCTAACTTCCACTTAAGTTGTAATAGGTTAAATAAAGGATACCACATGCATTGTGAATCTTTTCAGTTTATTGCTAAACTTCAAAACTTTTAAATTGCTATTTACATTGTACAGTAGTTCATTAACTTTCAGAAGCTTAGAAGCATGTAGTAAACAGTTAAGGTTAAAAGACAGGCATAAAAATAATTGATACATACAGTAAATCTAATGTGGGGTTTTTTTTGAGAAATGTATGTGGTATTACTGAGATCCTACATGATATGGCTACACTACAAGACTGATTTATTTAAATCCCTTTTTAAGGATTAGAAATTGTCACATATTATTAACACTTGTGGCTGCATGTATGCAAATGTCTGAAAAAACTAGGCAGGATGCAGTTTAATCTCTCATCAGCATGCCTAATAGATTTCCGAATATCAGGGAGGAGGTTTTTAGTTTGACAGCAAGACAAACTTGCTAGACATGTTTATAAACCCCTGGCACATCTGAATCTGCTTGGCTTCAAAAAAATCCTAGCTAAAAGCATTACCATATTAATTGGTTATATGTCAAAAATGGAAAATGAAGATGTTCAAAATACCTTGTCCTTTTAATATTTATATGACAGAAAATAATATACAAAATTGTATAATACACACCGTTGCCACCCGCTCTGTTACTCCTTTGTCCCACTGAGTTTTCAGATTCTTTGTACGGAAATTGAAGAGTAGTATCCAAACTTCGAAAGCCTTCTTTGAGAGAGTGGTGCTTATAATATTCCACAAGTTCCTTTCAGAAAGGAAAAGACACTGTCACTGGAAACTGAAATCACTTCCTTTTCAACATTCTGGTGTACAGTCCTTGATAGTTTTATCACAAGTGACCTTACTTTATAAAACAACATCTCACAGTACATGTTTATTTTTTAAAAAAATCAAGCATCATAAATAATGACTGCTTTTACGCTGCCACTTGACTGGCTTTTCAGGATTTATTGCCAGAATCAGCACCCATTGCTCCTTTGAGACAGGCTGAGCATGTATTCGCTTTTCTGAAGTCAGGCAGAAGGCAGGATCAGCTGCTTGTTAAGTATATAACAGTAATTGTCTCTGTTTTCTCAAATTTATTTTGCAATGATAAGTGATGTTTATCCATACGTGCATTTGTAAGTAAACAGATCCAAAATAAAGCATGAGGCTTGCATATTAGCATGTAAGGCAACAGCAACTTAATGAGCAGATACACAGACCATGCAAAACTTTCAAGGCTCTACCATTACAATTGGAGGTGCGGGGTGACAAATAGTGCACACTGACTGAAAAATCCAGCACTTCTCCTTGGGTCCAATAAAAAAAAATTGTCTATTTGTATATGTGTGCATTTATGTAAACATACATATGCACACACACATACAGGGACAAATTATATATATGCACACACATATATATGAAAACATAAAAAACTGGCTCAAATAGTTTATGTAGCCAAGGAAATAATTTCTTTAGTTTCTATTCAACACAAGGCAACACCCATCAAAATACTGACAGCTCGTGTTATTCCTTTCTATTGTCAACCCCTGTCATTGTCTCTTACATTTGAATTAGCCTCTATAATGTAAATATCTCATAGTTTGTACATAGAGCCTAGAATAAGATTGAAAGTGACCAGACAAATCAAAGGAAACATACATCATTTGATTAATGATACTTCAACTGCCAGAGTTCACTCTTCAGAAATGCAAGTACAAAGCAAAGTATTTACTGTAAACCACTCACACCAGTAACTCAGTCTTTCAATTCTACTTACACTTAGATTTCCAAAATCAAAGTTAACCAAGCCAAGCATAGGTCAAAATTAGGAAATAGTATTGTGTTCAAACCCAAACTACAATGTCAACCAAATTTTCTGTCACATATCAACAATGAGTACCCAGTCATTAAAATTACCAAGGCAACAGAGAGGCTGATTTTTAAGTAAGCAGCATTCAAAGTACCATTTCTGGATAAATGGAAAAATAACTAGTATCAAACTTCTGTTAACTTTTTGCACCACATGAGTTCATAAGAATTATGCTGTTTGGTAAGTATAATAAGAATTTCAACTAGACAGATTTTAGTTAACGGCAAAATTTAAAAAAAAAAAAAAAAAAGTGCTTTGTGTCACAAAGATTCATTTGCTTTTAAAAGCTTACTTTTTAATACTATTCTTCCACGAAACCAGTCAACATACAACTGGCCTCTAAAACATTCATTGCACAAATCACAGTAGCAAGCTTACAAACAGACAACTAAGGTACGTAGCCCATGTCAGTATGGATGGGGCTCCACAGGAGTCTGTCACATCACCATGAATCACATCAGCAGCAGAGCTGACATTTCCCTGCACCTTGACCTGCTTTACCCACTCAGCACATTTTAACTACTCTTGTGAAAGTCTTTCAAAGGTACTGTGAACACCATGTACCAGAGCTGTTCTACTTCTGTTACCTCCAATGTAACACAGAACACTGTGTCACTGCAGATCACTACTTTAGGTTTCCATGGCTGCTGGCTTTGTCTCTCATGTGCACCCAGTTCTACTCTAATTTTGTTCCTCTCTTCTTCCAGACGCTGTTACTTTATCTCTTGTATCTACCCAGAACAAAGCAGTTGTTCCACAGCACATGCAAACAGTATTTACATTATCACTTACTTGTCTATTTAACTCTCAGAGGCAGATGTCATATAATATCCTAAAACCATGTTATGAAATGATGTTTTCCTAGTAGAATGTTAGCAAGTCTAAACTGGTTGCAATGAGGCTTTTACCCTAGAAATTTTTTTTGTCTTCTAAATTCTTTGAAACAATGCATATTCTGCTTGTTTGGTTTTTTATCCAAGTTTGTGTCCTATACTTGTATCTCTGATCATTCAGCTCTATTTTGAAACCAGCATCAATGCTTGAAACTGCATCATTACCGTAAGAAGATACCTGGCGGAATGCAACTCCAGCTCACTTGCTTTGTGAAGATCCCCAGAGCACTCATGTTCTCACCAGTTTCCAGTGAATCATTTGCAGTGATTGCAGACTAAGCAGCCAGCTCCTTCACATGGTTGAGGAGCACCATGATTTCTGTTGCTACCAATGACAAGATCTCAGGGTCCTCAGCCATAATACTGAACACTTCACTGTTTTTTAAATGTCAAATGAAGACAGAGTGTGGAAACAGTTTGGTGCATTCCTCATCTGGAAATTTAAGTTCTCCTCATTCTAATGAGCACTTATTTCAAATCGGGTGAAGCAAAGCATAAATTTCTTCTTGATTTTTTAGCACTTGGATGCTCTTGCTTGACAGAGTATCAGGGATTAAATTAAAATAATTTCTAAGGCTTCTTGCTTTTAAAGCTTTTCTCCCTACTCTTGTTTTGTATTGTCCTTTTTTGCTTTAGAGTACTTGGATATGCATGCAGGAAAGCTGCAGTGTAATTTTTAATCCACTTGGTTGCACTCTATAATATATTGAATGAGCTTCCTTTAACAACGCAACAGAAAATGCTTAAGCAGTAACATTTTACAAATGCACTAAGGTAATTTATTTGGACACCTTGTATTTATGAGTCTTGAGTCTTGTCTGCGCAAAGTAACTTATCAAAAATTCTTCAAAGTTAAGGATGAAAATAGGAATTTCTTCCAAGTACAAGAGAAATCTGACATAACATTGAAAACTCACTGATCTGAGCAGTTATAGCATCAAACTCTTATTTCCAGGGATGAACTATGCCTATAGTTGGAGGGAAAGTTAATGAGAGAGCCTATGTTTTGTGTGTTTAGAGTTCGCTAGTGAGTGGTTTGTTGGCACGGAGTATAAATTCCAAGTAGCCACACACAGTTGCTTTAATCTAGACTAGTCGATATTGACTCCAGATGACTAATATTCCTAGAAGGACTTTTGAGCTACTAGCAGTTTTGACAGCCCCATTCTCTAGCTGCACTTCTTTACCTGGTACACCAAGACCAGGGAGACCAAGCTCCCCTGAGCTCTTCTGGGCCCTGTGACACATGGCATGCTACGTACTTCTCCCTCTGAACTTACACATCAATGGGCATCGTTGTGTCCAGCAGCGCATGTGTACATGTGCTGGGCAGGGAAGGAACCCTCCCTAACTACTTTTAGGGATCATTACTGTATTCCTCTCCTCTTCCACATCGCTGCAAGGGACACAGTCCAGTCCTAAATATAAATATGTAGTTTTAAGCACATGCTATCATTACCTAGCATATAAACCATAAAAATAAAAACTATCCTATTAACAGGTATGGACACAATTAAAATCTCTCACAGCCTTCTGCAACTTCACAAACCAACAGAGCTCTCACTAACAGCAATGGTTACATAGAAAATCGGACATTGTTAAAAACCTAATCGATGCTTACCATTAAATTTTTAAATTTTCTATTTTCTGCAATGTGGAAAAAGCCATCTCTTGTTAAAATCTTGATATGTTTCACTTCATTATTGTACCTGTAGGCAATGAATAGCTTATGAATATAAATGTGGTTTTAATCAGACAAAATCAATAATTACCTGAGGACATGCCCCAATAACACCACACAAATAAATTCTTAAGACAAAATGTATATCTGTGCCAAAACAAAGTTGACATCTAATTAACCAAATATATTTATTAAAGTACAGCTAAAGAGGTAATCTGTATTCAGAAAAAAAAAAAAGTCACAACTAACTGCTCATTCTAATTGGGAATTCCCATCTATTTCTTACTTTTATATTCATGTTTATAAAGAACACGGAAGCAAACAAGACCCTCATGATAATTTGCATCCACAGAATTTATGAACCCACATTTTACTGAAACGTCTGAGATGCAAAGGGCTCTGTCAAGTTCTCACTGAAGTAAATGAAACAATCTTACTTCAGAGAAGCAGATCACATTGCACTCCAAACACTTGCTTACTCTCACCCAACATACCTGACCATCGTTTTTGTAGAATCAGTCACTACACCAGTCTTATAAAACTATAACTACCTTCCTACTACAAATTCTGGGTATTTTTGTCAGCAACTTCAGTTTTCCTATGCTGATTCTCTTAAAAGTTCTGTATCATTATATTAAACGAAGCACATTTTTATTTTTTCCTTATTTATTTCAAATGTTATCTAGACATAAAAAAAGAACAGGAAAACTTTCTGTAGGAGATCTTATTCCACTTACTTAATACTAATTGCATATTCTCCTGACTCTTTGGTCCTGTGCCGCACCAGGTAAGTGCTATTTACTCTGTTAATAAGTTCACTCTCTGCTTGCAATCTTTCCATTGCTCCTGCAAACCTGTAACAGAGAACAATAAATATTGCCTATAATTTTTTCAAAACTACAAAGAAAAGTCTATCAAATATGCAATGCAGAGCTCCAGTATTCTGCATGTGATGGAGACTCAAAAAATACATCAGTTACAACTGAATACCACTTCTAGGTCGTTGAAGGAAGAATAAAGCATGAAAAAATTCTACACTGGGAGAGAAAACTCTTGATTAGAAAAGTACTTGTGCCCATGCTGAACACAATGCCCGTTAAGGAAAGTACTCAAACCTGAGCATTATCTGAAAAACTACTGGCCTGAATAGCTCAGAAAACCAAATGTTTTTTCTGAATCATGTGTTGCAAGTGAAACAATAAAACAGTGGCCCAGAACTTTAGAACCTCCCTGAGATCCGTTGGATTTATCTCAAAGTGAAGAATCTGCCACCATGAGTATATTGGGTCAAAAAAAGGCCCATAGGAAAATTTGCTATTAATACAACCACACTGTTTGATTTGGTCTCATCATTATTCATAATCTCTAGTGCCTAAAGTGTAAAGGGTATACTACACATACACAGACAAGAAAAAAAATAAAATCAGCTGATTATGTCCAAATTGGAAAGAGCTGACACGAAGAGTTGAACACTGATTCAGTCACTGATTCTGCAGCCTGACTGCATAGGCAGATTTGTGCCCTTGCTCTGCCTTGCTGGTTTGAGTGGGACTTCATGAGAGGCTGTCAGCAGACAGCTATTTGCAAAACTAGATGTTAAACTGTAAAATAAGGAAAGTGACCTAGCTTCCAGGGAAAGGACGCCTATTTTACCATTTTTGAAAGCAGTCTCAAGGCACTCAGCATCACAGACCACTGCCATGTAAAATCTCATACTAATATGTCACTACCAATTAGAAGTGAGCTTTAAACAAAAAAATAGTTATTTTATGAAACACAGCAGAGAACACACATTTTGAAGTTTACCACAAAATACATTACTTTTTACAGCAAGTTACAGCCTGAAGTCATTTTTAGTTAAGTATTACAAATCCTCAGAAGATAAAGACTGATCCAAATGATATGCTTTATTCTAACAAAATTATAAATAGAGCAAATGCTAGATTTTAATATAAATAATGATTTTATATATTAAACATTCTATTTGGCTTGTTTTTAAAAAAAAAAAAATCAATGTCTGTTTAGATCTGAGTCTGATTTCACTTTTGGCAAACTAGAGGGAATCAGGACTAATGTGTAAATGACACATTATAAAATCAGTGAAAGAACAAAAGTGACACTCATTCTGTTTTCTCAGAATCACCACGTCTTTACAAGAAGTGAGCTGAATTCTGGTAAACAGTGCACACACTACATAAGCCCCAGACCAGCAGTGGTTGTGGTTTTAATACATTGCCCTCTTATATTGCTACAGTCTTTTTTTTTTTTTTTTTTTTTTTAAGGAAATGCAGTATTCTTCATGAGGCAAAATGTATTTAACATTATTCCTTCTCTTTATTCACTTCACATGTAAGACCTACTTGCACGCTTCATAAGACTTCATATTATATGCATCTCTATTATTCTATTTCAGACCTCTGGGGCTAAGGCTGCACAGCTACAGACTTGTAAACAAAAATGTCAAAATCATTAAGCACTTTATTACATCAGAAATTCTTTTAGGCAACGTATGGCATTGCTTCCCCAAACCATTACCCAATGCCTCCTTCAAAAGCCTAGAAAGGTTACACCAATATAAATTAAATTGTAATAAACACAGTTGTCTTTCTACAACTGCTTCTTTCAAAGAGTTTCTTGTAAGACTAGACAGGGACTCACCAGAGTTGTGAAGAGTAGTCTACTGGTTTAGGAACCTAAGACATGAAAAGATACAAGACAATGAAGAACACATGTTAAATAGCATTGATCTATTGCCAATATCCAGATGAAACAAGTTATAAGAAGCAGATCTAATCAGTCTGAAAGTCTATTTTCTTCTGAAGGAAGTTACAACAAGGGACAAATATTCCACACCATTCTGAAAGTAGTACAGAACATTTCAATTCTTTACTGCTGTGACAGATTTTTTTTTTAACTTAACAGAACTGTTAGAAGCTTTCCTGATAGTGCCTACGTTCAAGTTTCATACATAAAATAGCCCAATGCTACATACTGTTGTAAAGTATCATTAAAATATGCAACAAATTTACAGTAACATGTATAAAATTCACTTTGTGTATGGCCTTAGAAAGACTGTCTACTAGGAAATACAGCATATCATCTTCTGAGAGAGCTAAGGATAATCCATAAATTGTCTTGTATGGCATCATTCACACCTTTGTATTAGACTTGGTTAACTCGTACTAGATTTTAATATGCACGGAATTTGATTCTCAAATTCAATTTCAAAAAATTAAGCAATCTACAATCAGTTTGCAAAATGGACATTTTATGTATACATAAACATACACATAGATAATGCTTACACATGCACAAGATGCACAGTATAGCAATCCCCGTGAAAATCAGCCCTGCATTTTGACCTTCTGGTGTATGATATTTCGGTATTAGCCTACTCTTCTAAAACAACATGTGAAAATAGTGAAGTGCTGAAAAATTTATTTTAGCAGAAGCTTAGCATACAATCCACAGACTTATAACCTAATGTCATATAACGTCATAATTTTTTTTTTCTTCCAGTAAAACCAAAGAATGTTTTATTATTTTCTGGAATCTAATAGGGAAAAATTACAGTAACATTCTTCTCACGCTTTTTAGTTTATGATACATGGAATGTCTTCAGCAGAGACTTGCAAACACAGATCAATCACAAAGATATTATTATACAGGCCTACAAACCTAAATTAATTGAAACTGACATCAACTACACTTTCACTAACTTGATCTCACTATCAACAGAGATATCTTATCAAATCTATAAACCTGGCCATGAAATGAACTCCAGTGATGGGACCAAAAAACACCCAAAAACAACAACAACAAACCACAACAACACACACAAAAAAAAAAGCAAAACATGAACAAACAATATGCCAAAAAAAACACAGAACACAACAAACCAACACAAAAATCCCCACCTCCCTGCATTCTGCAGTTAAAGTTGTGAAAATCAAGTAACAAAAAATTTGTGTGTTAACCTGTCCAAAAGACTATGGTATGTCCTAGTAGTATTGCTCAGGTAGTAACAGGCAGCTTTTGGATGGAAAAAAACAGAACAGGAAGCTATGAAGTGATTATTGAACCAGAATATTGTAAACTAGATGACAGCAGATGGTCTGAGTTGATGGAGCATACAGAGGAATATGATATTTCCAACCTCTTGTGGTAGTAACCTCAAAAAGCACAGTTACTGGAACACAAAAATGCAAACTTATTGAAACAAGTAAGAACTGGTACAATTTCACCATTGTAAGGCTCTCATTTTCTTGCTAAGAAGCCTCAACCCCGTAGTTACACAAATGCACTTATATTCTCAGATAAATTCAGAACATTTTTTATTGAGAAAACTTTAAAAAAAAATAGATAAGGAATTAAATTAGTATCTCTCCTAATTTCTCTTTCTCCACAGAAGTAAACAAAACTGCTCAGATTTTTGTGATAGGACAGGGATTCGGCTAACTTTAAATTCACTTAAGATGTACCTTCCATCACTCCACTGTTAAGATTCATTTCCATAAACCAAAATTTGCAGAGTTCACAAAGCTCTGCTTACTGCCTTTGATATAAAGGTCACTCAAACCTAAATAAATATTTACTTGAATGCCTCTCAACCCAAGATTTTTATGATAAAATTCTGAAATTTACAGGACAGCCCCAAACTGATTTTTTTTTTTTCTACATAACAAAGCAGACCCTAGTGTGGAACATGTTAAAGTTCTCTGTTGTAAAGCCAGGTCACATGTTCAGCTTGCAGAACAGTAAATCTATGCAGGTGTTAAAACAGTCATTAAGTTAGCCTAGTTCTGGAGATAAAAATGGAAATTTATTACTCCCAAACAGTGTAGACAAAGAGCTCTCAGACTAGCATTTATAGTGCTGATGGTGTGCAAACCCCTTTGAAGTGCAGGGGGCCTAATGCAGCGAGGTGCCACCCCTGGGTGCAGCAGTGGCACTTCAGAACCCCACAGTCACTGATGCTGTTGCTTGGGCACCTCTGCTTCTTGTAATGGTGAGACTCGGAAAAAAGTTAACAGGTTATGAATTTGCTGACAAAGAATTCTCATTATAAATGTTTTAGTGAAGTGATCAAATGAAACATTTCAAGGCCAAGCAGGCACTTACAGATTCTTTACGTGTTGTGAGGTATTTCCATAATACATTATGTATTAATTTCATTATTTGTATTATCCTCCATAAGACTAATTAAATGACATGCATTCTATCAGCAACAGGAGAAGAAAGGATAGTTTTTAAAAAAAAAAAAAAGCATTCTTAATTTGTCAAGTAATCCTACCATATTAAAAAGGATATAAAAAAAAAACAACAATGGTTTAAGTCCATCCTTCAGAGCAGTTAAACAATAGATTGAGTAGACCTTTTCATTAATTTTGGATGGACATATATATATATATATATATATATGTATAAGTAACAAGTGTCATTCATAGTCATGAAATAGAATAAAATAAAATGTTACTCCAGAAGCCATAGGCTCATACTGTGCTACATATCCAATGTCTCTACACAAATGAGAAAACTGGAAGAAAGCTAGGAAGAACCAGATATTACTCACTTGGTGCAAAAAATGTCTGCTGACATATACTACTTATTGCAAAGAGGAAAAAATTGTTTATAGGTACATCTGTAAAAAGTCTGGAATATAGATATTCTGGAGCTCAGCAGTTTTTCATTCAATATTCATTCCTAAGTCTTTTGATATATGTATTTTATGCTTTTTCTGGGCATTTTTATATCTGCTGGCTGTAAAAACTGTTAGACTTAATAATAACAGTAAAAGTTACAGCATGTTTAAAACCTGATTGATGTTTCAGTATCTTTAACTGCATCATTTATCATAATAAGATGTTTATATTTCATCTTTCCAAGTTAACAGTGGTGAAGCATCAATTTATCTTTTTGTTCTGATCATGACAGCGGTTGGTAACATTTCATGAATAATATTTATTCATTCTGTAAAACTGTATTATTTGCAATACTCCTCCAAATAGTATATTTCTAAATTTAGCAGAAAGCTTTATCACTAGAAAGGAGTCTCCACAACACCACAGTAGTTTTTCTTCCAACTTTGGATATCCTGCTTCCTCTGCCTTAGAGTAGAGTGGTGGTTCCTAGAATGTTGCTACAAGTTGCTGTCAGTGACACTACACAATGACTGACTGGACTGCTCCAGGATCCGACAGAAGGTACTGCCTGTGTCCAGGACAGTGACACCATGGCACAGGAAATCCAGAGCTTTTACAACAAGCAACGGGATGAAGGGAAGAATCCTAGGTTCACATAACATTTTCATCTTTATTCCAAACCTGCTCTCTCATCCAGTCTAACATACCTTGTACCTATGAACATTCTGTGTATCTGTGTATTCTCTTCAAACAAAATTCTGAAAACATAAGGTACTAAAGATGTCTCAAGATATACTAATGTATTTATATTCTTTAGGATCACATGTATATCTATCAGTAAGTCAAACAGTTGTGAATCAAGTTAAAAGAAGTTGAAGCTGGCTTAAAGCAAAATAAGGAATATGATTCATCACTGGTTTTATGGGTTTACATCAATTAATCTCAGCAAAGGGACATATAGTAATCTGATGCAGCTGTAGAGGGCAGAGTATGAAGAAGCAAGCGTACAGTATGTTAATGCTTCATTACATCTGTATAGAAAACTCTTCAGTACATATTATAAAATAATTTTTCTTATTGTTAACCCTGAACTTTTCTAGATTGAGAACATCCTTGTGTGAAATAAAGGCAGGGAAGAATCTATAGAAAGGAGAAAATTTATCAAGCAGACTGAATCCAAAGCTTTATACCAGTTTTATGCATATTTAAACTCACTACTTGTGGTGTAATTCTTCTCTCTAACTCAAAGCGACTGAGGAATAGATTAGAACTGCAGCATTCCCACCTTACTGCTGGGGACAGAAGAAAGTGCACTTTCACATAAAATGTGTTTGTGCTGTACTCTGGAAACTCTTTATATGGTTCAATTTATTAATATTCCCAAAAGTTAAATCTGTTTCCCAAACATGCTTCCTTGACATATCCTGTTTACCTCCAATAACCAAAAGTATTAGAATGCTGTATTTAAAGCAATATTGAACAAACCACGAAAACACGAACTAGAAACAATATTATTTTTGTAAGGTAAGATTAATAAAGAGAGAGTATGAACTAGGCAGTTTTTCAGTAAGATGACAAACAGAATTAAACAATTGTACTTACACATGGGCTGGGCTTTACTGCATCACTTGGAAAGAATCCAAGTTCTCCTGTTGTCAGATTTCTGCCCTAGAAAAAAAAAAAAATCATTTTTGAGACATAATTGGGATTAATAGTAAATAATAATACACATGCACAGGAATTTAGGACAACAAGAGTATATCAAAGAGTCTTTAACATAAAATGCAGTTCTAATAAAATGTTACTCAAGAGCTGTGTGGTTTTTATTGTGGCTGAGTGTTTAATTTATATAATTAAGTAATAATTATAGCTGTTACAACTGAGAGGTTTGAGAGATGCGATGCAAGATGGGCGCTCAGAGCTCAGGTTGTGATTTCCAGTTCCGTCCACGTCTACCAGTGTCTGATACCTTCATTAGTGTTAATTGTCTCCTTTCAAGTTGGCCTCACTCTCATGGGAGTTGCCACAATGCAGCATAACAGATTCCCAATGTGAGCATACCACAATGCAGCGGCAGCACCCAAGAAATCATGCTAACTTCAGTGTGAATTTATGGCTAATAATTCATCAGCCAGCTCAGACACAAAATTCTACAGCTAAGGGTTCCCATAAGTGATGCAAAAAGTTGGAAATCAGGTAGGCACGAGAATTAAAGATTATCTCTGCCTACTATATACATTGTTGATCCACATACACAACTGGGTGTCCAGCAGCAGAAATGCATCCAGCACAGCCTAAACTGAGCCTTCGATGCAACACAACTGCCGCCCCAAAGTTGCAAGACCACCAATTTACTCTGGGCTTCTAAGGGCCAAAAGTGACCCGATCAGGTCAAAGCCATGCCTCAGCAGCTCACAACTCACCCCCAGCTTTCATGAAGGATGGTCCCTCAGCCAGGCAGAACAGCAGAAAACCCCACCTTTCTAGTGCTAGTAAACATCTGGCTGTGACCACAGTGACCGCATTTTTCATAGCAGAACAGAGCACATAGCTAACATTTCTAACATTATATGACAGATACATAAAATGAGGGCATCAAAATGTGTATTTTGGCAAACAAATGTTTGCATTTAACAGATTTTTAGAAGCACATAAATCCCTAACCTCCATTAAATTTAATATACAGACTGCAAACAGACTACATTCAGCATTTGAAAATGACATTGAGAATCAGCACTTTACAAGCACTGTCATATTGAAAATTACACTTATTTTTTATTTTTGATGGCATACCTGCAACATAAAAAAATTGAAAGTGGAAAAATGCTTCAGAAACAGATGTGGAATTTCTTTGGGGTTTTTGTTCATTTTGTTTCTGTAATACTAAATATGTAATTGCACCCTAATACTTTACCAACTTCACCAAATATACAGAGAAGTGCAGGGGAGGCAAAGGAGAGAGAAAAGCAGTTAAGCAGTAGCTAAGCCAGAGTATGCCAAATGCCAATGATATTTAAAAAATAACTATGTGGAAACAAGTGACAATCTTACAGATCTGAACCTGTCAGCAAAGCTTCTTTGCCCTCTTTCCCACTATCTGATTGAATACAGGTTACCCTTTGCATACATATATTCTATTTACTCCCAAATCATTAATCCCTCTGAAGTACAGATTTAATTTATAAGCAGAGCTTTGACACAGTTTCCCATCTAAGTGATATTATTTACAATACTATTCTTATCTGAATAGAAAGCGGTAATGCAGTCAATAAAACCAGCCACTGAATAAAATATATAAATGAGAAAAAGCATTTGAAGGAACACAACTGAACTTCAGTTTTGTATGTGCCCACACACCATTGCTATTCATTAAAAACATTGATATAAAATGGAAGAAGCTGAACAAGATGACACATCATGCAACATATGTCCACAACAACTAGAAAGCAGCCAAAGATCAATGATGAGCTCAGGGACAGACCTCTGTGTTACCTTCTGAAAGTGCAAAAAGGAACATAATTTCATTTGTTCAATAGCATTTCATAATGTTTATAGTGCTTCCTCCTGCAAGTCGGAAATACAGTCTGAGTACTTACAAGATTATCCCTTACTGTTTTTCCAGCAATGTATTTGCACACCCCGAAATCTATTACAGTACGCAAGCTAGTTTTGATTTGCAGACATTTAAATGCTTCAGTCTGCACTGAATTATACCAAACTGAGTTGTTCTATGAGCCCAAGTAAAAATGAAGAAGACGAAAATAAAGCCACATTATAGTCACTGAAAAAACTGTAGCTCGTACAGAAAGACCAGACCACGGGAGGATATCATATAGAGCCAGCATCATACTGCCTGGCTTAGATACTGCTACCAGTACACAGTGATATGAATCACAGCTTAAAAACCCAGTAGAGCAGCAAAGATTATGAGATTAACTGTGATCTGTACTGGTTAAATCATTACAGTATCACAACGCAGACATTATAATTTATACACTTGCAGAATAAGGAAACTGAACTGCAGTCCACAGGCTGCATGTAACATACACGCGCACTTTAAGTATTCTGTAGGCAACAAGTCAATTGCACTTGCAACAAAAAATAATCATACAGAGGAGACTGATTTAAACATTCATTGAACTGAAGTGGTAAGAAACTACATCATCAGTGGGCAGACTCATATGAAAGCTACAGAATTAAAAAATACTCTCTACCCAAGCAAAAATGCCATAATTTCCTTAGATATCAGCACTTATTGGAAGATGCTGTTCTGTGCAGCAGTGGGACACAGAGAGGCTATAAATGAAGTACACATTGCATGGATGCATACTTCATCAAGATCAAAGCAAAAGCAGCAGTAAAGTCACATGGACAGAATCTCTTATCACACAAAATATCCCCAGTTACTGTGACCACTACAAAACTTTGCATTTTGAGCAATACCATGAATGCAATAAGCAGTGAGGCAACCCAAGAAGGGCTTTGTCTTCTGAAGGCAAGCTTCTCATGAGATAACTGCAGATGGCTTTGTTAGTTAAAGAAATGCAAATCTTTAACAGAACAGGGTTTTATTTATTACACATTGCTGAAGGAAACCCCTCACTTTAAAATGCTCTGTCAATAATAAGCTCATACGAATAATTTGATAATGTCCTTCAGAAACTAGGTTATTTTCTTTACATTTGGAAATCTTAGCTAAATTCTTCAAGGCTTGGTGTAATTATACGCAAAACCATGACCTGTTTTTAGATGATGATTTCAAAATTTAAGATCTATCCATCAACTCATGAACAGCAGCAAAATTATTATGCCACCATACTTCACTTCTATTAATTATTTCTTTCTGCTTTATGCTTCCTGCTTGGTAATTGCTTATTGTTTCAGGAGTAAGCATTTCCCTTGAACACTGCCCTGCAATGGCTTATGGTCATTATAAAAGAGAAGCAAAGGACTGGACAGAATTAGTTTAAAAATATATTATGTATATACTATTACATTGTATTTCTAGATTATATTAAAAAATATGTTACGTGTATGTGTGTGAATATATGCATACATATTCATATATGTAAGGACCAATGAAGCCCTTAAGTCCATTTCTTTCAACAACAGTCTCAGCCAGACTAGAGGCTGATTCATGGCTCTTGTACCTGTTTTAATGAGGGAGACTTTCTGAAGCCATTTAACACATTTGCTCTGTATTTCCAGAACGCTGCTTGTTACTTAGCTATGCAATCCCCATTAGCTTCATTGGACATGCATAGAACTAGAACTCCAGGATCACTAAAATCCAGGATCAATAAAGTCCTTCTCCCATTTTCATATTGTTTACTGCAAAGTGTGGAGAAGAGAGGAAGGAGACACAAAAAATTACAAACAAAATGAGAAAACAAAAGGCAAAGACATGTTCAAAAGGTACTTTCAGAGTGCTGCCTCCTCAATGTTTCAGTTTTATAAGTATATGTATAATATACTTACTGCCTTTTAGCTGTTTACAGCAGGACTACTAACTACTGAAGCATTAGAAAGTACATCTGTAATAGCTATTACTTGATATGGGTTTAATTTGCATCAAAGAAAAGCTGGTTTTGAAAAAGGAAGGGATCAGCCCAGGAAATATCTGTATTCTTTTGGCATACTTGAGAAACATGATTGCCTGAGGATGGCGGGTAATTGCAATGCAAACCTGTAAAACTAGAATTATATCTTATAGTAGGCACTGTGGCACCACTGAGAGCCTCTAACCTCAGGGTAAGCAGGGACCAATTTACTCAAACAGAACTCAGAAGAAGAAAAAAATATTCACATCTATAATAAAAATATGGCTACTTCAAAGCTACACTACTACAGTTGAAACAACTAGTAGTGCTCTGGTTAAAGGGTCTGAAATTTCCATGTAAAACACCAAGTTTTCAACTCTCTTTTCCCCCAGCACCCTTTCGTTTTCTTATTTCATTCTGCAAGTGATGTTAGCCAAGCACCAGCCAGGCAAGCAGCACATGTCTAGTCTTGCCCTTGACTGAGCAGAGAAAAGCAGAGTTCTGTGTAAGGGAACACGTGTATCAGCATAAGACCATCCTTCTCTTTACAGGCAGCCAGGTGTTTACTGAGAAGAGTAAAATAAATTGTGGCAGTATCAACACCTCGGCATTACACACTCTCTTTGAAGAAAGCTTGGGTTTGGGATAATACCAGTGAAGAAGCATAAAGTAAATTCATGGAATACAGAAGCGCTCACCCCAGCCATTTCACTGTCTCTGTGACTGCTCACAGTTTGTCTCTCAGAAACATATCTGCTGTTTCATTAGGAAAAAATCCCATATTCCTCCCATTTTCCAGACTGCGTAACAGGTAGATTCATGTGTGTATATGGTCTTGAATTGCTACAGAACTTAGCACAGCAACTGCTATATGATCATTCAAACATTAACTCAGCAGAATTTTAATGTGTATCAAAACATATTTGATTGCAGTTAAGCTACAGCTTAAGCATTGCTTAGTAACTTGTAGTATTTATTTGATGTACTCTAAAGAATTAAAAAAATAAACCACACATACTTATATATTACGAGCACTTGAATTTCTATACTGAGCAACAGGCAACTTGAAAATCCACTCTAATATTAGCAGGTAAGCTGTAAATTACTCTTAAATGGCTCTTGAATAAAACTTACAAATTATAATACAAACTGTGTTTTCCAAGTTTTTTCCTTAATATGTATTTCGAAACACCAATGTCACTACAAGACTTCTAAAAAAATCCGTATTAGGCAGTCCATGACAAGACAGCTCAAGAGAAATAAAATTTCCCAAATGATGCTAATGGAGATGACAATTTCCATTGAGATTCAAACACATTACTAAGGCTTCTGGGGAAAAAGCCTCACGTGCTTCCCAGTTTCTGCTTGTTAAGCACAGTGAGACTCTAGCTAAATTCTTTAGTGTGATAGGTACAAATAGCATCGAAGACAAGTTCCAGTAGATCAAGTTGACAGATGTATATGAACATGGCAATAAAATCAGTCCTACAAGGTGCCAATAATTCTGGCTCGTCCTAAGTGTATTAGTCAGATTAATACCTTCTAGCCCGTTGCAAATCAAAAGCGTGCTTAAACGCTTCTATGGATCAGAACTCAAGACCTTGCAGAACCAAGTCCTACATACGAAACTATATAGGCCAAAAGCTCACAACCAACATTTGAAAAAAATTTATTTTTAGTGATGTGACATGTCTATGGTCTGCTAAATAACATGTTGTGAGAGTTTTGAGGTGGGGCCTGTTTGTTTGTTGTTGGTTGGGTTTTTTTGATGTTGTGTTTGGTTAGGGTTTTTTGTGGTTTTGTTTGTGTGTTCCTTGTTTGTTCAGTGAGGGGAAGACAGGTGTTACAGTTATTCACATAGTTGTTAATAGATAAAGCAATTCTATTATTTATGACTTCCTCATGTGAATTGTTCTTCAGGATGATGCAGTGGCATAGGAACAGATTTCACTGTTTCAGTCCTGAAGAGTTTGGAGACAAGTCCTAACTGAAGCTAGCAAAAAATAAACTGAATGACCTAACTCATGTAAGAGACCAAGCATTTTTTATAATTAAATTCATTACATTATTATAGCCTCAAAGAAAAAAGAAAATCATAAAGACAGACACAGGAAAAATTCAAGACAACAACAGACGCTTCCCAATTGTTGGTCTATTAATATCCTGAAAATTATTCTATTTAGTTCTATTTTCATTTATCCAATATCAGTAGTATATAGGATTCTAGTATGAACAATTAAGAAAAATGACACGTTTTAATGCATTTGTCTTTAAAGTGAATGCAAGAAAGCATTTTGAATCTGTTTAGAGTTCTCAATTAAAAAGAAACGTCAGTCACAGAAGTAGAGATGCGAACCATGTGATACTGAATTTTGCCACCAAGAGAATATACTTTCCCATGTACACAAAAACTATCCTCAACCGATTTGAGAGGTCATCAAGAAGTTTAGGTGTTGTTCTGTTTTGCAAAGCTGTTCCTTTCCCCTATAAATCTAATATTTGTAACTGGGTTTTACCAATATAGCTTTTAGTCCTGGTATATTAAAGAAGCAGTGACTGAAAATTCACAGGACTTCGCTGCTTATGTGCCAAACCGTCTCCTTAACTCCTATAATTTCAACAGAAGGATCGCTACCAATGCCGTATTCTTGCAGATTTGTTCACCGGGACCTTAAGGCTGTGAGAATGAAGCTTTACACAATACAGAAACTACTGACACTTTTTAAAGTAGTATTTTAAAAGCAGTAGTATTAAGACACTTATTTTGTAGTAGTATTAGACACTTATTTTGGATAAAACATAAAGATATTATTTTATTTCAAAAAGGAAAAAAGTTACAGAATAAGTATATCAAATAAGAATTTAATATCCGGGACTAATGTAATACAGACATTAGCTAAATCATCCAATACCTGCCAAAATAAGCTATGTGCATCTCCTCTAATCAGTTCAATAGTGTCCCCTATCTGGATGTGCAATGGTGGACCATCTTGTGTTGCTGGCTGTGGTATTCCGCTGTAGTTTCGAATCACTTGCATCTTTGGTAATCCTGAACAAACAAACAAACAAGAAACAAAACATAAGTAAGCATATATCTTCAGTTAACGACAATGTATAAAATCGGAAGACCACAGATCAATCAACAAAGAGACACTGTCTTTAAGAAGTACCTGACTAAAGCAATGCCTTAGCACTATACCACGTACAACCTAGTAGAAAAGAACTACTTTGAAAATAAACATCTTTGTCCTCCCTTCTTATTGGGGTAAAGCTGATTTCGTGTCTATGGAGGCTCTTTCCTGTACATGTGCACCCCTGGCTCTGCATAAGGTTCAAATATCAAGGCTATATTTGTAGTTCAAGGAAAAAATAGTGATGAACTAGTATTAAATACACCAACATGAATAATCTTATCAGCTTTAGACAAGTATTATCAAAAAGCTTACTGCTGATGAGAACATGCCCAAGAGACAATCCTTCTAGGCTTCTCATAAGCATTTTTCTTCTGAAAATTAAAAACAAAACAAAAAAAAAAAAAACAACACACACACACAAACAAACAACAAATAAAACACACACACACAAAAACAACAGACAGTGGTTTTGGATACATGTAGCAAAGCCTGGATCAATTTAAGGTTAAGGTCCATGTTCTTAACAGCACTTAAAGAATCATAGTGTATTGCAATAAAAGAGCACGTTGTCATATATTAATACTGGAAATCAAACGAAGTACCACCCACTCCATAACGAAGTAAAGAATATTTCAATTACTTTCCGTCCATCTTTAAGTAAAAATTTATAAATAATTTCCCTGCTTGTATGGGGATATAGTGGAAGATTTGGCGAGGAGGCTAGTTAAATGTAAATACGCTCAAGTGACTTGCACCTGTCTGTAGAAAAAGCACACACATCACACTAATTGTTTTAGTGACCTTGTGTACTTGATGAGTAGAATCTCTGTGTTAGATAGCATAGGCCTGTGAGAAACTCTAGGCACCTTATCACTATGTCTGAGATTCCTGCTTTGTTGTGAGAAAGAGTGGGAGGCTGCGCCTGCCTGAAGCCTTGAAATACAGGCGAGCTCAACAGCCTCAGCGATCTTCCAGCAGGGCTGAACTTACCAGCGCCTGCATCCCCACTTGGGTCACCTCTGCTGGGAGCTTAGGTGTTACTTTGGAGATCCCCCAGTAGAGAGGTAACTAAAATAAAATTTGCTCTTTGTAATGCATTCATGGCCTCTGGCTCTTCTTGCGACGTGCCTGCGTGTGTGTACACACTGGTTTTAACTCCACATGGGATGTTAAAAATTGCCGCAATTAAGTGAACATATCCATTTATAATCTTATCCAGAACATTTATGGTTAAGTAAGATTTTGTAATAATGTATATTAATAAAAACAAGAGTAAAAGCATGCAAAGTCAAGGTAGCTGGGCTGTCATATTCAAGCAGTTTCTTGCTGGAGAATGATTAACTTAATTCTAACAACAAAGGATCAACAGGACTACCAAAGACCTATTTCTATTGCAAAATGGCCACTATAATTTAGGTGGCAAGAAATACAATTACCCATGTTCTCTTCTAAATTGTATGAAAGATGAAAGAGATCACCTTCAATAATTACTACTCACTGTATTTAAGAATAAATACTAATCCAAAGCGCTGACAAAATGTTAAGCAAAGTAACACCAGCTCTTACGTTACTCAACCCAAATGACCCTGTAATTTTCCCTGTTTCTTCAAGTTATCTGTGACACTTAAAATGAGCACCTAATTATTAGAAAGCCATTAATCCACTTAGGTAAATACTAGATTTTGCTTTATTTCTCAGCTGAAGGCTGTCACGTTTTCAAACACTGATTCAGCATCAGTAAATGTTGTATTTATTGTGTGGCAAATAGAAGCAATGCTGCATACAAGTACCTGCTCAAAGCTGACAACTTTGTTCTAATGCAAGGAAATTCCCTCAACAGAATACACATAATAACTCTGTATATGTGACAAAACTGTAAGCATGCACTCAGAGACATATTTGGAAGCCGAAACAAATGCACAAAAAAATATTTGTGTTATGAAACCTTGTATCAGATGATTTAGTTTATCACTTTTTTGGTGTGCAAATACAATATACTTAAAAATCACCTTTGCATTGATCTCATCAGAAGATAATAAAGAAATATTCTCATGCACTTTTCAGTGCAAATCCTGGGTTTTTTAAAGATACTATATGTCTGAATTTATTAATCATAAGCACATGTAAGATAAGTTATTTCTGCTTCACTGGTAATTATGATTATTGGCATCTCTGAAAATCAGAGAAGAGAACATGGTGGGGAGCCACATGATGTGTCAACTAGCAGAATTATTCAAAAGGTAACAGAGAAATAATCATGTTATAACATATCATGCTTAGAATACTTGTGTATAATTCAATATACTTAATTCTGTAAAATCGTACAGCAATTTTGATTAGAAAATTCCCTTGGCAGATAGAATATTGGGAGATCTAATCTAAGATCTCTTGACATCATTAGAAATAATCCTATTCATTCAAACAGTTTCTTGGGTTAGGGTCTTACTCTTAACCGAGTTCATTATCTTGCTTCGGATCCCTTCTTAAAACTTCTTTGCCATAATGCCTACAGAAACCATGACAGCTATAGCATTGATGTGCCATAGATGCTCTCTAGTATGGTAACCAACAATCTTATTCTTCTACTGTAATTTTACTACCTACTTTTTTCCAACCATCATCTTTGGTCTACCTAGGTGTTCCTTGTGTTCAGCACTGTTTTTGCCATGAATACACAATGCCTAGCATGATGTATTCACACTAACACCAGACCTACATAAACCAGCATCTGGGATACATGGCTAGGATTCCCATACATTGCAATAAGAACATCATTGTGATTTCATTAAATGCTGTATTACTTTCAGTCATCCACTTTACTAATGATACTGTGTGCTAGCTTCAAGGTCACTGATGAAAGATGCATGTATAAAGAAAGGAAATTATTTTCTGGTGCTAATTATTTAACCACACATTAGAATTTACTCAGATTCTGAAAAGTACTTTGTACCTCAAAGTACAACAACTGAGGATAAATTCACACTCCAACAACACAAGTGTCTGAGTCACAGAGAATACATTCAATACCAGCAATACCTGACATGGGTAGACAGCCTATATTGATCAAAGATATAAAAGCAGTGAATGTGCAACTACTGTGTTTTACTCGTTGTATGAAAATAACATCAAAAGGACTTGTCCCTGTTACATGATTTTAAATATTTGTTAAAAAATCATTTTTTCCGGAAGCAAAAGACTAAATGAAATCTTTGAATGTGTCAGAAACAAGCACATACTATTCTGGAATAGCTATTTTTCCACGGGTAAGTGTCCTCCTACAGAACTTCCCTTACATCGCCATTAGGCACAGAAGAAATAAATGGAGTACAGAGAAGTTAATAAATTGAGGTAAAGAGTCAAAGAGCTCCAAACAGAATAGTCAACTTTCTTTCTACCATATAACTACAGACTTGATAACAGGAGCTAAGAAACCATTTAGCAAATTAACATTGAGATGGTGTACATTTAATTGGACAGAATATAGTCAGCCCTTTACCTCCTGACACAAAGCATACACAAAGTACGCTGGGGTGTGATGGATCAAGTCCCATCCATCGTTATCTCAGGAATCAGTTCATACAATCTTTCAGCTGTTTAGCAAGCTTATCGGCTTATTCTAAAACTAATTTGTTCCTACTGTTGATTTTAGAATTTTAATTTTTGAGTGCTTAGAATCATCTTCTGCTTTCCAGTGTAAATTATTTCATTATAAACTTATACCCACCTAGAGGCAGCAGTCTGAATATCGCTTTTCCTTGTCTGCATTTATTTTCATAATGTAGTTATAGAGAGCAATCATACCCCTTTTAACCTTCATTTTGCTAGGCTAAACAAGCCAAGTTCCTTTAGCCTCCTCTCAAAACAGATCAATTCCTCCAAGGTAGCATAGCAACTGATTTACTGAAGTTCAGACAGACAAGATCTAGAAAATTTTCCTTGTCTATCTTGAAATTTCATTCTTAATTGGCACAAAGATTCATCACAAAAATACTCCTTAAGAATCCTGAGCACTTGCTGTAATATAATAATGCAGACATAGTACAGTTAGAATACCCATTATATACTAAATGATGAGAACATATAAACTACTTTTATTCCTCACAGCAGCTCAGCATTTATGAATGGCACTGAATGACCTTCAGAGTTTCATGCAGTGATTCAAAAATGTTATTTTTTGCTAACAACATGCATAATGCCTGCCCTATGATGACCTCTATCTGACAAAATTGATTCCAGCATCTGTTGTTTCCAAACAACATGGAACGTGGTTTACACTTTGGACAGGGATCATTTTAACATACAAAATAATGACATAGAGTATAGGAGACCAGAGTTGGAAAGTGAATTTGTGGACATACTATATATCAATACCACCACCACCAAGATGTAAACCAGCTGTGCCTGCATTAAACACAATTCCTAGATAATATGAGTCTTGAAGGAACACTTTCTTTTTCTCTAGCGAAAATATAGCCTCATCACAGGTATTTATAACCTGATCCAAAAAAATCACTAACATAATGGAAGAAAGCCTCCTGACTTCATGAGGCTTTGAATCTGAAACAGAATTTTAGACTGTCTGACAAGGCCACATCTTAATGTTTCCAGAATCTCAACACAATGACATGTGCCTTTCCTATAGGAAATGACATGAAGTCTCACTGAATCTGTCCTTCCTTTCACCGAAATAGCATTTTGGGTGTCTGTTTGGACATTCCGAACTTGCTTTAAACCTTTTCGGTTTCTATTTTTGTAGCTACAAAAAATAGGGCATGCAGCTCTGCTAAGGAACAGTCTGACATTGAGTGACTGATAAGCCTTCCATAGCAAAGACCAGAAGAGATGCTACATCTCAAATCTCAGAGTAGGTCCATCTCCAGTCATCTTCACCCTCCAGCAAGGAAATGAGGGGAAAGTAACCCACGGCAGTATCTCATTGACTCATTGGATTAAATGTCTCGGCAGTGACCCACAGTGTTCTGAATCATTTTAACAGCATAAACTAAAGACACACAGGCAAAGGAAACTTTGTATTGAAATAAAAACAACAAGGAGTTAAGACAGAGACAAAAAACAGATGGGTTGACGAGGACAGCAGTGTGAAGAGCAGGTGGACAGTTATACCCACAAGCTAAACAACCTTGACAAGCAAACAGCAGCTTTGCCACCTTTTTTGGCAACATCTTGGTCCAATACTATTATTAAAGCTAGTTAAAGGAAAGCTCTATTCTGAGCATAGAATATATGAAAACAAAGTCCTGTGGCATTTGCTTTATGTTCTTCAGCTCACCCAGCTTCAGTGTTTAAAATTCCTGTTCCTAATTATTTTGTTAAGAATTACAGTAAACTGGATTCTTCTCTCTTGTATTTATCAATAGAGCTACTTCTTAATTCCTAATCAGTGTCTCCACAACCAGTGAAAGTCAACAGCTTTGTACAGTTTCTGTCAAAGGCAAAGCTTGTCTAGAAGGACTTTTAGTCAGTGAGGACACAAGTGAAAAGCAAGGCTACATAATCACTTACCAAAAAAACTCCATTTCTAGGGCTGTCGACTAATGACACCAAAGAAAATACATTGGGTTTTTTACTTTTAGGCCAAGTACTTATGACAGAGATTACACAACTCATATACATGGAACATGCCAGCACAGTCTTTTAAGTGCACTTTTCAGCGTGGCAATCATTTAAATAATTACTACTGGAGAAAAGTAATACAATTCATGTGTACATAGACATACCTCAAATAATACATTTTAATTGAACTTGTAATTCTCCTAGTCTTAAGTCATTATTTTTGTATTTCATAATACAAAGTTCTAATTTTGGATATTGCTTATAAGCCTAACATTCAGACAATATGACTGAAATGCTGACAGTGCCTAAGAATCACTTCTGAATATTTCACATGTCATCTCTCTAGCTGTTTTGGTCTTGAGTAGTGTTCAATAAAGTCTCAATATTCTTCATATGATTAATCACAACCCCTGAGTTTGCTACTTGACTCAAAAAAGTCTAAAAAATTCTGAAGGCTGATTAATAAAACATTTAACAGTTACCATGAGCCTTACTCAACTAAGCATTTAATGTTCTGCTCATAAATGTATATAAGTAAAGCAGCCATAGCAGGGCTTTCTTCCATAAACAGAGAACTCAAAAGCACCAGGGGGGAGCAAGAATCTTCACTATTTCATAATTCAGATAGCAAATTTATAGTGTACTCCAAGCCACGACTCATGAACATTCACATTTCTCACCCACTTCCACAGAAACAGAAGATATGAACACTATCATCCTACAGGACAAATAAAACTACTGAAGAATTTTTTTTTTAATAGTCCTAGCCCTGCTTTCTGTGATTGTCTTCCCTCAGCTTTTCCTGCTGCTGTACATCCTCAAAAACCTTCTTGAAGCAGCATCTGGGGTTCCCTCCAGTCCTCTGCTACCTGCCAAATCTTCTCTAGTTATTCAAAGACTCAATTTTTCCACCCTTTCTCTTCAATGCTGTATATATAAACTGTATTCTTGGCAGAGACCTCTGCAAAAATGGTCAACCATCAAATAAAATGAAGAAGTGTGGGAGGAAAAAAATCTGTCTGCTAACAGTCTGATCAACAACTTGTTATCAGAAACAGAAAAACATCACAACTCAGGAAGCCCTTTTGCTTCTCCAGGTTTTGTAGACCTGATCATTAGCAAAAAGCCCCCTAATAAGTATCTGTATCTCCATTTTCCAAATAAGATCCACACAAAACTTGGAACTACATTGCAGATCATAGCAGGAATTCATTACAAGAAAAACAAGGAAAACAAGTCTAGTTATGTTATTCATTTTTCAAATCATGTGACTTCAGAAATATTTCTACACTTTTTTTTTTTTTTTTTTTTTTTTTTTTTTTTTTTTAAAATATATTGCAGTAGCTTGTTTTGCTTAAGTAACAATGTATAGACAGATACCTTCTCCTCATCTGACTACCAGTATTTGACTTAGCTCAAATGTTTTTTCGGCAAGGACATTTGAAGATAACTCTTTCTTTATGCTTAGTGACAAGATAAGCAGCATTAGTAAAATTAGCAGCATGTGAACATGAACACTCACTGATGCAGACAGTCCCATCTCAGTAATAGCTTTAAGTTTTCAGGTCATCCGAGTCAAGGCCAAACTCAGTGCTCAGCTTAGTGGTCCTATAAATACAGCTAGCATTTATTTTGATCAGAAATAAGCAATTTAGCTAAGAAAATCCAGAATCCAAACTGAATTTTCAGAATTTAATTTTTATTTAGAACAATAACTCCAACAGAAGGTATTTTCTTACTGAACTCGTAAGCAGGGACATTTGGCACATCACAACATTCATTTTAAGGAATCTGGAAGCCTGCTTCTGTGCAAGAAAATATAGGCACTGCAAAAATGCTTCTGAACAGCCTCGCATTTAAAACTAAGAGAAAGCCACAAGGGCTGCCTCTTTGGAAGGGAATGAACCTATCATTATTTAGATGACCAATGATCATTTCTCTCTCGTGCCCTTAAGGGTCATTCTGCTGACAGCTCTAAAAGATTAACTCCTCAGGTTTAAATTTCTTTTCTGTTTTTCAAAATAGAACAGAAGGAAAAGAAACTGTGAAGGATTTGGGGAAGTCAGGGGGCTAAACTTTACGACGGAGAACAAACAATCTGAAAATTAAGTATACTGCAGAAAGCATCTACTGACACACAAATGTCAACCCATTCCTGCTTGCACAAACATTCAAACACTCAGTCTTCTCTTAAAATACATATATTGGCTTTTGTACATTCATATGTAACTGCAGCAATAAAGGGAAGGATTGTTTTTCAGCTGCACTTGTCTTTTTTTTTTTTTTTTAAGCTTGACACAGAAACTTTAGCACATTAATTTAGAAAACCTGGACACGTCTTATATGGATAACTGTGGATTGCAAAAGCAAGAAAGGATGTTTAAAATGATAGAAATTTCATATGCAACAACACGTCTTATTATTTATAATCAAAACCAGTTACTTGGCATTTAAAACTTTGATGCCTGCAGTCTGTCCTCCCTCAAAAAAGAGGGCTTTCTCCCAGACTGCACTGAAAAAAGCCAAAAGAGAGCAAGGAAGGTCACTGGCTTTATAATGGTCACAGCCACACATATTTAATGATAAATGAGAGTGAAAACTATTTTACTTTTGCTGACAAACCTTGGTTTCCCTTTCATAGCAAGTCTTTCATCCAAACAAGTCTTAAGGACTCTTTTGAAGCTAAAATTTTAAGAAACACAAGTTTGTGCAGGCTACCAGTCCTTACTTGTAGTGACATAAGCAGCTGTTTTTGAGAGAGTAAGGGATTTCGGAACTGTCTAGATTGAGAAGAATCTCAGCACTTGGAACAAACATTAGAAATGGCTGTGTGCTAAACATCTGATTATGTGAACAAAGAATATCCAGGTTTCAAAAATAAAGTTTTCATTGGTTTTGACAAAGTAATGAAATCTCATCATTTCAGTGTAGTTTATTAGGAGGACTGGGGATATAAATTTAAAAAATAATGTCTCAAAGCTAAGAAGTTTCATTATTTTCTTTAAAACTGAGTAAACTAGAGTTTTGGCATATGAATTAAAAAGCGTGGTACAGGAGGTATTGCTTTTTATACACGCACAGGTATGAAAGTTAACCAATGTTAATTATCACATCTTTTAATGTGGTGCCATAGACAGCCATGGCATTCTAAAATGTGTATTTGTTCAAACAAGTACCTGCCCTGAGGAGCTAACAACTTATGTTGGGCAGATACTATAGATGAGCTACAGAGGTGTGACCAGAGAGCAGTAGATTATATACAGCAAAAGGCTCTGAAAAACAGGCACAAATCTTGGAAGATAAAAATCCATTATTCCACAGAAGTAATTACTTCAAGCTATACTTTTAATACTACTTTTTCTTGCCCAGGGATGATTCTGCAGCAAGCAGTAAAAGGAAAAAGGCTTAAGAACAAGAGCCTCCCCTTTGAAACTGAATTTAATACTGTGAAATGCCATGCATCTTGTACATGACCCAGGCATTTTTCTGTTAAGCATTCACACACTGGAGAGTTTTGAAAAGAGCCTGGTCAATTAAGTATAAACACACTAACTTTGTCCTTTCTGAAAAATAAATATACTGCAGCAAGAATACAATAGTCAAATCTCACCTGCAGAGTACCTGAATGCATAGCATGACAGAAGGCAACCCTGCCTTTCAACAAGCCTACTCAGCACAAATTGAATTAGTCATCCTGACTACTCTGTACACCTGAGTGTACAGATACTGTACACCAAAATAATAATCATGAGCAGCAGGATGGTAACTGTGCACAATGTAACCCATGAAAATGCACACTTATACCACTTAGAATCTTTCACGGGTCCCAAACAAAATTTAGAAATATGCATTGCAGACAGCCTGCTGAGATTTTAAACATCAAGCATTGCAAAAATGAAAACTGAATTATCTTTCATGCAATTTCTTTGTGCTCAGTATTGACTCATAACATCTGCCTCTAAGATAAATATTCTCCACTGCTGCTACTTAAAAGAAGCAAATTCTCTGGAAATTTTAGCTTATTACACAATGTGAAGGGGAAGTGGCTGATGCCTGGCAAAGCAGGCAAGTTGCAGCAAATGACAGAATAATCTTGCCTGCACGCACCCTCTTCATAATGCTACATATTCCTTCAGCTTTTTAAGTTAAACACTCTTGAGATCTTCCTCTTCAAGCAATTTTTCTTTTCTGTGCCCTTTACCCTGATTACGGCAGGTACTTCTTACTTCTTAACTGACAGTTCTCAATCTACATCCAAAAACATTTCAGGCTGATATAGACCTTCTTCGCATGGAAACATCTGTAGATGAATGTCACCCAAATGATGGCATTATATTAAGCAATTAAAAGACACTGTTGCTTTGGCTGAAACAAGCCTCCTTTTGAAAAGTATGGCTACTGATTTCTGGTTTGTATAGTTTATAGCAAATAACTTATTTTCTTTGGAACAAAAGAAAATAAGAACAAAAATAGAACAAAACTTGCCTTCACCATGAAATATTTGTGTTATAAAAGTAAAACAGAATGAGTACATATTTTGTTGTTACTGCAACGTAGTTGAAATTGTATATCTCCAAACAATACACACTTGTGATTCTGATTTTATGCCACATACTTTGCACATTTGAAGCACTAACCACCTGTGAAAATAAATTCTAGGAAATCCAAAAGGCACAATATTTTGTGATATCTCCAGCTTTTCCACAAATTTGTAGTATTCCTAACCTCATTCAGTTGACATATCTATACACAAACATTCAGACCACGTTTGAAGTATCCAGTGAGCACAAAAACCTATGTATCTTTCATATCTGACCTCACTGTCTTCATTTAGAAGTTACCCTTTCTTTTCTAGCAATCAGAAATTATCTACTACTCTGATACACTAAAGTTGCTGCAAACTTACTCCATTTTTATCTAAGAAAAATATTTTCAATTTCGAGTACAAATTTTAATAACTGTTTAAAAAATTAAATGGCTTAATTTTTTATGTTTACATATAAATAAGTCCACCTGAAGATGGATCACAAGATGAGTAGGCAGTAAAAAGGTGTTGTTTTAAAGATAACAATGAAAACATACAACAAAATCATCCATGATCACTTGAACTTTTTTGCAAACTCAAGAGGTTAATGGCCCCCTGTCAAGAAATCTATCCTACCATAATAATCAGGCTCCATCTTAAAACCTTTTTGTTTCTTTCTCTCCTCCACAAGAAAACTCTCATATATGCATCTTCCCAACAGGAAAGGTTCTCCTATTTCTGCTTCCCAGTCTCAATGCAGATTATGCTCTCCAGCAGTGAGTAATTTGTTAGGATACAACCAATACCTGAAAGCAATAAAGGACATAAACTGATGTTTCATTTAGTCCAGGATTAGTGTATTCTGTTATATCCCCACTGACTGTGCAGCTTCAGGACTGAGCCGGTGCAGCTTCAGCAACCCAATCAGAAAGAAAATCACTTATTTCCTTGTCACTGCCACCACCACTGCCTCCTATGACCAGATTTCCATTATCTCACTGAAGTGACTAAACCCTGTGACTGGATGATCATTAGATTCAAAAGAAAGGGCAGTGAGGGAACGCCTGGGTGGGAGAAAGCACCACACCTTGTGGCAACAGCCTGCAGTTACATCAAAGAATCACCAGAGATCAAACTGACACCAGCGGAACACTCAGAGTTGGTTCTTTCTCCCGAAAATACTGCCTGGACAAAGAATACCCTTACGCACTCAAATCCCAGCATCAGCTCTTTGAGATTAGTTGATCATTCGATGTTTCTCAGATGCCACAGCCACATGCAGAGCGATGTACAATTACAGGATTTAAATCAATACCACCAGACAAACAACAAAACCAGCACAAAATGCACAAGAGCAGTCAGAGATTTAAGTCTCCACCATTATGTCTCATACGCTTTGCCTTTTAGAGCCATCTGCTTTATTTATACTCTCTTCTCCCTGTGATCAAGCGAAAAAAGGGGGAGGGAAGAAACTATCAGGCAACCTGGAGGGTCTTACAGTAAAAAAATTCCAAATGTTTAAATTGTTAATGTTGTGGCATTCAGTGTAATCCACTCCACTAAAATGATCACTGCTCGTTGCAAGATGACTGCTAGTGCCAGGGATGAGCTGTTATTCTGGAAGGAAAGCTGTGAACCATCCATGCAGCACTTGTTGTATCATACCTCATGCAATTTGCTGCTGTCAAATCCAATTAAGGAAAAAATCCAAGAACAGTAAACACGCTGCTTTATCATCTGAACTAAAAGACATAGTGCCTCATGCTCTCTCCTCACCCCACATCTCCGATTCCAATTGGGCTGGTTAAAGAATAACCTCTAAGGTTAGTGGGACTGAGGCATGTTTTCAAGGTATCAGATAATGAAGTTACTATTTAATTCCCTGTTACACACTAAAGTTTAAGAAATGCAAGTCACAGAAGGTGCAAGACCGAAGATGTTTTCTTTTTATCTGCAGGTCAGCAAGAGCAGCAACAAGGGCTGAGCTCAAGTGATTTACCTCAATCCCTTATAAAGGTATCTTAGTTTTTCCTGGGTAAACCGCATCAAAGTGTTAAAATAACTGTGTTGCATGAATTGATTCTACTGAAAAAAAAAAATCAGATCAAATTTTTAACCTGTCACTATGTGAAAACACCAAGTACTAAATAAATTCAAATCTGAAATTGCTGAGTTGTTTCATTACGATCTGCAACCTATTTCTTCAAAAAGCTTCAGTACCACAGAAGCAGGAGGTGAAGTTTGAAAGCAATATTTTAAAGAAGCTCATCTGTAATCAGTAGATGTCACAACACAGGTATCTGACGATTGTATGAGGCAGACTGGTAAATTCGACCATAAAAATAGGATTTGTAAATATATGGATAAACATAATGTAGAGACTAAAAATACTTTTTAAAGGAAATTTGGGGATATTGTTTAGAGTTCTTTGAAGTAGACAATGAACATGAGGATCAAGATTACATATTAATATGGATTAGCAACGTAATTTTAACATGACCCACCATGAGGCTCTCTTTCAGTTTTCATGATACAAGAGGCAAAGTTCTCTCCAGACAAATACACAGCAAAAGGACAGAAGTAAATGGTTAAAACAGTAATATTTTTTTTCAAATAGAAAGTGGTTTCCAAAAGGGTCATCCAAAGGAATCCATGCTTGGACTTGGGTTGTTCAAAAAATTAATTTGCAGTATTGAAACTGAAGTAAAAGTGGATTGGGTCTTGTAGACAGTGCAAAATTATTTCTTTAAGAATAACATTACTTGCAAAGAACTGAAGGAAGATTTCATCAACTGAAGTGCCTGTACAAGTCACAGAATAGCTTTGGCTGGAAGAACGTTTGGAGGTCATTTGATCGTAACTTCCTGTGAGGTGTAACTTAACAAATACAAAGTAACGTATGGGTTGAACATTCATACAGGATGGTGGACACTAAAACAGCTACCATCATACAGACCACAGATCTCAAAGTAATTACTATGTATACTTTAAAATTGGTTCTTTAAAATCATAATCTATTTCTGCTGTGTACCAATACTAAGAAATTTCTCAGAGCAGACCAGCAACTAGAAAGACCAATGGACATATCTAAAAGCTTCTGCATAAGGAGAATAAGGCAGAGAATGGTTTTTCAGGCTAAGAGATTACTAGAGGGGATATGACAGAGAGAACTCACAAGTGGCATAAAGACAGTGGCCAGAGAAGAATTATTAATTACTTCTTCATTTATATTCACTTTCTTGATTCAAAAATAGGAGGCAGCAAACTAAAAGGCAGCAGGTTTAAAACAAACCAAAAGAAGTATTTCATTCACAGAACTAATGATGAAAGTAACAGCTAAAGGACCAAGATTTTAGCACCAAGATTTTAGATTGTCTCAAGAAGTGGTAAAGAAAATATGTGGAAGAAAAATTAAGAGCTAAGAAACAAAAACACAAGGTACTGGGGGAAGTACCACAACATCTCGCCCCATATTCTATCCTCAAGCACCCATTTAATTAGCTGCTGTTGAAGCAGAGATCCTGGGCTGGCTTCCTCAGCCTCACTGTTCTCTTCTCTGGGAAGCTCAAAGAGGTGAGCAGATTAAAAACTCTCCTGGAAAAGCAGCATCGGTTTCTCAGGCTCTCGCCTGTGGCCCCTTTTACCAAGCTGTAAAACCGTCCTCAGGCAGAGGCAGTTCTGGGAGCTTCTCTGCTGTGAATTTCCAGCAGTCTTTTTTCTCCCATGGGATGGCTGCATTCAGTTTTACAATGTTTCCCAAATTCTTTGTGTGAGAATTACTTTGAAGTAGTGATCAAATACTGATTTAGTTAAATGAGTGAGCCACAAAAAAAGAAACCATATGCTTTAGACTACCGTTAAAATTCAATAACTTTTGACTATTTTTAATCATTCATTGCCTTATTATCTTTGTTTTGCTTTCTGAGAATGACAGTACGCTGAAGATTAAAATCAGATATGAAAATAGGTGGGTAAAAGCAATATTCCTTTTGAAGACAAATAAGAGATTCTTAAATCCCAATAAACCTCAGGAAAATACTATGCAATTCCCTTCTATGTGCCATGGTAACTAAAGGCAACTTTGGACCGTATGACTTCTGCACAGGCCTTTCCTTTTTTTTCTTTTTTAACAGTACTGTTCTATTTTTTTTGTGTAAAAAGCAGAACAGTTTTTGTTTTATTGATCACACTTGTATGCCCCTTTTGTCCACTTCTACCTTAATCTTTTCCTTTTTCCTGCCTGCAAAATCCATTGTATTTATAGTTACCCGTAAACAGGTATGTTTTGCTTAGAACAGTCCATGTTGAGAGTTTTTTTTATGCGGGAAAATAGGAAGATACTGTGGGATTTTTAACCCACCCCACCTTAAAAAAATACACTGAGCATGTATTAAAGACCATTATTTCTCTAAGAAGAAAAATAAAATGTTGGTTGCTCAAGATACAGACAGTCCCAAAAACACATCTAATAAGACAAAAGAGCCTAAATTACTCAACTACTAACTAATCTTGCAATCCAACCAAACTAGGATGAAAGAGTTTGACAAAATAAATATATTTCACCCTTTGGCATCTGGGTCTTCTGATGTTTAATTAAAAGAAAAGGCTAACGGCTATGTTCTTCTCTGAATGTTAGCTCACTGCTGAGATGCCAAAGGGACAGGCAGTTTTCAAAACACCTCTCCCTAACAGGAATTTTTAAATTATTTTAATTTTAAAATAATTTTAATTTAAAATACAACAACCCAAATAAAAATCATTAAACTACATTTGAAATGCTTCATTGGAAGACAAAACTCTGGTTTGCCTTCCAGAAATGCATTAGTGGAAAATTTCTTGGTACAAAACATTAGACATGTTCTTTCTTGTATCACAACAAAGATGAATTCACTATTTTGGGAAGGACCAATAGCTCAGCACACAGTGTTAGTGCTGCAGTAAAAAGAAAAAAAAAGGCAGGGTGGGGGGGGGAAGGAAATATCCTGAATGTAATATGTATTTTTAATAAATATGTGTGACAAATTAACTTGATCTCACAAATGAGATGACACAATTCAGTGTCTCTCTGAATTCACTGTTGCTGAGGTCCACCTGGATGAAGCTGTACCATTAACCACTCCTAAGAACGTGGCAACTCTGGTCTGAAATGCCAACACTGTCCCAGACACATGATGTAAAACATGTCAAAACATGTTTATTAATACTAGGAGCCATCCAAGTCCCTGAAGGACTCCAGAATGTTCAGAATTATACAGCACGTCAGCAAGCAATATTGCCTCTACCTGCTCAGGAGCCTTCCTTCTGCAGCATGCGTGCTCCTTACTGCCCTGTTAAACCAGTTCTTGCCTGCAATTCACCTGGATCACACAGATTCCTAGAGACATGCACTGTATTCTTCATAAGCACCCTGAACAACAATGTTTAGATGCTGTGTAGGGAAGGAAAAAGCATCCATAACCCAATAAACCCCTCAAAAGTAAAGTGTATGTGTTCTATATATGCATAATCAAAGCTCATTTTTGGTTCTGTAGCTTAAGACATTACCATGTAGAGCAGTCTTTAGTGACTCAGCAAATCTAATGCTCCACAAACATTACGTAATTATCTCTAGGTAAAACACTGAAAACTATATATACTTTGTTATGACTGTTAATTATTAGACACACTCTACTTCCAAGAGAAGTAGAATTTGAGTCCCTTCAAGTCTCTAAAATAGTAATTTATCTCTCTTGCTTTGTTAAAGCCATAAAAGCTGTACTTTTTAAGCCATGAACTGCATTTTTATCTACTACAGGAAATAGCAAAAACTAAATCAAAAGGCCTTCAACAAGCATGTCATCCTAGTTAGTTTGCATGCAGCAAGTCTCCAAGTCTCCTGGTCAGTGGCAAGATGTGATGAATGTTTTACTACTACGAAAATCATAGAATCATAGAATTATTTCAAGATCGAGTCCAACCATAACCTAACTCTAGCACTAAACCATGTCCCTCGTCTATACACCTTTTAAACACCTCCAGGGATGATGACTCCACCACTTCCCGGGGTAGCCTGTTTCAATGTCCAACAACCCCTTCCATGAGGAATTTTTTCCTAATATCCAATCTGAACCTCCCCTGGCACAACTTGAGGCCATTTCCCCTTGTCCTATCACTTGCTACTTGGGAGAAGAGACCAACACCCTCCGTGCTACAACCTCCTTTCAAATAGTTGTAGATAGTGATAAGGTCTCCCCTCAACCTCCTTTTCTCCAGGCTGAACAGCCCCAGTTCCCTCAGCTGCTCCTCATCAGACTTGTGCTCCAGACCCCCTTCGTCACCTCCTCTGCACTCTCTCTAGTATTTCAATGTCTTTCTTGTAGTGAGTGGCTCAAAACTGAACACAGTATTCAAGGCGTGGCCTCACCAGTGCTGAGTACAGGGGGATGATTGCTTCCCTAGTCCTGCTGGCCAGACTATTCCTGATACAAGCCAGGTTGCTGGGCACACTGCTGGCTCATATTCAGCCAACTGTCAATCAACACCTGGGGAACACCACTCATGACCAGCTGCCAACTGGATTTGACTCCATTCACCATCATTTGGGCCCAGCCCTCCAGCCAGTTCTTTGTCCATTGCAGAGTACGCCTGTCCAGGCCGTGGGCTATCAGCTTCTCCAGAAGAATGCTGTGGGATTTGGTGTTGAAAAGTCTTACTGAAGTCTAAGTACCCAGCATCCACAGCTTTTCCCTCATCAACTAGACGGGTCACCTTGTTGTAGAAGGAGATCAGGATGGTCAAACAGGACCTGCCTTTCATAAATGCATGTTGACTGGGCCTGATCATTTGTTTTTCTTGTATGTGCCATGTGATGTCACTCAGGATGATCTGCTCCATGACCTTTCCTGACACTGAAGTTAGACTGACAGGTCTGCAGTTCCCCAGATCCTCCTTCTGGCCCTTCTTGTAGATGGGCATCACGTTACCTAACTTTCAGTCAACTGGGACCTCCGCAGTTATAGCCAGGATTGCTGGTAGATAATAGAAAGTGGCTCAGTGATCACCTCCGCCAGCTCGCTCAGCACCCTTGGGCGCATCCCATCTGGCCCCACAGACTTGTGGGTGTCCAAGTGGTGTAGCAGGTCACTAACCATTTCCGCTTGGATTATTGGGGCTTCATTCTGTTCCACATCCCTGCCTTCTGGCTCAGGGAGCTGGATACCTAGAACTGGTCTGACCATTAAAGACTGAGGCAAAGGAGGCATTTGGTACCTCCACCTTTCCCTCATCTTCTGTCACTTCTGTAACATCCTTAGATTATTCATTTCCAGTAAGTAGTGGGAAAGACCTCAAACTTGCCAAACAAACTCTTCACTAAAGGAAGTCTTGTGAAACATTTTTCCTCCCTCCAGTACTCCTTCAGGCTTTCCCTGATTAACAGTCAGCTGCTCCTTCATGTACACATTCATTTAGACCAGCTCATTACATTAGATGTAAACATCATCTAAAGCTGAAAAGAACGTTTCATGTATACTCTAGTACTTCAGTCCATGCTGTCACATCAACTCCCCCGGAAGTATTTCATAGGTATTTAACAGAGAAAGAAATAAGCCTGCAGGGCTCTGAACAAGGTCCTGAGGAAAGATGCAGAAACAACAGGCCTTTAATGGTTTCCTCTACTCAGTCAGAAAGGAGAGACAAGAACAATTGAAAGAGGATTGCTATTTGCTCCTACATTTTATTGAAAGGAAAAATAATTAGCTAACACTACTGAAGGTCTCAGAAAAATACATACCAATGTATTTCTTGATTCTATACACAGGAACTCCTTCACTAAAGCAAAAATGATACCTTGGTCTAATCCATCTTAATGAAGGTAGTCATAATAAGGAGACACTATGAGAGAAAACAGTCAGCTCCTCACTTCTCATGAGAAAAATAAATACTGGGGACTTGTTTAATACTGACTTTCCATTTTTGGCAGACCTTTTTCTGTGGCTTAAAACCAAGATAAATTCTTGTTCTCAACAATGATATTGACAGTCAGGTAGTAATGGACCACCAGAGATCAATCCAGCCACAGGTAGCTGCCCCCACTGCTGAAACGGAGAAAAATTCCTGAATACCAGTTTTTCAGTGCTGGGCTTCATGTTGCAGAAGATTGTATCTTCTTATCCAAGAAAATGGCTATTGTCTATACTGGACTAAATGAGAAAGACAACAGTCAATCAGGACTACCAAGAACTTGCCTGGATAGTTCATATGACAATTAAATGAGACATATGATTTAAATTCTCACTTAAAGACAGTAGTTTTATGTATAACAAACACATGCTTATCAAAGAACTATATGCAGGCTAGAGTATCCCAGCATTTGAATTTGGGCCAGATTTTGCTTTTGGCTGGGCATATGGTTGGAATGGCACTGAAGTGGAAATCGGAGTTAGACTTGCATATCACAGAGCACACAATGTCACAATTTGTTGAAGTATCTCACAGTCCAATATACCTAATTCTTCACTGAAAAAGGAGTTTTAAGTGTCAATATTAGACTATCATCTAATTTTTACTATGAAGACAAGATGCAATCATTAGCACAATACACAAACAACTGAATATTGTTTCATTGCTAAGTAATCAAACACATAGCAATGCCACAACATAGATAAAAGATTATACAATCAAATTTCAACAAAATATCAAGCACGCGGTAGCTCATTTCCCCACTATATCTAATAAAACACACATATCTCAAATACTGTACTTCTCCCTGCACATTTTTTAACATATATACTTGAGGCCATAATCCCAGTTATTTTCTTCAGATCCTTTTCTTTATAATCTGTGTAAAATCAATATTACAGGATTGCTTCACAAAGTATGGACCAGACACCAACCAGAAATACAAACACCTCTTTTTAAAATTACTGTTTGAACTTTGAATTCCAAGACTGAAAAACAGTTTTGTCCAAGCCATTTAATTGCTTACAGTACCTGTTAACATCACAGCCTCCCAAGAAAACCCAGTCAATATCTTATGATTTTTGAAGGGAAAATACCTGTAGGTTCTGTCTTTCAGTTCAGAACTAAGGTTTTTCTAAACTTTAATCCATGCTTATAAAGAGATCAGCTATTTAAGAAGTCAGAACATGCTCAATGACATTCTTTCACAGATCAAATTTTGAGTTGACTCTGCAATGAACCTTGAATATAAGGTTTCTAACGTTCTATTTTTTCTAAGTTTATCCTTCCGATATGAAATATACTTTCACACTGTTAGAGATTAAAGTTCCGATGTTTATATTAGCAGAAGTGTTTAGGGTAGAGCTAGTTATAAAATCACCAAGCTGTGAATATATTACATTTAGACTCTTTATACTGTTAAAAAAATAAAAAAAAGATAGCAAACATACACTGTATTATTCCAATAGCTGAGAAAGAAAATAATTCTTACTCTTATTAAAAAACATACAAAATTATTTCTATTAAAAACAATGATGGGATTATATCATCTTTCAAGAAAACACACAGTCTTAATTTATGCTTATGAATATATGTATGAATGGTCCATTTATCACTTAAATCAATAGTGCAAATCATATACTAAAAATTAAACACCTGCATGAAAGTTTTCATGACATTCCTTACACAAGGAAAAAAACATATAATCATCACTATAGGCAAAAACTGACACCGATCTAATCACTTCTCAAACACATTTAAGAAGAATCATATTGTTCCACAGTAACATGCAAATTCTAGTTTTTCCTGGGTTTATAGTTGCAGATAATTTACAGGTTTATTCTTTTAATGGTTTTTATTATCTGATGATTAATCCAAAGAAAGCTTATCTAAAACCTGTCCCCCATTAAAACTTAGTGGGTGGAGCAATTCAGGAGACTATCTGCACCTGGACCACAGGCTGAAGTCATAGTACACAGCATAAAGACAAAGTCATAGTTTCTTTTACTTTCTAATTTGTTCTTCGCTCATGTACTTTCTACACACATTTCTCATGACTGTTATATTTCCCAGGAATTTCTCTAATTTATCATCCATTAATCACTTTTCCTTCAACTGTTCTTTCTTATTCAGCACAGAGCAAATTTAGAGGGTGAAACAGTCACTGTCAAAACTTTAAACCAAATTTCAAACAAAATCAAATGAAATAGCCATGAACAACTTCTTGATTTTAGGCTGCTTCAGCTAAATAGGTTCCTCCATCAATGAGCTTTACCAGCAGAGGACAAGAGATATTTTAATCCAGTATCCTGACATTGTTTTGTTTAGAGCATCCATCTACTTGCCGTATTTCTCATCACACTTACTTGATTTTTCATTCAGGGCTACGTTGTGCCAGTAAAACTCGTATTTGGCTCTAACAAGCATAAAAAGAGAAGCACAATGCTTCCCACATTCATTATTCTTTACTAAAATAGCCAAAGAGACGAGACAGAACATGATGTTGAAAAGTTTGTGCTAAAGTATTTGCAGCTCAAATAATTGTTTTTACTGCCAATACTAAGCCCCATCAATATTTAGACACTGCAGGTGCTTCAGCACCGCAACATGCAACACAACTAGCAGAAGCATATTAAACCTCCTAAAGACAAATACATCAACAGAGTTTTGGTTTGTTTTGTGTTTTGTTTTGTTTTTTTTTTTTTTTTAATGACACCACATTAAGATTTAAATGTTACCTCTGACTCCAACTACCTCTCCCAGCAAAAAGAGCACCACGGTGCTAGGATTTCCAGAGATTTATATGCCCATGTTCTTGAAAAGTTCTTAGGATCAATGCAGTAATGTATGCCTGAAATAACTGATCCCTTACAAATATTGCTCTCTGGACAGCATCTTCTGTCTCTCAAGGCAATATGCAATCTGAGGAGCAACATTACCTAGAATAGGCAAAAGAGATGCCAAGAGTTTACCAAGATATTCATGTCTTTAAATGTTATCTCCACCAAGTTACCCCAGGACTCAGAATGCATCTGCTGACAAAATGCAAATAAGAAAAGCTGACTTCATTTGAAAACTGACCAAGAGCATGTTAGTATGCAATTTAAAAAAATATATATTTGTTTAATAAAATATGTCAGAAGCGATTCTGTAAGACAGTCTTCTGCAACAGTATCTCTAATAAAGGGACCTAAACAAAACATGCAGATGTTCTGCATTTCTACCAGCTTTCAAAAATACAATGGGGACCGTGAACTTTACTCAGTAAGACTACCCCAACAACTCAAAGAACTGTGCAGGTAAATGGCGCTGGGGGACACCATATTTTGGGCATTGGTTTCATACAGCTTTTAAATATCTATTTAATTCAATGACAGCTCTGGTGATTTGAATGGTACTTGGTCTTCAATAAAAATTAAAGCATCCTTGTATATAAAGATCATGTAAATACTTCTATCAGATTCAACAGTACGCAAAGCCACCAGTATACTCAAAAGGTTCTCAAAGCTAAATTACTTAACCTTTTAGGAATCTACATGAGAAAGCTAGGTTTAAAGATCCTGACCTAAAAGGACTACTCTGCAAGCACACATTACACTTCACTCTAACATATACCACTGAATAGGAAGAATTCAAACAGTCCCACTTGGAAGAAGTATTCTAAGTATTCTCATCTCCTTCTGCCTTATTTGATATTCTTGATGTTTCCCCCACTGACTGTATTAATTTTCAGAGTTACAGTTTTCTTTATTTTTCTTTAATAAATTCAGTCAACAATACACAGAACAATTGAGGAGTATCATGAAGCAATTTTTCTTTTGCTAGAGGGAACAAAGTGATGATACGTGTTCCAAAACATGTCAAAGGTACGTGAGTAAGAAAGGTGTGGTCTGCTTCAGCTAGTTACAACATTTAGAATTTCAGAGCCAAGGCAGCTGCAGTGCTAGTGGCACAACCAGAATTCCTACTTTTCAAAAAGTGCTTAGCTCTGCCAGGCTGTAATGTGGTGTATAGAATTGCCATACTGTTTAATGTTTGACTCCAACTATTCTCAGGTGTCCACATCTAGAAATACTTAATAATCCACAGCTTAATTTTAGTCCAAATAATATCTGCATAACAAATCTCCAGTAATTAAACTATACAAGAAACATAAAGGACAGAAATGTAATTAGTGTAAAAAATGACACTAAAAATATCACACAGTTACACTGAAAACCATTGAGTATTTTATATAGACGCATTATGGGTCTCCAGAGGAAACGTTCATCCACTTGAGTACACAGTCTATAAGCAAGCATTTAATCTTATTAGGGGCTGCTGCTGACATGACTCTACAAAAGTATCTACTATAAACTAAGAGGAAGAATAAAATCACTTTGAAATTCTACATAAGAGTGCAATTGTTTTATGATTTTTAGAATAACTACTCATTAAATACAGCTAAGCAATGAGCACCACAACAGTTAAAAGAGTTGGGAATACCCACAAATTTGCAGATCAGAATCACGACTTTATAAGCAAGTGTCTCCTTTTCATCACTTAGTTATTTCTTTTAAAACTGCAGAGTAAAATATGGTAGGTCATGTAAACCAAAATGCCCAGAGGCATTTTTTTGTTCATGTAAAACTGAAGCGCTGCTTAAAAAAAAAAAAAAAAAAAAAAAGGCAAGGAGAGAAAAAGTAGAGTTCAATCAGCTGACCTTATCTTCCTAATCTTTGAAATCACAAAGAGAACAATCACTTTAGATCTTCACAAATTTAACAATAAAATTCTTCACATTGTGTGTATAACAAGTGTGCATAATGCAACTTGATAAAGTGAGTTACAGCTTTTTCACTCTTTTTATGTTTAACTATTAAAAAGTCATGACAAACCTGGGTCCACGTGTCTAGAGTTTCTTCTAATTCCATTTGTTCGTTTCTGCATAGCAAAAATAGAAATCAAGGATATGAATAAACATGTTTTCATGTAGGCACATTGCACTCCCTTCATTCCCACAATCTGCTAGGAAAAGCTTGTTTTCTTAAATTATTTCCCCCAACCATCACAATTATCTTTATCTTGTAGAAAGATCACACTTTAAAAAATTTTCTTAATAACATAGATATTTTTTCATGTATTGCATTTTTTCTCACACTAGGCTCAAAATAATCTTAGTCCATTGAAGGTCTACACATACATCAACATCTGATAGCAAGAAAAAAATGATTTTCAATCATTTAGGAATAGCTGGGAAAAAACTGGAAGAAAAACAAAGTTTGGCATTATCTGTCCCAGATAATGTCCACAAACACAAATTACCAAAGTTGTTTGCATTGCTTTAGTAAGGTAGAAGCTTTCACTACTCCTACTTTGTACTTAAGCAAGCTAGAATTTCCTATCCAACTCTTACATTCCTTACTTTCTGGGCAAGTACTTAAACACATTTAGTAACTTTCCTCCCTCTTTCTTTTAAATTTGGCTGAACCAGAGCTGTGTGAAATCAGAAATTCTCTGTCAAGACTGAGACTTTTTCTTTAATTTTTTAAACTAATTTTATACTCCAAGACACCTAATGTGGATCCCAGAGATCAATGTGAAATAACACACATCTGTGAACTACTGATCTTCTTTTGCAAACTTGTTTTAACTGGTAGCTTGCATGAAGGTTCATGCGTTTATTTATTTTTTAATCAAATCAAGCAGAGAAAAGCACGTTGCATAACAAAGGGAACAATTAGGCTGCTCCGATTTACTTGCAGTTGATATAAGCTGATGCAGGACACACACCAGGCAAGCCAGAAAGCACTACCCTGAGGCACAATCAAATTACTAAGCCTTCTAGCAAGCTGGCAAAATGAAAAGCTTGGTTTAAAGACAGCTTTCAAACTCTATAGAGTGTTTGGACATATTCTTTCTGCACCCCACAATTCTAATCAAAGAAAGGTTCCAAGCTTTGTTTCATCTGCAGTGGAAAGAAGAAAAATTTAAAACTGCTTCTACAATGAAGGTAATATTACTGAATAAGAACAAGAGGCTCAATTCTATTCATTAAAAAAAACAAAAACAAAAAACAATACACTTATCAGCTGTATTGCTGATAAGGATTGACACCGAGTAGTGAGTAACTTCAGATTTGCACAAGAGAGGGAAAGGGGAAGGAGTGGGAAAAGCAAGCACGAAGGAAGATGCAGAAATGTTCAACTGAAATGAAAAAAAAAAACCAACACCAACACAACAATGACAACAACAACAAATTCTGTGACAACCATACACCCCAAGGGACTGCATGGAAAACTATTTTAAGGAAATAATTCTTGAGCTGTAGGAAAACATGATCAATACTCTTAAATTGCAGTACCAGTAGATTTTATTACATTACTGGTATAAAATCCAAATCCACATTTATGAAAATGACAGATCCTCATCTATGCTAAAGTTTCCTTTTACAGAGAGAAATAAAGCAGGTACTTAAATAAGTCCTGGTATAAATGAAGGCAATCCTGACATTTTGGATCAACTCAGTAGTCAATAGCAAATCAATAGGTGCAGCAAGGCAGTCATTTTTTCTTCACAAAAAAGAGTTATGAATCAAACTGGGCAGTGAGAAGCTGAAGGGATTACACACAAGTAGCATATACATATTTTCTTCGTCCAGCTAGCATATGCTCAACACAGCTTTACTTAATCTGGCAACCTCAACCACAAGGCCCAGTAAGCGATCAGTTCATGGCTCTCAGTGCTGCCTGTCAGCTGCAGCACTGGAAAAGCGCTGGGCAAATGGACCTTGCTGTAGTTTCCATCTTTAAGAGTGTGCTTACTCCGTGGGTGTTTCCAGGCAGAGATATGAAGAACTGGGAAGCCCAAGGCAGGGCTTAGTGAGCAGTGAAGAGAGCGGGCTGGTGGCAGCACCTGTGCCCCTTCAAGGGTCTGTGGTGCCACAGTCCCAGCAGCCCCCTCCTCGCCCAGTGCTGCATCCACCCGAGGGTGCCAGGGCTCCTACATCCGACCACACCACAATCTGCAGTCACAGCAACACCAAAACAGCCCAGACATCAGAGAGCACAGAGGTGGTCAGCCCTGCACATGGCTCTCCTGCACCAGTAACATCCTTGTGATGCCATTACCCACTTCAGTGACAGCATCAAACACAGACATGCTTACAGAGAGAAGTAAAATACGTGCTCCTACATTGTTGACAACCAGCATGTCATTGAAGCAGTTACATTATCACAAACTTCTGGTCTAAAATAGATGCTAGAAACTATTGTGCTCTACATCTAAAGTGATGTTTCTCTTTTACCAGAGCTGGCAGACTAAACCCAACTCTCACGCCCTTCTAAACCTCACTGGAAAGGCACAAGGAGCTGGCAAGAAAACAGCCCAGGGCAGCCTGCAGTCTCCTTGGGCTGACAGCAAGGTACTACATGCCCCACAGCAGCTCCTCTGTACAGGCCCCATCTTACCATTCTCCCCACATTATACAAACTCCATAACCACTAGACAGCTCTGCAACTAAAGTCTTTTTGCATGAAAAGGCAAACACTGCCCTGCCAATCCTTCATCACCCAGCAGTCTGGTGTGGCAGAGATTGGTACACTAGCATGTTATTCCAGCAGGACTTGATAACATTTGAAAAAAAAAAAAAAAAAAAAAAAAAAAAAAAAAAAAAAACCACCCACACACAAAAAAACAAACACACTTTTAACTCTACTGCTAGATTTGGTCTAGGATCAGTAAGGATCTAGACATCGGTTGTGAAGCAATGTATGTTTTTTATCTGTAACTTAAAAAACACATCTCCAACCCTTCCAGTGCCCTCAGCATTGAGCCATATCAACTGAATACTTTATTTCTTAGACAACTACTACTTTCACCACTCTAAAAAAAATATGTTGTTAAATGCAGAAGAAAAACATACCTGTTGCACACAGCACATGCACAAAGTAAATAAGGAGCTCTTATGTCACCAACAAAACAAACATCATATATGCAAAGGAAAACAAATCCTTACCTCGTGTTTCAGGTTCCCGTGTTCTGAAACATAAGTAAAAATTGGCATTATTGTCAACCACAAACTGTACACTTCTTATATAGCAATCTCAGTCTGTGCTGTGTTGCATTACAGAAAGCCCTGCTGTGTTCTTTTGCTACCTGATACCTGGAGCCGCCCAGGGCTGTGCCCAGTCCTGTTGTGCAAACCCTGTTGCCGCGCTCCGCTCCCCGCCCACCGGTCCTGCCAAGCTAGGAACGCTCCGCACTGCCAGTGCCGCTGCACCGCCTGCAGCCGCACCACAACCCGCTCCACTCAACTTCACCAGCTTTTACTGCATTTCAAAAATACTTGACAAATATTGACTCATTGGGACTTCAAAAGCTATGTGCCTCATTGCAAGTCAAGTTTACACCTTATCCCTGTCTTTTCATAGCACGCCAATGTATATTGAGATAGGAGAAATTTTCTATATTTTGTGTCATTAAATTCAATCCAGCATTACATTAGTATACCACAGACTCTGAAGCCATTCATGTTTTATTTGCCTCTTTTGCTACGAATGTTCTTGTACTATTGAAAAATGAGTAGAAAAGAAAGAAAAAAAAGGTGATCAAGCTGCATCAAGACAATAACAGCTTTGCACACACACCACCACACAACAGCCACAAAAAGGAGTATTTTTTTTTTAACATTTTTCTTTTAATGTCTACTCTGATAATAGGTATTTGAGTGTACTCTAGAGTTTGGTTCAGTGCCTTATCAAAGGACACACAGCTATATTTCCCCACGTGCACTCTCCGGGACTGCACAAACTGCATGTGCCTGGTCTGTACTTCTACACATTTGAAAACTTTTACTGTAAAATCTTGTAAAAAGTAAGCCATATTCACAGTTAATCAGCTACAAAGTTGAAATTGCAAGTAGATTGTGTTCTGCTCAAAAAAAAAAAAAAAAAGCAGTAAAGTGTGGGAAAAAAAATATCTTTGGTTTTCTAGCATTTCATGCAAAGGTGATAAAGCATGCCGAGACCAAGCCGGCCCTGGGCCTGTTCGCCCCGCAGAGCTCTCTTCTCACGTAGGCACCAGTTCCTCTCCCATACCGTGAACCAAAAAAAACCACTTTTATGATTACAACTTTTCCAAAGGTATTAATTTGCATTTGTATAGGGAGTGGAGAGCAGAAAAATAAACCCACCCCAAAGGAGGAGATGAGGTAGAAAACTGAGATTTGCTAAGGAGCCTGAGGGCATTGGTTGCCTGGGTGTTGCTGAAATCCAATATCGTTTTTGTATTTAGTTTCACAATTTGAGAACACCTTTCAGAGTTTTTGCCAAAACCTGAATAAAATCACCTTTTTTGAATGTTTCATCTCAGCATCACAAATGACTTCAAATGGAGTGAAATCATTTAGATAAGTCTTGCAGTGTGGGCCAAAACTTCAAATCCAGACTTAGGTTTTTTCTTTTTTTAAATGGCCTTATTTAATTCTGATCTCTTATCAAAAACTGAAGTAGAAATGTCACTCTATCTTCCACTGGAAATGAATGAATCTGATTTTTAATTGTTGCTGTTGAATATTATTTTTACCTCTATGAAACATCCTAACTAGATGAATGAGTTCCATTTGATGATTGCAACATCCCAACACTTTTCATAATAAATAAGAAACTCATTGATTAACTTTCAATAATTGGATTCAAAAATTCACTACACAGGAAGGTAATAAATACCCCTGATAATCTGCATAAAGAAAATTACTTGAAGCAGGGTAGTTGTTTATTAATACATAGGAAAAAAAAAAACAACCTCAACTTTTGCCAATACTGATGGACTGAAATGCCATTTGTGACTTGACTGTTAACACTTCAGGAACAGAAAAATATTCAGTATCTATTTTTCCACATAAACGACTATTCAAAAGATAAGATGTATGCTTGTCTTATTTCATTACAATTTAAATATTCCTGCATTTCAGAATATTCTGTATTGAATTATGTGAATTGCTTCTTTATGAGAGACCTTTTTTTCCAAATTTTACACAAGTACAAAAGCAGAATAACTCATTTCTATTTATTTGTATTTTTCAAAAAATATCTACTCGCAAATATTTTACACATGGCAATTTTTATTCAAGTTCCTGCTCATCATCAATGTGCCAATGAAATAATGGAGCGAGTGAGTTCTTGGTTCTGACAGCAAGCTACTTTTACTGCCAGAGTTCAGTGCAATTTTTAGGTCTTTTTGTTTATTTTTTCACTGAGGCCATGATACCATTGGGTCACATTTTGATAATTACATTTTACTACAAAAGCAATGGGAGCAGCAGCTGGCCTTGATAAGTGAGGGAGCACGGATCAGAAAATGGGACTGAGCTGCTCCTCAGGGATGCAACAGAGCAGCTGGATTTACATGCTAAGTAAACAGAGAGTAAATAAAAATGATATGTAATAAACTACTCTTGCCTTCCTATTTTAAAAGAAAATTCAAAATCTTTAAAATGCAGGGACTATAAAGTAAGCCACTCTGAAGGAGTTGTGGGACTACGTGCTCCTTTCCGGCAATTTAGCCAGTCATTGCATAATGAGAAGAAAAGCAGATCATGACCTAGAAGTTCCACAGTTTAGGACTCTGCACAACACACCAAGCCCCCTGAGTGACTTTTGTTCAGGTTGAGCAAGGATGGCTGGTCAAACAATAAAGCTCAGCCTTTGTTGCAGTTAAATAAAAAGTGGCATAACTCCGATGAACATTGTGGGATTCGAGCATTTACTTGTCAATGCTGTTGACATGGTGGGTTTGGAGGACAGCCAGCAATTTTGCAACTATTGATCAAGTCAGCAAAAACACAAACAGAAAAAGCTGCAGGTTTCTTTTTAGGTATCAAAATCACATGCTTTTTATTAATAATCTCTAATGTGCTGTAACAACAAATTATTACATAAACAGCACAGACTACATTACTGGGCATGCAAATTGCCATATGAAAGTAACATATGAAATTATGATGGAGATAGTCTCACCCTTTACCTGCTAAAAGTGGATCTTACTCATGCTCACTTACCAATGAGCCCACTCTTAACCATTTCCAATATAAACCCTTCCAGCTAGTGGGAGAGCATCACCAGATAAGTAAAACTGTCTTGTGCCTTGAAATAAGGTATAGGAGTGCAGCTGAGAAGCCAGAGGAGGTAGAAAGAGGAGATCTCTACATCATCCACCAGAGAGAACAACAACACATATGTCCTTACAAATGGTCCTGTCAGAGAAATATGTGCAACCATTTTATAATCCTTGTGTTTAAGGATTTGTAAGGTCTTGTGTTTAAGACTGCACAATCAGACTTGAAAGAGTTCATCAGAACATTAGCAAAAAAAGAGGGGGCATGAAAGATTCCAAGCCACAGAAAAATTAAGTGATAAGGCATAAGAGTAAAATAGATTAAAATGCAGAGGACTACTTGTATAGGGCAGCACTGCATGGGAAAAAAAGTTAAATTGATAATGACAGAAGTGAGCACAGCAGTCTTCAACCAGCACTGCGCATTTATGGCAACAAGGGCAGAAACAGTAACCAAAAAACATGGGCTAAATGCAGACATTTTGTTCTATTTATTAATTCAACTGATTAATTCTGCTGCTTTTATCACTGCAACTTCTACAGTCTGTTGAACTGGCCTTCTTTGAAGCAAAACATCTAAAGAGCTGGCATATGTTTGCATATAAGGCACAGCATGACAACACAGCAATTTATCTTCAGGTTTTGCTCTCTCATAAGTGTATCATCTAAATCTGACACATATTAAATTTATCATTCTAAAGGTTTCATCTATCTTTGGATGTCTGCCTTTTGAATTTTCACAAACTGTGACTTGCAATGAAATACAAAGAGATTCAGTCCTCTCAGGGGGGTTCTAAGCATCACTTCAGAAAGGCTAGCAAAAACATCTGCCCAGTGATCTAAAAAGAATAAAATCTTAAACTGTACAAAAGCAGAAAATGTTGAGGAAAATTCAAATGCCTTTAAGAAACCTAATGGTGTGTTCTCATTGCAGCGTTTTGAATTCTGATCACTGCTTTCCAAATAGACCTCTAGAAATAGAAGAGGTCTACAGAATATAAAAGAAAATCATTTGAGGCATAGAAAAGTCATTCTTGGGTATCATCTGCCATACATTTGCCCTTTCCTGTGAGGCACTGGGAATCAACCTTTGGCAGAATGACAGAACACCAGACTTAACAGACCACACATGGATCATGGGTATATATATATCCTATGTCTGTGACCATAACTAATATCACATGACTGGGGAATAAAAATGTCCAGTTTCCTAAAAGGATGATTGTGTTTCATGTCCATTAAATCCTGTGAAAAAGGCTGTAATAGTCCCCTAGAAACAAAAGAAATACATAGCAATAGAATAAATGTTCCAAGCTTTTTGCTATTGTTGAAGCATTCTGGCTATGTGCCACAATATCTTATCTAACAGCACTCTCAGGCCACCTTTGCTAATTTCCCACGGGAGCAGCAAATGACACCATTAGAAAAATTGAATTTCTCATAAATTAATTTGTCTAAAGATTTCAAAAGGAAAAGCTCCAAAATTAAAACTATGTTAGAATTTTGTGCGTGTAGAGCATACTTTTTCCAGAAAATGCAGTGGAAATGATGAATTTTACATATCTTTGGGTGTGCATTCCTTTAATAACATTTCAAGACTTAGTAGGCATGGCAGATAACCTATGGGAGACCTCAATTCTCAGCATAGCTCTGGAAAAGTGAAAACATAGCTTCAGAAAATTATGCATACTCAAGTTGCGCAAACTCATATTTAAAAGAGTTGTTGTCCCATTGCTTTCTGGACCATATAGCGAAACAGGAAGTGGTAAAACTGCTCCTTACACCTTTCCTTACTCTGTGCACGTTATGAATGGGCAGCACCGCTCAATCAACACTTCTTTCTTTGAAAAGGCAAAGAAAGAGTAAAACTGGAAAAGAGTAGAGAAAAATCTTGATTTCCCTTCCTACTCATTTACCCTTATTGGGTGGCAAGAGAACGCATTTTCAGCAAAGTGGGCAAAACCATTTGTCCTTTCCATATTCATTCATTCATAGAGTAAGGGGGAGCATGAAAGAACTATAAATTCGATTTTTTTTTGCAGCTGTGATCTCCTCTCAGAGCAGGCTGTAAGGAAGCTGCAGCCCAGCATCTTCTGTCATTCTGCCTCATGAACAGGTGGAAGATACACATCTCTTCCAACTTGTACTAGAGCTACAGAAATCTAGGAGCCTTAGCAGAGAAGAAAAATATACTGAAAATAGAAGTTTGAAGAGAGGACAGAGAGCAGAACACCTGGATATAAGCTAAACAGGTAACACAAAACAGTATCTTAACAATCCAGTTGCTTCCAACTTTACTAAAGAAAGACTCAACACACTATCATTTTACAAAAATAAAATCTAAACTAAATTCTGCTCCTTTGAAACTATAAAATGATAATTTATTCTACTTACAAAGGAGAAGAAGCAAGTTTGTTTGTTTTACTTTATTCCCTCTAGCAAGTGCACAGCATTACTTAAGTACATATGCAGGAAAATTGCAGGAAATCTGATTGTGTGTTATCTAGGCATTTATTGTCATTCTTACTGATACGCATTGCACCATATGTGTCCACAGAGGAACAGAAAGACAAGCCTCTGCTTCTTGGGATGCCAGCTATCCAATTAAAACAAAAAGAAAGAAAAAAATAGAAGTGGGGTGGTTTATATCACAGAAGGGTGCTCTCTTGTGAAGAAAAGTATGTGTTTGGTTTTGTACTCTACTCATGTAAATGTAATTGCTTTAAAATATTCTAATTTTAATATCTTTTAAATCTTTCTTTTCTTTAGAATATCCATAGGAGGTTCTATAAAACAAACAAACATGTTCCAAAAATGTTTTCAATGAAAAATACTGTGATTGCTTGCACAGTTTTCAGATCTACAAAATATTGTTTTTCAGAAGTCCAGATCTGGAAGATATATGGAAGATCTCTGATACAGGAAAGCAACCAAGAAAATAAAGTTGACTGCAGCAGAAGTCAGTGCTTGTCATCCTGATGATTTCATGAAAGAATCAAGCAGGCAAACAGCACAGTGAGCCAAAAGTCAAGTAGCAGTTAAGAAGCAACACAAACAGGGACAAAGACAAACAAGCTCGCTCAATTTGGGGGAAAAAAAAAAAAAAAAAAAAAAAATTTAAAAGCTAGAACCAAAACCTTGAAGCAGCAGCTTAGTGAAGAACAGTGGATGAAGTCATAATGTAATTCAAGCAGTGGGAGAGAGATTTATCTCTGCAACAGTATTTTGCAAAGATTGTAGATAGTAATGTCAAAAAGAAAATAACCCAGTGGAGGAGGTTGCAGTAGCTTATGTGACATATGCAAGACACATGAAACTTCACAAACTATTATGAAATAATTCTGGAAAGGAACGTAGAGGTACTTGAGAAATCAGAAGGACAATTAATTAGAAACTTCTCCAACATATACAACTACATTTTCCAGAAATCATCATGTGTTCCAATGGCTTTTCAAACACATTCCAACAGAAGGAACCAAACATATTAATGGGGAGGGAAATTCAGCGGTGGGAGTGTGTGTGTTTGTCAGTTGTCTACCCTATCAGCACCAAATCATCTCTAGAAAAAAGCAAGAATAGTTAAGAACTTGGACAAAGGGAAGAGTCAAAAATGGCACTATGGTTACGTGACTAGCTGGCTGGAGTGTAACAAACTCACTGCCACCAATTGAATAGGTACAGGGAAGGAAACGGGGGCAAATGATGAGATCTAACATTTGGCATTAGCAGTGGGAGATCCAGAAGATGTCAGAGAGAGAATTACAGATACAACACTGAGCAGAAAGGGAAGAGGTCAAATTTGTAGTCATCTGAGGGAGACCAAAAGGTACCCGAAGACTAAAGAGTCCTTAAGGTCCCAAAGAGCAGAAGAAGAAGAATAGGGGAAGTGCAAAGCAACAGCAGCTAGGGCAGATACTCAGAGTACAGCAACCAATTAAAAGAGGAGGAAAAAAATGGTTCTTAGATGTGGGAAGTACACGAGCCATCAATCACCTTTTTGTGAATATTGTGAGTGGACAGAAACCATGGAAACCAAAGAGATGAAAGAGGAAGCTGAGGCAACACAAACAAATAGCTTTAGGAGAAGAGAGGAAAACATGAAAATGGACACAGGCTTCAAGAGAGAGCCACAAGGATGATAGATGATACATCACACAGTAGATGTTACATATGAGCAGTCTACGATTAAAACAGGAGCAATTCCTTGTTGTAGACGACATTGATGAAGAAATTGGGTCTGATCTATAACAGTTCTCTCCTGCTTTTGAACATTTCGATTTAGTAGCAATAAAATTCCCTATGAATTCTAAATGCAATTCTAATTGTGCTTATAAATGGTAGTTTCACAAGTATGTATGTTACAATAAACACAAATTAGAGGAAAATTAAACCTTAATTATATCTAGCAAGTTTTATGTCCTAATTAAAAATGGTATTCTAACAATAAAAATGACTTACCACCTGAATTAGCTCTGCCACAATTGTCTAATCTTCCTAAACATTCTTTGTGTGCTCCAGCTCCACACTTAGCACATAAATAGCCTTGATAAAATGTTCCCCTGTAAAATAAAATTAGGTAGTGATACATTAGAGGTGACAAATTCTATGCATAAAGGAAATAAGAGACATGGCAGAAGGTATTAGAAGTCATTTGCTGTTCTGCATAATGACAATCCTTAAAGGCTTGAAGAAAAAGTGACAACTGACAAGCAACTTATCTGCCTTTTGTCACTACTATCCATTTCAAAATCACAACCAGATAGCTCTTCTGGACTTCTGGTAGAATAACAATCTCCACTTCAATTTAGCCCAAAGCAACTTTGGCACAGTACACTTGAAATTTCCATTATGTATCTATCCTACTATAGATCTATACTTTCTTTCATCTCAGTGGGAATTTGCCTAGACACCATGAAGAATAATATCCATTTCAAGAGAGCTGTAACTGTTAATATATAGCTAAGCATTAAGGAATTTATAGGCTACATTGCAAATATTATTTACTTTAAAATAAATTTAAAAAAAAAAAAAAAAAGATAGATAGATAGATAGCCAGGTACACTCTAGTTATGGAACACAGGATTGAACAAGTTAAACCCGGACAAAATATACAGCAACTGCTATTTACTACAGCAATTTCTAGAATCTTAGTGATGAAATATATTTTTAATTAAATTCAGAAGCTCAGTATTTTAAAGTATTGGAATACATAAACTTCAAGACAAATAAGTCAAAAGTATAAAAATATTATAATGCAGTCTTCCATTTTTTTTTTTTTCCTTACTGCTACATAGGAATGCAAAGATTCTCCAGGTAACAATATAGGACATAACATTATCCTTCACTACAGATGCTTCTAAGACTAGGATTTTATCCTCATTTAAAGATTAGGCACTAAGGTTCAGATTTTTTTTCAAGTATTTACATGTTCGCTTATGTTTGAAGCTTAAAATGATAATCCATTAAAAAAGTGATTTAGACACTTTATGAGGCTAAGTCCAATAGGCTTTCAAGACAACTTAGACACACAGGAAGATGTCTATATACCACAAGATAGCACTTGGGGATATCCAAGCTATCTTCGAGCAAGTTGGCATGCCTATGCAGAACAATGCAGCATCAGTCTGTGTCCAGCACAGCAGTTAAGTACTGTAGCTGAGACACAATGATTCAACTACACTGCACCACTTGTCATGGTCACATAGACCTTATTGCATTGGGGGGACGGGGCGGGGGGGGGGGGGGGGGGGCGCGGGGATCTAAAATAAATAAACAAATAGGTAAGTAAGTAAAACAAATAAACAACTACAATCTGAAAATCCAGGTCAGTCTCTGTTCAGCAAAAGGTTGCTAAAGAGAAGAATACATGTCAGGGAGGAAGAAAAGCACTATCCATACTTCAAATGGAACATAAACAATATGCAACACAAGCACCTGAACTGGACAAAGTTTACATAACTTTTGCATCTCCAACTTACACTATGAAATTTAGGTTCAATACATACCTCTATACCATTAGACATTCCATGTTTGTCTGTTTGTTTGTTTTAAAAAAGGTAGCTCCTAAAAGATAGCTCAAAAATGAATGAGAAACTACAGATGTGCAAGCATGTGTGTATTTCAGAGGAAAGAGGCAGAAATCATAGAATTTCTTAGCTTAATTTAGCCTCACAAATCCTTGTTCATGAAAGCATTAATTGTTTACTAGCATTTTTTATCTAGCTCTGCAACATCTACATTCAATTTGTCTACATATCTCTGGTCCAGAAATTCCTGTTAATGCTTCACAGTTATTTTCTGTCTCACAAAGAAATCTCCCCATTTCAAACATTCAAACATCATCATCATCTGATTTTCTGAAAAAATCTTCCATCTGTTCTTGTGACTGGTGATCTACAGCAATGGAACCCACGGAACACCCATGGTAGTCAAAACTGCACAAAACAGTTGTCGTTTACTCTTACGTAAGAATTTGTGTATTAAATAAAGTATTTTTCATAGAAGAATCACAATAAAGCAGCCTTCTGATAAATGAGGAGCATTTTGAGCTTTTAACAGCACTCCTGTCATACTATGCACAACTTCATGGCTTGTCTCTCTTGGACAGGTAACCAGCTAGTCGTGTATTTCCACATGCTCCTTCGAGTCACATATTTACCTGGGATAAAAATATTAAAACAAAACACCACCACAAAAACACAACCTAAAAATCTTACCTCAGAAGCATCTGACAGACTTTGCAAGATGTCACACGACTGAAGGTATGCATTTTGAACTCATGAAAGCTTGTATCTGCATAGTCTGGTCTTATGTTTGATCTAAAAAAAAAAAAAAAAAAAAAAAAAAAAAAAAAAAAAAACAAAAAAAAAAAAACTCTGCTTTAAACTGATAAAATCTAGAACATAATGCAGCATTCACAGCAGGAAATCTGAACATCATCTGTTTTCTATTCCTGTGCAAGTAACTAGGACCATTTTACAGACCTGAAGAACATTCACTTTTTCATCCTCAAATATTTTTTTATGTGGATGTACAAGGAAGAAGAGCTTCCACTGAGAACCACCACATTAAAAAACATGAGCAGCAAATTTAGGACAGTTAGGTCACAATTATGCAGCAATACTTTGTATAACATGAGTGATTTCAAAAGCAATTAGAAAATATTCACTGGGGTTTGGCTACTCTGTCTTAGAAGAGCTTCCCAATGCCTACAGCTGTCACTACACACGCTTAATCTAACAAATAAAACAGAAGACCACTATTCACACCACTAGGATACCAACACACTAGTGACAGACTTATTTCCAAAGGTGAAATTGATGTAGAAAGCACTGGCCCATTACTGTACATGTGTTTTGTTTATCGTAACTGCTGATTCCTTTTAAAAGCAGGAGTATAATTTAAAAATGACCCATTCATCGTTTTGTTGCACTGGTGACTGTTTGAAGTTTATTTAAATGTTTTTAAGTAACCCATTCAATTTTTTTCTGTCATCTTCCACACTTCCAAGATTGGGAGGGGAGTCAAGGAACTTTCAATTGATTTGTTATCTTTTTTTAATTCAATAATATTGCCAAACTAGCTTAACACTGTCAAAACCAGAAACACTGAATGCTAGGTGCATAATTTAATATTAAGATAGACTGTATCAGACAAGCTATATATATAAAATAAGGATTAATGTATTTTTATGTATTATTTACATTGGGATGCTTAGGATTCCAAAAATTTCTGGTATTTTTCTAGAAAAAAAAAAAAAAAAACAACAAAATAATGCATGATGCATAAGAATTAAAATAAGGTGAAAATCCTGAGGGTAAGAATTTGCAGCACTGGAAAGGAAAGACCAGAAGCTTTTCTGACACACAAAATTACAAATTCATGCATTAAAGTTGGAGATACTTATTAGAGAAGTTTCATTGTTATGTATTATAAATAACTTCTAGACTAAAACATAGACCAGCCACAAATTGCAATGAAACATAAAGGTAACCATGCAAGCATCCATCTCTAGAACTGAAAAGCCTTATGAAAAAAATATTCAAAGTATCTGTTTAAGTACCTAGTGTCAGAAAGGTCAGTCTTCTAATCTCCCTGCTGAAAATAAATGTGTTGAAAATGAAACTGTACTCAAAAAGCAAATGGAATTTCGCTTTTGTGCTTGAGAATGACCTTACACTCAGTACTGTTTTAACTAGCTCAGTAGTGTCTCTTTCTGCTATGATATGCAAGATGTCAATACCACAACTTGAGCTAACTAAAACAGGCATGGATACCCATTCACAGCAGGAAGGTCAGGTATCAGGACAAAATTAATCTCAAAAAAGTAAAGAACTTTTTGATCCAGGAGAACACTGTATTACTCTGGGGCTGTTAACTCTGCAGAGCAAGGCCTATATTTCACAATGCATTTGCCAAGGGGCTTCTAAAGCCTTTGAGGCCACACAGTTAACTATGGACAATCCTGAAAATTCCCTAGAAGTTACAGTACTTACACTCCCAAGAAAAGGTGCTTTTCATTGACCATTTGGTTCAGACCAGTACAGTTTGCAAAACCATGTCAACATTATCAGTCTAATGTGCAGAGACTCATTGGTTTTGAAAGCATATGAGATTAATCCTAACAACCTGACCATTTATCAAGAACAAACCAATGAAAAAAATTCCATTAATTTAATTAGAACATGATCAATCTTCAAAAATAATAAGTATAGTGGATGAAAATAAAAAAGTTACAATGTCACATAGACAGTTATTTAACACAAACACATGCCTATATAGCTTCCTGTCATATGCAAAAGTTCTCTTTTCCTCTCAGGCTATCTTCCACAAATATTGAAATACATGAACTACTGAAAATATAGCTCCTATTAACAGAACAAAGATGATACACTGTGTTCATTCTTCTTTAAATTAAAGGTAGTATTTGGGTTTCTTTATATTTTATAAATCCATTCAGTTTCATTTTACAGTCCTTAACAGAAAAAGTTATTCTTGAGAGGAAAAAAAGAATAGCACTAAAATGGCAAAGAATGAAGCTGTTGCCTTCCAGAAGAGCTGTCACAAGGCCCTCAACCTTCTTTCAGTGTAAGTGGTCTTATCGCACCTATGGGCTAAACTATCAGATTATAACATCCTAAACAATACAATATTTATTCAGCTATACAAACTTACAATTTCTATTCTCCACTGTATGCTAAAATTTGGATACATTTGTCCTACTTGCAGAAGTAGAAGAAAACCAAACTGAAGACATATAATAGAATACAAACTTAGCAATATAAGGCAAACTTTGGTTTATCTTGTCCACTATTACCTACAGGAGGACCTAGTCTGGTTCCAAGTACTACTCAGTTGTTACGGATCATAAAAACATACCATAGTGAGTCCCTCAGTTTCTTTAAACTCCAGCAGGCTTTAGATTAGTGATTTTTGAAATTCTAATGATTACTTCAATAAATTCTCTATCTAAAAAACGTGTTCTTTCTTCACCACCTACACTTATTTCATACTCACTGTCAATTCACTGCCGTTTAACTTCAGGTATTCTAAGGCCAAGATAGCACAAAGATCTTCTAAATTATTTTTTTTTTTTAAAGACTTAAGCCTGAATAGCTCTTTTAGGGGCACACAGCAACTATTCATAAACCAAAAGCATGTCTTATATTTTGCTAGTCCTTCCTTCCACCCTTCAAAAAGATATAATTTTTCTCCCATTTTTCCCCATGGCCACATCATGCAGAAGGAAAAGCCTAAAAATCCCTAACATAAGTTTAGTGAATCAAAGGAGATGCCACTGAAGTACATTGGTCACAGATTAAACAGACTGGGAAGGGACTAGAGCCTCAGCATATTACAGAGGATCCTGCACAGAAAGAGCAGATTATCAAGATGAGAAGAAACCTAACCTGCTGCTCAGTCTTTCTATTTGCACAGACTTAGAAGATACTCCCAAGCAGTTGTCTCTAAATGAGCAATGCCATTGTATTCACTGAGAAGAGCAACATTCAAGTTTTCTTTTGCCTCTTCTATTTCTAATCATCCTAAGTGTCTCTGATTTGAGGTCAAACTGGAATGGGAAATGTGTTTTACTTCAGTTTACACATTAGCAAAATACATTCTGGCCATCACATTTCAAAAAGATCAGGATTTTAGCCATTATGTCATTATTCTCTTCATAAAGAAATAGTCTATTAAAAATCTTACTGTTTAGATACTTTGCTATCAGTTGATTCATGTTAGACAGAAGGTGTTTCATCACTGCTCAAAAAAAAACATTCACATTTATGCAAAAGCAAAGTTTCCAGTCATCAATATTCAGATAAAGGCAACAGAAGAGAACAGTGAAAAACAAGAAATAGTATGCTTATTCTGAAGACAGAGTAAAGTGAAGCACAATATAGAAAGATAATGATACAACAAAATCCAGGAAAAACTACAGCAAAAAATAAAAAAGATGAGGTGTATTATCTACTGCAAATGTAGAGGTGGAATAAGCAAAGCTTTGTAGAAAAAAATATATATTGCAGTGCTCACTGTGGACAGTAAAACTCTTGCACGTTCCACTTCCTGATCAGTCATGCTGCATTATGGCAAATCCCATTCTGTAGTCACATCGGACAAGTTTGAGACAATCTGAGAGGATGCACTGTAGCAGTGTATCAAGTGGCAAGTCTTTTAATGTAAAGTCTGAAACTTAATGAATCTAGGGGTTTGACATTTTAGTTTTCAATATATTGCTTTTCAACAAATTAAAAATAACACAAAAATAACCCAACTTGATACTGCATGAACTAGGGATACCGCATGAACTAGGGATTAAGCACAACTCATCCCTGACTGCCAAGCCCAAATACTACAAGGACCACAGGAGATTTTTTTTCCCGTTAAAACTTTCAGACTGAATAGCATACACTCTTCTTTGAGTTTTTAAATACAGTAAGCAAAGATGACAACTTCAACGGAAAAACAGCAGTCAGAGCCTACCATATAACTTTTCGCAGTCATGTCCAACCATAAATAAGCTCTTTCATTTACAGCATTCAAGCCTTCCACTGATATCCTGAGAACACAGACCAGAGCTGCCACACCACAGTAAAGAGAACGTTTCATCCTTCTCAAATTTTCTATTCCCATCTAGTTCCCAGCTGTGGGCATGTTTCAAGGCATATAAAAAATGAATATTAGGTTTATATAAATTTTAAGCTTAATACTAATAATATTTTCTTCTTCAGAAGGAGCATTTCTTGGAAAAAAAAAAAGTAACATACATACGATTGCTGTAAAAATTCAAACATATTGAAGCAATTTCTGTGGTTAACATTAGGAAAATCTAATTTAGAACTTAAACTGGGTTCCTTCCCCATCACTGTGGGCCAGTCAAGACCTCTCACAGGCTCCTCAGTCCTCTTTCCACAACTTCTACTATGGGGTGCCCCAGGCTCACAGCAAACTAAATGCTTTATCCATTTCTGCTGTTAAACAATCTTGATGAGTGGCCAGAGCAGGAAGTCAGCCCTACACCAGGAATACTTAACCTGAGATAAATAATGGCATGGAACATGTTCCTCATTTTATGTCTCTTCTTTTTATGAGCAATGTGGAGATTCAAAAGGAGTTTCCCTTCTTCTGCTTTTTCCCCTGGCTGTTTTAACTCCTCCACTCTAGCAGAGACAAAATGTCAGGATAATACAGAAACAGAGTGAATCTGTAATTAGGAAGGTTTTTCCAATTCTCTCCTCAATTCAGCAGCTGAGTTTTGCATGGGACAACCATGAGCACCCTCTCCTGCACAGTGCTGGATCCCCATAAGCAGATTTACTCCAGTCACTACAACAACATCCTTGGGCTGCCCCTGAGCCTTTTGAGTAAAGCTTTGTCTTTCCATGCTACTTACAGAATATTAGTCTCACTGGGACCAATTCACCACTACACCACCAATCCAGAGACCTGCAGATGCTTATCTTGCTAGTCTCATTTGTCATTTGGACACACAATTCTACTCTCTGCAGCAGCCATTGGGGCCACCATTCAAGGAGCAGAATGGCCATCTTCTTCAGTCAATCCTCAATCTCTGAACAGATCCTGTATCTGTGAAGTCTGAAGAGTTCAGCATAGAAAAGACTTTTCCAGGTATCTTACTCAATTGCCCTCAATATCATCAGGTTTTGGAACATTAAATTTTTTATGACCTTGTGGATATTAAATATTCCCCTCTTAAAAATACTTCTCCACCATTTGCAGTCAAAATTAAGCAATGAACCTTGGCAATCCTGACATATCCAACAGCATAAGTTCTATCCCTCAGTTTTACAAAACTGAAGCTTCACCACCTTGGGTCTAAAGTCTTTGCAAGATGCACACTGCAATAAAAGTGTATATCATTGATATCTAGTAGCTTAGATAGCATTTGGTACTTTCATTTCCTTACTTAATAAAAACCATATTCCGATGAGAAACCATTAAGACCAGAACGTGTCTGCATGGCAATAGCATACAATGGGCATTTGGCTACTGTATAGAAACAATGGAATTTTTTAATCATCATTCTTTAATTTGTGTTTGTTTCCAACAAGAAAAACTATACAGAGAACCTTTCACAACAGGTTGGACTAAACAAATGCATTGTAATTTCTTCATTGGTCTAATCATAAATATGCTTTTTAAACTATCAGTTTAACCTCCTTCACACAGTTAAGGCTTACAAAACAAAATGCACCAGGAGAACTACTAACCTTTCAGCCCCAAAACTGTCCTATCTCTCTACCAAATACATAATTACTACAAATGTGTCCCAAGAGAATTACTAAAAGGCTAACAGACAGCTTACTATAGCTTCTTCCTCCTATTTTCCCACGTCTCAGTCTCCATTTCCAGAAAGGCCATATTTCTAAAGATATAAACAATGAAAAAATACTTGTTTCACAAATTTTAACATACTGATACATCTTCCCTTGAATGTTTTGCCCTTCAGCTGTTTCAGTATTAGCATTACAGACCTTAAAAACTATTGTCTCAAGTTTGTTTTGCATGGACGTACTACTGAAAGCCAACTGGCTGCCAACAAACCTAACAAATATATAATAAAGTGACAAAATAAAGTATTACATTGATCAAATTCTTATAGCAAGTTTAAATTTAAAACAGGAAATTAATTAAATGCAAATAACATGGCCTCTACTGAAAAAGAGTACACAAAAGAGGTGGTATTATAAAAATGTAAAGAGTAAAAGCAACTAGAAACTGCATTCCTTGGCTCCTAGTTATGGGTGTCAATCTAACAGCACTAGCAACAAAAAGGTATCCAGCAGCAGGGAGCACTGGAAGTCTACCATCTTGTGGGTTTATATTGTGTAAGGAGCTAAAAGGAGGAGACTTCAGAACACGACACAAATTAAAATTCTCCTCTTTCTTTATTTCTAAATCTGTTTACTATTACCTTTAATGTTAACAGTTAGAAACTGTAGTTTAAACAGTCTGCCTGCGAGGTCCATTGCTGTCTTCCACTAGTGACCAGTTCTTCTGTCTGTCTTGCTGTATTTTGAGGACCATTTCTTTTAATTGCTTCCTTGGCAGTTTTTCAATACTACCTTGACTTCGAGCTTCACACCCTCCCTGGGTCAAGGCCACTGGGAAGGTGTTACTTATATCCATTGCAAACATTTCAATTAACGTTGAAAATTTTTTTCTCTGGAGTAGGTAACAACTTGAATTCTCCTTCCTAGACTTCAAGTAACTAAAAATATTTTTTCTTAGACTGGAAGAGAAAAGTGTTTTGGCTGGTGGGGTTGGGAACACACCACAGTAAAAGATTCAGATATATGCACACCATTTTTCCACCATGTAAAGCACATACAGACATAATTGCAGGAATTGCAGCACATGTAGAAAAATAAAGAACAAATACATCACACAGAGAAATGCAAAAGTAATCATTTGCAAGTGGGCCAAGAAAGCTTCTTTCAATAGTGGATTAGCTGGAACACTAGACTGGGTATCAATAAGAGCAGGTGCTAACCTGGACACCATTGAGTAGATCACTTCCGTTAAACACAGAGAAAGCAAAGGTATTGTGAACACTGACTGAATTGAGACGTTCTTCTCAGGCGACTGATGATAAATCTCACAGGTACCATTTAAACCCAGAGATGTTCCTCCAGACGGTCATAACTCAGTGTGACTGTCACCTCAGATAGAAGAGGAGCCTTCTTTTCCCTCAGCAGCAATCCCACAAGCATGTTTTCCTGAGTGACCTGGAACTGCAGAAGTGCCCGGCTATGGATGGTCTTGGGTTGGGAACAGGCTGTCCAGCAGAGTGACAGGTTCTGCACAACAGTACAGTAAGACAGCTGCCCTTTCTTTGGGGCTGACAGTTTCTCCCCACAAGGGAAAAACATGCTAGGAAGTTCTAATGATACTTCTCCTTTTCTGTTTTGACTCATTTTTACATAAATACTTTTTAGGTCAGGTTCTGAAGATTTTTTTCCATATCAATCTCTTCAAGAATTGCAGTGATACACAAGAAATAATGCAGGTTCGATTGCATGTAGATGTTTGCAAAATATCCCATGATTTTAAAAGTGCATTGTATTTGAAACTGAGTAGTCATTTACTTGATTAAAAGTTAGTTTTAGAGCATAGTTAATGTATGTATGCCCACCTGTAAGCCCAGAGGCATAACAAATAAGCAGATGTACGAAGTATCAGATAAGGAGTCTGCAGTGAATTGCAACTGGTTTAACTATGAAAAGAAGAAATACTATAGGGACCTCAGATAAAGCTCAATACCTTGAACTCTACTCAAGTCTCAACCCCAAGTCAGACCTTTGCAATTTAGAGCTGTTATTATTCTGCACTCAATGTTATGCCTATAATAATTTAAAATGCTCCATACAGAACTGTTCAGAATTATGGACACCCTGAGCATGAACTGCTGAAGAACATTTTACAGTGTATGTGACATGAAATCTGATGCTGTATTCATGCAGCATAGTCTATAAAGAAAATGGCACAGGTTAATACCTGAGGCCACTGAAAAATTTTATCCCAGTTTTACCTATTTTACTAATATTTCACATCACTGCAGAAAATGCATCAATAAAACTAGATCTGCCATAAGCATTTCTAAGGTATTAATTGCTAATACAAATATTTATGAAGACATCCTAAGTTAAAATTCCTGTTTTGTGCCAAAGTGACCTTCTTTCAAAATTTTAAGTACCTCGGAAGTTAGCCGTGACAACTGGTACTAAGCATCTCAGAAAATTTAATTAGGCAGTAAAATATAGCTGACACTTGGCACATATTCAAATGTTTTAAGTAATAACATGGACAGCAGAAGAAACAGAAAGCGTATATATTACAGTCAAGCAATACAAGAAGTTTTCAGTAAAACCTCATATGAAGAATTTCATGCAAAGCTCATCCCAAAAGATGTTCTGCCTCACTCCCTGCTCTGATATGCAGCACCTTTCCCTTACAATCCTGTTCCCCACAAACAGCAGAACCAGCCCTACATTTGTACTGTCCTTCTTTCTACACAAAACATTTCGGCTTTGTGCAACTATTACCATTTCAGATGATCACATTATACAAAATGCTTTCGTCTAATAGAAAAGCATTTGTGTAACAAAATCAGGTAAGAGTGCAAAGACAAAACCACAAATAAAGAACACTTTTTCAATCTTTACAAGGATTTTGTTATTTACTGTAAAAGGTGAAGAGAGCAAATGGCATTCTCAAGGGGTATTCTCACTAGAGCTGGGCAATGCCATTTCACAAAGGCTGATTTTCAGCTTCTTTTCTACCTCCTCAGGCAGGAGCAATTCTGATTACTTACAGCTAATTCATTTTGTCTGTTCCAGCTAGGCTGCTTTCTTTCAGAACCATCTTTGAAGATGCTATTTACTGAATTAATCAATCAATCAATTCTCCATATGTTAATACTCAGACATTCTGGTTTGTCACATCAAAGAGGCTTCATCAAGAATACTGTTAGATAATTAAATTAACCATATCACAAGTAAATTGTGCTTTTGATGAAGAACACACAACTTCTAAGACTTTACTAGGAAATCTGCTTATTTGATCATATGATGAGTGGGTTTTTTGAGATCAAGGAAATTATCTTGTTAACTTGTTGGAAACATACTGCATTGTCTCAAACAAGATAATGGCTTTCCTTTTTCCTTATCAGCCTACCTCACTGAAAATCATGGGAGACAGACTGCTTTGAGCTAATCTGCTCCTGTATGATATTTTTAAACATCACCTGATAGGAATAAAGCTCTGTCACACATCAGTATTTGTAAATCAAAAGCATCAATACTTTATATACTTCAATATATACTGAGTCTTATTTGTGAAAGTTTTAAGTTTAACAAATCCAAATTTCCAAAGCTACTTGTCTTGATAAGTTTTAAATATTTTACCATATGCTTACACTTAACCATAACAAACATCTATATAGTATGTATACATCCATAAATTTGTAAGTTACTGGACAAACACTAGAATCTGCTAAGAAAAAAGGTAGCATTGGTTTGCAGGGAGAAATTAGGACATCTGTTCCTATAGCCCAAGTATTAGGATAAGTATGTAATGCAGCACTCCATGTTCAAAGACTTAAAAAAACATTACACCTTGCACAAAATACAGCATTTAAATAGGGGTACTTTATTTTTATGATGCAGTGTCACTACAAATTATTTCACTGAATGTTTAGAAACACTTATTAATTTTCGTAGTAATATACCTCACACTTTAAAGTGAAGTTGTAAACACATAAGGACTGGGAAATCCTTGATTTTTGGGAGCCAGAAGACATAATATCAGAGTATATTTTATCAGCTCCAAGTGTTTACACATTTTTTTAATAAATTCTGTTTTGCTTTCACATTCTACTCTATTCTTGCACTGGGGTATTAATCATATACAGAATCTTCACACAGCTCTGCTATGTCTGGAAAAAATCTAAAGAAATTGCATAGCTACAAATATGTTGTGAATGGTCACTTATAAGTCTGAAAAACACTTGATCAAAAACAACTGGAATCATGGCAAAGAACAGGCAACCATTCTTCTTCGCCAGACATGAACTTGTCATTATTTTTGCAGTATTGAAATAGGCAGCTCATGGCCTGGATGGGTATACTCTTTGATGGATAAAGAACTGGCTGGAGGGCTGGGCCCAAATGGTTGCAGTGAACAGAGTCAAATCCAGTTGGCAGCTGGTCACAAGTGGTGTTCCCCAGGGCTCAGTATTGGGGCCAGTTCTGTTTAAACTCTTTATCAATGGTGTGAATGAGGGGATTGAGTGCACCCTCAGTAAGTTTGCAGACAACACCAAGTTGGGTGGGAGTGTTGATCTGCTGGAGGGTAGGAAGGCCATACAGAGGGATCTGGATGGGCTGGATCATTGGGCTGAGGCCAGTTGTATGAGGTTCAACAAGGCCAAGTGCTGGGCCCTGCACTTGAGTCACAACATTTCAGGCAGCGCTACAGGTTCAGGGAAGAGTGGCTGGAAAGCTGCCTGGCACAGAGGGATCTGGGGGTGTTGATTGACAGCTGGCTGAATATGAACCAGCAGTGTGCCCAGGTGGCCAAAAAGGCCAACAGCATCCTGGCTTGTGTCAGGAATAGTCTGGCCAGCAGGACTAGGGAAGCAATCATCCCCCTGTACTCAGCACTGGTGAGGCCGCGCCTTGAATACTGTGTTCGGTTTTGAGCCCCTCATCATAAGAAGGACATTGAGGCACTAGAGAGTGCAGAGGCAGCGACGAAGCTGGTGAGGGGTCTGGAGCACAAGTCTGATGAGGAGCAGCTGAGGGAACTGGGGCTGTTCAGCCTGGAGAAAAGGAAGTTGAGGGGAGACCTTATTGCTGTTTACAACTACCTGAAAAGATGTTGTAGCATGGAGGGTGTCAGTCTCTTCTCCCAAGTAGCAAGTGATAGGACAAGAGGAAATGGCCTCAAGTTGCACCACGGAAGGTTCAGATTGGATATTAGGAAAAAATTTTTCACGAAAAGGGTTGTCAGGCATTGGAACAGGCTGACCAGGGAAGTGGTGGAGTCACTATCCCTGAAGGTGTTTTAAAGGCATTTAGACAAAGTTCTTAGGGACACTGTTTAGTGCTAGACTTAGGTTATTGTTGGACTCAGTGATCCTGAGGGTCTCATCCAACTGAAATGATTCTATGATTTATACTGATGGAGAACCCCATGCAGACATTTTTGTTTATTGCTTTGGTAACCTATGTGAGATTGGTAGAAGTGAAACACCTTTGCAGGCTATTTGAAAAAAAAAGCAGCAGACACCTAAGGCTTTTAAAGTACTCTGATAGGAAGGCTTTAATGTGTCAGTGTTCAATATGTCAGAGCTCAAATATTCCCTCAGTAGAAGTCTTAATGCATATGCATTATTAATGCAATATCTGAGGGAATAGATCTATTTGAGCTCAATCTGACTGATGTCATTAGTCACAGAGTGCAAATCAAATTTGGAAATGGTATGGTAATAGGTATGGTAATAGGTAAAAGAATGCTTTCCAACTACCTTGTTTCTTGTACCAATTTTCTTTAAAATTTAGAAAACCAATGATCTCTACCTACAGCTTATGCAGCTTGTCTAATCTAAAATGTTGCACAAGCACCTATCATCTTTGAGAATCAATGAATCTTGGAATTATTTCCTCAAAATCAGACTAGATGTTCTGCATCCCTTGAGGTACAGGGTGTGAATTTATGTCTAACTGAAATGCTAGTTTTTCAGAAACATACTAGACTGTACCTGAGCTACTGCACAAACTCTGTAGTGACCTAAAACTTAATTATAGTATAATTAAAACTCTAAAACCACTCATTTTTTTAGGGCTGTACAGCTTTAATGTCTGAAATCTTTTATTTGTATATTAAAAAAATAATCAGATTCATTAACTGCATGCAATTAATGCATACCCTAATCATGGGCTTCCCACTGATTTTTCAGTATTACTAATTAGACATGCAATTTAGGTAACAATGTCAAAGCAGAAACTGCAATCATACTTCTGAAGGTGAAATTTTAACTAAGTACATTAAAAAAAAAAAAAAGGGTTGTTCCTCTGCCTCCAAGATGTTTTCATGCACTTCTCAGTGAGTGAAAGAGAGAGTTTGAGTAACGCCTAATTAAAAGGCGTGTTACAACGCTCTTGCATGAGACTTTGCTATATTGGTTCTATGCATCTCAAAATTCAGCAGTACTAAACTCAAGCTGACACGGCCCTGAGCAACCTCAGCTTTGCAGGACACAGCCTCCACACATCCCTTCCAACCTAAATTCTTCTGCGATTACATGTCCCTATGTAGAAATATATACTGAAGTCAAGTCTGCTGATGGCTATTTTTAGGGTGGATTACAAGGTACAATTGAGAAGCCAGAAAAAGACTTAATTAAATTAGCAAACTGGACATCATGATGACAAAATAAATTTGGCACAAACCAGCATAAGATATTGCATACTATATTACACTAATGGATTCAGATATTAAAGTCAGTGGGAAAACAAAATATAGTATGTGGCCTTTCATGGAGAAGGTCTCTGCCACTGTGAGGAACACGCACCTGCTCCATGCTCTGCCATGATCAACAAAGAAATTACACACAAAGAATTATTTAGTAGATAGAAGCAAGTGTTTAGTGTCAACATGAGATAGCAGTAGAAATAAATCAACATATTTTCTTTAGTATTTACTATATCATCCCATGATGAAATAAAAGAGAATGAAATTCATCACATAATTATAAGAAAAGCAGTTGTCACATAATAAGAAATTAGGCCTGATAATTAGTCAGCCAAGTACTTCCAAAGTAATATAACTGATATACAGCATACAATAAAGGAGAACAACTTTCAAGTAGTTTTTTTTTTTCTTTTAATAAAGAATGGTTAACATAAATTCATGGACAAATATATACTATTAGTCAACTATTCTTAAAAATAAGCATTTTTAAAATAGGAAAATCATCTGTAGAAGAGCTTTCTAGGAAAACAGAACAAAACCACAAACACAATCAATGCTCTTATGTTTTAGCTGAATAACAGAAAAGTACCTAATATTATAAATAATTTGTAGGTATGATATATTACATATTTGTTCTGATCCTTCTGGTTATTTTCAACACAGAAGAAAAGAGATTAGACAGGATACACTACTAGAAAATCTAGCAAAATTGCATCTCATACTCGCAATCAGTTTTTGAGGTTCTTAATGGCTGAGTTACAGCAAATAAACCATGCACTTTATCACGTTGCTGACAAACTTTCACTTAATACATGATGTCTTTAATTTGGCTGAGTAATTTGGTGCAGTAATTTGGCTGTATACTTCTATTAATATTATCCTGGATATGGAATGACTTTGCATTTAAACCAATGTTATTTGACATGCTGATTAAATTTAAACATTCCATGTCTAGTACAGTAAACTCTTTGTAGTACTATCTTTTAAAAGGTGCTTCTTTACCCACACAGCTATAGGCTTACCCACTACTATGAACAGAGTTGCAAGAACAAAATAGCAACTGCTCAAATTAACTACTATCGCTGTTAAGCACCTCATCTTTTCCAAGGCAATAAGCGGTTATGATCCCCCTGTGCAAAACTTCCATTCACACCAGTGAGGGAGCAGGCACACCAAAAGAGAACTTGGCCATTTGTGGTATGACGGCTCCTGTTAAAACATCCTGCATTGGTCTCTGACTGCTAGCTTTACAAAAGCCTCTCAAATTCATCAGATTTATGAGCCAGAAGTTTCAGGAGCTTGACGGCAATGTTAACTGTGCTGCGCTGGCGTTCTATATCTTCTATTGTCATCTAGAAAATCCAGTACTCCCAAATAACCAGCAATTTCTAAGGTTGTACACAATAAACTCTTATTCTATTTTCTTTAAAAGCCAGGGGAGAGGGGAAGGAGAAGAGGTGACCCAGGCTCAACTGTGGAGATTACTGTGAATGTGTCAATAGCATCAAATTCAGTGCAGCCGTGCCACAGTATCATTGCTGCTGAGGATGTGGTGCATGAACAGACTTCCTTAATAACCCTAAGGAAATTCTTAGGAAAAATAAAAATTGAGGTGATTTAATATTATATATTTTCTAAATAAAACAACAGTCTCAGGAAAACAGCAAACACATACTGTAGCAACAGGACTATCATATGAATAAAAAACAATTTATTCAGTTTCATATGACCAGTAACTCTTTGTTCCCAACCTCCCTCATGACAAAAAAAAAATCATCATAGACCACAGAAACAACAGAGCTGGCTAAAAAGTAGATTATTTTCACAGGTTTGTAAAACTAGTTTTCTAACAGAAACTTACTAGTCTGAAAAGTAACACTCTGGAAATTGTACTGGGATTTCATCTTTCATTCCTTTAAAGATTTTCCAGATCGAATGTGCCTAATGTATTCCAGCTCTCCAAACCTAAACCAAGTCCAGCCAGCAAAGCAGTGTTCTCCTCTATTTCATACTTATCAATAACATAAGCTTCCCATACCTGCAGACAAATTCTCATCTCAATGACACCAGCACCTCAACCATAGGTGCCTTTTCAGTAATATAACTATCATCACTGTTGTTCATATACTGATATAAATATCTAAGCTCTTAAAAAATAAAAAAATACAGCCTAGATAACATAGTTATGCCAATGAAACTTTTCTAGTGGAAACAAAGCTGATTCTTAATTTTAAAATAATAAGAGGGGTCCTAATTTGTTCTCTTGTTATGTTCTTAGATTAACACTTGTACGGACCTGACTTCATATGGAATGCCATCCAAAAGGCAACAAAACCGCATTGAAATTTCTGTCTGGAACTCAGTAAACAACATCATCTCTGATAATCAAAAAAGAATGTAATTCACCCCTTCCAAGTACGCTGGTTTTGCAATCTCAGTAAAATTTTTAAGTAATGAAAAGTATTTTGCCCACAGAAGCAGCAATTATAATTGAGTATGATGAATAATAGAATAATTGCAATCAGGGCTACTTTTCAGAGTAGAATCACACTAGAACAGGTAAGCGACACCGTGGGTGAGACCCCCGAAAACAGCAAATCAAATCAACAAACCAATTGTTCAAAACGCTTGGCTTAGTTTATTCCCCAAAACAAACTCTCGTTCCTCAGCATGCATTAATGATCACTACCCTGAGCTATATTCTGGGATAGCTGCTGAGGAAAACATGCTAAGAAGTCAAACCCATGTAACAGAGTCAAAGGAAGCACATAAAAACTTCAGAAAGCATAAAAGCTCCCCATTTTTTTCAGTCCTAGTGGTTATAAGCATAAGGGAGCAAAAGCATTGCCCAATGCAAATAATGCCACTATATCATGTTACAACTCAGCCCTGACCTGCAGCAACCCTGCTGCTCCTGTTCCCGTGCCTCTGCGTCACAGCCTTTAATCACAAGGGAAGAGGTTAAAGTAGATGTGTGCATTTACGAGAAGGACAAACACCCGTGCAAGATACGGTTGACATCACCACTCATTTCCAACCACTAACTCCATATGCACCAGAACAAAGAGCGGTACATTAACTTGTCAACCCTTCGGGTTCCATTTGTTCTGTTCACACAGAGCAACCAGCAGCAGCAAACCCAGACACGCTCTCAAGCAGCCCCCAAGCACCAGCTGGTGCCAGATGCACCGTCAGGATGTGCCGCTGCACCCACTTAGCGCACACGCAACAGCACAGAGCCACAAAAATGTTGGGGAATAACTGAGGATGCGCTTCTGGGAAAAAATAAGAATAATAATAAAATAAAAAAATAAAAATCTTACTTTTCTTAGAGCCTTGGCTGATTTTTGTTTTGTTTAGTTGGATATTTTTGTGCACTGGGCCAGGATGCCTGAAGACTGATCAATAGTTGCAATGCTAAAGCTGATAAATCTGAGCTCTTCATGCTTTTCATACACATTTAATCTATGTTTAAGTAAATATCAATAATGACATTACAGGAAGTGCATCAGGGAGAACACAGGGACAGAAAGAGGCAAAGTATGCAGCGTTCTGCACACATACAAATAAATGCCTCTTCCCATCCCCTACTACATTACCCAGAAATGCGATTTGTCTTCAATAAAAAACAGCAAGATGGGAATCCTAATAAGCAGACATTATAATATCTGTCCAGCCCAGGTTCTTGCCTATTTTCATTTAAATCATTAACACTCACCATGCTAACGTTTTAAAAATACATAGTTTACAACCAAGTTCCATTCATATCAGCTTATAATAGCCTTTTTTCCGAAACCACATATTTCTACAGTCACATCAAAAACAATATTAATGCTGTCTTCCTGTTTTCACTGGGAGCATCTCGCTTCCCCTCACACTTTTTTTTTTTTTTTTTTCTATAAAGCAAGCATTGCCCTGTCATCTGATTCCCCTGTTCACATGGTTTAAATTTAATCAGAATAACTGAGGTGTCAATAATCACATTTGTCTTTCTGACAAGAACCAGAAATGGAAATAAAGCTCGTGCTGCATAACAATAATGTGATCTGCATTGCTGCATCTGATCAGCTTATTTTTCAGAAGTCTAAAGCAACCTACTTCTTTAGTTGAAAACATATAAAGGAAATCAGCCTTTTGAAACTAAATTTAATAAGCAAGCAACTTGTTCCAAATACTAACCAATAAATTAGTTAAAAGGTACTAGGAAGAATGCCAGGATCCCCTCTCAAATCATCAGCATCACCTTTCAAAAAAATGTATTTCAATTAATCAAAACAAAAATTGGAAGGAAAAATGTCACTATTATGTTAGATATTTATTGCTAAAATAATTAATATTTCACCCTGGTTATTTAAGACAGTATTACTAAAACAGTCTTAGCAGCAAAGCTGGGAAGCAATACATAGCCTAGAGTGCCCTCTCTCTTTTCCAAGAAGAGTTTCAGGGAAATACTCCATTGATGAAGATGTCAGTCAGTTGTTTCTCAGAAAGCCAAATACAACAGACAACTAGGCTGTTTTAGGCCAATCTAAACATAAAAGCTGTTCAGCATAATCTGGATGATATTCTTACACCGGTGATGAACATGATTCTATCTTAATAAAAAGATACTTACAGAGCCATCTGAAATTGTTCAAGCCATTTTTTCTTCAAGTCTTTGGTTTTGCAATAAACTTCCAAACCATTTTGACCTTGTATGTGAATGAGGTAGAAGCCATAAGACCACTGTATAAGAAGAATGGCAATACAAAGGTCACCAGTTATGAAGAAAAAAAAAAATTAATAAAGACAACATTTGTATGTCTGTTAATTCCCTGATTTTGGAAACAGCAAGACCACATTACTATGTTCATTTAGGAATTAATTAAACATTTTAGTTACATCAAAATAAACAAAGTTGAAATCCCTAAATAGTCACTTCCACTTATTTTTAAAACATAAAGCTTTGTACATAAATTTTATATACATTCTGAACTCCTGGAAAATGTTTCAAATTGCTGTAAAAATAGACATTTCACATGAATTGACAACAAATATTTACCTTTTTATTTTCTTTATCCGTAGTGGGGTTATTTGTAATTTTGTATTTCTGAAGATCTATTATTTCCTTCATTTCATAATTATCACCTCTCCGTTTGCAAACAATTACAGCTAGATCAAACAAGAATATATGCCTATGAAAATACAATATAAAGACAGTTAAAAAACACTCCAGAAAGCCAACACCCAAAGTCATATTTTACACCCTTTGCCTGTGACACTTCAAATTTTAAGGTGAATAAATAAACTACTGAATAACAAAAGAACACTGAAAGTACTTTTGCAAAAGACTTACTACTTGCAAGGGTGGATAGGCTCTGTAAATGCACAGTGAAATGGAAAGTCATCTCCAGAATCATTGAGCTGACATAAAATCTAAAGAGAGTTACTTTACAGGCTTTTTAATAGCAAACACCAGAAGTCATGCCATCACCTGTCTTGCCTCGCACGCTTGTCTAATGTAGTTATCCTTATTTCCCCATCACCTTGAGGTCTTCCGTACTGTAAGAGGGAATGATTCTGAAACATAAGTATTATGTACAATTCAATATAGCAAAAGTGTTGAGATTATGATACAGTCAAGTGTTATACCCCTCACTCCTTTTATCTCTCAAAAAATGACTTTTCAGGCCTGAAAACAACATATTTTCCTGACTATCATCTAAACTTAGAACAATAAAGAATCAGTCCATTCCATTTTTGTCTTCAAATGGGAATATTTTTTCCCATTACAAAAACACATAAGTCACTGTACAAATAAAAACCTTTTATATTTATTTAACCAAAGATGGACCCCCAAAAGAGCAGAGATTTCTGTTCTGAAGTGTTAATGTCATTCTAAACCAAGCAAAGCATACTTAATATTGCTAAGACTACTATAGTTTCATATGAAATTGGAAAAAAAACACATCAATATATTTAATCAAAAGTGTTTTGAAAAGATTCATAAATAAAAAATACCACGTACCAAATTCTCTATTGATAGTTGAAACTGTCTAATTTCACGAAGCGTTTCATTATCCCTCTTCACTTCATTTACATATTGAGCCAAGTCCTAGAGCATCGACAGAAAAAGGCAGGAAAAAAACTCTTCCATTACAGACCACTTTGATACATTATTTGGGCAAATTTATTTCTAATTTTGTCTTTGACTTATCTGCATATTTAGTAATTAAAAAAAATCTTTAATATTTAAGAATTACCAATATGTATTCCCAAATACAGCAAAAAAGCCTCTACATATCATCAATCATATTTACAACTTTCTTCATCATGATTGAAATACAAATTTATTAGCAAGAAAGAGAAACACATAAAAAAAATGTAAAGAAGATATATATTTTTCTGAATTTTGTTAATGTCTTATTGTCAAGATTAAAGATGGAAATGTAATTTATGCAGCAAACTGCCGAAAAAGCAGTCAACAATATCCAATATCTGAGAATAAGACAGGAAGTAAATAGACTGTATAGTAGAAAACGTAGGTAAGGCAGCTCAAAAGCAGCATGTAAGGTATAAACATCATAAACCTGGGTACTTATTAGGAGAGAAGCAGCTACTGCTCCAGTAGTGGGATCTTTATCTTACTGTTACAGCACAGCAGAGAGAAGCCATTAAATACCAGATTTTAAACAGGGCTTTTAATGGGATTTACTACCTGAAGTCATAGGTTGAGAGCATTATTGTCCCCTCTACCAGAACATGTAGTGTACATATTTCAGTAAAGTATTTAAAATGCTATGAACATGCTTACGTAACAGCGACAACATGCTAGGGCTTCTCTGTTTATGGCTGGAGATGAGGAGTGAGCGGAAGGGGTAACTGGTAAGGTCAGGGATGCTGAGAGCAGCAGTTGGAAAGGGCATTCACGACTTGCTCCTACAGTATCCCTTCAATATGGTCACAAATTTGGAGGGTGAGAGAGAGATACATCTTCTCCCTAAGACATCAGAATCTAAGAATAGCTGCAATCATGATGCTAGCTTCCCAGATGAATCTATGCAGGATACATCCACATCAGTCTTGAAAGAGTTAGTGTAGAAATTAAATAACCTCTTTTCCTGCTGCTAACAGAAATCTGACAGCATAATCCTCCCTAGAATTTTCTGTCTTGGGGCACAGTACCACCTTGCTAGAAGTTTTTCCCAAAGACATTTTATTTTCAAGCAGACACACACCAGGGTTTTTAGAAGCAACATAGTGATGCTGCACAGTTACTTCTACTACAGTGACTACAGTAAATTGGGAGAGAAAGAGGATACTGCAGGTACAGGAAACAGGGTGGGAAACAATACTGCAGCCTTAAGGACAGATGCTCATATCTGGAGTTTTTGGTGGATTGGAGCGGGAGGGGGTGTTTTGAGGGTTTTTTTTAATTGGCTGGTAATGTCCTGCTAGCCAGCACATAACTGCCACAGCCATTTTGGCAAGAGATTTCTTAATTGGTCTTTTATTTTCAGTCCAACAGCCACCAAAAGCAACAAAGCAAGTCAACAAATGGGAAACAAAAAGCAGGACAGGGGAATCAAACCCAGGGTTGTTTTCCTAGCCAGTAGCCAAGATGCAAAGCTTGTCACTAGATGGAAGCAACACTGCGCCATCTCATTTCAGGCATCTCTCCACAGGAGATTATCATGGTGGCTCTCTCTGCATTCACTGCACAAAACCAGATGACAAAAAAGGGGAACCAAATATCTCACTTGTGAGCTTCTCTATATTCTAGATATTCAAGGCAGACAGTCACATAGTATGAGACAGCTGTGTGATCCAAACCTAACTTAGTCTGGCTTCAGCATCTTCTGTGGACCAACAGGAGATGCGACCTATGTCACATTGATTTCTTTCTCCCTTTCCCCACAAAGGGTAGAAAAAATTTCACTATTCCAGCACATGAATGTCACAATTCATGCCATAAAGTCACCTGAAGTCAAACTGTGCTTCATTTCTGAAGCTGTGCAGAGAAACACATATTACGTTATACATAAGGCAGTGTAGCTATTCTATAAAGCGTTCGTTCATACCACTTGCAGGTGAATGTAAAGTGACAGATACTGTACCTCCAGAAACACACTACTGCTTTCAAAGGTAAAGCCACAGAGATCATGTTAAGATGACAGAAAAAATTATTGCAAAGACAGATAACAGTCTTCACCTCACTGGGAAACTACTGACCTTGGTTAGAATCGACTCACAGTGGTAGAAATATTCCTAAATTTTGGAAGTGACCAACATTATTTAAACAACTGGTTTTCCTCTCATTATACAACAGCAAAATGACATAGAAGTAAACTGAAATATTGAAGTTTTATTTCATGAACCTTTCACTTCAGAAAACTACCGAACTTTTTTCCCAGACTTGAGCAAAGCCCTCAACTATGTACTTGCCTTGACACGCTCACAAAGCTCACAGTGACCTGTGAAAACACGTTTAATCTGCTGTGAAGGACATTACCTCCTTCAGGAAATACAGTTCTGAGCTACCATTTTAACTGCCAATGAAGACATAAATACTTGATTGTTGCGAATATTTACCTTCATTGCATCAAGTGCCAGTTTTAGATTTGCCTTCTCCATGGGATCAGTAGTGTGCTTTACCAGCTCCTGCGGACAGAACAGTTAAAACTTTGCACCCACTGTCAGTTTATAAACAGAAGTTGTCATTGTTCATCTGCACCCCCCAAAATAAAATTTATAAATACATAAACCCACACACACCACAAACGAGAAAACCAGAAAACACAACCCAAGAATTCACATTTTCATCCTCATAGTGAGCAGCCTATAACTGAATGTGGACTACCGCAAAGGGGTAATTGGCAAGTGTTTAAGAATGACTGCTGTATAGACTAAGCACTGACTTCAGCTGATAATGAACCATCATTAGAAGCTATTTTGGTCTGTCTAGAACTTAAAACTTGCCAAATCAGATCATTATGTGTATGCTGAAAGCACGGGTAAACACTTGAGTTCATTTGCACTTTACTATATGGTATATCATCCCATTCCAAAGCATGCACTTGTCTGCAGGGGGGTATGTATGAGATGTATGCTGGCAATAAAATCTCAGTGCACTGCTTAGAAGTCACTGTCTCATTACACCCAATATAAAGCTGACTCAGAAGACATATTTAAATCAAATGTTCATGTTTAAATAATTTTTAGCCACTTCCTGTATGGAAAATAAAGGTGCTTTTTTGGTTTTTTATGAAGTGAAAAGTAACTTCTTGAGGAAACAGGTTATTTCTTCTGTAGTTTGAGAAGAGAATTATACAGCTAACATAACTTGCTAAAATTGTAGAAAATGAAGGAATAAGCATTTAGACTTTACATTATAATTCTAATAATTTACTGGGATTTTTTTTATTTCAAAGTCTTTAATATATTTCTTTCTTGTACAATGTACACTATAGTGTCACACAGAGCATGTTGTATATCATCTTTTCATAATGTAGACACTGATTATAAAATCGTGACTCAGATCTCATAAGTTTCTTTAAAAAGCCATTGTACAATTCATTATTTTTTCCAATTTTCCATTGATCAAAATATTGATGACCCATTTACTGAAATATTTCAAAAAATTTAATGCTACAAAATGTATGTTGCTCTGCAGAGTCAAAATTATGCTTCACATACAAGTAGTAGATATTTTAAAATTACATTTTACAAGCATCAGCAGGATTGACAGCCTAATATAGTAATATATTTCTTTGCAGCTGAACTAATGAGTCTCCTGGCACAGCTATCAAATTAAATTTATAAGACTCTCCAACCTTATTACAGGACTAACTGCAAAAGCTAATGCTTGTAGGTTATAACAAGAAGCATTTCAAAATAAATATGGCTTCATTGTAGTTTATGACAGCAAAAAAGCAACTTAAAAGTATACTGTAAGTATGGTCCAGCTTCCTCTTTTGGGGGCTATTATTTCACATTCCGAAGAACCATGATTATAGTTTGGTACTGCTAACCATTTTAAACATACCAAGAAAGAAAGGTTCAGATACTGAGGAAACAATTGTGTTTTATTCCATTTTCCCCAGATCTGCTTCGGCTCTGAGGAACTATCTCTGGAAGAAAACCACACTTCTCTGGATTTTATTTTGTAACAAATCAGCCTCAAATCCATGGAAACGTCAATCACTTCCCTTTGATAAAGACCTTTAGCTCTCATTCTTACAATCTACTGCTGATAAATAGTTTTGCTTTCAGTCCTATTAAATTTAAAAAATAAAATACCTGGAGCAGTAGGTGATATTTTAGCACTCTCTGCATTGGAACCACTAAAAGATCTCTCAATGTAAACTTCCCATTATTGGCTCTCTTGGAACACTCCTAGTTCAAAACAGGAGAAAGAACAAGTCAAGAGAGTTTTAAAATAAAAATATACAAGTGATATGAAAATTCTGTGATAGATAGGCCAAGCAACTAGATTAAGGTTAAGACAAAAAATATCAACAAAATTAAGGAAAACAGTTGATATACCAATAAAAGCTGTGCAAAAAAGACTGGGCCTAGGCACTTGTTCTTAGATATTTCAACAGCATGAGAAAGCATAAAATAAACAAAGACAACAGAAATCAGGCATTCAATTGAACTTTAAAGAAAAAATACACAAACACACAGAACGGAAACATTGCCTGTAAGTACAGTGAAGGCAGCAAACATTACACCTATCTCCAAAAAGCAAAACAGGACAGTCAGTCTCACTTCAGCCCCTGCAAAAATTATGGAGCAAGTCCTCCTGGAAGCAATTTCTGGGCACATGAAAAAGATTATTCTGACGAATCTCAGTGAATCTGCAATTCTATGTTCTCAGCTGAGATGTCCAAAAAAACAGAAAGGTATCCCTGATGATGACTTCCTCAAAAAAACCCTAATTCTACTGATGTCAGTGGCAAAACTCCATTCACTTCAGTGCCAAGATAGGTACTGCAACAGCTCACTCATTTGTTCAGAGGCTCCAAAAAAGTGAAGAGAAATACATTTATGTATCAGTCCAGCTAGTTTGTCAAAGTTTTGACATGGATGAAAGCAGAGCATATTCATAGAAACACATGGGATTTGTATATATAAATGTTAAAAATACTGATACCTCTAACTTCAATTTAACATCTTCTTTCGTCTTAGAGATGTTGTCTAAGCATGATATTGCTATTTCCACTTGACTGCAGTACTGTCCATAAATAACCAATCTAAATCAATACAAAACACAAAGAATAAAATGAACATTTGCTTATTTAAGAATATTCCTTGATCATTCCATAAATACATTGTTAACACTCCTCCTTTCAAAAGGAGCAGTGCCTAAAGAAGCAAGGATAGGATCTAGCCACAGACTTCAATGGCAGCCTGAATACCAGGAAGAATATTCAGTAGAACACAATTTTGACCTGCTTTCAAAATGCTGTAGATCATTGCAATTTCATTTATTATTCCTATGCATATGTTCTGATAAATACAGGATTCACTGAAAAGCAGCATAACTGCTGTTTAATAGAACAACAGTCTGTAGTATTTACAACACCATAGATTTCCAAGGCTGTAACAAATTCTGTAACACGGACTTAATAGGACTAATTACAGCTATCCCTTAAAGAACTGGTAGGTTATGCAAACTGATCCATCACCAGCAGTTTTTACCAGGTTATATCCTGTGAGCTCTCAGATCAAAATAATAGTGTATGAAAAGTCAAGAAATCTTCAACAGTTGTCAAGGTCAGCAATGCTTCTTGAAGGAGCCTGGTTTTATGACAGAAGGTTCCTGCCCCTGTTTGGAGTGCTTCTTTCTGCTACTCCCATTGCAAAGCATGCTGTTTCCTTTCAACTTTTCATATATTTCTTGAGCAGATTCCTCCTGTATGCTTCAAATCCCTTTTTGGGGGGTACCCATGAGCTTTCCATTAGTGGTCTCCTAAATGTCTTTTTCTTTCACCTAATTTTTTTAAAAATAATTCTTTTTTTCACAATTAAAATTATTCTACGTATTCAACACTTAGCTCTTCCAATTACTTTTCATCACTACATGGTTAAGACACCGAGTCTACCTCCAAGTGTTTCCTTTTTGTATAATATAAACTTGAGGTTTCTTCCCAGTGTCTTTTGTTCCCCTTTTAGCACACATTTCAGAAGTACTTTTGAAAGATAAGCATTTTCCAGAACAACTTCTTGTCCCCTAATTCTCTTTAACAGCCTGAGAAATAAGTATGTCCCGCTCCAACATGAAGGCTGAGACAGAGAGTCTTTGAAGGCAAGATTATGGGCAGCCTGGAGCACGCTACTCCCTCAGAAAACAACGCATTTTCTGGATGCTGCTGTGCAATTTCTCACAAACCTGTTATTACTGCAATGAGTCTCCTTCCCCACCTCCTCGAGCAAATCCAATTAGCTCCCACAGGTCTCTCCTGCTCTGGTCCCGGAAGGAACTAATTTTTAACCACAACCCAAGGGTTAACTCAAGGTAGGTCAGCACCGTAGTCCACAGTACAAGTGCAAAGTAACACAAGCATATAAATTAATCTGTGCAATCCAACAGCTGTTCAGTGCTGGCAGAAAAAGACAATCTGAAAAGTTGGGTAAAAATATTGGCAATTAGCCTGCAGGGCACGGCACGCTGCCACAGCTACACTGTTAGCAGCTTGGCTGTTTTTCACTGTTTGAAGGTAGAGCATGTTTGCTTTACGGTCACGTCTTTGACTGAGGGTAGGGTAAGACACTAGTCTCTTCTCTCTTCTCTTTTGCATCTGCTTTCTCTTCTGTTTTCTTTGACCTCGAGTAGCCTTAATATATATCCTTCTTTTATTTTGCACCTTTCTCCACTTCTATAACATTTTATTTATTAAACAGTACAGGTACATGCTATAAAATACTTGGGATTATTTGCATTAAAAATACTATTCAAAATAAGAGATTTAACTTTTGTTCAAAATATAGATGTTACCTGTCTATGTAAAAACATTACCAAAACCAGGGGTAAGAAGAGGGAAGGCTCATATAGCAATAGGTTACATTTTGACTTCCAGGCTACAGACACCAAATACTAGCTTAATAAGAGTACTGACATCCATTTCATTCCTGTTTCAGAGACATACAGACAAAAATATGGTAAAATACTAAATTGAGCATAGATTACCACTATTAGTAAGAATGCATAAATCTTACCTTTCCTTGTAGTTAATAAAAACTTGATATAGGTTCTGATCATTTTTGTTAGCAATGGAATCATTGATGTCCTGTGTTAGACTCCTGTGAATTTTCACCAAATCCTTCAAAACAGTAATGAGGAAGGGGAAAGGCTTTTAAAAACAGAATGACTTAAAGCTTTGAATATAAAAATAAATTATTTCATGCTAGATCCACTAATTTCAGTAAATTGGAAAACAGATCATTTGAGAGTAGAACCTAATTTCAAGGTTTGCCACATCTTCCATATAACGTGACAAAAAAAACTAAACTCCAAGAACTACATATTAGAGACTAATTTGTTCTAGCTTGGAATGTGCACTGTTAATTCATCTTCATTTTATAATGATAATTTTAAAATTAAGCAAGTCAAGTAAATGCCTTAGTGACAAGATAAAGTAATGATTCATGTCCCTGAGCTGTGAAAAATTAGTTTTGTACATTACGTTGGTCAATTAGCTATGTTCTAGTGCTAAGTTAACTGCAATCATAATGAGTTTCCCAATACAGCAAGCAACTAATGGCTGAGAGAAAGACAAGAACATTGCAGAAAGGTTTGCTCCCTGAGTATAGTAGGAACTCACCTTACTTGTTCACTATTATACAAAAATCTGTAAGCAACTACAGGAGATTACATCAGCCTTAATACTTTATGGATACTGCCAGACTGTTCACAAGAAGTTAAGTCAAAACAGATTAAAAGTTTTGAAATCAGGATTACTGACTGTAAATGGTGCATAGACCACAACAATTAAAAACAGAGGACTGTTTAAAAAGAAAAATCATTGAAGATGGTTTAATGTAGTAAATTATAATATGCAATATTGAGTTGTGAACTAAGTGAAAACATTTCACTTCACATTGATGAAAACTAGGAGTACACAGAAGGTCAATGACATCAGAAGTGAGGGAGAAAAAAACTTAAAACAGATTAAATTCAGTTGCTAGTAATTGTGTGGCCATATCCTCAGAATCTTAAGTTGCAGCAGACAAAGACATTACTATAGAAATGCTTCTCGATCAGTATATTACAGGAGCACATTTTCTCAGGAATGCACAGGGACTCAACTAAGCATCACCTATTAAAAACAGCTTAATATTAAAAGGACAAAATGTCTTTTTGAGCTTCTATCTTCAAAGTCAAATCTTAAACTAAACTGATGTTAACATCATTAGAAGTTAGTAAAAATTCCAACACTTCAGTATATGTTACACACACTTCCATCCCTCTTTCCCCCTGTATGTCCATACATACATATCAATTCAAATGCATGCATAGGTGTACATACAAATGTGTCTATATGTGTGTGTACATATCTACATAGATGTACATACAAATGCATATATATGCACATATACACAGACATACACGTACACAGATACACAACACAAATATTCAAGCCATTTTATTGGACAGAACTTTGAAATCTGAGCCCTGATGAAAGGCACTCTCTTTAGACTGGCAAGCAGTTTGAAGTGGTTGCGGGTTTTTTTCCTTAAAAATAAAATATATTTTGACATCAGCAGATAATTTTGTCCAGCAAGAATCTTTCAGAATCTATATAAGCAACATAGCACCACTCTAAAGCACAAATCCTTCACCACTATCCTTTAAAAGAGGTAAATCCATCCTATTCTGACAACCGCACTTGCTCTCCACATCGCAGCTCTGTGTAATAGCTATTTTTAGTTTAAAACAAGCTTCCACTGCCCTCCAGCCTTCCTGCTGAGGAACTGCTGCAGAGACAAGGCCTGAGCAGACAAAGTCTTTGCACATATTTTTGGCTTAGGCAAGCCCTGTATTTCTTTTAATGTCTTTGGATACCTAAGAAATATCACTGGAGAAATAAACACCATCTTGTAACAGCAGAATACTGAGTGTTGATAATGAAAAGCAAAGTAAAACCACCTAAATACAGGGTGTTCCAAAAAAGATCGACACAATTTCAAAGCAATAGTGACTTCAAATTGGGTCCAGCTTTTTGAAACACCCTGTATAACAGTTTATGTGTCTTCCTAGTTTCAAATAAACAGGTTTTGTTCTTTTTGCTCCTCTTCTTTGACACCCTTACATTTCTTTAATGAGTAGTGAGTGGGTGACCTCTCAGTTTGTGCTTATAGCGTGTAAGCTGTTTCTATAGCCCTTTGCAGCATTTCACGTTGCCTGGCTTTAGGTCTTTCAATGCACATAAGTCAATGTGCCTAGGCACAGGGAGCCTCAGGAAAGAGGCTTACAGTAACTTATGTAGGGCACCTCAGGGCCTTATTTGCAATGAATAAGAAACATTAATATAGGAGACAGTATGAACTTGTTTTCCAAAGCAAAAGGATCTCTACACACAGCTGACACACTTCAAGAAGATAAGCAGGTTACTGGTATCTGTGGCAGTAGTTTGGACTAATATTCAAAAAGAAGGGAATTATACCAATTGAGAATCAGAGTGAAAAACTTAATAACTTAATAGCTGGACAAAAATGGCAAGGTGTCAGCTATCATTGTCAGTGTAATAACTGTTGTAATTTGGCTTCTGTCAGGATGGTGCTGGAATAGAAACTAAAACATTCCTACAGACCAGGTTCCCCGAGATGACCTCCTACAGCCCCGAGAGCCTGTGGGACATGCCAGAGATGGCCAAAACAGAGGTGATCTTTTACAGACACCAAAGGTTTGATGTGGCCCACGGGTCAAACTCTAGGGACTTTTTTTTTTTCCTTACAGTGTGCCTCATTAAAGAACATTGTTTTCATTTGTCTGTGTTGAGAGAGGCTTCACACCACGTCTGATGTCTTCCTGTCAAGTCAGATAAAGACAGCGGCTAAATACTTTCATCAACTGAAAATACATGTAAAGTGTCATACTATTATGATTAGGCCAAAAATAAATGGAACCAATTAAATCACAGAAACGGTTAAGATTTCAGTCAAAGAAAGAGGTCCCCTAGACACTTCACAGAGGATTTCCTTATATTTCCCAGTGCCAGATTCTGAATCTAAAACTGTGAGTTAACTTTAAAATGTCTTCAATGGTAACAGTCAGAGTAGATAGAAGGATTTGCAGAGCAGCTATAGAAATCCTCATGAAAGAGCCATTCAGTTTACAGTGGTAGGCATCACTAAGATACCAGCGTGTACTGCAAGATAACCCATCTTCTATAAATTATCAGTTTCTAAGGGTCAAAGATAACTCCAGTTTATAACCATTCATTATTCAACATGATAATACTATTTCTCTTATCCTGTTCTTTCAAGCAGAAAAACAATAGCATGCACATCCGTTTTTTTATCAGCTACCCTAGCATCTACATAAATCCATCATGCACCTTATTTCAAATGATCATTTTGTGCAGTAACACACAACACACTACAAACCTTATATCTGTTTATTAAATATGCAATTACTTACAGGAATGTTGATGAAAACAGTATCAAACTCTGATGCTGACAGAAACCTTTTCAATGGCACCATGAAAAACTGAAAGGAAAAAAAATGCATATATGTATTGACTATATCATCATATTTTCTAGATTGTTATAAAACCACATACGTAACAATTCTGTAAGACGTATCTTACTTTCTCTATTGACTCCAGAGTTTCAGTGTACTTCTCTTCAGTTTGCTTTATTTCAGCAAGACAACAGCTTCTTATGTCATTTTCAGTATATTTCTGCAATTACAATGGAGTCAAGTTAAGTCATTAACAAGTACCTAATGGATAACAAATTTATTTATTTGTTTAGAATTAACCAATTAGGATAACTGCTTCCTGAAATTTTCTCAGTACTGCAGCCTCCAAAGATGATAGCAATAACCAATACTATTTTAATGTTCAATTAGCTGATGACTTTAAGAGTTTTACTAAAATTCATCATCAAAGTAATATTATGAAAAGTTAATGTTTAGACATAAACCACTGAACTCTGCATATACTTTGGAAGCTGAAATACAAGGCCACATTTAACTTACATTCAGATTTAAAATACTCAGCAGTTAATAATTCCATTGAACTTAACAGGACTAAACCATATAACTTTGCATTGCCATAAATATTGGATTCAGCCTAATCCCTGCACTTATTTAGTTTATCCCTTTTAGTTCTCAAGGAGAGCTTTCTCTTCAGACACAATATGAGCACGTCCTCAAATCAGGAAGTGCAGTAACCTCTAAGTTCAGCTCTTGCATACACATGCATGCATCTTCAACAAGACTCCAGGATTTTTCCCTGTAAACCACCAGACCCATAGCAAGTTGAAGTAATTATCAGCACTAGACTCTTTAAAACATACAAAAATAACTCAGAAATCTGATTTCAAAAAAAGATACCTAGAAGAAGGTATGGAAGCATTCGTGTCAAGCAAGACTCAAAACACCTGGAGACATATAGGTTAGCTTGGAGACCAGACACAGTAACTAGATAGGCTCTTGCAATTAAAATCAATAACTGATCTAAAACGTTTTCTCCAAAAACAAGAATAAGCAGTAGTTTAATAAGAAATAGTACTATTAATATCACATCCTTTCTGAAGGCCATTTATCAGTTTGTAATACGCTTCCAAGGCATCCTTCAGCATATCCCTGACTACATCTTATCTTTTTTCACCCAGTGTAGGGAATCCACATACTGCACATATTAGACCTGATGACTACAAGTTACTCAAATACAGGAGGAGCCAGGACTAGAAATTTAGTACTACAGCTCTTTCCATTCAATAGAAGACTTCTAACTTTTCAACAAAAGTTGCAAGTCATACAGGCACATAAAGCTTTGTCACCATTCATCCTTCTGTTTGCTGTTTTGACATATCTCGTCTACCCTTCTGTCTCCATGTGACTCTACAAGCAGCTCCTGCAACTGCAATTTGGCTTATCACTCTCGTCTACCAGGTGATGTGTTATCTCAGAAATTACTCTTTAAAACCCAAATGGTGCAGTTATTAATTTTCCCAAAACAAACATTAAAGTGCCATCCTTATCAGCTGCAGACAGAAGTAACCATTTTGCAAAAATCCAGTCTGTCATTATCATTAAAAACATACTTTGTGAGGTGTGCATCATCTGGTACAAGCCTCATCAAAAAAATCTATCATTTATTCCCAAATCCTTTGGCAGGAGGAAGCAGGCGCTGCCAGTTAACCATAGTTAATTAATCTCAACAAAGTATTAGAATTTGACATTATTCAGGCTTTCAGTTATTTTTCACCTTTACCTTTGTGAGCCCAATACTGTTCAAATTGCTTGCAGTATTTGCACCAACTAAGAAGTTGTTGTACCCAGTAGGAGTTTATATCCACTCACAAAATGTGGCGATTTGTTGTTCACCAACTCTCATAAGAGCAATGCAAACAAAATCCTGGGATTCCACTTAAAACCATTCACTTCAGTTTCGCGCTCACCTAATCCAAACAGATCATTCACATAGGTGCTTTTGGCAGAAATTAGCATATCAAGTTCCTATCTGTACCACAAACTTCTAGAATTTGAGTGCAATAAACAAAAACAGAGACGAAATAAGAACTAATGTGCAATACCGCTACAAGTGAGAAAAATTGCCTTTGAAGGTCAGCTATTGCTAGAGCAAAATTAGCGGAACGGTTTACTTTGCAAGATAACAATGACAAATCAAGGATGAGGAAGATGCAAAACATTTTGGCTGCTATTGGAGACCCTGAACAGTATTGGGTTCTTCTAAAAATCTCCTTGAAGATTTTCCTGTGTTAGTGCTTTCATATCCAAGGAATTATCGTGTAGGATTCAAATGAAACAACTGCGCAAAAATCATCATGTTAGCATGCCATATATTTATAAACCCGAGAGGAAATTACCACATACTAGAAATAATTACCACATTCAGGAAAGCTGTCACAGCAAAACAATTGCAATGTCTCCATTCATTACATGTTGCGGAAAAAATATTTTGCTGTACTGTGTTTTCAGTTTTCATTTACAAATACAAGTCTGTTCAATCTGAAGTATATAGGCTAAGATGCAACTAAAATTAGAATGTGAGAGTGCTGATTGCTATATTAATCATTTGCTAGAAACACAGATATGCAAGAGTGACATTTGTAACAGGAAAGAAAGAATGAGAGAAAGTTTACACACTACCAGCTGCAAGAGATTACCAACTGTTAGAGCTGAAAAGAAAATAAGCCACCCACACTCATTAAGTGAAACCCAAAACTTGACGCATTTTGAGTCTCAGTATAAAATAAAACCTCAAAATGAGATCACAGTAAAGATTTCCTATGGCTCAAACGCTTTTCTAAAACATCCTGCCTGCAAGTGAATGAAACTTCATTAGATATAAAACAGTATTTTTCAACCCCATTTTTTTATTTGGCTTTCATTGAATAACCTAAATTTTACAAGGTAAACAAAATCAAGTAAAACATGAAAAACTAACATAACTTCCTGCCTATCTCATCCTTTATTTATATGCATTACCTGCAGGGCTTTGTATTAACAGAAAAACGGGCTTGAAAACAGTATTTTTAAAACAACAGAGATTAAAACAAGACTGCAATCTTCCCAAAGACAAGATAGTGATAACTCTCAGGAATCACTGTAAAAGCAGCGAACATAAATCATATTAGACATCTCCCACACTTGTACTGAAAATATACACAAGGATTTGTGGGTTTGTAAGTTGTTTTTTTGAAAAGAGGGGAGAGGGAGAGGGAGAGGGAGAGGGAGAGGGAGAGGGAGAGGGAGAGGGAGAGGGAGAGGGAGAGGGAGAGGGAGAGGGAGAGGGAGAGGGAGAGGGAGAGGGAGAGGGAGAGGGAGAGGGAGAGGGAGAGGGAGAGGGAGAGGGAGAGGGAGAGGGAGAGGGAGAGGGAGAGGGAGAGGGAGAGGGAGAGGGAGAGGGAGAGGGAGAGGGAGAGGGAGAGGGAGAGGGAGAGGGAGAGGGAGAGGGAGAGGGAGAGGGAGAGGGAGAGGGAGAGGGAGAGGGAGAGGGAGAGGGAGAGGGAGAGGGAGAGGGAGAGGGAGAGGGAGAAACACACCACATAACCAAATACAGAAACACCACACTTTAGAATTTCTCACTTCTTCGTGTAACTATATTACTAAAAAGCAATACGGAAAAGTAAAGGCAAGTTACATATTTACTACTTAAGAAAACAGGAAGCATAATACAGCTTCATGTCAATATATAGGAAGAAAACAACTGTCCTAAAAAATATCTTGTCATGGTCACAGACTAACATTTTCCATGTCAGAAAACGCATTTCTGAGGAATAGCAGATAAGTACATTAGGGCTTCTCCCATTAGCAATTAAATTTTATTGCCTAAGTTTAGATTTTTTGAAGACAGTTTCAAAAACTGACCACAGTACCTTTATATGATAAGTAAGTAAGCTACATATGTAAGTAAGCTACTTACATCATTCTCAGTAATAAGACCAATGTAGTGACAAACAAAAAAATACATGGTTGAATAAGTAGCAATTTCATTGGTATGAAATAATTATCAGTTATCCTTGTTAGATTAGCTGTCCAAATTAGGGCTGAAACAACAGTGTTTCACAATATCATAACTTAATTTTGGAAGTAGGACACTTCAAAGTAAGCAGTTAATTTAATTGCTCTTAAAATAGTTGGTAAATCTTACTATTTATAACTGAATAACTTAGCCAAATAAGTAATTATTGCATTTCATTGAAAAATTACATTTCTTTCAAAAAACTACCATAGTTAATGTTCAACCTTTTGCCAAAACAGCCTGCAAAGTCTTACATAGGAGATTGTGCACTGCATATGACAGCTCAGGATGCAACTGAGCATGAGTGAAGTTTCAGTAAAACTAGCTATAAAGAGGTAATTTCATAAATATTAACTTTCAAAAATATAACTGCTATTGAATTGGAAAACGTACAGGTTGCTGTGCTGCTTCATCTTTCATTAGGTCTTCATAAACCTCCCCACCTTCATCTTCTCCATAGACACAATCATACAAATCCTCATCTTCATCAACACCAGTTTCACTGAAAGGAAAAGACAGTTATGAAAGCTGTGCAGCACAGGCAAATTACCATCAGCTCTACAAGGGACTACTCCTCATAGGAAAAGATTTCTACAGTAAACAAACAGATTAATTAATAAAACTATCTAATGAAAATAACTCATTAAGGGAAATTAAGTCCATTAATTTTCTTTCCTCAACACATTTAAAATACAATTGGACTAAACACAACACAGAACATTGCACAAATTTAGAACCACACAGGAACTAAACCAGGCACTTAAAGCAGCTTGTCAGGACAGTTTTCTCCACTGCTCTCTTCTCTTCATCCCTTTTCCCATCAGATCCAGTGAAGAGGAGCTGCCTCTCCTTACTGCTTGGCATCCCACTGCACTGGGATGAGAGACACTGATACAGGTCTCTTTCCTGCCTAAAGAAAGGACTATCTGGGGTACAATACACTAAAGACTGCTGAGCCAGCAGCTGAGAGCCTTACCACTATACCATAAGCCAGTATCTTGATCACCTCATGACAATCTTCAGCTACCCAGAAATTATAAAAGCAACTTTTCAAACTGGAAAAACAGACAGTTCAACAAAATAGAGTATGCACACAAAGTGTCCTCCTATTACCCAGACTACAGAACTACCTCAGCATAAAGCCAATGCTCAACTCTACCCTCAGCTAATTCAGCTTCATTAGAGTCAGTTCTGCTGCAATTTTGCCTACTTCGCTCTAGGACTGTATCAAGCCCATAATATCTCTTTCACCCACACTTCTTAGGGTATGTCTAGAAAAGAACGTTACAAGATACTAAAAGTAATCCAGTCATAATAATCCAGAAACTTGATCTGATGTGCTGATAATTTTGAGATTTAATATGTTGGAAGACTAAAATGCCTTCAAGAAAAATAAACTGGGGATCAGTCTGCTAGAACTAGGAAAGACAACCATTTCTGTAAGTGGATCGTCAGTACTCAAGAACAGGACATCAGAAGCTCTACTGGTAGATCTAATTATTTCAAAGAAATCTAAATGAGTGTGAATTGCTACCAAACAGCTGCCACATGGACTTGTTGGAAATGCCAACCAAAATCACTATGTCTATAGTCAGGACTATATACAGAAATCAAGTTAATTTTTTATTTCTCATTAAATATGGGATGCTTTTTGGTTTTGTAGTGTTTTGTTGTTCTTGTTTGGTTTTGTTTTGGTTCTTTTTTTGTTTGGTGTTTTAGCAGAGATTTTTTGTGGGTTTTGGTGTGGGTTTGTTGGCTTTTTTAAATCAAGGACATCAGAAAGATAAAGTAAGCAAGTGTTAAAAATTACAGCAGGTTGAACGATTAAAAGTATGTAGTTGGGGGATTCAACAGAAGACAGAAATTGCTCACATTCTTTCCTTTTCCAACAGATACCATTCCCTGGGACATCTAGAAAGCTCAGGTGCTCCAAGGTTAGTCTAACATTTCAGCTTGCACCAGTGATGATGGTGTGCTACCATCTCACATTAAACACTAGCAGTTGTGCCATACGCAGCACAGACACACACCATTTTACCACCTACGCTCCAGCGAACAAAAGCTGGCAAAAAAAACAGAGTAAGGATAGAAACGTTTAATTACTACTGCTCTTCCTGACGGAAACCCTTAAATTCATTCTAAATTCTTTAGACATTGTTTAAACCCCAGGGACAATTAAATTAATTTTAGTCAAATACACTTGCTAATTAAGATAAACTAAATAATGTGGGCCATTTGCATTATTCACTAGCACTTTTGTTTCTCCGGAAGAGAGAGTACTTCTCAAATTGCTTCCTCCACAATTGAGACAGCATGTAGATATCATATTTCAGTGAAGGGTGTTTGTAATTTGATGCAAAAGAAGAGCTACAAATCTCTATTTCTTTGGTATGATTTGTTAAATCATTGTTTTGTTTTTAAACAAAAGATAGTGTCCCAATACTGAATTTGTATACCTATTTAAGAACTGATAGAAATATTATTTTAAAACAGTGCTAATGACACCACATCTAAGAAATGAGAGCATCACCTCTAGCCTACTTGGGTCTCAGAGGAGTCAGCAACTCCCACCTTCTGCATGTTCAGCTACACAGAGTGAGAAGCAGCTGCCTATGAGACAGACAGTGGTAGGAAGCAGGGAGAAGCTTTGCAGAGAAGGTGATAAACTGAGCGACACCAACCATGGTGAGCTTTCCCTTCTTTATGCGCAGTAAAGAAACAAACCCACAGTGTGAACTGCAGCTCTTTCACTGCATGGAAGCAAGTGACATACAACATGGACCAGAGCCAAGACAGAGCCAGATGAGCACTAGGGAGGTGAGCGCTGGTGAACTTTCAGCTTTGGGACAGCAAGCTCTGATCCTAGCTCTTGTATAACATGATTCCTAATGGATCTTAAGATATCTCAAACATAGGATACAAGAATATTCCTGACAATTTTTTATGCCTAGATGTATTTAGCTCACCAGTCTGCAAAATATAGTTGCAGTCCAGCATTCAATACTATACAGTATGTTCATGTCTATCTTATCTGTACCTCAAAGCCAATGTGAAAATTGTCAATAATTAATAATCCTGCAAACATTTACCCAGATAGGTAAATGCATCCATATGAAGAGTGATATTGCTTTTTAGGGAAATTACCTACTTGAATTATGATCCAAACACACATTTTCATTGCAAGTTCAAGACAATTTCCTTGGGTCCCTTACGACTGATAGTGCAATTCTATGAAAGCATTCTCATCGTAGAGGCAGATAATTTAAAAACACATTTGTGACCTATTTTGCTACCAGCACCCTCTATGAAACGTGCTTCCTTATATATACAAATGTATTACAATCATTCAGGTAAGCTTTGAGAATTAATTCTTCCTGGTCAGCATAATGGCTAACAAAACTTTTTTAAAATCAAATAGCTAGCATGCAACTGAAAGCCCAAATGTATAATTTAATTAAAGATTTACAACATACTCTATTAAATCAGGAAGAGCTTTGTAGATATCTTCATCATCAATACTTTCTTCTGTAGGGAAGGGTCTATAGAAAGAAAAACAGCATGAATTATAGACAGCACTAGCCTAATCACATAGTGGGGTTGTTTTTTTTGGTTTCTAAATTTTTTACACAGATTACTCTATGTTAATGTGTTTGTAGGTTCCCCTCTTTCTCTTCAGAACAGTATACATTGTATCTAGCTTTCTATATATGAATTGATACTTAATAAAAGACCCTACTAGATTGGGTTATAAATCATTACTAACAAACATCACTGTCACTTTTTCAACTGAGAATATTAACTACTATTTACCACAGGCCATGGATTACAGGACTGGCTAAGGAATTTTGTCTGTGTTTAAAGAACATCACCCATTCATATACGACAAAACTGCTGAATCAAGCCTTTCAAATGATGTAGAACACCAAAGCATGAAGTCTTTCACCTCCTCTCACAACTCACAATTATAGTTCATGAGGTCAGGTTTGGTTGGGGTATTTTGGTTTCTTTTTGAAAATGAAAATCTCACAAACTTGACAGTTTTGTTGATATTTAGAAGGCCAAAAAAAAAAAAAGAAAACTCATTTGTCTTTACACAGGTTAGCACTGCATCAGTCTGACTTACAATCCATTGTCACAATTACCATACAAGTTCTGTGATACTAACCATGCATTTGTTCACCTCATGTTTCACCACAAAAAGTAAATGTAGTTTAGGCACTTCAGTAAGCATACCAGAGATAGAAGGTACCCTTCGGAACTCCTCAGAGGTCCAGAGCCTTGCTTAGCTGTCCA